>NC_092310.1:6250000-6875000 GCF_036785885.1 Coffea arabica
TAATTTCATTAATGGAGTCCATTTCTTTTCCAAATAAACATGTAATCCTTGATTACGTGAATTTTATTCATGTTGTGTTAATTCTCAAGTGTAAAATTCCTAAGCTGATTACTCTCTTTAGACCTATTAGGCTATGCAATATCATAAATAAATTAGTTTCAAAACTCATTGCCAATAGAATTTGAAAAATTCTAACCCGTATTATTATTGAATACTAGTTAGTTTTTATTCTAAAAAGACTCATATTTGACAATGTTTTAATTTTCTATGAGTTTCAGCATTACCTTAAAACTAAAACTTGGGGTAAGGAGGGTTTATTTTCTCTTAAATTAGATACGAGCAAGGCTTTTGATCTGATTGAGTAGAATTCTATTATTAGGGCCATCAAGAGTTATGATTTCCGGTGCTGTCACTTAGGCACATTAGAAGAAGAAGACTTCATCACTGCCTCAACTGTTGTTTTATTAAAAGATAGGCTAATATCAATGTAAATTGTTTCATTTTGTGCTACGTTGATAGTTTGCTCAAATTTTAAAAATTATAAAACTAGTGTTGAAGAGGGTTAAAGATTTCTTTTGCTGCTTCTCCTATAATGGAAATGCAAATGGGACTAGATTAGGTTTTGGACCAAATAGTATAAGAATAAATTGTGGGTTGGCCTGTAAATTTTTGCACATGAGACCAGCTGCTTGTTATCAAACTAAAATAAACTTCTATTCACATATATTCATTTTGTCACATTATATATATAGACACACGCACACACATACATGCATATACATATACACACACATCTATGCATATACATATACATACATACATATATACATGTCCATTGTTTCTTCCAAAGCTCTTACATATATACACATGTGTGTATATACATATATATACATGTAAACGTGGCTTTGTATATTTTCAGAAAACATTAACCAGTTAATAATAACATAAGGGTACATACATGTATATTCATGAGTGCTAAGGTTTGGGGCTAAGGGTACATGTATATTAATGTATATACATATGTACATGTATATGTACATATGTATACATGTATTTTCGAGGCTTGGGTCCTCATCCTTTCTTAATAATAACGTGGCCATGTATATATACATATGTATACATGTATTTTTGGGGCTTGGATCCTTATCCTTTCTTAACAATAATGTGGCTTTGTATATTCATGTAATTCATGTATACATGTACATGTATATAGGTATATATTCATATATGTATACATATCTATGTATACATTACTACATATATGCATATACATGTATATAACGTGGCCATGTATATATACATATGTATACATATATTTTTGGGGCTTGGATCCTTATCCTTTCTTAACAATAATGTGGCTTTGTATATTCATGTAATTCATGTATACATGTACATGTATATAGGTATATATTCATATATGTATACATATCTATGTATACATTACTACATATATGCATATACATGTATATATGTATATATTCATATATTTATATATATATATATATATATACCAGTTAATAATAACATGAGGGTACATACAAGTATATTCATGAGTGCTAAGGTTTGAGGCTAAGGGTACATATATATTAATGTATATATATATATATATGTGAGGACTCGCAAAATTCTTCTTATTTTCTTAAAATTTCCTTTTATTTTGAATAAATTACTTTCTAATAGCTTTACTACTCATTTACTTCCTCAATAGTTGCAATAAATCATAAAATCAAGAGTTTCTTCTTTAGTTTTATAGTTAGCGTAAATTAGGATTTTTGCGTATTTCGATAGTGTGATTAGTTGGTGAGGTGTGTGTATTAAATTCGGTGGTTAAGAGTGAGTTTAGATAAAAGAAAGTGTGTGATTATAAGTAATAATAATAAGTTAGTAAATCATAAGTGAAAACCCTAGTACGTGCAAGTTAAGAAAAAACGGTTTGAACCGACGTGCACCGTTTGTTACCGAATGAGGGTACCACTTGAACACTACTTTATTACCTTAATCTCCTTGTTTTAAATTGAGCTAATTAGCCCTTAATCAACCCTTTAGTCAGGCACCATTATTGACTAAGGAAAAGAAAGATATTTTGGTGGAAATATTTGTGATTGTGCCATTTGTCAAAAATCCATCCAAGGTCTTGACCAAGATCCTTTGACTAAGCCTTTCTTAGCCTTCACCTTGTAAACATTGAACCAAAACCATTTCATTTTCTTGTAAGCTTGGCCAAGAGAGAGAGAAGAGGAAGAGAGAAAAAGTCCTTCAAGTTTTATCTTGATTTCTAGCAAGATTTTGTGGGAAAATCAACTTCAAACCTTAAATCCATCCATAGAAGGTTGCAACAAGGAAGGAAGGAGCTTCGTATGGTGTGATTTTGGAGAAGAAAGTTGTGATTTGACACTCTCCTTAGGAATTGAAGGTATTCTTGGCAAGGAACTACTTTTTCCTTTTAATCTTGTATTTAAGTTGATATATTACTTGAATATGGAAGTTTTATGAAAGATTTCATGGGTTGTAAAATTGTTGGAACATTTCTATCTTTGATTCATATTTTTCAGCCATGAGATGCTTATATCTAGTTTTGTTATAGACTTGAGAGAGATGATATGAAGATTTCTAGCTTTAATATGACTCTTAGCTTCCAAATAAGGATTTTCCAGCTTTAGTTCTAAATTTCCAGCTTAGGGTTCACGTTTCCAGCACTTAGTACTAATTTTGCCCTGTTTTAAGAACCACACTTACCTGTATATTCGTCCATGATAAAGGCCGAATTAGGGGCCTATTTGGAAGGTGAGTTTTTTGAGTGTTTGTTTAAAACTTTACTGTAGATCACTATAGAAGTTGTAGAGAAACTTTTGTAAGATGAAAAAATATTTTTTTCTTTTTTCTTTCTTTCTTTCTTTCTTTTTTCTTTTCCTTCCTCCCTTCCCCTTCTTCTCTCTTCCCCTCCCTCTCTCCTGTTCCCTCTCTCGAAACTGCCTCTGCAAACAAATACAAACTTTTTTTTTTTGTTTTTCTCCTCTCCCTCTCCCTCTCCCGTTACCCGTTTCCTCCCCTCTCTCCCGTCGCTGCCCTCGCCCACCATTCCTTTCCTCCCCCCTCTGCCCGCCACCCCCTTGGGCCGCCACCCCTCCTACTCCCTCTCCCGCCACCCCCTCTGCCCACCATCCCTTTCCTCCCCTCTCCTCTGCCCTCTCTCCTGCCACCCCCTCTACCCCTTCCCCTTCCCCTCTTCCCCTTCCCGCTTCTCACCATGCTTGATTTTTTCCTTTTTTCACATTTTCTCTCTCTCTCCTCCCCTCTTCTCTCCTTGCTCTTGCCAGCAGATGAAGCAGCGGAATAATTTTTTTTTTGGGCAATTTTCTTTCTCTCCCTCTCCTCCCCTTCCCCCGACACCTTCACCCTCCCCCGGTGTGATTTGGTCTCGCGACCAGATCAGTCAGAGGGGAAGGGAAAGGGTGGTGGAGGAGGAGTGGAGAAGACGCAGAGAGAAAAAAAAGGACAGAGGAGAGGATGGCAGGGGAGGAAGAGGGGGAGAGGAAAAAAGGAAAAAAAAAAGACCGGTACTGGAAGAGGTGATCGGCGCCGGAACCGGCGACGGAGGTGGTGGCTGGCGACGAAGCCGGCGACGAAGATGGTGGTGGGGGAGGAAAAAGAAGAAAAGGGGAAGGGAAATTTTTTTTTTTTTTGTGTTTTGGATATTTTAAGTATGGAAGTTAAAAACTTTGATAAGTTTTTAGAATTTTTGTAGCAAAAGTTGTTAAAAAACTAATATAATACAAACTTGCTAAAAAACTAGACTTCCAAACAGACCCCCGGTCTTGCTTAAAACATGAAAGTTGTAGAGAATTGAGTTAATTAGCTTCGATAAGTAGGTCTCTATCTTAGCTTCGAAACACTATAGAATTTACCCCAATCCGATAAGTATAGTTTCAAATGTGACCAAAACGCCGGAAGATGTCAAACCTGCTACTTAGCAATTCGTCTTTAAAACTGGTTTCTAACTTTGATTTTGATAATTGCATTACTAGAATTGCCTTATATTGGGATGACATTGAGCCTAGTGAAGAACTATTGTGTTAAGATTGTTTATGTGTGAATTTGGACTGAGTTGAGAAAAAAATGAAATTATAAATTGCTGGAAAATAGCAAAATATAAATGACATGCTGCTCAAATTTCTATTACTTGCTCTTATGAATATTAGTGAAATGTAAAGTTTAAGTTTAGGATTAGTTGGATATTAAGTTACATATGTATCCTTGAATGCACTTTAATAGTAGTATATAAGTTGTTTTTCGCCAAGGCCCCATTTGGAACATTAAGTTTTTTGAAAATTTGTCTAAAACTTTACTGTAGTGCGCTGTAGAAGTTTTTGGAAAAATTTTTTAAGATGAAAAACTTTTTTTCCTTTTCTTTTTTTTTCTTTTTCTTTCTTTCCTTTTTCTTTTCTTTCCTCTCTTCTTCTTCTTTTTTCCCCTTCCCCCTTCCCTCCCCCGTCACCTCTGCCTCCGACATTGAAGACCCAGTAGCCATGGTCCAAAAATTTTATTCTTTTTCTCTTCCCCTCTTCTTTCTCTACCTCTCCCTCTCCCCTCTCCCCTCTCCCCCTCTACTCCCCTTCACCTTCCCCCTCTCCCGGATTCCAGAGAACTTGCAGCCTTTTTTTTTTTTGCTTTTTCTCTCCCACTCTCCTCCCCTTTCCTACTTTCCTCCCTTTCCCCCTCTCTCTTTGCCCAACAGATCGATGGAAGGGGGGAGCACCAACAGAGAGGGGAGCGCCAATATTTACTGTTAACTGTAGTGTCAAGCACGCCAATAGGTTCAGGACAAGTTCACAAGTTTACAGCACTGGACCATGCCATGGGCTTTCATACGGGCCATGCTGTTTTCTACTATCGGAGAAATACATTTAGAGATGGAGCCTCAATGGAAAATGACATGAACAACCTTCGGCGTCAAAAGGGGGAAGGGGAAGGGGGAGCACCAACAGATCGGTGGAAGGGGGAGGGGGAGGGTAGGAGAGGGGGAGAGGGAGAGGGAGAAAGGAAGAAAAAAAAAGGTCGGCGCTGAAATAGGTGACCGGCGCCGGAAGCAGCGGCAGAGGTGGTGGCCGACGATGAAAGTGTGATAGATCAGGGTGGGGGAGGAAGAAGAAGAAAAGGGGAAGGGAATTTTTTTGTGTGTTTTGGGTATTTTGAAGTGTGTAGGTAAAAAATTTTGAGAAATTCTTTTAAATTACTGTAGTTAAAGTTGATAAAAAACTAGTATAATACAAACTTGAGTAAAAACTCAAGTTCCAAACAAGCCCCAAGATTTGGTATCAACCAATATGAAAAAGCGTTAGTTTTATGTGGAAAACTTTAAATTTCATTTGCTCATTTCAATTTGGAATTGGTTATTCTTAGGGTTTGTCGGTGATCAAGGGTATAATCCGAAAGGAAACTTTTGACGTTATTTTGTCTTAGACTGGTGAGTGTTCCTTGTGTGTTTGTACAATAAGTGACTATGTGACTATTTATAAATGTTTATTTGAATGTTAAATGCTTTCCAAGAATTGTTAAATGGATTTCGTTGGGCGAGTGTGTACTTTATCGCACTCGACTCAAACCAAAGTGAATTTTCAATGATTGAATGCTATTTATGCATGAATATAAGCCTTTTGGCCGAATTGGACCCTTGCCCTTTGTTGCCAGTCGACTCGAGCTAGAAACAGACTCGGTCGGGTGGCTGGTGACCCTGGGATTGTATTTTGGTATACTCGAATATGATCACGAAGGTTGGTGGAGAACTGGCCAGTGAATTGGCTAGTGGCGGGAAATGAAATCAATGAATAAATGTCAAGAACATTGGAGGAGTTTTCACTTGCAAATTTTTTTCTAATAATTGGAGGAATAAGGAAAATGGTTGGCAAATGAATGAACAAATGGTTCCAAGTGAGCATGTATCCTTTTAATGAGTGTATTTTCATTCCTTTTATCTGGTGAATGTTTTTTTCGATTAATTGTTTCTTTAATGAATAATGACCTTGTTTAAATTACTTGATTACTTATTTGGGAACTTCACTGGATTTTTAACTCATTCCTTTAGTTTTGTTTTCCTTACAGGGGAGACGAGCGAGGCGTGAGACTTGTACAGGCTAGCGTAGTCTAGTTTTTGGAATTTACAATTGTACTCGCGCTAGTACTCGACTAGGGTTGGTTGCACCTGGATTGTAAACACTTTGATATATTTGGGCATGTATAAGCCTTGTAGTTGGATTTGAGCATCAATGTATATGTTAAGTTTGGAATTGTTGTTTTATTTCTTTTCTATAGTTGTAAGTTCTTTTCTCGAGTTAAACGTGAGTGAGTCCTGGCGAGAATTGGGCAGACGACTCATTAAACCTTGGGGTACGCCCTAGAGAGAGGTGGGGTCGTCACAGGCGGTATCAGAGTCATTTCGCATGATCTCTACATGGAGTGAGTTTGGGTCAAGTGGTGTTATGTAAATGAGTAAAGGCTTAAGTGATGGGTATAAACCCTTTATCTTGATACTTGGAAAAAATAATATATGTATGTGGGGTAAAGATCTCAAATGTGGTGATTTATTCTTGGAACCGACTGGCTCGAGTTGTGAATTATCTTATTTCGGATTCTTGTACCCGAGTACTCAAGAGTGGAGGGCAATGCTAAAGACTTGAGATCTCCATTTCGGGGAACAAGAACAGGCTAATGTTTTGCGAGAGCAAGTACAAGTGGTGAACGGATGTCTAATTTGGATAGTAAGAGAAGTGAGAGATCGGACGAAGAATATTTGAACCAAGTGTGGGACAATATAGGCCAGAGAAAAGTGGAATCAGCTGGTTTAAGTGATGACCTAAGCTAGAAGCGTAAGACCTTGAGGTTGTAGGAAGTAAGTTAGGGGGCTGGGACGACATGTCGTATTTTTCTTCTTGTTTTGCCATTGTATTGCCACTGTATTTATTTTGCTCGTGACATGTCAATGCTTACATGTATAGTACTTGTTGCACTTAATTTTGTTCAACTCGATATGTATCTTTATGAACTTGGTGTGTTATCGATATGCTAAGCATGTTTCTTTATCCTTGGATTTATCATTTAAAATTGTCTTTATCTTGCCGCTTTAGTCACTTTATTTTGTTTACGTACTATATTACCTTTTGAAAAAAAAGAGAGAAAAGGGTATGGAGGGGAGACGTAGTCACGGACGTGGAGTTAGTCGTGGCCGTGGGGTTAGGCAATCACAAGAACCAAGGAATAAAAGAGAAATAGTAGCCGAGCAAGATCGTAGACCGAGGATTGAAGCAGGGGACCAAGTGGCGACAGCGATACAACAAATGACCAACATCTTAGCGGGATTGGTAGAACAGCAAAGCCAAACTCCAGTGAATCAGCCTAGGAACTCGGAGATAGGAGAGAACAGGTCCTTAGAGCGTTTCCAAAAGTTTTTTATAATAAAATTCTTTGGAGGGTCTGACCCGGAAGTAGCTGAAAACTGGCTGGAGGCGATGGTAAATATTTTTGTAACCTTGCATTATACAGAAGAAAGACAAGTGGTTTTGTCGTCTTTCAATTTGAAGGACCGGTTAAGGCATGGTGGAATGTTATTAGAGTAAAGTGGGAAAGAGAACAGACGACATGGAATTGGGTAAATTTTATGAGAGAATTTAATGAGAAATACTTCTCACCTTTGGTCCAAGAGAAACAAGAGGATGATTTCAATAGGTTACGCCAAAGACCCTAAGTATGGCCGAATATAAAACACAATTCACTAAACTATCCAAATTTGCTCCTGAATTAATAGTTACGGAGCAAAAGAGGGTGAAACGATTTGTACAGGGGTTAAATGTGAAAATGCAAGAAGCTTTGGCGGCTGCACAAATTAATACATTCACGGAAGCTCTTGAAAAAGTTCAAACAATTGAAATTGCGAGAGCACAAGTAAAGGCTTTTCATACACCTGATGTGACGCCCCGAGGCAGAAGAAAAGGGAAAAATTTCTGGTGAATAGTGTTTTGTAGAGAATCCGGCCAGAAGTCGTGCAAATTTCCTTATATTTTTCTTAAAATTCCCTTTTCTTTGACAAATACTACTTTATAATGGTCCTACTACTCAATCACCCCACAATAAGTGCCAATGAATCTAGAAAGTAGGGTTTCACTTTTGGATTCAAGATTGGAGTAAAATTAGGGTTTTTGCGATTTTCGCCGGATGAATTTTCGGTACGGAGCAAGGATCAAATTTGGTGATTAAAAATGACTTTTAAGTGAGAAATAATATGTGATTAGGAGCAATGAGATAAGGTTGGTGAATAGGAAGTAAAAACCCTAGTACGTGTGTTTTTAAGAAAAACGGCGCGAACCGGCGGGTCCCGCGCACTACCGATTGAAGGCACCACTTGACCACCACTTTCTTACCATACAAGTTTATTGATATTTGAGCAAAATATCTCCTAATTTACAGCTAAGTTTGACCGAAATTTGTGGCTCAAATGCAAGGAAGGAAAGAGAAAATTTTTGTGGTTGAGGTTAAGCCAAGTGTTGGCCAAACTTGTGGTTAGAATTAATTCTTATCTTTCTACTTTCTTATAAGACAAACTTAGCTTAATCTCCTTCATTATTTTCTGCATCTTAGCCAAGCAAGAGAGAGAGAAAGGGAGAGCAAGAGAAAACAAATTCCTTCTTGATTTACACCAACCAAGTGCTAAAATCGAATTCTAAACCGATTGATCGTAAGTTTGGAAGCTTGGGAAGTTAAGAGAACCAAAAATTTCAAGAAATAGTGGAGGATCACTCTTGCAAGCCTTCTTTTTGAGGTATAAAATCTGATCTATGGCTTTGATCCTTTTATTCTTGTTTAAGATGTTAAATAGTCCATGTTTTGGGTTTGATTACAAGTGCTGCAAGTTGTTGTGGTGATTTTTGGATGAAATATGTAAGTTAGAGTTTGATTAATTTCTGCCTAAACTTGTTGTATAGTTAGTATATGTTGTATATAAGGTTATATAGGGGGTTTTGGTAGCAAGTGTAGCAAGAAATTATGAAAACTATCATTGAAACCAAAAGATTTCAGATTTCTGGAAATTTGCATCCTATTCTGCCCGTTTTTGTTGCCTCATGTTAGAGGCCGAATTGGCCTTAGGTCAAAACATGAAAGTTGTAGGGAATGGTATTTTATAGCCGTCTACAAAATTTCAGCTCAATCGGAGTAATGTAACTTGTGAAAAGATGAAAATACCCTCGCTGATCTAGGTCACTTTCCAGAGTTCCGCGTGGACAGTTCAGTCCTTTTGATTGAGTTTATTCACTATAATCCGTTCAGATTTAGTCATTTGTTAAAACATGAAAGTTTTATTGCTCTGTCTTAGCTTTGTAACACCGCCAAGAACGTCTTAAACGGACCTCGGTAGACTGAGATATGGTCATTTGAGTGCAGTGCGGTTGATTAGCCGAATAGTTGAAACCAGGTTACGTGAGTTGGGAATTTGATCAGGTTACATTGAAAATTTGACTGAGTGCTCTTCATGAAAGTTGTAGGCCTTCGTCTTAGCTTCAAAATGGTATAATCTGCGTATCAATCCGATAAACGTAGCCTCAGATGTGTTATTTTCGTAAAACCCGTCAAAACTGTCTTTTGATAAGTTTCATTTCCGCACTTGATATTAGCTTAATCTTTGTTCGTAAGTTGTTGTGAGCCTATGGAATGGCTAATGAACTGAAATTATATTGTGGGTGATGTTGGGTTGGATTGTGTAAGGATTGAAGCCGAAATGGCTGGAAAATTTGGTAAAAACAAAGGGCATGCTGCCCGAATTTACACTCGAGGACTAGGAAACGAGACTTGTAACTTGTGTAAAGGTTAAGTGATTATTACTTGAACTAGCGAGCACCTTTGCTGCTTTGTTATCGAGGGTTATACGTTAAAAACCTAAACGAACTTGTACCTTGAGGAAAAGATATAATGGCCAATGTAAACTTGTATTTCCTTGTACTTTCAACTCAAGTGTTGTTTCCAAGTATATATGCTACAAAAACCTTATGATTTGAAAAGCGAGCAAGTGTTTCACGAATGTCTTTCAAATGAATTTCAATTGGACGATTCTTAATGAACAGAACGTTTAAGTTTCGAATCTTACTCGTGTTTCAAAGTTCTCAAATTGGATTTTTATCGCAGATCTGGACTCCAAACCCAGAGTATAATTGAACGTGAATACTTGAAGCATTATATTTTGGGTGAGTGATCCCTCGACTATTTTCAAAGTTACTTTTGAACTAATTCTTGCATTTATTACTCCATTGCATATCATTTGGGGTTCGGGTGTGTGCCATGACATAATTTGACTTCAATGAGTTCCTGGAAAGTCTTGTGCTTAGAACCAATGTCTCCACTATTGTTTACACATTCTTTGGAGCACGATGGCTCCTTACTTTTGTTTCACGGTTATCTGATCTAAACGAGCATTGGATATTTAAGTACAAGAACTCCACTGGCTCTCGTGAGCAATAAATAAACATTTGATTACTGCATCATGACATCATATCAATGCTTTATTGTGAAATATACTTGGCTGTTGATTTTACTGGTCACTCCCTGAGCTTCTAGCTCACCCCCTATTATCTTCTTCTCCCCACAGGGATCGGAGTAAAGGAAGATCTTGTATTTGGATCTCTATGTGGCTGGATGGCGTACATCTTGTATAGTTTAGATTTGGTTTTGGTTTATGTACTTTTGGGCCTGTATAAATATTTGGAATTGAATCGGATGTATAGCTACATTCTACGCTTAGAACTAGTTTCCGCTTCGCTTATGAAATGTAATTTTGGAGAATTGGATGTATTATTCGAGTTGTACCTTGTAATTTACTTGAGGAATGTAGTAAGTAAGTGAGTCCTGGCGAGAGTTGGGCAGGCGGTCCGCCGAACCCTTTGGTACGTCTTAGGGGGAGGTGGGGTCGTCACACCTGAGAAATCTAAAGAAAATATAACGTCCTCCAAAGTAAGAAGAATGGACTTTTCGCACTACCTACCCTGGACATTAGGACAATTGGAAGAAGGTTCTTCAAGAGAAATTCAAATAGGAAAAGGGCAACAAGAGGGAATTTCTCGAGAAAGCCAAAAAGTGGCTCCTCGCTTGGCTTGTGGATATTGTAGGAAAACAAATCATACTGAGAATGAATGCTCGGTGAAGGGGCACAAGTGTCTGATTTGCGGAAGTACCGACCATCAAATTAACAACTGTCCGAAGAAGCAGCCACGGGGGATAGTGCTCAATAAGTAGATAGAACCAAATCTAAACAATCTAATGACAGAGGGAATTGACCAAAAATACCAGCAAGGTATACGCCTTGGACAAGCAACAGACTCCGAAGTCATCTGAGAAGATGGAAGGCAAAAATTTCGAGAACGAAATTTTCTTAAGGGGTAGAGAGTGTGAGGACTCGCAAAATTTTTTTTATTTTCTTAAAATTCCCTTTTATTTTGAATAAATTACTTTCTAATAGTTTTACTACTCATTTACTTCCTTAATAGTTGTAATAAATCATAAAATCAAGAGTTTCTTCTTTAATTTTATAGTTAGCGTAAATTAGGGTTTTTGCGTATTTCGATAGTGTGATTAGTTGGTGAGGTGTGTGTATTAAATTCGGTGGTTAAAAGTGAGTTTAGTTAAGAGAAAGTGTGTGATTAGAAGTGATAATAATAAGTTAGTAAATCATAAGTGAAAACCCTAGTACGTACAAGTTAAGGAAAAACTGCTCGAACCGACATGCACCGTTTATTACCGAGTGAGGGCACCATTTGAATACTATTTTATTACCTTAATCTCCTTGTTTTTAATTGAGTTAATTAGCCCTTAATCAATCCTCAAGTCAGCCACTATTATGACTAAGGAAAAAAAGATATTTTGGTGGAAATATTTGTGATTGTGCCATTTGTCAAAAATCCATCCAAGGTCTTGACCAAGACCCTTTGACCAAGCCTTTCTTAGTCTTCACCTTGCAAACATTGAACCAAAACCATTTCATTTTCTTGTAAGCTTGGCCGAGAGAGAGAGAAGATGAAGAGAGAAAAAGTCCTTCAAGTTTCATCTTGATTTCTAGCAAATTTTGTGGGAAAATCAACTTCAAACCTTAAATCCATCCATAGAAGGTTGCAACAAGGAAGGAAGGAGCTTCGTATGGTGTGATTTTGGAGAAGAAAGTTGTGATTTGATACTCTTCTTAGGAATTGAAGGTATTCTTGGCAAGGAACTACTTTTTCCTTTTAATCTTGCATTTAAGTTGATATATTACTTGAATATGGAAGTTTTATGA
Source organism: Coffea arabica (assembly GCF_036785885.1). Classification (NCBI taxonomy): domain Eukaryota; kingdom Viridiplantae; phylum Streptophyta; class Magnoliopsida; order Gentianales; family Rubiaceae; genus Coffea; species Coffea arabica. The sequence continues at coordinate 6,262,305 of NC_092310.1, forward strand.
AAGATTTCATGGGTTGTGAAATTGTTGGAACTTTTCTAGCTTTGATTCATATTTTTTATCCATGAGATGCTTATATCTAGTTTTGTTATAGACTTGAGAGAGATGATATGAAGATTTCTAGCTTTAATATGACTCTTAGCTTCCAAATAAGGATTTTCTAGCTTTAGTTCTAAATTTCCAACTTAGGGTTTACGTTTCCAGCACTTAGTACTAATTTTGCCCTGTTTTAAGAACCACACTTACCTGTATATTCGTCCATGATAAAAGCCGAATTAGGTCTTTCTCAAAACATTAAAGTTGTAGGGAATTGAGTTAATTAGCTACCTATAAAATTTCAGTTCAATCGGAGCACTATAGCTTGTTAAATGACTAACATACCCCTGACTGTCAAATGCTCAGTTTAACCGACAGCTTTCTGTTTTCTCTAAAATTGCACATTTTGACCTTGAAAATGCATGAATTGGGTGTCGATGTCTTGATAGGAAATGCAGGTCTCTGTCTTAGTTTTGAAACGCCATAGAATTTACTCCAATCCGATAAGCATAGCTTCAAATGTGACCAAAACGCCGGAAAATGTGAAACCTGCTACTTAGCCATTTGTCTTTAAAATTGGTTTCCAACTTTGATTTTGATAGTTGCATTGCTAGAATTGCCTTGTATTGGAATCAAATTAAGCCTAGTGAAGGGATATTGTGTTAAGATTGTTTATGTGTGAATTTGGACTGAATTGAAGAAAAAATGAAGCCACAAATGGTTAGAAAATAGCGAAATACAAAGGGCATGCTGCCCAAATTTCTATTACTTGCTCTTATGAATATTAGTGAGATGCAAGGTTTGAATTTAGGGTTAGTTGGATCTTAAGTTACATATGTGTCCTTGAATGGACTTTAATAGTAGTATATGAGTTATTTTTTACCAAGATTTGATATCAACCAAGATGAAAAACGTTAGTTTTATCTCGAAAACTTTAAATTTCATTTGCTTATTTCAATTTGGCATTGGTTATTCTTAAGGTTTGTTGGTGATCAAGGTCATAATCCGAGAGGAAACTTTTGACATTATTTTGGCTTAGACTGGTGAGTGTTCCTTGTGTATTTGTATAATAAGTGACTATATGACTATTTGTGAATGTTTGCTTGAATGTTAAATACTTTCCAAGGATTGCTAAATGGATTTCGTTGGGCGAGTGTGTACTTTATCGCATTCGATCCAAGCCAAAGTGAATTTTCAATGATTGAATGCTATTTATGCATGAATGTAAGTCTTTTGGCTGAACTGGACTCTTGCCCTTCGTTGCCAATCGACTCAAGCCAGAAGCGGATTCGGTCGGGCGGCTGGTGACTCTGGGATAGTGTTTTGGTATACTCGAGTATGATCGCGAAGGTTGGTGGAGAACTGGCCAGTGAATTGGCTAATGACAGGAAATGAAATCAATGAATGAATGTCAAGAACATTGGAGGAGTTTTCACTTGCAAATGTTTTTCTAATAATTGGAGGAATAAGAAAAATAGTTGGCGAATGAATGAACAAATGGCTCCATGTGAGCATGTATCTGTTTAATGAGTGTATTTTCATTGCTTTTATCTGGTGAATGTTTTTTTTTTGATTAATTGTTCTTCAATGAATAATGACCTTATTTAAATTGCTTGATTACTTGTTTGGGAATCTCATTGGATTTTTAGCTCATTCCTTTAATTTTGTTTTCCTTACAGGGAAGACGAGCGAGGCGTGAGACTTGTACAGGCTAGCGTAGTCTAGTTTTTAGATTTTACAATTATACTCGCGCTAGTGCTCGACTATGGTTGGTTACACCTGGATTGTAAACACTTTGATATATTTGGACGTGTATAAGCCTTGTAGCTGGATTTGAACATCAATGTGTATGTTAAGATTGGAATTTTTGTTTTATTTATTTTCTATGGTTGTAAGTTCTTTTCTCGAATTAAACGTTAGTGAGTCCTAGCGAGAGATGGGCAGGTGACTCGCTAAATCCTGGGGTACGCCCTAGGGGGAGGTGGGGTCGTCACAATATACATGTATATGTACATATGTATACATGTATTTTCGAGACTTGGGCCCTTATCCTTTCTTAATAATAACGTGGCTATGTGTTTATGCATATGTGTACATGTATTTTCGGGGTTTGGATCCTTATCCTTTCTTAATAATAACGTGGCTTTGTATATTCATGTATATACATGTATACATGTGTACATGTACATGTATATATGTATATATTCATATATTTATATGTATAAATACATGTATACATATGCAAGTATATATGTACATATGTATATACATGTAGTTAAAAATTTACATCAAGAAATTATATTAGGCAATCCTTTTTTATCCCAATTATTTCCAATTTAAATAGATGATGAAGGTATTACTGCAAGAATTTATGACCAAGAGGTTTGATTTCCTTTTGTTACTACTTATTTAACAAGAGAAGAAAATTTTTTGTACACTGCTAAACAACTAAAACAAAGAGCAATACATAATATTTCAAAACAATTAGATTTTCTTAAAGAAGAAATTAAAGTAGAAAACATTGAAAAAGACTACAAACCCAAGAGGTAAAAAGAAAAATTTTTGACATGCAAGAATAGTTTAAAAAGGAAATATGTTCTGACTTACCAAATGCATTTTGGAATAGAAAAAACCATATAGTAAGATTACCATATATTCCTGTTCTTACATCATTCGTTATTATCTTCTTTTGTCTAGAAATTTGCTTGCTGATTGGTCTCTTGAGGATTGTCATCCTGCATTTTTATTGGCTGGGTTTGGCTTTTGATTGATTCCAATTTTCTAGAATAGGATTGAAAATTTCATAACAATCATCTTCATTTGCTTGAGCGTCGTCTAGAGTTTTTCCTTCTTCGTCTATCTGGGATAAAGTTTTAAGTTTTTTTTTGAAATCTTTTTTGCTTGTGCTGGGAACCATTAAGCATTGAAATCTATTTTTTGAGAAAAAATTTCTTGCATTTTCACAGTTTCTTGAGTAGTTAGCTCCTTTTGCATAGGATATTTTATATCCTTTACGGAGTCCCGCATTTAACCTTTAATTGTCTGGTAAAATAATTAATTTCTTGAAGATTAATCTTGTTGAAATTCAAGCAAAAAATCCATAGAATTTGGTTTTTGATATAATAATGAAGTGTAATGTGAGGATCGAAGACAACCAAGTGGAAGAGATAAACAATGTAAAGATCACAAACGTAACAATAAGTAAATAAAAAGGAAAGTATTGCAAACCAATTAACTATCCAACTCCTCTTGAACTTGTAGATTAATTCAAACAAATTTATTCAAGTTGATGAATTACAATCACTCTTGTGTACAAAGAAAGGTTCACCTCCTCCTTGCCCCAAACTCCACTCGGTCAAGTTAGGACGTTTTACTATTCCTCAGGACAACCCTCACAGAGCTACACTCATAAAGTATTCACTCACAAATGAAAAACTTACAATGAATCTCACACCACTAAAACTACAAATCTTTCTTGGAGAGTATTTTCTCATTAAAATCACTCTAAATTTTTTGTCTTTTCAGTGTGCAAAAGTTATTTGAAAATTCTGACCATACTTTATTTATAGGAGACCAACAAAGTGCATTATTAATGCTTCCAATGGATAGAAAGTAACTGAACAATTAACTAGCCGTTGGAGTATCCGACGTCCGGTACTCCTGTTTTTTGAGTTCAACAGCAGGCAGTGAGTAGGGATGGCAATGGGGCGGGGGATCCTTCCCCCGTCCCCCGCCCCGTTGTCAAATAACTCCCCCCGTTCCCCGCCCCGTCCCCCGCCTCTCGCCCCCCATCCCCCGCCCCGTTTCCCCCGCGGTCCCCCGCGGTCCCCCGCGAAAAAAGAAATTAACTTATCATAAATATTCATTTACAATAATACAATTATAAATAACGTTAAATAAAATTAAATAGCTGTCAAGATGAAAATAGAGCATAACAAGTCAAGTTACATTCATTCTAGCATTCAACAAATTCAGTCGAGTTGATTTCTCATATTCAACAAACTAAAACACTCAACAATAAATTCAACTTTTCTCTTCATTAATATAACTCAACAACTTCAGAACATTTGCTCTTCATCAACCTCGAGATGTGATAACTCATTTGATAAAGCAACCCTGACATTTGATGTTAAAATAAAAGAAAAATCTTGTCAACAGAGTATAGTGTATAACAAATAATTGGAGAAAATCAATTTAGATGAATCAAATTTCTTTAATACCTATTCAGTAACACAATCAATATCATCTTCTTCATCAACTAATGTATTACATGACATCCCTTCCGATGTAGAAGAAGTAGCTGCACCAAAAAAAAATAGCCACTGATTTACTAAATAAAGAAATGCAAAAAAAAAATGTATAAATTTAAAAGTAAAAGTTAAATCTTTTGTATACCATTTATTTCATTCCAGAGCCAAGTGCGAGTACACATCAATGCTTCCAAGGTATTGGCGTGAAGTTTACATCGATGAGGACTAATTATTCTTCCACAAGTACTAAATGCAGATTCAGATGCCACACTTGAGACGGGTATAGCTAGAATATCCTTAGCCATTTTTTGTAAAGTGGGATATTTAACCCCATGTGTTTTCCACCAACCAAGTATGTCAAAAGTCGGAACTCTTGGTAACACATTTTCCTCAAAATAAAAATCCAATTCCGTCTTAGAAGTAACATCAGTAGAGTTAGAAGCCACAAACTTATCAAAATCAGCAAGGGGATCCGTTTCAACTTCATTCTTATCATGACTCCCATTAACATGCTCACTATGTGAAGCCATGTACTGACTATCAACTCTATTTCCACCCAAACTAGATCGGTATTGATAATCATGCAACAAAGAATAACAATTTTGACGAATTGCTTCAATTTTCATGAATGATTCATCACCATAAATGATAGGAAAATAATACTCAATCAACTTCATTTTGTATCTAGGATCCAAAACTGCAGCAATACCAAGTATCACATTACAATCTTCCCAATATTTTTGATATTTTGCCATCTGTAAGTCCCACAGACAACCAAGAGGGGGGGTGAATTGGTTGATTAAAATCTTAACCAAGTTTATGCACTTTTTCTTTAATGAAAATTTACCTTCCTTTTTAGTAATGATCAACCAAGTACATTAGAAGACAATAGCAATATTAATCAGAGAAGCAAGTATAGATAAGCAATGAAGATTTTATTAAACAGAAATATAAAATAGAGAAACAAACCAAGTGTCTACCAAGCTTTACCCAAACTTGAAGACCAAACACTAGGAAGAGCAACTTCTCTTTGATGAACGAAGATCAACTAGATGTACAATGGAGGGAGCTCTTCCTCCTTGCCCTAAGCCTCACTTAGTCAAGCTAGGAAGTTTTACAATCACTCAGAAAACCCTCAACAAAGCTACACTAAAGATCCTTTCAACCACAAAAGAAATGCTCAACAGAAATTCACACCACTTTAATACAAATCTGCTTTGGAGACTATTTTCTAGCTAAAATATCTCTTGAGAACTTGTAAACAAAGTGAGCAAAAGTCCCTACTTCGTTCAGACCAGTTTGATTTTAAAGGGATCCAGAAATGGGCTTCATCAATGCTTCCAACGGATAGAAGGCAGCTGAAGAGTCAACTAGCCGTTGGGGCTGTCGGACGTCCGACGATCGAATCATCGTCCGAACCAATCGTCCGATGATAGCCAAGTTGAGGTTCGGACGTCCGATAAGTTCTTTGTCGTCCGACAGCACAGCGTCCGACCTTGGGCCGAGAGCTAGCAAGTTATCTTGGAATTTTTCGGACGTCCGATGCGGTTGATTAGCGTCCGATGGCAAGCGTCCGATCCTTCCGGACGTCCGATGCTTCCATGTGAGCGTCCGACGGTGCTTCCTTCCTGATGTTCTTTATCTTTTCGGACGTCCGACAGTTTCCTTTCGGCCGTCCGACCTGATTGTCCTGTTTTTGCTTCTCATTTTGGTTGTTTTACATTTCATGACATATTTGAACCTGATTCTTGGATAGACAAAAAACACTTGTATTTGAGGAAGGTTAGACAAATATTTCAAAGTACCAAGAATGACAAACTAGACATACTTAAAAGACAATATCTTTGATCGAAAACAAAACAATGACTAAATTCATTCATATTATTCCAATCTTGTTTGCCACATCCAAAGCAACGTAGTCAGGAGATAAACGAACATATGCTTTCTTTGTTCCAACAGACCTGATCAAAGTGTTCACTTTCTTGGTCTGTATAAACAAACTTTTGTGATCATCAAAACCAAGAATAACACCATCATCTTTTCTGCCATTACGCTAGTTAAACAATTTGAACTTTTCATCCATTGAGCCAATGATACCTTAATGTCACAAACTTTTGCAAAAAATTCATTTGATGTAGGATATCGAGTACCGGAGAACATTTCAGTGACTTGGTAGAATAATTTCAACTTCTCACAAATGGCATTACAAACTTCCCAATCATCATCATTTGGCAAACTAGTGTAGTGTTTCTCACGCACTTTAACCCGTGGAAATACGTCTTTATAAATTGCAGCTGTTTGCAACATTAAAAAAGTCGAATTCCAACGGGTTTTACAATCCAAACACAACTTTTTAGTAGAAGAAATGCGCAATTGGCGAGCCGCTTCTTCAAAATTTTCAATTCTAGCAGCAGAAGCAGTCCAATACACCACACTATCACGAATTCTTTCAATACCACCCGATATCATTTCTAAACCATCTTTGACAATCAAATTTAAGATATGGGCAGCACACCGCATTTGAAGCACTAAACCATCTATCAACAAATCACTCACATTCAACTTTTCCAACAAACAATTAATCATACCATCATTGGTGGAACAGTTATCTAAGGTAATCGTAGATATCTTACGATCAATATTCCAATCCATCAATGAACTAAGAACCACATCACTTAACACTTCTTTGGTATGTGGAGCAGGAACATAGATAAACCTAAATAAAAGAAAAAAATAAGTTGCTCATGTATAACAAACAATTAACATAATTCAAGTTTTTAACTTTTGAAAACATACCTCAAAATTTGACTTTGTAAGATCCAAGACTCATCAATATAATGTGCAGTGATAGCCATGAAGCCTTTCTTTGTGTTGCTAGAAGTCCACATATCGGTTGTAACTGCTATCTTACTTGCAAGCTTCTCCAAAATATTACAATTCTTCAATCTTTGCAATTCATAGATCTTCAAAATATCTCCTTTAATTGTATTTCTTGACACAAGTTTAAAACATGGCTGCAAACTCTTAACAAATTTTCGAAAGCCTGTGTGATCCATAATAGATAATGGATACTCATGCAATACAATTGCAGATGCAAGCTCATGGCATGACTGTTGTTGATCGAACACATGATTGTGCAATTCTTGTTTGCCATCATTCTTTTTACTACCACTTCGAAGTAACATTTGCCTAATATCTCCTTTAGGCCTTTTAGCACACCTATTGTAATGATCATGCAAGGTACTCGTCCCATGAGTGGTACCTGTCTTGTATTTTTTTTTACAATACTTGCACACACCATAAAAAATGCCATTTTCACCTTTCTCTCTATCAAAATGCGCCCAAACTTTTGATTTTAATTTTCTTTTTCCTCCTTCAATTTCATATTCATCTTCTTCTACTGTATCTGTCAAGTCAATTGATTCAACATTCCTTGATTGTGGAGTTGATGAATTATCCCCTTGTTCAGATGCAATTAGATTTTCGGACAGATTCATTGTAATAAGAATTCTACAAAGACAAGGAAGCAAATAGCACAATAAGTGGACTGCTCACAAACATGAAATATAACTATAATTTTTCACTTACACTAAAATTACAGGTCCTCTCCTCTGTTTAGAATCTAGAGGAGCACAAATGGATCATTACTGATCCGAAATATATCATTTGGAGTTATTTCAACATTATACATATCCATGGCTATCTTTTTTTTTAATAATACTAAAATTCTAAACCATTTAATTGCCGTAAATCATTAGGCTTTCATATTTACATTCTCATTAAGGCTTTTCACAAACATCTTATATGCACGCAAACAACTATCCTTTGTTTGATTAATTTCGAATTAAAACAAACCAAAAATTGTAACACAGTGCATTTACAATACTAATACAAACTAACAAGATAAAAGGGGGAAAAATTAGCAGTGAAATTTAAATACACAGAAGGTTAAAAAAGTGAAAGCAAAAGGACCTTCACTCTGCGCCTGTTTTCAAATTTAGTACCCAAAGAATTTTGCAAAATAATTAGGTGCCTTTATTTTATACTCCACCGCCATCAATAGTCAAATTTTCTCAAATTAACATACATACGCTCTGGTATTATTTGTCATAATACTCGCACAACTCGCGTTTAACTAAACTGACTTTTGCTCACTCAGAAAAAGGTGTATAGTCTAACCACAGAATTTAGTGCTATATATTTCACCAAAAAAAAAAATGACGTCGGTTTATAAATGGAAACTTTCAGCAAGGACAATTAATTACCCCTGAATTTTGTTGCCCCTTTCTATTTCAGTCTAGTGAACCATCAGACCACGTTCTAAGTTCAGTTGTGATCCAATTGACAGGAAGAAAAATATGACAAAGCAGCTTTGCTTCGGTCACAGTGATCCCCAGACAGGCAAATTGCTGAATTCTGCCGGGCGTTGGCCCAATAGTGGAGATTTGGTCGAAACAAAGAAACAAATCAACAGAAAATTACGTAGAACCTGGAATTGGAAACTTCCAACTTGTCAATCAGTTTCTTCTCACTTGCCGACGCAGAGATGAGCTCGATCTGGGATTCTGGGTTGGGTAAAATTTTAGAAGGATTTAGACAGAGAATGGGTTTAGTTGAGTAGTGAGTAGTGACTGATTACTGATTAGAATTGAGGGGAATTGGAGGTGACGGCGGTGGGCTGGTGGCTGCCATTCTGCGAATGAGGGAAAAATGGGAACGGCCGAATGGGGGAATGGGGATAGATAATTAGGGGTTTTGTAACTTTTGTTACTTGACTTATACTTACTTCTGTGTATTATATATATATAATTTTTTTTTGCGGGGGACGGGGCGGGGGATGGGGCGGGTGGATGCTGCCCCATCTCCCGCCCCGCCCCGCCCCATCCCCCGCCCCATTTGTACCCCCGCAGGCACCCGCCCCCATTGCCATCCCTAGCAGTGAGTTTGAGAAATTTTTTTCAATTCTGTTGGATGTTCGGAGCAAGCTCTTTGTGCGTCCGATAGCAAACAAAGGGATTTGAGAAATCATCTTGTTTCTATCGGACGTCCGGTAGACATATTGAGCGTCCGATGGTTTCGTCGACTTTGAAGGATCCTATCGGATGTTCAATGCTTGCTTCCGATCGAGGTCAGTGATCCAGGGGGAATGTCTTATTTCCTTCAGATGTCCGGTGGTGGAATTCTTCATGCGTCCGAAGTTACGCAATGATTATCAGATGTCCGATCCAAGCGTCCGACAGCTTTCACCAGCCTTTGTCCTTTTCAATTGCACTTGATCTTTGAATCTGATTTGCTTCACAACTGAAAATATTTCTTGAAGAGATATTAGTACCATCCAGTATTTTGTAAACATCAAAAGTTAGGAACTAAGATCGACATTCTCCTCCTTTTTGATGATGACAAAATAATGGATGGAAGATGGAAAAGATTGAGCATATGAGCATAAGCTCCTCCTCACTCATTGCATCCAAACTTATAATCTCAGAATAACTCCCCCTTACACATAGCATCCATTTCTCCCCTTTTTTGTCATAATAAAACTTCAGTAATATTAAAAAATATCAAGAAAAACTCAGTTCAAAATATCAGAAACATTAAAAGAAAATTATAAAAAAGTATTATGAACAAGAATCTCATCAATCTTATCATATCTCTTACTTGTTAGAGTTAGAATCATGTCTAACTATCTACATACATTTCATGTTTTTTCTCATATTCTTTCTCACATAGCAATCACTTTTCATGTGACCTTTTTGACAACAAAAATTACACATAATCAAAGAGTTATTTATATGAACATATTTAATAAATCTTACTTGTCTTTTTTTATAAATAGCAAATTCATTTGCAGTAGAATTTATCTTCTTCTCATAAGTGCCAAAAATGAGGTTTTGATTTATTACTTTGAAAACAGTCTTGTTTTTTATATTGGAGCAACTCATTTAAATTATTCATTCTTTTTTTTCAAATCACCTTGTTTCTTTTTGAACATTTCACAAAGTCTTGTTTTTCTATCAAGCTCAAAGTGTAAAACAATCTCACTCTTTTTTAAGAAATCACTTTCAATTTTCAATTTTTTATTTTCTTGAAAAAGACGTGCATTGTCCTGAAGAAAAAGCTAATTTTATGTTTTAATTCCTTGTTTCTAGTATAAGATTCTTTCGAACTATTATGCAATTTTATAATGAAAGATTCAAAATCATCATTAGTTTCATCATCACTTTCAAATTGAGAGTTAGAAGATGTTATCTCATCATCTCCAATGGCCATAAAAGTCAATTGAGCAGATTTTTCTTCCTCTTCAATTTCACTATCGGAGTTGCATTCATTCCAAGTGAACTGGAAGTTGTTGAATCTTGGTTTTCTTTCACCTTTTCTCTTCTTCATTGGACATCCACTCATGTAGTGTTCAAACTGGCCACATTCATAACATTTGTCACCTTGCTTTTTGTTGGTCTCATATCTTCCTTTGTTTCTTGCATTGTTGAATTGATTAGAATCTGAATTGCTAGGTCTTACTCTTCTAAATCTCTTTTTGTTGAGAATCCTCTTGAAACTTCTTGTGATGAGAGCAAGATCACTGTTATCAACTTCCGCATCTTCTTCATCTAGGGAGGCAGAATCATCTACATTTTTAAAGCAATGTTCCTTCTTACTTTCGCATCCTCTTCCTCTTACATTTTGGACTTAAATTTCAACTCGTAAGAGGTTAGAGAATTAATAAGAGATTCAATAGGTAAGGAATTTAGATCTCTAGTTTCTTCAATAGCAGTCACTTTACTCTCCCAATCCTTGGATAAAGCATTCAGAATTTTTTTATTTTTCTCACCTAGAGAGTATTCTTTTACCAGCACCTCTAAATCCTTAATAAGGTCGTTGAATCTACAGTACATCTCATTAATATTTTCATGAGATTCCATCTTGAAGGATTCATACTTTGTAACTAGAATGGACTTTTTTTGTTCTCTAACATTTTCACTACCTTCATGAATTTCTCTCAATTTATCCTAAATTTCCTTGGCTGACTTGCAGCCTTTAACTCTAATAGATTCATTTGAGTGTAAAGTGCAGTATAACACATTCATGGCTTTTGCATTTAAGGTGAGATGAGTTCTATCTATAGCAGTCAGTTCATTTCTTGTTTTTGGTCTAGATCTATAAGTATTTTCATCTATAAGTGAGGCATCATATGGACGTTCACTAATAATAAACCACAATTCAATATCAATAGATTACAAAAAGATAATCATTCATTCTTTCCAACTCACATAATATGACCCATTAAACATAGGTGGTATAATGACAGAATGTCCTTCAAAAAATATGACATTATTGGTTATCATATTTACTCCTAAACCGATTGAGTTTAATCTCAAGAGGACCAAACTCTGATACTAATTGTAAAGATCGAAAACAATCAAGTGGAAGAGATAAACAATGTAAAGATCACAAACGTAACAGTAAATAAATAAAAAGGAAAGAATTGCAAACAATTAACTATCCAACTCCTCTTGAGTTTGTAGATTAATTCAAACAAACTTTCTTCAAGTTGATGAATTACAATCACTCTTATGTACAAAAAAAGGTTCACCTCCTCTTTACCCCGAACTCCACTCGGTCAAGATAGAACGTTTTACTATCCCTCAGGACAACCCTCGCAGAGCTACACTCATGAAGTATTCCCTCACAAATGAAAAGCTTAAAATGAACCTTACACCACTAAGACTACAAATCTTTCTTGGAGAGTATTTTCTCACTAAAATCACTCTAAATCTTTTGTATCTTCAGTATGCAAAAGTTATTTGAAGATTCTGACCATACTTTATTTATTAGAGACCAACAAAGTGCATTATTAATGCTTCCAATGGATAGAAAGTAGCTGAACAGTCAACTAACCGTTGGAGTATCGGACGTCCGGTACTCCTGTTTTTTACGTCCGACAGCAGGCAGTGAGTTTAAGAAATTTTTTTCAATTCTATCGCACGTCCGGTGCAAACTTTTTGTGCGTTCGACAGCAAACAAAGAGATTTGAGAAATCATCTTGTTTCTATCGGACGTCCGGTAGAGACATATTCAGCATCCGATAGTTTTATCGACTTTGAAGGGTCCTATTGGACGTTCGATGCTTGCGTCCGATCGAGGTCAGTGATCCACGGGGAATATCTTATTTCCTTCGGACGTTCGGTGGTGAAATTCTTCATGCGTCCGAAGTTACGCAACGATTATCGGACGTCCGATCCAAGCGTCTGACAGCTTTCAACAGCCTTTGTCCCTTTCAATTGCACTTGATTTTTGAATCTGATTTGCTTCACAACTGAAAATATTTCTTAAAGAGATATTAGTACCATCCATTGTTTTGTAAATATCAAAAGTGAGGGACTAAGGTCAACATGTAATTTGTTCTTCTCCATAATCATTGAAAGTTGGATCCCTTTTAAATAGCTCGTAATCTTCTCAAAAATTGAGTTGCATAATTTCAAAGAGTCATCCAAAATCGTACCACTAGTTGTAGAACCATAGTGGAAAGTCATGGGTTACCAATTGAATAAACCAAGAGTGGGAAGAGGGACGTAATATATATATCCCCATGCTTTCATATAGTCATAATAAGTGCAAACTACTGATTTGTTTGGAGTAAGGAACTAGATTTGATAAGATTTCGAGACAAAAAAAAAGATAAGCTGACGCAAGGAATGGCGTCAAGAAGCACTCCCGTGACTCAAGCAATGACTTCAGCAAGAGAATATTCTAAGGCATATTACTCCTATCTATTCTATGCAAAAAGAATAAAACCAGCAAGAAAGAGAGCTTAAGTTGGATAGTCTAGTTATAAGAATTTCCTTGTTTTCTCAAAATTTTCTCAAAAACAACTCTCTCAACCTTAAAGATAATTTTCAAAGAATTGGTAATTTCATAGGAAGAATTCAAGTTTTTTTATCTTGTAAGTACTTCTTATCTATTCACGACTTATGATTTCAAGATTCATATCTATGGCCGGTACTACTGCCTATTGCATCTTTGCATAACATGCATATGGTTGGCAAGCCGCTATTTTATTTTCAATTACATCATTCGTTATCTCTTTTATCATTTCATCTCTTTCATTTTCCTGGGTTAGGTTATGGTATCAGAGCCAACCCTCCTTGCAATTTTTATTCAAATTAATTTCTAGTACTATTATTCTGCTTAATTAAACTTGAATCTATATTATAATTGGTTAGTCCAGTAATAGTTAGTTAGCGGCACTTTGAGAGATAGTAAGTCCATGGTCCCTAAGGTGGTCCTTATAATAAAGAAAAAGAGTTTAATCACTTAGGATAATATAGATAGTTTATTAACGAGAATAAATTCAATAAGAAGATTAGATAGTGAACCTAGTACTTCATCCATAGATGATAGAGATGAATTTTCAAGATCTTACAAAACTAAAGGTTAATCTAAAATTTTTCAAATGGTTTGAATTTTATTCTAAAAAAAAAAGTGACAATCTATTTTTAAAATATATCAATCCTATTACAAATAAAGGATGGCAAACCAGTTCAGAGCAAACAATTATGTTGGTACACCCCCATTAGAAGAAATAAAGCTAATCCATAGAGATCAACCTATTGTAGCCTCCCCTTTCAAAATTTCTGATGAAAAAACTAACAAAGCAATTAATAAAATAATTATACTAATTAGATATTAAATACTATAGCCAATCAATTAGATGAATTACATAATGTAAGACCCATAATCCCTACTAATAAACCTCCATCGATAGATCCATCAAAACCAATTTTTAAATCATTCGTATTATCCAAAAAAATTAAATAATGACTCTAACTAAATAAAACAAATTTCTAAAAAATTAGCAAAATTAGATATTAAAAAAGATAATCACGTTTCAGTTATCTCTTATAACTCTGATATAGAAGACGACATTGATCAAGACCTTGTTTCTCAATTTCAAGACTCTATTCAAATTAATAAAATTAGATCTTCCAGAGACCTAATTCTTTTCAGCCTTGGGTACATCATGGTAGAAATTTTTATCCAAGGCCATCTTTTTCCAAATATGCAGTTTAAAGAAACCCATTTACACCAAAGTTATTACTATTCTGGTGACTCAATTTATGAATGGAATATAGATGGGTTAACTGAAACATCAGATTTTACAAATTATTCAAAATATGAGTATGGCTACTAGTTCTTTCAAAGGAAAATGTCATAATGATAGAGAATGTGCTCAATTATTAATATCAGGATTTTCAGGAACGTTAAAAAATTGATGGGATAATTATTTAAATCAAAATGAAAGACATCACATATTAACTACTACTAAACAATTTATTCCAAACACAGCCAGTAGTAGCACGAGACAAGAAGTAATTATAACTAATACACTAGATTCAATAGCAACCTTAATATATGCTGTGTGTAAACATTTTATAGGAGATTGAAATTAATAAATTACAAGATAGAAGTTATGAAATTTTGATAAATTTAACATGTCCAAACTTACATGATTTTAGATGGTACAAAGATATGTTTTTAGCAAAAGTATTTTTAAAATCAGACTGCAATCATGCTTATTGGAAAGAAATATTTTTAGCCGAATTACCAAAATTATTTGCAGAGAAGGTTAGAAAAACTTTAAGGAATCAATATAATGGAGAAGTTCCTTACACAAATCTAATTTATGGAGATTTAATAAATTTTATAAATTCTGAAGGATTAAACTTATGTATAGACTTAAAATTGAATGAAAAATAAAGAAAAAGGTTTAGAAACCAGACGAGAGTTAGGGTTTTTTTATCAACAATATAGTTATGAAAAACTTGAAACACCTTTTCCAAAAGAATTTAAAAAATCAAAATCAAGATCTAGATCTTATTCAAAATCTCAAAAGATTTTTTCTAAATCATATTCAAGAACTGCTTCACCTAATAAAAGAGTCAGTTTTTCGAAAATGATGCAATATGCTTATCTTGTTTAAGTATGCCTCCATATCCTAAATCTATTGCATCCTTTTCTACTATCATGAATGTGTTTGGATGTGGAATTCCTAAAAATGGAAGATGTTGGACCATATGCTTGATTTTTATAATAGTATTAGTATGTTTTTCTAACCATGCTAAAGGATTTTTTCTTAATCTTCCATATAAAGGTTCACAAATTATTCGCAAATCCTTAATAAAGTCTGAAACATAATTAAGACACCCTAAAAATCTTTGTAGTTGTTTTTTATCCTTTAATTCATTGGGAAATTTATTATCAAATTCTAAAGATTGTCCAATCGGTTTATATTTACCTTGTTTCATATCATGTCTTAAAAATCTAATTTGTATTTGAAATAATTGGTTCATTTTGGATTCTAACACAACAAGTGCATTTCTTTTAATTATTTTGTAAAATATGTCTAAGTGCTTAAAATGTTTTTCTATTGAGTCAGAAAATATTAACACGTCGTCTATATAAACAATAGCAAATGAATATGGATTAAAATATCATTCATTATTTTTTAAAATTCATATGGAGCAGTCTTAAGTCCAAATAGCATAACTTTCCATTGATATTGTAAAAAAAAAAAACATTAAAGCAGTTTTGTATCTATCTTCAATAGCTATTTGAATTTGCCAAAATCTTGATTTCATATCACACTTTGAATATATTACAAAATTATAAATTCTTTTTAATAAATCTCTTTTATTAGGAATTGAATATTTGATCCATAATAAAACTTTATTTAAAGGTTTGTAATTAATGACAAGTCTAGGAGCACTTCTTTCTATTTCTGCATGATTATTTACGAAAAATGCTAAACAACTCCAAGGTGATTATGAGGGTTCAATTATATCTTTGTCAAATAAAGTTTTTATTTCTTTCTTACAATACTCAAATAATTTAGGACTCATTTGAATAGATCTAGCTTTTATAGGAATATCTTTTTCATTAAATTCAGGAATATATGGTAATTTTACTATATGGTTCTTTCTATTCCAAAATGCATTTGGTAAGTTAGAACATATTTCCTTTTTAAACTTTTATTGCATGTCAAAAATTTTTCTTTTTACCTCTTGGGCTTGTAGTTTTTTTTCAATATTTTCTACTTTAATTTCTTCTTTAAGAAAATTTAATTGTTTTGAAATTTACGTATTGCTCTTTGTTTTAGTTTTGTAGCAGTATACAAAAGGAAATCGAACCTCTTGATCATAAATTCTTATAGTAATACCTTCCTCATCTATATAAATTGAAATAATTGGGATAAAACTAGAGTGCCTAATGTAATTTCTTGATGTAAATTTTTAACTAAAATAAAATTATTTGGAAAGCAGAATCACTGTCTACAAATATGAACATTTGAAAGTTTATAATTTACGTCTAATGGTTTTCCATTTACACCTCTTAATTTTTCAGTATTTTTTTCAAAGTATTGAGTTGGGACAATTCCTTCTAAAATGCAATTAAAATCTACTCCAGAATCTAATAAGGCTATAGTATCTATATATATTTCTTTATTAATTACGATTTTTATTGGAATATACCACCTTTGAAATTGTATCTCTGATATATTTGCTATTAAATAACCCTGATCATTACTTTCTACTGTTATCTTATTGTCTTCTAAATTTTCTTGTTATTTATTTTTTGATTCCTTTAGTACCTGTACCTTTGTTTGTAAAGCTATAAGTTGGTATTTTATGTCACAATTTTTCGTTTGTAGCAATTTTAATTCTTCTTTCAGTTTCTTTACTTCTGATTGTAAATCTTGGGTGGTTATTTGTATATGGGGTTTTTTAAATCTTTCATATACTTCTTTTAAATTGAAAGATTCTATATTTTAAAATTTTTTTTCTTTAACAACTATATCTTCCAATTTTAATAAGTATTCTTTTTTAATATCATTATCATTTATTTTATCAAAAGAATTGTTTTTCTTCTCTAATGATTATGTTTATATTTGAATATCCACAATCATAAATTCCTATGCAATCACAACTTTGCGCAGGAGACTCATTATTAGTAGAATTGTCTTGTACTAAAAGGATTTCCTCTTGCTCAAATTCAGTGTCAAAATTTTGATCAATGATATTTAGTATTTGGTTCTTTAAGTTTTCATCTATTTCTAAAGTAGAAACTTTATCTCTAACTTTACAATATCTTGCAATAAATCCAGATTTACCACATTTAAAGCATACATCTGAAGAGGCTTGGGGCGAAACTTGAGATTTAGTAGTTTTAGAACTGGTTCTATTGAAAGGTTTTGAAGACTTCGAAAAACTAACTCTTTTATTAATTGAAGGGGTTTTTGAATATGGTTAAGAAAAAGTCTTTTGAGGTTTTAAATAAGACCTAGATCTTGATTTTGATTTTTTAATTCTTTTGGAAGAAGGAGTTTCAAGTTTTTCATAGCCATATTGTTGATGAAAAGATCCTAACTCTCGTCTGGTTTCTAAACCTTCTTTCTTTATTTTTGATTTTAGTTTTAATTCTATACATAAGCTTAATCCTTCGAAATTTATAAAATTTATTAAATCTCCATAAGTTAGATTTGAGTAAGGAATTTCTCCATTATATTGATTCCTTAAATTTTGTCTAACCTTCTCTGCAAATAATTTTGGTAATCTGGCTAAAAATCTTTCTTTCCAATAAGCATGATTCCAGTTAAATTTTAGACATGTTAAATTTTTCTAAATTTCAGAACTTCTATCTTGTAATTTATTTGGATCTCATATAAAATGTCTACACACAGCATATATTAAGGCTGCTACTAAATCTGGTGTATTAGTTATAATTACTTCTTGACCTGTGTTACTACTGGCTGTGTCTAGAATAATTTGTTTAGTAGCAGTTAATATGTGATGTTTTTCATTTTGATTTAAATAATTATCCTACCAATTTTTTTAACATTCCTAAAATCCTAATATTAATAATTGAGCACATTCTCTATCATTATAACCTTTTCTTTTAAATGAACTAATAGCCATACTCATATTTTGAATAATTTATAAAATCTGATGTTCAATTAACCCATTTATAGTCCATTCATAAATTGAGTCACCAGAATAGTAATAACTTTGAGGTAAATGGGTTTCTTCAAACTGCATATCTAGAAAAGATGGTCTTGGATAAAAATTTCTACCATTATGTACCCGGAACTGAAAAGAATTAAGTTAGGAAGATCTAATTTTATTAATTTGAATAGAGTCTTGAAATTGAGAAACAAGTCTTAATCAATGTATTCTTCTATATCAGAGTTATAAGAGATAACTGGAATGTGATTTTTTTAATATCTAATTTTGCTAATTTTTCAGAAATTTGTTTTATTAAGTTAAAGTCATTATTTTGTTTGACAGAGACTCCTTTCAAGAACGGAAAATTTTATGAGCAAATCTTTCTAGAAACAGACTCCATAGAACCTCTAACTTGGTATCTAGATAATACTCCAGAAGATCAAGCCAAGTATCATAAGATCAAAATCAAGAGAATTATCAAACCAGATGACTGGCTAGTGTCTGGTTATCAAATTCAAATCCAGTTCCTTACTCTAAACAAACCAGCAGTTTACGCTTATTATGACTATATGAAGTATGAGGATGTATATTTTATTTTTGACCCTTTTTCCACAATTAGTTTATTCAATTATTACTATCAGTAACCCATGACTTTCCACTATAGTTCTATAATTGGTAGCACGATTTTGGAGAACTCTTTGAAATTATGCTGCTCAATTTTCGAGAAGATTATGAGCTATTCAAAAGGGATCCAACTTTCAATTATTATGGAGAAGAACAAATTACACTTCATTATTCTATCAAAAACCGAATTCCATGGATTTTTTTGCTAGAATTTCAACAAGATTAGTCTTCAAGATTAATTATTTTATCAGACAATTAAAGGTTAGATGGTGGGACTCCATAATGGATATAAAATATCCTATACAAAAGGAGCCAACTATTCAAGAAACTGCAAAAACTCAAGAATTTTTTACCACGAAAAATAGATTTCAATGCTTAATGGTTCCCAACACAAGCAAAGAAGATTTAAAGAAAAACTTATTAGAAATTTTATCCCAGATAAACCAAAAAGGAAAAACTCCAAACAACACTCAAGCAAATGAAAATGATTGTTATGAAATTTTCAGTCCTACTGCAGAAAATTGAAATTAATCAAAAGCCGGATCCAGCCAATTTAAATATCGGATGATAATGCTAAAGAGATCAATTAGCAAGTAGATTTTCATACAAAAGCAGATAAGATGACACAAGGAATGGCATCAATAAGCACTCCCGTGACTCGAGCAATGACCTCAGCAAGAGAATATTTCAAGGCATATTACTCCTATCTATTTTATATAAAGAGAAGATAACTAGTAAGAAAGTGGGCCTAAGTTGGATAGTCTAGTTATAAAAAATTTTCTTGTACTCTCAAAATTTTCTGAAAAACAACTCTTAATCTTAGAAATAGTTTTCAAAGATTTTGTAATTTCATAACAAGGATTCAAGTTTTTATCTTGTAAGTACTTCTTATTTTTGAAAACTATCTCTAAGGTTGAGAGAGTTATTTTTGAAAGTGCCTAGAAACAACTCCCTATTCACTTTTTTACTTCTCTTTATGATTGTCATCTTTTTGGATTAGAAGAGTGATCTCCCATCTTCTCTCTCTAAAAAATAGTTAGTTGTCCATTTTTCTTAATTTTGACTTCTCCAAATCATAACTTTTATGAAAGATTTATTTAGATTTTTGTTTTTTAATTCTTTTATTGCTTCTGTTGGATTTAACTATTGATTGTTTTTTGGTTTGCAAGATCTATTGCTGATACGTTTTACTATTTTCGATTTTGGTATCACTTTTTTTACTCCATTTTCTAAAAATGTTTGCTTATTTTTTCTGGCACTTACACATCTCATTTTAACTTTTTTGCCTATTAGATTATACTATTTGTCTCTATTTTGTGGGGGTGCATGAATTGTTTCATTGTCTTAATATCTCAAATGAGGCCCTCTTTCTATTTTTCCTCTTTCTTATGTTCTTTTTGTTCTTTTCACTTTGGATTAAAATCTCTTGATTTTTTAGAGTAAGATATTAAGGGTAGAATAACTTTTTAAATACAACTCTTATTTTGTAAAAGATTTTAGATTTTAAAATTTTCTATTCAATATATTTGATTTTAGAAATTTACAAACACCACATTAAGGAAAAATTGCACAAATTATCTTTCATACATCTCAAAATCAAAATGAATAGTTTTAATCCTTAACAAATAAAACATGCTCGTTTTTAATCCCTAACCACCCTTCCAATTGAATTTTAGCGAGAATAAATCCCAGACATATCACGTAATCAATTTTAAGGGGTAAATTGGACAATTTACTTAATTATTGATCTAAAATCTTGAAAAATTTTGAAAATATACATGCCATTTTCCTCTCTCACTATACTATCCCTACCGGTTCCACTTTCCACCATCGGCATTGCTATCTCTAAACCCTATATTGCTAGTTCTTCCATTTTCCTCCGTTCTCTTTTTCTCTACCTTCTTCCTGATCTCTTTTCCCCTCTTTCCCTCGCCACTACCTATCTCATATCAAATTCTTAATATTTTCTTGTTGAATGATATGGGGCCTCATTTGGAGGAGCAAAGTAATTTCTCCATATTATCAACCCGCTGAAGCATCAAAACGAAGAAGAATTGCCATGGGCTATGATTGCTAGTAATATTGCCCAAAGCAAAGAAATGCCCCGCAAGCAAATTGAGAGATTCTCATTGAAATGTATAACCAAGACCCCAAATACGCCGTCGCCATTATTCTTGCTGTCTTGTTCTGCTTTTGCTATTAGTGATGTTCCAATTGCATAATCATTCCTTCTACTACTCAATCATGCTATTAAAGTATTACGAAAATTTCCTCATACTTTTTTCACTTTTCTTGAAAGATAGTGCTAAGATGGTAGTTGCATCAATAATCAATATTGATTATTGATAAGTGGTGGTAGAGGGGGTTAAGAGAAGTGGTGCCAAAGGTGGAAAATAAGAATGGTGGAGGAAAAGAGTTGTGAAATATACTTTTAAAGTTTTAAAAAAATCTTATTTTAAGAATGGTGCATATACTTTTAGATTTTTTTTAAAGTTTTTTGATCAATAGTTAAGTGAGTTGTCAAATTTGCCCTTTAAAAATTGACCATGTGATGTGTTAGTCATTTATTCTGGCCAAAATTCCATTGAAAAGTTTGTTAATGTTTAAAAATGAACATTTTATTATTTGTTCGGGACTAAAATAACTCATTTTGATTTTGAAAAATTAAAATTTCAAATCGGTAATATGGAAGGAACATTAGTGCAATTTTCCCCCATAATAATCTCATTTTCATTTCGGTGAAATCTAGGATTTAATTATGTAATATTTTAGAGGATCTCCGAGATATTGGAGATATTTTATGATTTGACAGCTAATGGTTGGTGTATAATTGATTTTTGATAATTAAATATCTCGAAATTTGAGTAGCTTTTTTTTTTTTTACTGTAGTCAGTAAAATTTTTGGTCTTCTTCTATGGTTGAATTTTTTAATTTTTTCATCAATCTTTTTTAGAGAGGAAAAAATATATATCATCGTATTCCTCTCCTTCCTCTTGCTCACCAATAGGAGGAAAAGAAAAGTCAAAATTTTCATCTTATTTCCAACTATTTATTTAGATTTTGCTCTTCAGTGTTTTGAATTTTCTATTTTTTCTCTTGGTTTTAAAAAACAATATATAATTTTGTTATTATTGTCGATCTATTCCCTCTATCCCGCAAAGTTTGACGCACTTCGAAAACAACGTTTTTTAAGCACAGTAACATCCATTTACCTGTAAACTCATTTGTTCCAAACTTACCCTTTACTGATTCATCCAAGAAACAAATGGGTCCCATAAAAAAACACTTCTTTGTTTCAGAAAATTAGTTTCCTTACCGTAATCTTCTTCATCTAAGAAACAAATGGGTCAAAACGGATCCATCAAAAAGCAATGCTTTGTTTCAGCCACCAAAAAGTACGTCTAGCACATGCATTGTCACATCATTAGTGGAGGGCAGAAATGAGACTTCACAGTTTAAAATAGTTTAAAATATTAAACATGACAAATATTTCGGGACAGTCCAAAAAGGAAAGTATGACACTTTCAATGGGACGGAGGGAGTATCTTGTAAGTTTGAATTAGTCAAAGAAGAGCCAAAATAATGTAAGTCTCGTATCTGATCATCTGATATTGCTTCTAAAGATAGTTGTTGTACCACTTATTTTTTCCATGAATATTTACCGTATGATACCTCAAATTTAGCCTAAATAAACAAGTAAATAAATAAGAAAATGTGTTTTGTCTAATGCAAAAATCTTTGATACTACTATTGGTTTTGGATTCAACCTATTTGTTGACGTTGGTCCCTAACTTTTGATGTTTACAAAACAATGGATAATACTAATATCTTTTCAAGAAATACTTTCAGTTATGAAGCAAATCAGATTCAAAGATCAAGTGCATTGAAATGGACAAAGACTGTTGAAAGCTGTTGGACGCTTGGATCGGACGCCCGAAATCATTGCGCAACTTCGGATGCATGAAAAACTCCACCACCGGAAGTCCGAAGGAAATAAGATATTCTCCCTAACTCACTGACCTCGATCGGACACAAGTATCGGACGTTCGATAGATTCGTTCAAATTTGACGAAAGCTGTCGGACGCTCACAAAAATAATACTGGACATCCGATAGAATTAAAGAAGATTTTTCAAACTCACTGCTTGCTGTCGGACGCATGCTTGGGTAGTACCGGACGTCCGATATTCCAACGGCTAGTTAACTGTTCAGCTACTTTCTATTATTCGGAAGCATTAATGAAGCAGTTTCTTGGTCTCCTATAAATAGAGTATGGTCAGAATTTTCAAATAACTTTTGCACACTGAAGATGCAAAAGATCTGGAGTAGTTTTAGTGAGAAAATACTCTCTAAGAAAAATTTATAGTTTTAATGGTGTGAGATTCATTGTAAACTTTTCATTTGTGAGTGAATATTTCATGAGTGTAACTCTGTGAGAGTTGTTCTGATGGATGGTAAAACTTCCTAACTTGACCGAGTGAAGTTCGGGGCAAGGAGGAGGTGAACCTTCCTTTGTACATAAGAGTGATTGTAATTCATCAATTTGAAGAAATTTGTTTGAATTAATCTACAAATTTAAGACGAGTTGGCTAGTTAATTGGTTTGCAATTCTTTCCTTTTTATTTACTTATTGTTACGTTTGTGATCTTTACATTGCTTATTTCTTCTACTTCTCTCAAGTGATTTTGTTCATTCATTAATTGATTCATTGTGTGATTACTTAGAAAAGAGGATAAATGTCATATTGAGCAAAAAGTGTCCATAACTTAATTAGGTTTTTAATCAACCTAATTCACCCCCTCTTAGGTTGTTTTCGATCCTTACAGTTGGTATCAGAGTTTGGTCTCTTTGAGATTAAACTCAATCGGTTTAGGAGTAAAAATGACAACCAATAATGCCATATTTTTTTGAAAAACATTCTGTCATTAGACCACCTATGTTTAATGGGTCAAATTATGTGAGTTGGAAAAAAAGAATGATTATTTTTTTGCAATCAATTGATATTGAATTATGATTTATTATTTGTAAATGTCCATATGATACCTCTTTTATAGATGAAAATACTCATAGATCTAAACTAAAAATAAGAAATGAACTGACTACTGTGGATAGAACTCATCTCACCTTAAATGCAAAAATCATGAATGTGTTATATTGTACTTTAGACTCAAATAAATCTATTAGAGTCAAGGGTTGTAAGTCTACTAAAGAATGTGAGAGTGAGAAAGTGAGAATGTGAGAGAACAAAAGAAGTTTATTCTGGTTACCAAGTATCAATCATTCAAGATGGAATCTTATGAAAATGTTGATGAGATGTACTGTAAATTCAACGAGTTTATTAAGGATTTAGATGTGCTAGGAAAGGAATACTCTCTAGGTGAGAAAAATAGAAAAATTCTGAATGCTTTATCCAAGAATTGGGAGAGTAAAGTTACTACCATTGAAGAAGCTAGAAATCTAAATTTCTTACCCCTTGAATCTCTTATTAATTTTCTAACTTCTTATGAGCTGAAACTTAAGTCCAAAGTGCAAAAAGAAGAGGATGCGAAAGTAAGAAGGAGCATTGCTCTAAAGACATCTCATGATGAAGATGATTCTACCTCTCTAAATGGAGAAGATACGGAAGTTGATGATAGTGATCTAGTTCTCATCACAAGAAATTTCAAGAGAATCCTCAACGAAAGGAGATTTAGAAGAGGAGGATCTAGCAATTCAGATTTTAATCAATTCAACAATGCAAGAAACAAAGAAAAGTATGAAGCCAACAAAAAGCAATGTAACAAATACTATCTATGCGGCCAACTTGGACACTACATGAGTGAGTGTCCAATGAAGAAGAGGAGAGTTGAAAGAAAATCAAGATTCAACAACTTTCAATTCACATAGAATGAGTGCAACTCCGATGGTGAAATTGAAGAGGAAGAAGAATCTGCTTAATTGGCTTTCATGGCCATTGGAGATGATGAGGTAACAACTTGTAATTCTGAATTTGATAGTGATGATGAAACTGATGATGATCTTAAATCTTTCATTGAAAAATTGCATGATAGTTTGAAAGAATCTTATATTAGAAACAAGGAATTGAAACACAAAAATAGTTTTTTTCTTCATGACAATACACGCCTTTTTCAAGAAAACAAGAAACTGAAAATTGAAAATGATTTTTTGAAAAAGAATGAGATTGATTTATAAAATAAGCTTGATAGAAAAATAAGGTTTTGTGAAATGTTCAAAGAGGAATAAGGTGATCTGAAAAGAAAAATGGATAACTTAAATGAATTATTCCAATATAAGAAACAAAATTGCTTTCAAAAAAATGAAATAAAATCTTATTTTGGCACTTATGAGAAGAAGATAAATTTTGCTGCAAATGATTTTGCTGTTTATATGAGAAAATAATTAAGATTTATTAAATCTTTTCCTGTATATAACCCCTTGATTATATATAATTTCTGTTGTCAAAAAGATCACATGAAAAGTGATTGCTATGTGAGAAAGAACATGAAAAAGGCATGAAATGCATGTGGACAGTTAGACATGATGCTAATTTTCAAGAACCCAAAAATTAAATGTTACCATATATTAGTTCTTGAACTCTTGAGTAGGTGAATTTGGTAACGTTACTAAGGATTCAAAGTGAGTGCTCAAGATACATGACCGGTGATAAGCAAAAGATTTGGACTTACAATGAAAGTTTGAACTTTAAGTTACACACGGAAGCTTTGATAAACACTTGAATCTTACAAAGGTTTGACGACAAGGGTGGTTGAGAGTAGTTGAGAATAGGTTAGGAATAAGAGAGTTGTTGAGGAGATTTTTCAAAGGCTTTCTTATAACTAGTCTGCTTGTATTCGCCGATGCCTTCATTCTGCACTCTTCCTTCAATTTATAGAGTCTCAGGACTTTGTCATTTGAATTTCATTTCTTCTTCATTTGAGTTTCATTTGTGGCCGACATCTTTTTCAAAAGTGATCGACCTCTTTTTCAAAAGTCGTTTGGATCTTGTCCGCATGGTCCCCCGAATGGATTAAAAGTTGATTCGGATGATTCTACTGACTCGTCAATTTTGTCGGTTTCTTCTTTCTTTTCTGACTTTTGTAAATAATCTAGATATTCTTTGAGTAGCCTTGGATCTTGCATCATCTTTTTCATCAAAAAGTCATTTGGAGTTGCCTCGGATACCATTTCGGTATCTTTTTCTTTCTTTATTGGAGTAGTGGTTGGAGTTGGTGCCGTAGTGGTTGGAGTTGGTGAAGACCTTGTGGTAGTGGGTACAAAAGTTGTTGGAGTAGATGTTGGTTTGGTCCATTTGAGTTTATCTCCGGTAGTTAGGAATCTGATAACATTTACTTGATCTCCAAATTCTTGGTTGAATCCGGTCCACCATTTAACTTTGAATTCTCTCACTAATGACATTGGAAGTGATCTTTCAAGCTCTTGATGAATTTTGAAACTCCAGCAAAATATCCACGGGACTTTGAACTCCATATGAAATAAAATTGGTCTTGTATATTCTTCCCCCTTTGCTCTTTTTAGATACGTTTGAAATCCCATAAGCACATTTGGAGGTAGTATCTCTGGTTGTGGTCCAAACCATTTCCACTAGTGATTGAACCAAATTGGAAATTCTCTGCTGCAATTTTCTTTGAACGTGAAGAACCATGAATGATTGAATGGTTTAAAAAGGAAGGCACGATACCATGCCATTTTGTAATCTTGATATGTGAATCCATCTGGAATGAATCTTACTGAAAAGGATTTTTTAGAATAAAGAGAAGTCCATTCATTTGGAGAACAAACTTTCTTTATTATGCATTTTGAGTGGCTAATTATATTTGGATTTTTTTTGTCTGGAATTGGGAATATTTCTACAGATTGAGTATCTGTAAGAATTAATTCATAATAATCCAAATTTTTTGAGGGATCATCTGATTGCCAAAAACACTTTTGAGGAAAGATTCTTTGGATAATTTGATTGAGTGTAGAGTACAAAGGTACTTCTTGGAATCTGGTTAGAGTGATATGTTGAGTAAATGGCTTTGTAAAATAGGTATTTTCTGTGAATTTTTCTGGGGATTTTGGTAGTTGTTGAAATGGTCTAATTTGAGAGGAAGTTGGAGTACAAGCAGCTTGACTATAAGTCAGGGCTGGAAAATCTGATAAGAGTTGGAATCTGTTTTGAGTAACAGGAGTTAGACTCATCTCATAATCTTGAGGAGTCTTTGGTCTGAAATTTCCTGCTTTTGAATCCATAATCCTGCAATATTAATAAACAATATCTTTAAGTTGGTCAGATAATTGCTTATTTTGTTTTCTGTGATATTGAATAAATTGCTCACTTCTCTCAATTCTTTTCATAACTTTGATCCGAATGGTATTTCTCTGAATCTCTCTTTGAATAAGAAAGGCTCTTTCTTAAGGAGTGATAGTAGTGAAAGGGCTTTTTCAAATGTATATGGTGTCATATTTAGGAATTTGATGAGTTGGAATACTTTGTCTACCATAACTGGTTTGGGCAAAATATTGATATCCTCTGGATTGGATATCTTTTTCTTTGTTTTGGAGTTTAGGAGAATCCCTTTGAGCTCTCAAATAATTGGTATATTCTCGTTCTTCTCTTTGAGCCATCATTTCACGATCTATGTCCTTGTAGAAATTCTCTAGTAAGAAAATCTGGTAAATAATTATTTTCTCCTTTGATAAATTCTATTTCAAAATCAAATACAGATAAAATAGCTTGCCATCTAGCAAATATTCGCTTTGAAACTATATTTTGAACATCTTTTTGTAAAATTTCTTTTGCAGATTTACAATCTATTCTAATTAAAAATTTTTTATTATATAAATCATCTTGAAATTTTGATATGCACAAAACTATGGATAAAATTTCTTTTTTAATAGTTGAGTAATTCTTTTGAGGGTCAGACCATGTTCCAGAATGAAATCTGACTAATTCTTCTTTTGAACCTTCTATTCTTTGTTTTAATATACCTCCATATTCTAATTCTGATGCATCTGTTTCTACTATCATAAATGCTTTAGGATGAGGTAAACATAAACATGGTAATGATTCAATTTTTTCTTTTAAATATTTTATTTTTTGAGTATGTTCTTCTGTCCATGGTTTTGGGTTTTTCTTTAATCTATTAAATAATATAGAACATTCTTGTCTTAATTTAGGAAAGAAATCTGTTATATCATTTAAACATCCTAAAAATCTTTGTAATTGATTTTTATCTTTTATTTCATATGGAAATTTAGTAGCAAATTCTAAAACTCTATTAATTGGTTTTATGGTTCCTTGATATATATTATGTCCTAAAAATCTTATTTTAGTTTGGAATAATTTCATTTTTGGAGCAGAAACAACTAATCCATTTTTCTTAACTATTTTTAGAAATATATTCAAATGTTTAAAATGTTGTTCTATTGATTCAGAAAATATTAATATATCATCAATATAAACTATACTGAATGAACTATAAGGATTAAAAATATCATTCATTATATTTTAAAATTCTGATGGTGCATTTTTTAATCAAAATGGCATAACTTTCTATTCATAATGCCCAAAAGGTGTTGTGAATGCTGTTTTATATCTATCTTTTGGATCTATTAATATTTGCCAATATCCTGATTTTAAATCAAACTTTGAAAATATTTTTGCATTAAACAATCCATTAAGCAAATCTTTTTTATTAGGAATAGGATATCTAATCTATTGTAGAACTTTGTTTAAAGGTTTATAGTTTATTACTAATCTTGGAACTCCTCGTTCTTTTTCAACTTGATTCATTACATAAAATGCAGCACAGCTCCAAGGTGATTTTGAAGGAGTTATTAATCCTTTATCTATTAATATTTTTATTTCCTTTTTACAAAATTTCAATAAATCAGAATTCATTTGTATTGGTCTAGCTTTTGTTGGAATATTCTTTTCCTTAAATTCTTTTTCATAAGATAATTCTATCATATGTTGTTTTCTATCCCAAAAGGCATTAGGAATATCTGCACAAATTTCCTTTTGTAATAATTCTTCTAGTTCTGATATTCTTTTTTGTAATTTAATTTCTTTCAATTGTTTTTCAATTTTTAAATAAGATTTTTCTTCCTTAATGTAACTTATATGTTGTTTTACTTTTGTAATAGTATTTATTGTCTTATAAATAGAGGAGGCTTGTAAGGTTTGTAACTCTTTTTGTCTCATTGAAGTTAAAAATTTAAAAGTAATAATTTTTCCCATTATATTTATTGAAATTCCCTCATGGCTTACTAGAAATGGATATATTTGAATTAAAAAAGGTGTTCCTAATATTACATCATGATTTATATTTTTTACAACTATAAAATTATGTTTAATACAATATTCATTGTTACATATTGATCCTTTTGTAAACTTATATTTTACTTATAAATTTTCTCCATTTGCTGCCATTAATGTTTCTTTTGTTCTTTCACAATATTTAGTAGGAATTATTCCTTCTTTAATGCAACTTACGTCAGCTCCACTATCTATTAGAGTTACATAAGTTTCTTTGAAATCTTCTACTGTAATAGTGACTAAAGCAAACCATTTTTGAAATGTTATCTTTTCTATTATATTTAAATATTGATCTTCATTTACTGGGTTTTCTGCTATTGATATTTCGTCTGTTTTAACATTAGAAATTGAAGGTTGATTGTTGTTTATTAATGTTATTTTGGCTTCTATTTCTAAGTCTTTTGTCTTTAAATCTATAATTTCTTGTTGTAATTGTTTTACTTGTATTTTAAGATTATTAATTTTTGATTAAAGATCTTTAGTAGTTTCCTTTTTCATTATATTTATATTAGGATATTTGTCTATTAATTTAGAAATACTAAAAGGTTCTATTATCTTAGGCATTTTATCTTCTTGAATAATTAGACTTTTTAGTCTTTCTAAATATTCTTTTTTAGCTATTGGATCTTCTATTTTTTCTATTATGTCTAATAAAAATTCTTTATCTTCTTTTTTAGTTATAACATTTATATATTTTGGAGTACTAGAACAATTACAATTTTCTTCACTTTCTGAACTAGATATATCATCATAATATTCGTCTTAAACTAGAGGAATCAATATTTTCAAGAATGACTATATAGATGTCATTTATTCTTTTTTCATTGAAAATAATATTAAATTTTGAGTCAAGAACAAGACATTCATGCTTTTGGAATAATACAACATATTTCTATCACACAATTGACTAACACTTAGCAAGTTATAACTCAAATTATCAATTAGGAGAACATTGTGAACAAAAGTTTGATCATTCTTTCCAACATCTCCTGCTTCAATTATTTTGACTTTGTTGTCATCTCCAAATGTCACTTTTTCACTTGATTTAGACTTAAATTTGATGAATTGTGATGAATCACCGGTCATATGTCTTGAACATCCACTATCTACGAACCATTTTGATTTCTTAACGATATTCACTAAGTTGACCTATACAAAAGTTCACAAGATAATATTTGGTACCTTTTATTTTTTGGGTTCTTAAGAGTTAGTATTATGTCTAACTATCCACATGTATTTCATGTCATTTCTTATATTCTTCCTTACATAACAATTACTTTTCATATGACCAATTTGGCAACAAAAACTACACATAGTCAACGAATTACTTTCATGGATAAGTTGAACAAATCTAACTTGCCTTCTTTTATAAATGGTAAATTCGTCGGTATTGGAATTCAACATTTTCTCATAAATGCCAAAATGAAGTTTTGATTCATTCCTTTGAAAACAGTTTTGTTTCTTGTGTTGAAACAACTCATTAAGATTATTCATTTTTCTTTTCAAATCTCCTTGTTCCTTTTTGAGCATCTCACAACACTTTGTTTTTCTATCAAACTTAATATGTAAACCAGCCTCAACCCTTTTCAAGTTGTCATTTTCATCTTTCAGATTCTTGTTTTGTCGAAAAATGTTTGCATTGTCTTGAATAAGAAAATTGATATTTTTTTTAACTCCTTGTTTCTAGTATAAGATTCTTTCAAGCTATCATGCAGTTTCTTAATGAAGGAATTAACATCATCATCAGATTCATCATCACTATTTAGTTGAGAGTTGCAAGTAGTTACTTTATCATCACTAATGGTCATGAATGTCATTTGAACAGATTCCTCTTCCTCTTCGACTTCATCTTCTGAGTTGCAATCATTCCAAGTGATTTGAAAATTGTTGAATCTTGATTTTCATTCAGCTTTCCCTTCTTTCTTCTTCTTCATTGGGCATTCACTCATGTAGTATCCAAGTTGACCGCACTCAAAGTACTTGTTAGTTTACTTTTTATTGGCCTCTTGCTTTCCTTTGTTTCTTGCATTGTTGAACTGATTTAGAAATGAATTGTTAGATCCTCCCTTTTTTAATCTCCTTTTGTTGAGGATTCTTTTGAAACTTCTTGTGCTAAGAGCAAGATAATTGTCGTCAACTTCTGTATCTTCTCTATCCAAGGAAGCCGAGTCATCTTCATTTTGTGATGCTTTTCGCGCAATACTCCTTCTCACTTTTGCATCCTCTTCCGCTTGTACCTTAATCTTAAGTTTTAACTCATAAGATGTTAGAGAATTAATAAGAGATTCAATAGGCATAGAGTTCAAGTCTTTAACCTCTTCAATGGCAGTCACCTTACTCTCCCAATCCTTGGACAAGGCATTCAAGATTTTTCCATTTTTCTGACCAAGGAGTATTCCTCTTCTAGGACTTCTAAATCCTTAATGAAATCATTGAATTTATAATAAAATTTGTTAACATTTTCATGAGGTTCCATCTTGAATGATTCATATTTGGTGACTAAGATAGATTTCTTTTATTCTCTTATATTTTTACTCCTTTCATGGATTTCTCTCAATTTGTCCCAAATTTCTTTAGTAGACCTACAGCCTTTGACCATAATAGATTTATTTGAATCTAAAATACTATACAATACATTCATAGTTTTGGCATTCAAAGTGACGTAGGTTCTATCATCACTAGTCAACTCATTCTGGTTTTTGGTTTTGATCTATGAGTGATTTCAACTATTATTGAGGCATCATATGGACATTCATTAACAATAAATCACTGTTCAATATCAATAGATTGCAACAAAATAATCATTCTTTCCTTCCAACTCACATAATTGGATCCATTAAATATTGGGGGTCTAGTGACAGATTATCCTTCAAAAAATATGGCATTGTTGGTTGTCATTTTTACTCCAAAATCACTTGAGCTTAATATCTAGGAGACCAAACTCTGATACCAATTGTTAGGATCGAAGACAACCTAAGAGTGGGGTGAATTAGGTAATTTAAAAATTCATCAGGTTATGAGACACTTTTTGTTCAATATGAAATTTACCCTCTTTTCTAGGTGACCATACAATGAACAATTAATCAAGAAAGCAAGATTGTTCGGGAGTAGAAGAGATAATCAATTTAGACTCACAAGATAGTAAGTAATAAGGAAGGAATAGCAAACCAATTTACTTCCAAACTCCTCTTGAGGTTGAGTATCACTTTATAGAACAAGTCTCTTTAAGTTAATCAAATATAACCAATTTTTGTGTACAAATAAAGGATCACTTTCTCCTTGTCTCAAACTACATTTGGTCAAGTTAGAAAGTTTTATTATCACTCGGATAACCCTCACAAAACTACACTATTGAAGTATTTTTCTCACACAAGAAGAGTTTATACGAAATTCACATAAACAAGAGCACAAATCTTTTTTGAAAAGTATTTTCTCACTAAAACTACTCTTGATATTTCGTATTCTCAATGTGCAAAAGTTCTTTGAAAGTAGTTGATCATGCACTATTTATATGAGACTAAAAAGTGTCTCATTAATGCTTCCAACGGATAGAAGACAGTCGAAAAGTCTTCTAGCCGTTGGGAGTATCGGACGTCCGGTCCATTCAAAATTCACGTCCGACAATAGGCATTGAACTTGAAGGGACTTCCTTAATTCTATTGGATGTCCGGTGTCTCTAATACTTCCGTCCAATAGCAGATGATCATTTAAAGAAGCCATCTTCAATTCTTTCGGACGTCCGGCACCTACAATGCTTTGCGTCTGAAGTTCTGCACAATTTTTCGGACGGCCGGTGCCCTGATACTTAGCGTTCGAATGAGTTCAGTGAGTTAGAAGGAATATGTTAATTCCTTCGGACATCCGGTGGTGGAGTTCTTCATGCGTCCGAAGTTGCGCAATGATTATCGAACGTCCGGTCCTGTCTTCACAAGCATCCGACAGCTTTCAGCAACCTTTGTTTCTTTCAATTGCACTTGATTTTGGAATCTAATTTGCTTCATAGCTAAAAGTATATCATGAAAAGATATTAGTATCATCCATTTGTTTTATAAAAATCAAAAGTTAGGGACCAAAATTAACAGCACCAAGGGAGTTAGGAAGCTTGGAGTGGAGAGTTTCTTTGGAGAAATAACTTAGTTCTTCACTTCTCAAGAGGTTTTGAAGGTATAAGTTTAACAACTTCCTTTCTCTTTCTTATTCTTGAAAAATATAGTGTAGATGACTTGAATCTTGAAATATTATGGATGATACTCTAGGTTTGGTGTAGATTAGTGAAATTTCAACTAGGGTTTTACAATTTTCAGCCTTGATTTATGTTGTTTAACTAGAATATGTTGGTTTTGAGCTTGGTTTTGGACTTGTGAGGTGATTAGTAGCTTTATTGTGACTTTTTAGCGTTAAAAGAAGGAATTCCAACTTTCTTAAGAATTTTTCAGCTTTGATATTGGATGATTATTTGCTAGAAATGAGCTATAGTTGGACGGCTTTATGGCCTAGATCAAGAGCTATCTTTATATTCTTACTTGTAGTGCTGATTTGGGGCTGATTTGGAAAGAAAATAAAGCCTTGAATGGCTGAAAAAATTGATAAACACAAAGGAAATGCTGCCCGATTTTTCTCTCATGGGATAAGTGAGTGAAAGCGGAAATAAGTGTGTGACTTGTGCTCGATTTGGGACTTAATTATGTAGGGATGTTTAGGTTGACCTTGTGGGTGACTTATAAGCGAAAATTTTGCTCAAAAGTGTATATTTTTCAAAGACAAAGTAGCGACCATTTTAAACACAATTTTCTAGTTTCTTTCGCCAAGTTGCGAACTTAAACGTTTTAATCGCTTCTTTATCGAAACCTAAAGTACGAATATGAATTTTCTAGGATTTGATAAGTAAAATGAGTACCACTTAAATGCGTTCATTTTTACTTGTTTTTTTTAATCGAAACTCCCATATTTTGAAACCCTAGTTGATTGCAAATTGTTAAATGATATTTTATTGCAAATTTGGACTCCAACCAGGGAGTTGAACCTGAGATTGGTTTTGGAAAGCAATAAATCATTGGTGAGTGTTTTCAAATGCATGTTTGAACTTATTACTTGAATGAATCACTTTGTTTGATAGGGTAAAAGTGTACTTTATCGCACTTACCCTAATATGATTTATTACTGTGCATTGGTTATAAATGGTTTGATATATATAGATGTGCATGGCTTGAATACTGCTTGAAATCCTAACCCTATTGGTTAGTCAGTCGAATCGAACCAGTAAGGGTTTGGTCGAAAAAATTGGCGAACCATTGGTATTATTTATCGTTTATCGTTTATCGTTTATTGTGTAATTCTTTGGATATGGTACTGAATTCGATATATTCAAGTATTACCATCACTATTAATTTAGAGTTCGGGTCCGGTGGGAGGTTGATTGGTGGATAGAGATTGGAGTTAATTGGTAATCTATTGGACTGGTTACACTACTTTGAAAGTTAACGGAGTGTCAACTACTTCTTGGCAAGCAGTGGCTGAATTAGCCCGCAAGAGCAAGTGTATCCTTTTATTTGAAAATGTTGGATATCCAATGATTTGCTATTTGAAGTGTTATTACTCATTTTTATAAACTCATATGCTCGCTATTTTGATATTTCAAGTTTTATACAATGGTCAATTCGCTACTTGGGTTTGCATGAAGTTTTGGAATCTCATTGAGTTTTGGTTCATGCTATTAATTTTATTTTCCTTACAGGGGATACGAGCGTGGGAGTAAGACTGGTATAGGCTAGCATCATCTAGTTTTTGCTTTTTGTGAATTTTACTCACGCTAGTGCTTGATTAGAGTTGGAAGTCATCTGGATGTTAAATCTTTTGTTGTATTTTGAGGAATGTATGAATATTTGAGATAGATTTGAGCATAAATTTACACTCTAAATTTGGAACTGTTGTTTCATTTCTTTTTCGAAGTTATAACTTGTTTTCTTGAAATGAGTGAGTGAGTTCTGGTGAGAATTGGGCAGACGATCCGCTAAACCCTGGAGTACACTCTAGGGTGAGGTGGGTCGTCACAGGTGGTATCAGAATCTAAGTTTGAATTGGTCTGGACAAGTTGAGTGACTTGTACTTGATGTGGATTATGTACGAACGTCTAAGTATGAAACCTTAGAGAGTAGGTGGTTAACTTGGCTTTCCTTGTTTAAATTGCTTATTCTTGTGATGTTGCTTATACTGTAGGCAATGAAAGGAAATTGCGAGAACGGGCATGCCAAGCTACCTTGTCCAGTGCTTAACTATCAGGAACATCCAGGAGGGCCGGTACTTCAGTGGGCCCCTGGACGTATGGTCAAGCACCGTGACTATTGGCGTACCGATTCATATCCTGATAGGGTGGTTCTTGCCATAGAGTACAAGAGGAAAATATTGGCTAGTGCTAATCATAGGGCCCAAACTGAGATTGAGTGCTTGAGGGCAATGTTGTAAGAGTAAGGCGCTAGAATTCAAGAGCTTGAGACTTCTATTTTCGAGGAGCAGAAACGAACCAATGCCTTTAAAGAGCAAGTTCAGGAGGCAAACGATCGCCTTGTTCCAATAGTAAGGGAAGTAAGGGACCGAACCCATAATATCTTAACCGAATGTAGGGCATTTGTGGAGGAAGTGGTACAGGTGAACTTGGTTGGGGAAGGTCCAGAGCATGTAGCTCCGAGTGAACCTGAAGAAGATGCTGAATAGGAGCCAGCTGCACCTGAGTAGGTGGTGGAGTCGGTTGGATCAGTGACAGAATAAGCTAGAAATATAGGGTTTGGGGGATGTGCAAGGTAGCTAGGATATAACATAGGATGGTTGGGATGACACGTCATCTTTTGTTTTTGATATTAACGTTTTAAGGTTGATATACGTAGCGCTTGTTTTCTGTTCTATGTCCTTTGATTGTTATAACTTCTTGACTTTATTAGGATTGGCATATATAGTACATCATGACTTGATATGTGAATTGTTATGACATGTATATAAAGAAAGTATGTTATTTTAAATGTACTCTATTATTTTCATTTTATGATTTGGAAATGCTTTTATCGAGCTTTATAGCTACTTTATTTTGCTTATACCTATATAGTCTATTTTTCAAAAGAGATATGGAAAGTAAGCGAAGTCAAGAACGTAGGACGTGGAGATAGACAAGTACAAGAACCGAGAGAAGCGAGAGATGCGATGGTCGAGTAACAACCTGAACCTATGGTTGAAGGAGGGGATCAAGTAGCAACAACAATCCAGCAAATGACTAATATTTTATCTCGATTGGTAGAGCAGCAGGGTCAAACCCCTGTCAATCAGCCTAAGCACCCTGAAATAGGGGAAGATAGGGTCCTAGAGCAGTTTCAAAAGTTTTCTCTTCCAAAATTTTTTGGAGGGCCAGACCCATAGGTAGCGAAGAGATGACTGGAAACAATGATCAATATTTTTGCCGCCTTGAATTATACGGAGGAAAAGCAGGTGAACTTTATCGTATTCCAATTTGAGAGATCAGTCAGAGTCTGGCGGAATGTAATCAGAGTTAAGTGGGAGAGAGAATGGACAGTACGGACCTAGTTGAAATTTGGGCGAGAGTTTAACGAGAAATATTTTTCACCAACAGTTCAGGAGAAACGGGAGGACGATTTCATTAGGCTACATCAGAGAGGCTTAAAAGTGTTTGAGTATGAGACTCAATTCACCAAATTATTCAAATTTGCTCTCGAATTGATTGCTATGGAACAACGGAGGGTAAGACTGTTTGTACAGGAATTAAATGTAGAAATACAGGAAGCCTTGGCGGGGGCATAAATTAATACTTTCACGGAGGTTTTTGAGAAAACCCAAAGGATAGAAATTGTAACGGCTCAAGTGAAGGTTTTTCATGTAAGAAAGAAGGGTATGTTTAGTGGAGACCAAGGGCAGGAGCAAGGTAATCAAGGTATGCCACCTCCTAAGGTGAATCGAGAAGCTGGAGGTATGAAAATTTCGGGGACATCTAAGAGGGTTACTCTTAGAGGAGCCCCAAGTGAAAGAGAACAGCTGATAGGTGCCTCACAAGGAGATCAAACATCAATCCTTTGTGAATATTATGGGAAAAATAATCATACTAAGGATAATTCTTGGCGAAAGACACGAAATGTTTATGGTGTCGTAGTGCTGAACACCAAATTGCAACATGTCCCCTCTTCGGTGAGACTCAGCAGTTTGATAGATCAAACTCTAAACAACCAATGTAGTAGGGAATAGATCCATAGTGGCTGTCAGAGTGTAAACCTTAAACTACTAGCCAGTGCTTAACCCGTCTAAAGTAGTAGAAGGTACGATTCATGTTTTTCATTGTCTGGCTAAAATTTTAGTTAATTGTGAGACTTGGGAGTTAGAGACGGACATGCAAGAAAAAAAAATATTCTGAGCTATTTACGAATAAGTGTATGAATTTCGAGATCGAAATTCTCTTAAGAAGGAGAGAATATGAGAACTTAAAAATTCACCTATATTTTCCTTATAATTCTTTTTATTTTGAATAAGTTAATTTATAATTTCTTTACTACTAATTTACTCTCTCAATAGTTGTAATACATTATAGAATCGAAAGTTTTACTTTTACTTTTACTTTTATAGTTAGGGTAAACTAGGTTTTTACGCATTTTGGTAATGTGATTAGTTAGTGAGGTGTGTGTACTAAATATAGTGGATAAGAGCGAGCATAAAATAAGAGAAAGTGTGTGATTAGAAGTGCCAATAATATTTTAGTGGATCATAAGTTAAAACAAAGGTACAAGAGATTTAAGGAAATAGATTTGAACCGATGTGCGCCGTTTGTTACCGGTTGAGTACACCACTTGACCAATACTTTCTTACGCTAATCTTTTTGTTTTTGTTTCATCTAATCATCCCTTAATTAACCCTTAATCCAGCCGAAATCTATGACTAAGAAAAGGTGAGAAGAGAAAAAAAAAAGAAAAGAAACTTGAAACTTGATTGCCAAGTGTTGGCAATCAAAGAGATGTTTGATCAAAACATTTCCTTTCTTCTCATCTTTCCTTTTGGCTAAGTTTTCCTCCATTGTTTCTTCATGTTGGCCGAACCATTGGAGAGAAAAAAAAAGAGGAGAAACTTTCAACTTTATTTTTCCTTGTTTGAATTGAAATCACAAAAATTAAATCGATTAAACTAGCACCAAGGGAATTAGGAAACTTGGAATGGAGAGTTTCTTTGGAGAAATAACTTGGTTCTTCACTTCTCAAGAGATTTTGAAGGTATAAGTCCAACAACTTCCATTCTCTTTCTTATTCTTGAAAAATATGGTTTAGATGACTTGAATCTTGAAATATTATGGCTAATACTCGAGGTTTGGTGTAGATTAGTGAAATTTCAGCTAGGATTTTGCAATTTTCAGCCTTGATTTATGTTGTTTAACTAGAATATGTTGGTTTTGAGCTTGGCTTTGGACTTGTGAGTTGATTAGTAGCCTTATTGTGACTTTTTAGTGTTAAAAGAAGAAATTCCAACTTTCTTAAGAATTTTTCAGCTTTGGTATTGGATGATTATTTGCTAGAAATGAGCTATAGTTGGATGGTTTTATGGCCTAGATCAAGAGCTAGCTATCTTTATATTCGTACTTGTAGTGTTGATTTGGGGCTGATTTGGAAAGAAAATAAAGCCTTGAATGGCTGAAAAAATTGGTAAATACAAAGGAAACGCTGCCCGATTTTTCTCTCGTGAGATAAGTGAGTGAAAACGGAAATAAGTGTGTGACTTGTGCTCGATTTGGGACTTAATTATGTAGGGATGTTTAGGTTGATCTTGTGGGTGACTTATAAGCGAAAATTTTGCTCAAAAGTGTATATTTTTCAAAGACAAAGTAACGACCACTTTAAACACGATTTCCTAGTTTCTTCCGCCAAGTTATTAACTTAAACGTTTTAATCTTTTTTGATCGAAACCAAAAGAGCGAGCATGAATTTTCGAAAATTTGATAAGTAAAATGAGTACCACTTAAATGCGTTTTATTTATTTGGTTTCTTTTAGCGAAACTCCCATATTTTGACACCTTAGTTGATTGCAAATTGTTAAACGATATTTTATCGCAGATTTGAACTCCAGCCAGGGAGTTGAACCTGAAACTGGTTTTGGAAAGCAATAAATCATTGATGAGTGTTTTCAAATGCATGTTTGAACTTATTACTCGAATGAATCACTTTGTTTGATAGCGTAAGAGTGTACTTTGTCGCACTTGCCCTAATGTTACTTATTACTGTGCATTGGTTATAAATGGTTTGATATATATAAATGTGCATGACTTGAATACTGCCTGAGATCCTAACCCTATTGGTTAGTCAGTCGAATCGAGCCAGTAACGGATTGGTCGAGGAGACTGGCGAACCATAGGTATTGTTTATTGTTTATCATTTATCATTTATTGTGTAATCTTTTGGATATGGTCCACTGGATTCGGTAAACTCGAATATTACCATTACTATTAATTTGGAATTCGGGTCCAATGGGGGTTGATTGGTGGATAGAGATTGGAGTTAAGTAGTGATCTACTGGACTGGTTACACTACTTTGAAAGTTGACGGAGTGTTAACTACTTCTTGGCAAGCAGCTGTTGAGTTAGCCCGCAAGAGCGACTGTATTCTTTTACTTGAAAATGTTGGACATATAATGATTTGCTATTTGAAGTGTTATTGCCTATTTTTATGAACTCTTATACTCGCTATTTTGATATTTCAAGTTTTATACAATGGTCAATTCATTACTTGGGTTTGCATGAAATTTTGGAACCTCACTGAGTTTTGACTCATCCTATTAGTTTTATTTTCCTTACAGGGGGTACGAGCGTGGGCGTAAGGCTGGTACAGGTTAGCTTCGTCTAGTTTTTGGTTTTTGTGAATTGTACTCATGCTAGTGCTTGATTTGAGTTGGAAGTCATTTGGATCTTAAATCTTTTGTTGTATTTTTAGGAATGTATGAATATTTGAGATAGATTTGAGCATAAATGTACATTCTAAGTTTGGAACTGTTGTTTCGTTTCCGTTTCGAAGTTATAACTTGTTTCATTGAAATGAGTGAGTGAGTTCTGGCGAGATTTGGGCAGGCGATCCGCTAAATTCTGGGGTACATCCTAGGGCGAGGTGAGGTTGTCACAGGTGGTATCAGAACCTAGGTTTGAATTGGTCTGGGCGAATTGAATAACTTGTACTTGATATGGATTATGTACGAACGTCTAAGTGTGAAACCCTAGAGAGTAGGTGGTTAACTTGGATTTACTTGTTTAAATTGTTTATTCTTGTGATATTACTTATACTATATGCAATGGAAGGCAATGACGAGAACGGGCATGCCGAGCTACCTCGTCGAGGGCTTAGCTATCACGAACATTTAGGAAGGCCGGTACTTCAGTGGGCCCTTGGACGTAGTGTCAGGCACTGTGACTATTGGCGTACCTGTTCATATCCTGATAGGGTGGTCCTTGTCATAGTGGACGAGAGGAAAATGTTGACTAGTGCTAATCGTAGAGCCCAAACTGAGATCGAGTGCTTGAGGGCAATGATGGGAGAGCAAGGTGCTAGAATTCGGGAGCTCGAGACTTCTATTCTCAAGGAGAAGGAACGAACAATTGCATTTAGAAAGCAAGTTTAGGAGGCAAACGGTCACTTTTTTCGAATAGTAAGGGAAGTAAGGGACCGAACCGATAATATCTTAATCGAGTGTGGGGCACTTGTGGAGGAAGTGGTACAGGTGAATTTGGTTGGGGAATGTCTAGAGCAGTAGCTCCTAGTGACCCTGAAGAAGATGCTGAATAAGAGCCAGCCGCACCTGAGTAGGCGGTGGAGTCGGCTGGATCAGTTATAAAACTAATCTAGAAATCTAGGGTTTGGAGGATGTGCAAGGTAGCTAGGACATAGTATAGGATGGTTGGGATGACACGTCATCTTTTGTTTTTGATATTGACATTTTAAGGTTGATATACATAGCGCTTGCTTTTTGTTTAATGTCCTTTGCCTGTTATAAATTCTTGACTTTATTAGGATTGGCATGTGTAGCACATCATGACTTGATATGTGAATTGTTATGATATGTATATAAAAAAAAGTATGTTATTTTAAATGTACTCTATTATTTTCATTTTATGATATGAAAATGTTTTTATCGAGCTTTATAGCTATTTTGCTTATACCTATATAGTCTATTTTTCAAAAGAGGTATGGAAGATAGGCGAAGTCAGGAATGTAGGACGCGGTTCTAACCGTGGACGTGAAATTAGACAAGTGCAAGAACCGAGAGTAGAGAGAAATGCGACGGCCGATCAACAACCTGAACCTAGGGTTGAAGTAAGGGATCAAGTAGCTACGGCAATCCAGCAAATGACTAATATTTTATCTCAATTGGTAGAGCAGTAGGGTCAAATCCCTGTCAATCAGCCTAAGCACCCTGAAATAGGGAAAGATAGGGCCCTAGAGTGATTTCAAAAGTTTTCTCCTCCCAAATTTTTTGGAGAGCCAGACCCGTAGGTAGCGGAGAGATGGCTAGAAACAATGATCAACATTTTCGCCGCTTTGAATTATACGGAGGAAGGGCAGGTGAACTTTGTCGTATTCCAATTTGAGATACCAGCCAGAGTCCGGTGGAATGTAATTAAAATTAAGTGGGAGAGAGAACGGACAGTATGGACCTGGTTGAACTTTGTGCGAGAGTTTAACGAGAAATATTTTCCACCAATAGTTCAGGAGAAATAGGAGGACGATTTCATTAGGATACATCAGGAAGGCTTAAGTGTATCTGAGTATGAGACTCATTTCACCAAATTATCCAAGTTTGCTTCCAAATTGATAGCTATGGAACAAAGGAGGGTGAGGCGGTTTGTACAAGGATTAAATGTAGAAACACAGGAAGCCTTGGTGGCGACATAAATTAATACTTTCACGGAAATTCTTGAGAAAGCCCAGAGGATAGAAATTGCAACGGCTCAAGTGAAGGTTTTTCATGCAAGAAAGAAAGGTATGTCTTGTGGAGACCTAGGGCAGGAGCAAGGTGATCAAGGTATGCCACCTCTTAAGGTGGGTCGAGAAGATGGTGGTGTAAAAATTTCAGGAACATCTAAGGGAGTTACTCCGAGAGGAGCCCCAGGTGGAAGAGAACAACTGATAGGTGCCTCACAAGAAGATCAAACATCAATTCTTTTTGGATATTGTGGAAAGAAAAATCATACTGAGGATAATTGTTGGCGAAAGATACGAAAATATTTATGGTGTAGTAGTGTTGAGCACCAAATTACAACATGTTCCCTCTTCGGTGAGATTCAACAGTTTGATAGGTCAAGTCCTAAACAACCAAATGTATTAGGGAATGGATCCAGAGTGGCTATCAGAGTGCATAACTTAAACTACCAGCCACTGCTTAACCCGTTTAAAGTGGTAGAAGGTATGATTCATGTTTTCCATTGTCTGGCTAAAATTTTGGTTAATCGTGAGACCTGCGAGTTAGAGACGGCCATTCAAGAAAAAATATCCTGAGCTATTTACGAATAAGTGTATGAATTTCGAGATCAAAATTCTCTTAAGAAGGAGAGAGTGTGAGAACTTGAAAATTCAGGTATATTTTTCTTATAATTCTCTTTTATTTTGAATAAGTTAATTTATAATTTCTTTACTACTAATTTACTCTCTCAATAGTTGTAATACATCATAAAATCGAAAGTTTTACTTTTACTTTTACTTTTATAGTTAAGGTAAACTAAGGTTTTT
The DNA here is from genome assembly GCF_036785885.1 of Coffea arabica. Lineage (NCBI taxonomy): Eukaryota > Viridiplantae > Streptophyta > Magnoliopsida > Gentianales > Rubiaceae > Coffea > Coffea arabica. The sequence goes on from NC_092310.1 coordinate 6,305,274, forward strand.
ACGTATTTTGGTAATGTGATTAGTTGGTGAGCTGTGTGTACTAAATATGGTGGATAAGAGCGAGTATTAAATAAAAGGAAGTATGTGATTAGAAGTGCCAATAATAAGTTAGTGAATCATAAGTTAAAACAAAAGTACAAGAGATTTAAGGAAATAGGTTTGAACCGATGTGCGCCGTTTGTTACCAGTTGAGTACACCACTTGACCAATACTTTCTTATGCTAATCTTCTTGTTTTTGTTTCATCTAATCATCCCTTAATTAACCCTTAATCCAGCCGAAATCTATGACTAAGAAAAGGTGAGAAGAGAAAAAAAAGACTTTATGGTGTACTATAATCCATTATAAACTCGATAGCACTCAATCTAACTCCTCAGTAGGTTCCTTATCATTAAAAGCATGCCAAGTCAAAAATTGAGTAGTCGACACATCTTTGCCATGCCTCCTATAAACCTTAGATGCCATTTATCTTTATCAAATTTTCTATAATATTATCAATTATTAAAGAAAAATACAAAATCTTATTATCGAGTCCACTTTTTTGAAATAAAAAGAAAAAATGTAAAAAATGTTTTCAATTTAAAAAAAATAAAAAAGAAGAGCCTAAAATGGGACTTAGAAATGTGACGGTTTGGACCCAAAATGATAGTCTAAAAGGGTTTTTTAGAAAAAAAAAAAAGTCACCACTTAATATTGAGTTTAGGTGTACCAAATTATCTAAAAATATTTTTAAAAAAATAAAAATGAATAAAATACTTTAGATGATTCTAAGTTTTTGAAAAACGAGAGAAAAAGGTTTAGTAGTTATGATTGAAAAAAGGGAAGGCAAAGATTTGATTGATTCCAAACTAAGGTATACTTTCAACCTAGCCAAAGCTAATTGCGAGATTTAGTCAAAATTTTCCTAATCTAACTTTTGAACTTATCACATTTGAATGTTTCTACATGGTTGCAAACATAAACCTAGAACATATCAGGAGGAATAGAATGTTTCTTCAAGATTTGATTGGTACCAATTGTATTAATTACGAAACCCACGATAATCATTGAAAAGGTCACGAAAATATAAAAGATGAGATTTGAGAAGAATAAAATTATGATACATAGATAAATATATATAACTTAAAAAAAGTTGAATGCAATATAATGAGTACGAAAAACTAAAATTCGTGACACAATTTTTCTTCTTATAGAGAGGTAATAATGTGCTAAGATTAAGAAGCCATACTCACCCATTTTTCATATTCGAATGGTGATTTTTCTAGTTTAGGTAAGCAAATGAACTAATCTATTTTTTAATTTTTTACGTGATATGCAAGTCTAAATGATATTGTTCACAAATATAGGGGTAAGGGAATAATATAAGAGGACATATTATGCAAAATGGAAAAAATAATTAAAATAGAAAAATACATGAAAATGTAATAAATGTCGTACAAAGTATGAATCTAGTGTGTGAATGGCCTAAAGGTCTATTATTGGACTACCCCATTTCTACGACTTATCATTAGCATTGGACTAGTAAAAATACGAAGAGAAAAATTGCAACTAGTTATAAAAGATGAGATTTGAGAAGAATAAAATTATGATACATAGATAAATATATATAACTTAAAAAAAGTTGAATGCAATATAATGAGTACGAAAAACTAAAATTCGTGACACAATTTTTCTTCTTATAGAGAGGTAATAATGTGCTAAGATTAAGAAGCCATACTCACCCATTTTTCATATTCGAATGGTGATTTTTCTAGTTTAGGTAAGCAAATGAACTAATCTATTTTTTAATTTTTTACGTGATATGCAAGTCTAAATGATATTGTTCACAAATATAGGGGTAAGGGAATAATATAAGAGGACATATTATGCAAAATGGAAAAAATAATTAAAATAGAAAAATACATGAAAATGTAATAAATGTCGTACAAAGTATGAATCTAGTGTGTGAATGGCCTAAAGGTCTATTATTGGACTACCCCATTTCTACGACTTATCATTAGCATTGGACTAGTAAAAATACGAAGAGAAAAATTGCAACTAGCATTGGACTAGTGTGGCAATATCATGCATTCATTATTTATTATTAATAATAAAACATATAAAGCATAACCAAAACAAATAAACACATAGAGCACGTAGAACACATGACACATAAGCATAATATAGATACAAAACCCTAAAAAAATGAATAAAACTCATAAACACACACGAACATAAACACACAAGCACAAAAACACACAAGCACACATATCCTAACTATTATATTGGGACCCTAACTACAATTTAAAATGAAAAGTATAAGCCTATTTAACCTATTTATTACATTTGGCTCTCTAATTACATTTTTTTTTTTTGTAAAAATAGAGGGTGTGTTTGGGAAGAGATGATTTGAGATAAAATAATTTGCTTAATAATAAAACATATAAAGCATAACCAAAACAAATAAACACATAGAGCACGTAGAACACATGACACATAAGCATAATATAGATACAAAACCCTAAAAAAATGAATAAAACTCATAAACACACACGAACATAAACACACAAGCACAAAAACACACAAGCACACATATCCTAACTATTATATTGGGACCCTAACTACAATTTAAAATGAAAAGTATAAGCCTATTTAACCTATTTATTACATTTGGCTCTCTAATTACATTTTTTTTTTTTGTAAAAATAGAGGGTGTGTTTGGGAAGAGATGATTTGAGATAAAATAATTTGCTTCACAAATTTCAATCACCTTTTTATTTTCCCAGTCACCTTTTTATCTCACATACATCACATCACAAAAAGTGCTACAGTAATTATCTCAAATAAATCATCCAAATAAACTCCTATCCAAACAAACTCGAACCTATCTAATTACAGTTCTTGCACAAAAAGATATAACCTATCTATTACATCTTGGGTATTTGAGTATCCTCCAAATAATTACAAGGCTTAAATTAAATCAACAAACATAGAAATGGATAAAAGTTTAAAATAAATAAATAAAAGAAAAACAAAAAAACATATAAATACGTAGAAGCACATAAGAGCATATAATAACAATTTAAAGGATAATAGGGGCACTTCTCTTTTGAAGGACAAGGTTATCTATTATTCAAGATTAACAAATGCATTAAGACACCAATTTAATTGATAATTAATTGTTAGAGATAAAACTTAATTCCTTTAACAAGAAGCTTACTAATGGCATAAAACAAACAATAAACTAACATTCCGTACATGAACAAAGATTCTTAGGGTCTAAAGTGAGAAAATAAAAGTTGTGGAGGCAAAAATTTTAAGGCCAAAATGTAAATTTTGTAAAAATCAGTTTTTACCAGTCAATTATTCATAATCTACTCAAAACTAGCCTAATTCAATCACCAAAAATAACTTTAAGCTATCAAATCAAAAACTATTTACATAAGTCTCTAAAGTTGCTAAATTGAAAATTTAAATTTAACAAATTTATTTAAACCCTATTTATATTTGAAAAACCAAAATTAATTCACTAAAACATGCATAAGGCATCAAAAAAAGAGATTGAGACTCTAAAGGAAGAAATTTATCCATTTTGTCAATTTTTAGGCCTTACCATGATTATGCAAAACTTAGGGGCCAAATAGTAAATATTTTATTATTATTATTTTTTTTAGAAACTCCCATGTTAGATCAGACAAATAATTAGAATAATGAATTTACAATAAACCAGAAAATTATCAAAGAATGCATCAAAAGTAATTAAACTACTCAATTTAAGATAAAAGGAGAAAAATCAAAGGTTTGGGACAATTTTCCACAAATGTATTTGACAGATTAGGTCCAAATTCAAGTATCCAGTATTCTAACTATCTGGGCAACCCTACTTTGGCCTAGATGAAAATGCAACATGATTGCCCTTTTAATAAACTTACACAATTCAACTCTTATAAGCCATAACAAACCCAAACAAAATAAATCAAATAAGCCTAGCCAAAATTCTACAAACTTAACTTCTTAAAACCCATACAGGCCCAACCTAAATCTAAATCAAAACCAAGCAAAACCCTATTTACATCTTCATTAGCCAACATAACATTCCCACACCAAGTTTCAAGACAAAATATTTTATGCAACTCATGTTTCATGCTTAGAACTCTATCTAAATGTATAAACAAGACATCCACAGATTCTTCTCACGTTCAAGGGTTAAAATATCAAGAAAAAATTAAGGTCTTGATCATCTAAAAGAGTTTTCATCATTCTTGACCACTAAAAAGGCAAAACATGAAAAAGAAAATCTCCAACATGCATCCGAATGAAAAGAATAAAGGGACCAAATTTTGAGAGCATCTACCTGGATGTATTAGTCGAAAATGATCCAAAACAAATGGATTTTGAACCTATAGATTCGACTCCAAGTTCTTAGAGTTTTGAGTACTAGGGTTGATTTCTCCCTAACTTTGACGTCAAATTTGGTGACTTTAAAGTGGCTATTTCATGAAATTTTTAAAATAAAAGTTCTTCTACTACATCTATAGAATATGTAGAAAAAAAAAAGAATCGATCGAAAAGAAGTTAAAATGAAGGAGGAAATTGTATTCGAACAGGGCTGGTTAGTCAACCCTATTTTTCTAGTTTTTGGAATTTTTCCTTTTGAATCTCTCTTTTCTCTCCCTAAATCTCTCTCTAATGAATGAAACTAATGAAAATCCCTTCCTAGACCCTAAAGCATCCCTTATTAACATATTTATATAAACCCATGCAAAGAAACAAAACTCTAAAACTAAGGATTTGGATGAAATTTCAAGAAAATGGTGTTGTATTTTTTTCCTAACCCTTTGATAAATTTTATTAGGTGTTACAGAATAAGATTTCAACGAGATGAGTTGTATTTGTACTAACAAACTTCGGGAGAAAAGAAAGAAAAAGAAAGAAAGAATAAAACAAAGAAGAAATTGTGCCATGAAATTTCCAGTACAAAACATGTAACAGCAACAATGAAAAAGAAGAAACATGCGCATGTTGTGGTAATCTTCTTCTTTTTTTTTTTGGGAAAGGAAAGAAATGGACCGGCAGGCCTCTTTACTTTAACGTTTTTTTTTTTGCATGGATTTTTTTTGGTTTGGACTTTATTTGGGTTTTGAGTGGGTTTATTTTAGGGGTTTAAGAATTGGGTTTGGGGTTTAAAGAAAAATGAGTTATTTTCCTTGATTTCTTTTCTTTCTTGAACAAACCTACAAAATAAAATTTTAATGATTACTTAAGCAATTTTTATTGAAAATAAGCAAAAAAATAAAAAATGGTAAACTTAAGATTAAGAAAAATCTGGTGTCTACAGACTTCACTTATAAAAACAAGGACCTGTTTGGCAAATAAATTTTTTGGATGTTGTATAAGATTTTACTATAAATTATTGTAAAATTTGTAGAAAAACTTTTTAAGGTGCGTAATTTTTTTTTCTTTTCTTTCTCTTTCATTTTCTTTCCTCTCTTCTTCTCCTCCTCCTCTACTCCAACTTTGTTCTTCCTTCTCCCTTCCTTCCCACTGTCGCTTTGCAACGTTGTCGTCACCAGCTAATATTGACAGTCCTCTTTTTTTTTTTTTTTTTCCATTCTCCCTCCTCCTCTACTTTTCCCCTCTCTTTTCCTTCCTTCTTCCTCTCTCTCCTCCTCCACTCTCCTCCTTTCTGCTTGCCACCCTTCCTTTCCTACTACGGCTTTTGATCGAGTAGAAGAGAAGAGTGAGAGGAGGATGAGGGGAAAAAAGGAGGTTGCCGACGGCCGGCGGTGGAGATGGTGGTGGATTAAAGTGTGGAAAGGAATAAGAAGAAAGGAAAAAAATTTTGTGCGCTTTTGGGTATTTTGAGGTGTATATGTTAAAAAATTGGGGAATTTTTTGAGATTTTGTAGTTAAAGTTGTTAAAAAACTTGAAACAAAAACTTAACAAAAAATTGCTACAGAAGGCACAAGTTTAAAACGTACATGAGCAAAAGCAGATAGGACCTCCAAGTAAATAGGAGATATGTATTTATGGTTCCTAACTAAGAACGGCAACAAGGCGGGTTTGGAGTGGAGAAGGGGTCCCTTGCCCTCGCCTCGTTGCCTACTATTTCCCTCCGCTCTCGCCTCGCGTTGCTTCCCCCGCGAGGTTACTGATGGAATTAATAAAAATTTGTCAAATAATTTAATTATAATCAAATTCAGCAAATAATTAAGTACTAAAATATTAACACATCACCAATTATTATCCATTGTAATTTCATAATTGAAATCCATAAAAAAATCAAACAAAACTATTTGAACACAATTCAACATGATGAATAAATACAACTAAAATAGTCAAAATTTCACTTTTGAAATAAATACAATCATTAAGTCATTATTGTATTTTTTCGAGAAAAAATGTTATTATGTTAAGTGTAATTAGAAATTTAGTATAAATATATAAATAAATTTAGTATAACTAATTAATAATTTTTATTAATAGACATGTATAATTATTAGTATAATTGATAATATCAATTATATTACATATACTAATATACATTGTATTACATATACTAATATACATTGTATGATACTTATAATTAATAATATTACTATTATAAGTTTGTAACTAATTAAATTAAAAATTATATATATATAAACATATATATATACACACACAAATATATATATATATATATATATATATATATATATATATATATTAGCGAGTGGTGGGGTCGTTTCTTAATAGGGGGAAAAATTTTTCCCCAACCCAGCCCCACCCCCGCCGCAACCCCCACCCATAGCCCTTGTCCCGATTGCCACTCTTATTCCTAACGATTTAATTACGTTCAAATGCAATTCTTGTTAGGGGTTTTCTATTACACAATCTCACACCTAATTGGCTAAGTTATTGTGCAATTACTTTAGGACTAAGGATTTGAAACAATTCAAACATATTGCTTTTCTTTTTCTCATAAATACAAGTTTAATGTGTGAAACGAACCAGCTCAATTGACCACTTAAAAAAGGCAAAATAAAGTGAAAGAGAAGCTCAATTCACATATTTATGCATTTTGGAGGACCAAATAATCATGAAACCACTTTTCATTGCTTCCTCCCCTCAGCAAAGCATATTCTTTCCCATTTGCTATTACAATTAAACTATTATGTCGGATTCTCTCTCTCTTTCTCGCCATTAGATGCAAAAAAAAATATAGATACATATATAATCATCCCAATCATAGAGTCGGACTCATTTGCCCTAATTCGAAAAACCCTAGAAATCGAGTCTTCAATTTTTCCTTTTCTCTGTCGAGTTTCAGTCCCTGATCTGATCGATCTGAAAATATGGATGAAGAATACGATGTGATTGTGCTTGGAACCGGTCTCAAGGAGTGCATCCTCAGTGGTCTCCTCTCCGTCGATGGCCTTAAGGTTTCTTTTCAACTTTTTGTCCTTTCTTTATGCATAATTCCATTTTTTTCCAATCCGTTTTTGATTGAAGTTTTCATTTTCAGCTCAATCAATTCCCAAATTGTGGATTTGATGTTTCGTTCACCGTTTTTGGTTTTATTCTGTAGGCAGTAAATTCGAGGTTTTGAGATCGATGGGTACCATAAAATTAGTTGTACTTTAGCCGGGAAAGTTGTTAAGTTGCTGTGGCTTGCTATTCGGGTTGACAGAGTGTGGAGGTCGAAGGATTCGTATTGTTTATGTTTAGTCAAATAAATTATTAGATGGAAGTGCAAAATTGTATATTTTTAGTGTTTAGCTTGTACTAACATGGGTAATCATTGAAAGAGTAAATGTTTCTAATCTGTGTTTTGTGCTAGTGTGAGTTTGCTTGTTATTAAGAAAGTTGCAAGAGAATTTTTTCTTGGCTGGATGATCTATGCAAGATTGTTTACAATTTGGTCTGTAAATGCAGCTTATAGTATCTGTCATTTGGGGAAACATGGTTGGGCTTAATTAGAAATACTGATTTAAAGGCGAGAATGGATCTAATTGTGTATGATTTGTGGTATAATGTGGAAAATCCATCTTAATATATATATACATACTGTACCGTGGTTGAATAGTTGTAAACTTCTGAAGAAGAAAACATTGATTTAGGGCATGTCTACAGTTTCTTGAATTGAAGCAATAAGCTCTTGGAGAAAATGAGCATTTTGGTCTTCTGATTTGGGTTGGTTTGCGATTGTGGAGATAAAGGGAAAGAAATGAATTAATCTTACAGAATTTGGAATTTCATTTTTGTGGGAATTGGATATGGAAATGAAATTAATGAAACTTCTTTTGTTTTGGTAAAGTATTTGTATTGCATGGAAATGATAGTAATGAAACTTCTTTAGTTGTAAAAAGTATTACTATTGCTTTTCCTTTCTTTCCAGAATACAAATGTGTTGTTTCTTTATTAGGCTTTAGTAATTACCAAAACTACGATTCAGAGTTTTTATAAATTTCCTTGGCTATTTATTTTCTTAGCCCTCGGTCTGAAGTTGTTGTGATGCTTCATTTTTTTTTGAATAGGTTCTGCATATGGATAGAAATGACTATTATGGAGGAGAATCTACTTCACTTAATCTTGTTCAGGTATATATCCTGGATGTTTGAAGGGCTGTAGATGCAACCTTTGAACTTTTTGACATTTTCTGTGGCATGATTCATTGCAGCTATGGAAGAAGTTCAGAGGAAGTGATAATCCTCCATCAAACCTCGGTTCTAGCCGGGATTACAATGTTGACATGATGCCAAAGGTTTTTCTTCTTTTTTCTTTTTTTTTTTGAAGGTTTTGATTTACACTCTTAAGAACATTTTGTTTGTCTTTGATACTGATTATCATTCTGACTAACTAGTTTTTCTTTTCAGTTTATAATGGCAAATGGTGCTCTTGTAAGGGTCCTCATTCATACTGATGTAACTAAATACTTGTACTTCAAGGCTGTTGATGGTAGCTATGTCTATAGCAAGGGCAAGGTATAATAATATCCTTTGAAATAAAGAATCCCTGTATCTGCCAACTATGAATTGTTCAAGTCATCATCTTAAGTTTCAAGTTCTGTACTGCAACAGGTTCACAAGGTTCCTGCAACTGACATGGAGGCCCTTAAATCTCCTTTGATGGGTATTTTTGAAAAGCGTCGTGCTCGCAAGTTCTTCATATATGTCCAGGCTTATAATGAGAATGATCCAAAAACACATGAAGGGATGGATCTGACACGAGTGACTACTAGGGAGTTCATTGCGTATGTCATTAGCCTTAAAACACTTGCTCTAAGCATGTATCAAAAAAGTTTTGAAGTCCAATGTTGGGAATGGTCTCTGTAGTTTGTGTACTGTGTTAAGAATTTTTCAAGTTATCTGGTTTGTGAACCAGAATCTACTTTCTCAGTAAAAGAATGTGGACTAACTTGGATTCTGCCTATTGACAGAAAATTTGGTCTTGATGACAACACTATGGACTTTATTGGCCATGCATTGGCACTCTATAGAGATGATCACTACTTGGATGAGCCTGCATTGGACACTGTTAAGAGAGTAAAAGTAAGAACATATTTTGAGGCACTGGTTGTATATTGCTTTCGAGGCTTTGATTAATGATGAGTGAATTTTTGCTGCACTTGTCTAAATTCTCTTAATAATCTGACAGTTGTATGAGGAGTCTCTAGCTCGTTTTGGAGGAGGTTCACCATACATTTACCCTCTGTATGGGTTGGGGGAGCTTCCTCAGGTTTGCCTATTACTGTTCTTCCTGCTGCTCTTTGAAGTAGACTCTGGCGTGTATGCGCCATGCTCTTTTATCTCTTCTTAATCTTCTGTTGTTACTTCGATTATATGTCAGCTATAACTGTCTGTTAAATTTCTCATTGAACACTCTTATGTACTTGATATTTTTCATTGACATTTAGGCATTCGCCCGTTTAAGTGCTGTCTATGGTGGGACCTATATGTTGAACAAACCTGAGTGCAAGGTACGTATTGTCATGGCTCCTTTACTATTTCCCAAACTTCTAAGAGAAGTAACAAACTAAGGGACAAAGAGGACAGAATACTAGGATGATTACGCATCTGTGTAAAAGATCAACACGTGACATGGAGTTGCACTCAATTTCCAGGTAGAGTTCGATGAGGAAGGAAAAGTCATGGGTGTCACATCCGAAGGGGAAACAGCTAAGTGCAAGAAAGTTGTTTGTGATCCTTCCTACTTGACCAACAAGGTACTTTACCTCATACTGCAGTTTCTTTCTGTAAAAAGGTTCCTTGAGCTTTCAAGATCCGGGCTTTGTAGCTGTTCTAACTTTATGCCAAGGATAAAGTTAATGTTTACTTTTGTCTTTCTTTATCAGCCAGTATGCTAGAAGCAGGGATATCTTAAATCTCCTATACAAGTGTCCAGGTGTTGTTTGTACAGCCTAAAATGTGTATTTTTCCAGGTTAGGAAAGTTGGAAAAGTTGCTCGAGCAATTGCAATTATGAGCCATCCCATTCCAAACACCAATGATTCTCATTCAGTGCAGATTATTCTCCCTCAGAAACAGTTGGGTCGCCGCTCAGACATGTGAGTATATGTCTGATGTCTTGAAAATAACCTCTTTTATGATCATCTTCTTTTTTGTTGTAAAATATTCTTGAGTTTAATACAGACAATTTGTATCAGAAGAAATGCTGGAATGATATTTTCCCAGGGCATACTTCACTTGTTAAAATGGTAGTTTGGCAAAATGAGTTCTCCCTCATGTCACTCAGAAAACCATGTTTTGGTCAGTTTGTTCCTGCATTAAGTTTTGTATGAGTGTTATGACGAAGCAAAAGCGATCTGAAGGAGAAGCTTATGCGGAGATTAATAAAATAATAGTAGTTGCTTCTGCTCTGTGGCATGGTCATTTCTCATCATTCTTCATGCAACTCTATTATTTTGAATTTCATTGCCTTCTTGAAAGGAAGGGTCTGAAGAAACTGCTTGATCGTGTTGATGGTACAATTGGTTTTGTCTTGTTCTGTAATTGTTTTTATCGGTAACAAGTAAATTTATAGCATTTGACATTCAAAGGTGCCAACTAATTTGTCTGACTTATTGGAACTGTTGGTTTTGTAGGTATGTATTCTGTTCTTCTTACTCTCACAATGTTGCACCAAAAGGAAAGTTCATTGCATTTGTCTCAACAGAAGCTGAGACTGATCACCCTGAGACTGAACTTAAGCCGGGGATTGATCTTCTTGGGCCTGTGGACGAGATATTCTTTGATATTTATGACAGATATGAACCAGTCAATGAGCCTTCTCTTGACAATTGTTTCATATCAACAGTGAGTGTCTCTTGACTGTCATTTTCATGAGACTGCTTCATTATGAAACTTCTCTCACATGGCGTACCTTTTGTTCAATGAAACAGAGTTATGATCCGACAACACATTTTGAGTCAACTGTTGTGGATGTGCTCAATATGTATACCATGATCACTGGAAAGGTAGGGATGAAAGTGCTTGAGTTTTGGAGTACAGATATTTGTACATGTCGTTTTTAACTGCATGTTCTGGTTGTGGATTAATTTTTGTTTGTCTGATGCTTCTATGCACGCTCACTGCTGGTTCCTTCTATCTAGTCAATCCATTGATAAATCTTTACCGGAACTTGGTTTAACATTTTAACCACTAGATTTACATTCTTCAGTTATACGTTGACTCAGGATATTTAATCAGCACACTGATATAGGCTTAGTTTTAGTAGACTTAGGGAGTTTTAAAACCTCTGAGATTTGCAGCTCATTGTGAGCTGAATTTTATCATACTTGGATGATGTTTATAGATATTGATGCTGATTGGGAACATAGCTTGCTACAGGCTGTTACATATGAATTCAAAACTAAGTAAAAAATTAGCAGATTTGCAGAAATTAGGCAAGAAGGAGAAGAGGGAGGAGAGAAGAGAAGTCAGGGCTCACACCTAAGAGATCTTCAAAATTTTGTTCAAAATTGCCCCGAGTAGTGACTCTGTCTGAGTATACTTTTAGATCATTCAATCATTAGTAGTGACAGTTACCCTGCTTTGCATGATAGTATATGTTATAGGTATCTAGAAAATTTTTTAGTTGAACTTGCAAGTTTGATTGATGAGTATAAATGTCTTTGGTCTACACAACGAATAGGATTTGTTTATGGTGAAGTACTGATTGTGTGTTCCTCTTACTGTGGAAGGTGGTGCTAAGATAACTGTTAAAACAAATCAGGATAAACATATTTAAGATGGCCTAATGCTTAGGTTGTACAGTAGATTGATTATCTGTTCTAATTCATGTTGTACATGTTAATATATGATGTGTCTGTGGAGTTGAATGAGATGCGTATAGGGAATTCCGACATTTTTGTGGAGACTTTGCATGCAAATTGGTTTTTCCTTTAACAAATAGTCCATAAGATAATAAATAAATGCAAAACAGAGTCCATTCCCGACGACCGAATGAACAAAAGACAATGTCTGATTTATGTGAAGTAGACCTTGCTTTAATGCATAGCCAGCTATACTGTTCTCATTGAGGGAAGATGACTACTAAGTTGTAAGTTGAAACATCACATTTGATTTTTGGAGCAGCATTCAGTTATGGCTTGACATTTCTTATTTGAGGTTGCTTATTACATTCTTGAGGTTGATTAATCTACATCTCTGAGAACTTTTTTTCTAGTCACCCATCTCCAAAATTCATGTTTCTGGATAAAAAGCCATTGGAATTTATGTACTTTTTTTAATTCCCTTGGCTTTTTCTTTTTCCTGTCCTTGCCTTCATCCCTCACTGATGTAATGCAGACCTTTTTTACCACAAAAAAAGGGGGGCAGCATATCCACCTTGTTTCCTAGCGTACCAAACCCCAATGGCAAAAAATAGTTTGGCAGTCACCCAATACTCCCTGATATTCAGACTAATCTCTAGCGATGAATACTTGATAGTTTTTTTTTTTTATTATTTTTTATTTTTTTATTTTCAAACTTGCAAGTGTGTGTGGGCTTGGGGTTGGTGCCAAGGTCTGATGGACAAATTTTTATTTTTTTTTTAAATTTTAATGGGTGATGGGAAGAAAGGAGCTGGGAGGTGGTGGATTGGTAGGGAGGAGGAGAAGGGAAGCGAAGGAGGAAGTAAAAAATCAAAAGAAAAGTCAAGAAAGGAAATGAATTTGAAAAGGAGAGCGTGAGAATTGAATAAACATTGAGGGTGGTTGTTCTAGAAATATCAATATTATAGTGTAATGACTATTAAAAATGTTGGCCACAAGCATGTTACTTTGTTAATTCTGCATGCTCTTAAGCAGTCCTTAAGTTGATATTTCTGAAATCAATATTCAGTTCATTTTTTGTGCGAGCTATTCTTTATTTCTGCCATCTTATTCTTCTCTTTTTACCCTTCATTATGGCTCCCTTCAACATATTTGTTGCAGAATTTCAAATGAAACCTTTTTTTTTTGTGGTATTTTCCCCCTTGTTTTGCTGGCTAAGGATATGAGTTGGCTTATGTGTCTTGTTAAGTTGTTCCAACAAGGCCTTTTACTACCTGGCAGTTGGAACCATGTTGCTGTTTGTAGCTTGTAGATACTAATGACTAAGTAATTGTCTGCTAATCAGGTTCTTGACCTCAATGTGGATCTAAGTGCTGCCAGTGCTGCTGAAGAATGAGGAACTCTGTGTTTGTTGATGCATATGTGCTACTCTCTGTTTTTAGCCTGCCAAACTCTTTAGATATAAGATTTTGGCGGGATCTGCTATGTAAAATTGGATTGAGTTGAATTTGATCCTTTGTTTTCCTTGCAGAATGTCCCATAAAATGCCTTAGTGTTATCAGCTTCCTCTTGAAAATTATTTGTGTTTATGCGGTTATGGTCGGTGCTTTCATCCTTTAACCTTTCTAGTTTCTACCCTTGGGAACTGCATCATTGATATGGTGCTAGGTTTAGTTTGGAACTGGAGAAGGATGCTTTATGGATATATTTTGTTGGATTACTTAAGGGGGTGCTTGGGCAGCTCAAGAGTTTAGCCCTTTTGGATGTCCTCTGGATTCCAAACGGCTAATATAATTGATCTCAGTTATCCATTTGCTAATTTAGCTGTATGAATTGTTATCAAATTTTTTTTTTTTTTTTTTTTAGTTTTTTGAGCTACAGAAATTTGATTGATCCATATGTCCTTGAATATCTTAAGATGAAATTTATCTCTGTATGTGCCGGGTTAGCATTGTCCATTTTGGGGCTACTAACAAAGAGTGTGTTTCAGTAAACATGCATGCTTCAAGTTTTCAACTTCTTGTGGCCGCTTGAGTGATTGATTGGCCATTTCAAGGGCTTCATGCAAGGGAAAATGTCTAATAACATAATAAGCTTCATCTTCTTGTTGCCAACCAAATGGTAGCCTTTATAGCTTGGACGGTATGGTTATTCAAGATGATGAAAAATGATGAAATGAGCTATAAGATGGGTTTGGGTTTCATTTTTTAAGGCATTTCCTCAAGTCTTGTGGACGGCTAATTGTGCCCAAATTTGCATGATTACAATGCAGAATACACTAAATATCACTCGTTACTGGCTACATGGCATTGAATTGTCTTCAGGATGGGTTCTTTTGTTTATTTATTTTTTATTGATTTACTAGTATAGGATAATCATATGCTTGCTGGTCCATTGGGTGATCTACTTAAAATTGGATCACATAATGAAGTCATATGTTAACAAGAAGTTTACGTTTCAGTGTCAAAATTGGGTTTGGCGATTCTAAAAGTTTATTTAAATGCATGTGGGAGGAGGAATTATGCAAAAGATATCAGTTTTTCCCTTGGTACAAAAGAAACGACAAAAACTAATGCAAAAGTTGATAATGTCGTTTATACTCTTAAAACGGCCGAAAGCTTCAATTCCCTCAATGCTTGCAGCAAACAACAAAATGAGTGAAGTTTAATGTCTCAACATCTAACATGACAGACTTCAGTTCTTTCGGAAGGTTTGCCCTCTTCAATCCAAACAAATGAGGGCAATTATCATGTATGAGAAAGAGACACAGGCCAATTATGGTTCCTTAATCACATGTTTATCAATTTCCATGTGGTGTGTCTATTTGGATGCTTATAGCAGTTACGGCATGCTTAATTGTACTCTAATATACATCTAGAAGTTGTCTTCCATCAAAGTTACGTAATAGGATGTTGATGCAAATTCTTGAAAAGAAATGCTTGGCCTTGCCAAATAACATTTAGTAAAAAGTATCTATCATGAATGTGAATTTGAAACAGTTAATCAGTAGATCTGACAGTTCAAACATGCACAGTTGTGGCGGTTATAAGTGTTATCTTTATAAAACTGATTTTTTTAGTATTGTTAGAGATTTAGTGTAATTTTATTAATTCTGTAGATTTATAGTATTTGCTGGGGTTCTTCAAATATATTGTATCTGTGCATGTGTGATGTAATTTCTGCCATTAATGCAGGTTTAATCAAAGTATGATTTTTTATTTTAAAAAAATTATCTATCAAGTGATGTAGTGTGAAAATGATAATATGTTTCTTATACCTAGCAATTGGGCGGGTTAATATTGGGTTTTCATTTAAATGGGTTACATTTAACTCGTCCAACTTTAGATTGAATTAATTTTGGGTTGGATCATATTGGGTCATTTCAAACCCATGACCCAATATATTAATTAATAGATTTTGATAAATAAACTCTCTCAAATATATTTTCACATACAAAAAAAAAAATTCACACAATAAACACATTTTCACATAGATAGATATATTTTCACACACTAAAACACTTACAGATACAAACGCACACTCACTTTTTAAGCTCTTTTGAAATACTTTATTTTTACACATATAGACACACTAAAATACACATGTATGATATGGGAGGAGATAGGGGGTTTTGGCGTGGGTTAGTGGTGTCAGAAATGGATTTAGCGTAGTGTGTATTTTGCAGTAAAATAAAGAAGGAATCGTGTTATGAAAGCAAGGGTAGTTGCCTTGATCAATTAAGATCTCTTTAATGTCCAACTCTGCGCTTGTCTACCAGAACTGAGAATGGGAATGGCGTACTAGTAAAACAAGAAGTGGGAAAGGCACACATATGATATGGTGTTGCAAACGTTCTTGGATTGTTATGTTTTCCCAAAATTTTTTTTATGTTTTATTGAACGTATTTTTTAATTATTTTGTTATTATATATTAAATTGTTAGAGTATATTTTTTTTTATAAAATTTTCAAAAAATAACAATCCAAATGGGCTTATATTTGATTGCATGACAAAAGAAGAAGTGACCAAAAATATTATGGAAGTAAAAGGAGTGGAATACTCTGAATATAGGAAAATAATAAAACGTCGACGCATGCACATAGGTATTATAGCTAAGTAGCTCATATAATTTTGTTAAGTATCCATACATGGAGGCCCTGCTTTGGCTCATGTCTCATGCTGTTTCATGAACAATGAAATGTTTTTGTATCCCATATCTCATCCCTTGTAATTTGTTTATTTGTTTTTTTTAATTTAAGTTGGGTATTGGGTGCTTAACACAAATACCCAAATCGCCCAAAATATATGTGGGTTTTTATTACCCAACTCAAAATTTGACCCAATATCCAACTTACCCAATCCAACCTCTCAAATTAGTGGGTGGGTTGTTGGGTTTTGGGCATAATTGCCAGGTCT
Source organism: Coffea arabica (assembly GCF_036785885.1). NCBI lineage: Eukaryota > Viridiplantae > Streptophyta > Magnoliopsida > Gentianales > Rubiaceae > Coffea > Coffea arabica. The sequence goes on from NC_092310.1 coordinate 6,321,923, forward strand.
AATGTTTTTAAATACATTGAGATTTCTAAATATAAATCGAACCTGCTAGGTTTAGTTTCTAATATATTTTGCTGCCACGCTTTTGACTCTGATATTGTTCAAAGTCTTCCTTGCTAATCTTGGGCTATTCCTCATTATAGCAATCTAATAAATTTGTTTTTAGTGACTTCCTTCATCAGTATTGAATCAACCAAATGCACTTCTAATACCTGTTCAACTTTTGAAAGGCTCGTATCATATCATAAGATCTCAATATTTATTTATTTTTATGTATCAACGTAACTATATATCTCCTCTAAAAAGGCAACGCAACTCCCAACCATTATCCAATGGAGATCTCATTTTTTATTTTATGTTGAATCAATTTATAAAGCACAGACTGAAAATTGTGAGTTCCTATCAAAAGAGCCGCATTTGCTAGAAAATTGTGAGTTCCTATTATAACTCATCATTAATCTAGGGGAGATTCACTTTAAATACTTGGCTCCTTATTGCTGAGATAATGCCTTAACTGGAATTAGTGCTCTCAACTCTCAAATGTTCATGTGATTAGGGATTAAAAATCAGACATAAGTTGTTGAGCCAATTTTACTCCAATTCTACATTATGCAGAAGCGGTGGATCTAAAGAGGTCAATGGAGAACCTAAAAAGGACGGAATCGCTACCGGTGCAAATGGGTGCTTATGCACCCCCTGGTGACACTTTTCGGAAATTCCGGAGATTCAAGAAATTTGATTTCTTGACCTACATCCAAGAAGAGTTTTAAGTCTATTCGTGGTAGCCAACTCAGCCCAACTGCGTTGGTTTGTTGTGCCAATTGCTATAGTGACGCAAAATAAGATGCTACGATTGCCATCTAGAATGGGAACGTTTATTTATCTTCTTCTGGAACTAGGTTTGCTTTCTATTTTTTCTGACCATTTTATTGGATTCGTGTCATTTAATCTTGAAATATAACTAAAAAAATTGAATAACCACTTTTTGGCTCTGTATTGGATTAACAGCTGTTCCAATGTAATTGCATGGGGTTAATAATTGTTGACTCTCAAGTCAAATTGGCTCTTCTGAATCTGAGGGAGACTAATTTGATAAAAGAAAAACCGGAAACAAATCTAATTAATCCAAAGAATAACGTATCTTCAGTTTAAGTAGGACGAAATACTTGGAGCAAAGTTCAAAACGTCAAATATCACACGTCAATTACTTTTGTTTCTTGGGACAACTGCTCACCTTAAGGAACAAACGAGGACAATTCATCAACTATGTAAATGGAAACAAACTCTTCCGAATTAATCTTTCCACGCCAATAGCGTATATACTGTCATCATTAGATAAATGATAATTATAAAAAAATTAAATTTGAAATTCAATTTTTACATAGATATTATAAATTTAACAGTGAAAGTGTATACACTCTCAGTATATATAAGATTTACTTAATTCTACCATATAATTTGATCAATTTTTGAATCACGTAATGATTCCATCCTCCTGCATGTGAATGCAATAAGTTTTGTTTCGATGGTTCATATCCACCGGAACTGGCTTATAGTTTTTTGGGCGTTAACTTTGAGGAGTTTTGTCTTCTATGATTAGTTTAAGTTGTTCTGAGTAACAAAAATTTGTTCTGAATACTGAATGGGATACTGATGCATATGACAACTAGCCAAGTAATTATTTGATTATCGGGTAAAATACCAAAAATCTCCTTATAGTTTGTTAAATGTTCAATTTAACTCCATCTGAGTTGAAAATTTACACTATAACTCCCCATGATTTTAACTAAATTGAAAATTGGATGGAAAGTATTTAATCTAACGATTATATGTGAAATGTCAATATTGTCCCTATATAAATGAACTCCCTATGATTTGTCGAATGTTCAATTGAACTCTCTTTGGTTTGCAAAATTATATTAGGACTCCCTACGGTTTCAACTAAATTGAAAATTGAATAAAAAGCATCTCACATATGGTAGGGGAAATATTGACATTTCACAGACAACCGTTAGATTTTATACTTTCTGTCCAATTTTCAATTTAGTCAAAACCACATGAAGTTATAGTGTAGGTTTCCAAACCAGAGGGAATTAAATTGAATATTTGTCAAATTACAGGAAGTTTTTTGGTATTTTACCCTTGATTATATCAAGTCCAATCTGGATGTTGCTAATGTGACCGTTGTTTCTAGTGAAGTAGCAATTAATATGAAACGTCAAGTATCCTTATACCATATAAGATTGAGTTTTGGTCAAAGAGGGAGTTGAATTTCAACCGCATGGGCAGGCGCATTTTGGAAATTTAAAAAATGTGTTGCTTTTTTTTCAAGTTTTTGATACAACTGATTGAAGCATGTGTTTGGGTGTTTTTACATTAAAACCCCTATGTTTGTACATTTAAAGTTTGTATTTATAGACACATCTGGATATTTGTGAAATGTGGGCTTATTTGGCAATCATTTATGCATTTGGCCCAATTCATATAAGCATGTGTTTTTGTGCAATTATTGAAATGGGATTATTATGTAATTAAAATAAAGCCACGTTGCTGATAACCCCAGTAATTGCAGTAAAACTCCATTTCAATTGTTTGAAACACTCATAATTATATCAACCCCTACTTTCCTATGTCTGAATCTCAACCGTTTAAAATAGCTTCTCTACCAACAATAAAACACTATTTACATCCTAATTAAACATAATATGGGTATACTATTAAGTTATTGTCTGAGCATCAATTATGGCTCTTTCAATTCTTCCTCCTTCACATCTTTGGTTTTCTCCTTTTGGCTTCCGGGACTGCATTATTTTTTCAGCTTTTACACTCAGCATTTCATAATAGTTTTTAGCAAAAGCTATATTTTCTTAATTTTACTTAATATGTGCTGTTATCTTATTTTTATCTTCATTTACTTGCTAATCATAGGCACCTAAAAATTCCTCTTTAACCACACGTGTCAAATACCCGCGCATTTACTGATATATAGAGGTATTTTTTATAAGAGGACAAAATACAAGTCATTTTTCAACAGCAGCAAGCAAACTCCTACACGCCAGTGGCATCATTAAGGATCCTCTCGACTGATAATATAACCTGGTTGCAAGGTAGCAGCTATTACAGGTTTCTGAAACCAAGAAAAATCCAAGACAAGCCATACTTTTCTTGTGCAGTGATGAAACAAACAACCGAAAACAAGAAAATATTCACTAAAGCAAAGCACATAGAGCATGAAAATTTGAATCCACCAACAGATATTTTTGTTGAATTTATTGTAATAAGCAAACATTTTGAGGTTAATTTATGTTTCCCAATATTGACTTTGGGTACATGTAAATGAAAGAGCAATTTCAACATAATTTTCGATATATCTCTTAGATTTTTGTAAAACCTATATGGATGAGGAAATTAAATATATAGAATATAATTGGTGAAGTGATATTCTAGTTCAACTCTACAAATAAATTATCATTTTATATTTTTTAAAATGTATTTTCATAGTTCCAACTCTAAAAATACACGTTCGTTGTCATTCAATATCATTCTTAACTCTTAAACTTGGTATTGGTGGATAGTTTAAGTAAACCGAGTATACCATCACAAAATGCATTCTAGCATCACGCGCACGCAGAGATGAGATAACAAGAACGGAGAAATCAATATACCATCACCAAATGCAAATAGAGATGAGATGCTATTTTGACCTTCTTTGCCTATACATGAAGCTATTTAATTCACTATTCGGCAGCTCGTACACCACGAAGAGACTTGAGAAAACGAGGACTACATGTTGGGTTAACTGTTTGGTTTATTATTTTGATGACAATGACGCCTCTAATTTGACTCTCTTTTCTTTCTCTTTTCCCTCTGCTAAGGTTTGGAATCTTCTTTTGAAGTGAAAAAGGAAAGAAAAATCAAGTTTGGACTTTTTGGTGCTATTGTTTTTAGTTTTTTTTTTTTTTTTGGATACGATAGATTTTATTCTACACTTCTATTCTATACTGAGGGGAACTGGCGAAATTTTTCCAGAAAAGTCTATATTGTTTAGAATGCAGGCTAGGGATCAACACCCAAGTAGAGATTTAAAATCTCTCCTTGGTAGCCAACTATTTTAGAAGTAGTTGGTTTTTCCTAGAAAAGTCTGAATTTTTTAGAATGTAGACCAAGAAATTTGATCTTTTGACCTAAATTATGCTGTTGTTTTAGTTTGAATACCAAGATTTGAGCATTTTTTTTTTTAAAAAAATTAATCCGTTGAAGTCTAGAATTTCTTTCAGCCAATGGTGTTGATGAATAAACCAGAAAGCTCGTTCTATTGGATTAATCTTCATACTAATGATCCTAACATTAACGATTTCACGACTTTTAGTTTTCGAGAAGTATTATACTCCTTATAATGCAACTAATAAGCAAGTTTTATATGAACGTTTACATTGTCCGTTTAGAATGGGCCTGGCTTTCACATGCGTTAATTTAGTATAGGCAAGGAATCGGCTAGGTTATAAGAATAAAGCCACTGATTGATTAACCACAAACGCAACAGGCAGAGGAGGAATTGAAGTAGTATTTCATTGACAAATTAATTTTCCTCAACTACAGGTATGAGACTTTAAGTCCTTAAATAGAAAAACTATTAAAATTCTAAATATGTCACCATCTAGGCCATCAACTCTTGGACCAATGATTCGTCCTACTCCTAGTCCCCCATTGCACAAGAGATATTATGAACGTCAATCGCAACAAAAAGGACATGATTTGTCACCTCCACAGCATGTAACATTTTCTCGACGAATATTCTTAACAGCACTAAGAAGGTATTAGAGTAAATGTAACGTATAACACAACATAGTCAACTATGTATAAACTAAGAATTGACAATATTAAGGGATAATTTCACAAATCTCCCTTGAGGTTTTTAACAATTACAAAGAACTTCTCTCACGTTTTAAAAATTACATATACCTACCATAACTTTTACTGTTTAGTAACAACATAGGTCTAACAAGATAGATTTTTTCACAAAATTCCTAAATTGTCCTCTTGTATAGAACTAAGAAAGAAAAATATAGTATATTCAATCATTTTCTTCCATACTTTGCACAAATTAACAAGTCTAATCCCTAATAACCATTCAAATATAAGTTCTAAAACTAAGTAATCATGCAAAAGATCCCAAATTGCATCTGCGATATCAATACTTGTCACGCAAAAAAAAAAAAAACACACACACACACACACACACACAAATCCCATTGACAACCAATTTTATACCCCAAAATTAAATATCAATGCTTAAATAGCTTTTCAATATAAGTTAATCTGACATAGAACCACCATTACAACCCTCCTATGGCCTTAAAAATATTAATATCTCAAAAGGAGAAAATAAATTCTACCTCTACAATAAAATCATAATAAAAAATTTCTAATCTAATGAAAGAAATCCTTATATAATTATTGATATTTTATAAAAAATTTTCTAGACAACAAATAAAATATGACAAATTTCACATCTTAGTTCCTCTTCCTATTTCAATCATCAATTTCATTATTTATTTCTCTATTACAATGAGTCTCTTCATTTCCTTCTAGTTTGACACATAATTTTGCTCCCTCTGTTGATTTTGTAATTTCAATTTGCTAATATCCACAAAACTGAAAATAACAAAATGGGGTTATGTTAACTAGAAAAGAAAGGAGCGAAAATAGACAAGAGGCAGAAAAATAGATTTTTTCTGGGTTTTTTAAATTTAATTCTACCAAGTGGAGGACATTATAGATATTTTAGAATGCTGATGGAGGTAAGTGTAATTTTTTAAATTCAAGGGGAGTCGGGTGAAGTTGTCAGATGCCTCAAGGGAGGTTTCTGAAATTATCCCCAATATTAAAGTTTCTTTTATTAGTAGGTTTTAATGGACACTACAATGTATGAAATGAAGATTTCAAAATGTGAATTGCAACTTTTATGTCATGAATTTAAGACTTACTTGTGAACAGAACTCTTAATTTATGTGTGTGTGTGCAATCAGTCCAATAATATTAGGAAAAAAAATTTGATGGTCTCACTTTATCGCTTGATTGTGTATCTTGAGTTAATGGTTTGGTTACACATAAAATTTTCCATGATCATATAATATGTGACATGTAACTAAGACTTTTTCTATACATCTTAGTCAAGGTAACTAGAATTATCTTGAAGAATGATGATTGACCAATTCGCAAACAAGTAATGTTGTGTAGGTGAAAAGGCGGCAGTTGAAACGGTTTAAATCAAATCATAAAACATTTGCATGGCCTGCAAATAATAAAGTTCATTAAGGACATAGAACCCAGAAAGCAATGTTTGATTTAGTAACTTTCAGATTTGTCATTTTCTCTCTGTCATTCTCCTCAATCGCTCCCTGCATTGGTGCCTGTTGTAGCCATTCTTCACCTTTCTTGCTGAATCTTTTAACTGATACCATTTATTTGTTTGTATTTTCTTCTATTCTGATTTAAATATAATTATATCAGAATGTCAACAATCCATTAACAAATCCAATGTGTTGTCTCTTGCACGCCCAGTACCCCAATTGTCATCCGGTTATAGAGTATTTGAAGAACTTTTCAAAAGCATTTAGTCTTTGCTTCAATTTTCTTGTCATGTCTTTCATTAAAAAATCAACTCAAGTGAAAATAAATAGCTTTGTTACACTATCCAAGGAAATCTTTGTGGGCTTCTTGCTATTTCAGTTGCATGAACATTTTTCAAGAAAGCAGCTATAGGGTATGTGGATTTTTCTTGATATATCATCTGTGCTTGATGGTTTATGTATAGTTTGGTGCTCAGTTGTTATTTTTACTAGTTATGCAAACTACAAATGAATTGACTGTCTAGTAAGTGTTCTTGGTCAATTTGGTATTATTATGGATTACCCAGACAAAAATAGTTGTTTCGTCATTCTGGAATATGGATATTTTTGCCAGATTGTTTGTTCAGGTGTTCTCTGGAAAACGGGTAGTTTATTTGCAGAAGAAAATGTATGGATGTGAGGAATATCTGGCTATGCTGTTGATTAGACAGATTGAAGCATTTAAGATCAGTGTGTATTTTAGAGCCTTTAGGGGGCAAATCCTAGAAAGAATGAGAAGAAACGTATTAGTTGGGCGGATAACTGGATTCATACGTATCTGCTGATGTATTAGCTTGAAGGTTCAAACAGGTAAGACTGATATAGTCTTTTGAATTTTTGGAGTTTTGGTTGGAAAAATGGGTAAAAATGGTATTAATATGGTAATTTTACCTAATTATAGGTCTGAAGCTTTTGATGTTTTCATGCATATGGTATAAATGTTTTGAAACTGTAGACAACTTGTGTGTGAATTTGATCTTTATTGTTCAAATTTCCTTGAGTAGATGATTGAGATTCTGATCTTTATTGATCTTCATTTTGCGGGGATTCCTGGAATTTCTCTTCCTTGTCTTTCTTGGATGCGATTCTTTTTCTGTTTTTCTGGGAACATGCTAAGAATTATGATGTTTATCAGTGTTTGTTTTCCTGAATTAGGCTCTGCTTCTGAGGTTGTCATCAATTCAAGTGACATGGCAACGTCATTGGAGGAGCTTTTGGCAGAAGAAGGGTTTAGGAGGCACAAAGCAAAGATGATGCCCCGAGCATCCTTTGGATTAGAAGCGATAGGTATGCCATTTTACCCACTCGATGATCGGCACAAGCCTGGTCCTTCAGGTGTAAGAAAGACACAGAGAACAAGATCGGATATACCTCGTTATCATTTCAGAGGTGAATTTCTAGCAGATGACGAACTTGGTGATCAGAAGTCAAGAGACATTCATGTTAGACAGGATAAAGGATCGAAGAAGGGAAAGGGGCCGAAACATGAAAGAAGGGGCTCTCAAGAGCTAAGGCATGTTAAGAAATTCAGCAATGGCTCAAGTGATGATTTGCCTGGCTCTGAAATCAGTAGTACTGCACGGAGTAATGAGATAATTGAGGTCGGAGGGATTAGGAAATATGATGATATACATTCAAATGACGTTTACAGCCCTGAGGAAAGGGATAAAAAGTATGGAGCCAGAAGTGAGAAAATGGAGAGCCCCAGACAGATTATAGAGAAGAATAAAAGAGTAGATAAGAAAAAAGGACACAATTCTAACAAAACTTCAACTGTTCATAAGAGCCTCAATGAGACTTCTCGGAAAAGCAGAAAAAAATCCGAGACATCCTCTGGCAGATCGAATAGAAGTTCACAACAGAGCAAAAGCTTGGAAGACAGTAAAAGCCGAAGGAAGCCTGATATTGAGCAGAGTATAGCTACTCCTGCACTTGATGTAGCAGCAGTCCAGGCTTTGATTTCTATCTTGAATGGTTATGTCAAATGCTTTATAAGAGACGAGGATTTCAGGGCCTTGCATCGTCAACGTAGCTTTGCCTCCGTAGACACTATTGGACAGCTAGAAGGCTTTCAAACAGAAGGCAAAGTTATAGCAAATCTTGAAGAAGCTATTGAAACAGTTGAAAGAGCTGCTGAGGAGCGCGCAACTGCAAAAGCGTTGAAAAAGGCCTCGTTGCAACTCAGTGTTATTGCAGGTTTGAATTCAAATGACTTAAAAGATGGCTTTACGTCTGGAATCCCTAACAACGAGCTATCTGCTTGTGCTCATTTCTACCTTAGTGTAGTGTATAAGCTACAGAAGAAAGATAGGATAGCAGCAAAACATCTTCTTCAAGTGTTTGTTGATTCACCCTTCCAGGCACGAAATGTTCTTTTGCCTGATCTGTGGGAACACATATTTCTCCCTCATCTTTCAGAGTTGAAAGTTTGGTACGGCAATGAAGCTAATTTTCTGCTCAATTCACCAACTAAGACGAGGAAACTTAAGCTGCTTGAGAAAGTATATAATGAAATTTTGGATTCAGGCACTTACCAGTTTGCAGTTTATTACAAAGATTGGCTAACTGAGGGAGTTGAAGCTCCTCTGCTTCCTTCAATCCAGATACCATCTATACCTTTTCATTTGGTTGAGAAGGCAGACCTTGACAATCAGTCTCCTGATGCTAGTAGTCCAGCTAGTACTTTCTTACCTCAAACAATGGTCAGTAAGACGCTATATGACTCAGTGTTCAGGCATTCAGTTAAGCCAGCACCTGAAGTGGCTGGTTGTGAGGAAGAAAGTTTTGATATCAGTGCACGAAGCTCACATGATGCTGCTGTTGAAGAGAACTCCCCTTCTGAAATTGTCAAACGCACAGTTCGAGATGATGCAGCCTCATACCTGGTAAGTGATTTTTGCCAAAGTAGTTTTCTTGCAAGCTTTGAGGAGCTGTTGTTCATTAGTAAAATGCTCCAATCAGACCTAATTCGTTGTAAGATTTTAGAGGCTTTGGGAGTGCTCTATTTCATTATTAGTTCTATTAGGATTTTGACCTACATTTCTGACCTGAAATCAACTTTTCAAATCACATTGTTTCCCTCATAAAGTATAAGAAGAAGAGAAAAGAAAGAACAAACCAGGTTGGCTATGTACATTTATTTTACCAACGCTTCTTGGTGCATTGGAAAAGAGATTAAGTTTTGTAAATCTTTTGAATTTGTAGATAGTTCAGTGGTGGTACTAATTAGTATTAGCTAAGTGTCGTCATTTTTACAGTTGTTTGTTATACCGGTTGTGTATTAAACTGCATAAAATTAGTAGTTCTTCAACCTTCAGCTGTCTGAAGATGGAGATTGATAGGCCACCTGATAAGATGATCCAAATTACTTTAGTTGGTCATTGGATGTTGCCAGCGGCGTTAAGGCTTTGCTTTCTGGCAATGTGTTTCATGTTCAACTGCATTTTTCTTCTATTCTGGTTGACTTGTACTGAAGGATTCTCTACAAACTTGCAGAATGGTGCATTAAGAGTCGTGGGAGCTCATAGATGGGGCAGGGATAATTCTTCAGAAAGACATCCTAATGAGGAAGTTGGCAGCCACGACATCAACCTAAAAACTTCAAAGAGTGTGCATATATGTACTACACCACCAGCTCATAATTACAATCAATTGATAGTCAGTACAGTAGCGAAAGCAGTTTTTGAACAGCAACAGGCTGAGAATCCTATTAATGCTGTTGGTGCTGGTACTTTTTTGACATACAACAAAGATGTTCTGCATTCTGATTTCTTGGTAATTTGCTGTATGCTAAAGTGCCTTATCGTTTGAGTGTCAATGTACTAAATTTGTTTTAATAATCTCATCTCTTTGTGCAGCTGACTAATTCAGGGTCTGCTGTTGAAGGTGGGGAATGAAAGACCTTTAAAGTGGTTTTCTATTTGAAATTTGAATGCCGCTCTAATAAGTTACATGCTATAGTGCAGGATTAGAGGAAAACTGTGGATATTTCATTGGAGGGACTTCTTTCTTAAGCATTCCCCAGGACTTTATTTGCCCTTTGACAGAGATGTTATTTGACGAACCTGTAACCCTAGAGACTGGACAAACGTTTGAGAGGTCAGCCATTATAGATTGGTTTGGAAAAGGCAATACAACTTGTCCAGTAACTGGGAAAATATTGGAATATCGAGCTGTACCTCTGACAAACTTCATTTTAAAGCGTGTTATTGTTAATTGGAAGAAAGAGCATAGCAGGAATCTCCTAGATTTGGCCTCTCAAATAGGTGAAAGTGTGGAGTCAAAAGATGAAATTGCCGTATTCATACTGGAGCAGCTTGTTGCTGCTTCCAGCCAAGAGGACGGAATAAGAAGTACAAAACAACTTATATCTCTTGGAGGCTTGCAGTTCCTCATCCGAAGGTTTCAGTGTGGTGACCTCGAGGAGAGGACACGTGTCTCAGCATTGCTGTTAATTTGCATTCTAGCAGACCCTGATTACAGAAATCATGTAGCTAGAAACATTGACAAATTATCTTTGCTTGAGCTACTTCACTCCAGACAGCTGAAGTCAAAAAGAAATGCCGTATCATTGCTAACTCAATTAATTTGCCTGAACAGGTATGTGATAGATGAAGAAGTCTTGACATTTTGTGTGATTTTGGTAAATCTGGTCCACAAGGTAAAATTATGGCATAAATAACTCCAGTTGAGATAGGATAGAATTTTGGGGGTAATACATAATCAGTCAAGAAGGAATTCCACTTAGAAATAAAACACAATGCTTTAACAAGTTATATGCAATTGTTGCTAAAATAGGTCGTATATATGGATACAAAACTGCTGTTCTTTACATTCCAACAACCAAGAGTGTCTGTCTGTTGTTCCTGTTTGTGCATCTCCTTGGATACTTATACATTGTTTACTGGTTATTCTAAGTAACAAGGCACATCAGAAATGGTTATACTGAACATAAAGCCTGAATTTTCCAAGGACTTAGAGCACTTGAAAATTTTTCAGAGATGGTAAACCATTCAGTTGATTTGACCGGAAAGATACAACTTGGCATTAAATTTTCTCAACTCCAGCAGATGAAACTTGTGGTTTTTCTTTTTGAATTTTTGTTTGTATAATTTAGGAACCACTGTGGAGACATGCATTTAAAAGTTTCCATAACAGTAGGTTAACCAAAGACAAGGATAAACTATACACAACGTCATTTCCGTTCCAAGATTAAAAATGATAGGAACAAAGTATACCAACTCTTTCAATTCATCTTTTGTCCATGCAGTACAGGCACAAAAGGGGACTGTTATAAACAACTTTCTTTTTTTTTCCCAGCAAGGACATAATCGTATGTGTTTTACAGGGCAAGGGAGGTATGCTTTAGTTTCTTAGCTTGTTGATATCATAATTTTGTATGTTTCATTCGCTCTGTAATGGTTGAAAAGATCAGGTCCCCTGGGGCGTTGGCTTGATGCTTGGCTATGATCTAAATGTTTTTTCTGGAACTTGAATTTAATGTTAAGATTTGCTCAATATATGCTTAACTTCACAATGAGGCTGGCTCCAACTAATGTGGGTAAATAATCACATCACTCATGTCAGTGTCTTCTCATTCCAGGGTTTACAATGCATGCTGAAATGATTCCTCCTTTGTTTGGTCTCATTCTTGTACATGAAACTTTCCTTTCTCAATTCATCAATCATGAATATTTGAAGTTGATATGTCAAAATGGAAAGAGAACCGAAAATTATATTTAGATGATTATCTTTTTCAGATGCCCTAGATCTCTGCACAAGAAACTGGCAAGGCAAAGTTTAACAAAATTCTTGTTCAAGTCAAAATTATTGCCACATGAACTTATTTGCTGTTTTTGTTGCAGCACTCCATGATGTTTTTAATGATTATTTTTGAACAATAAAATTTCAGGAGGAAAGATGCAAAGTGTTTCTTAGAGGGCTTACAGAAGGAAGAGACAAAGGACGCTTTGCATGTTTTGCTAGTGTATCTCCAAAGTTGTCTATTTGAAGAAAGACCTCTTGTTGCAGTGCTGCTCTTACACTTGGATCTTATGGTAAGTCCGTGTAATAAATTTGCGTCAGGAGGTTCTATCAGATCCAATTTCTCATTGTACATTGAACATGCAGTTATTAAAGCATTTAATGATCTATGAAGTAAAGTATCACAGCTACATTTTCCTGAATCTACAACTTTACTGCATGTGTTCAAGTGATATTCTATGAGTCATTACTAACATCTTTGGGAGTTAAAGTTCTGTTGATTAGATGGTAAATATAATACCAATATAATTCTGCACTTAGTCTGTGTAAGATCTAAAAGTCTGATAACTCATCCACCCGTGTAAGATCTAAAACAGTCTGATAACTCATCCACCCGCACAAAAGTTACGCTGTCAGATGATAGGAAATTGTAAGAACGAATGACTGAAATTAAATGGTAGTACTCAAAGTCTGCATTGATCAATACAAAAAATATATACCACTCTTGTCCTAAATTAGCTGCCAAAAGGGACTTTAAGATAGGATGAATAGAAAGGGCATCTTGTGATCTGCTTAGGCTCTTAAATAATTCTTTCTTCATGGATTTAGCAGACAACAGAAAACTCAATTAATTCAGTCATCTGAAACTAATTTGCTGTACATTGTGCTCAGGAGTCTAGACAAATATGCTACAAAAAGTCATGTATGCTTTACTAAGTGAGGAGGTTATTCAATAACTGGTATTTTTTGGTCAGAGGCTTAAAATCGTCAGTTTTAGTTCTCTAAATCAGGATGGAAATTTTCACGTGCACCCTGAATTGCATGAAAATTGTATGTATTGCTAAAAATAATAACGATTGAACATGGAAGTATAAGATGTCTTTTCTGCTTGTCTTTCTCTAGGATTACATTCGACCGTATATTTTATTTTGAAAGGAAATGAGTTTGTTGCATTCCCTTTAGCTATTTACCATGTACTTGCTGTATTAAGGAAAATATAAGCTTCAATGGTCTGCAGTTTTGGTCAACATTGAGGGACTTAATACAGTTATTAAGCTTTACTTACATTTTGATTTTCTAAAAGATTCATAGGTCGTAATTAATAATTGCACTTACATAGCTTCTTCACTGTATGGAACCCCAATGGGATAGAAGACTCTTCTTATGTTTTATTGTAATTGTCTGAAGGCATAAACAAGTATTTGCAGTGCTTTTCAGTTGAAACTGAAGGTTCATATCTACCTGCAGGTAGAACCTCAAGAATATAGTGCATACAGAGAGGAGGCTGTGGATGCCATTACAGTGGCCCTTGAAAGCAGCTTGACTGATGAAAAGGTTCGAATGAAGTGTTGTAGAGCACTCCTTATCTTGGGAGGACACTTTTCGTTTGGTGGGAAGGTCATGACAGAGGATTGGATACTTAAGCAAGCTGGATTTCTCGATGGACCAGTGTATGATTCTCCTGACAATGAAAACAATATACTTGTTGATGAAAGTATTATGATGGTATGTTGGTCTATCGCTGTATATTTATCCCTTATTTTCTTCCTCTACCGTCTTATATCCTAACAGAAGCTTAGAAATAGCAAAGATAAGCTTCTTGTTTACATTGGTGTTCTGTCTATCCATTGAGTATAGTCTCTTTGGAGTGAAGTTTCCACATTTAAGCTTGCAACATGTGATAATACACTCGTTTGCTTATTTCTTTTTGGAGGTGCCTTAAAAAGTATAGAAATTTGGCATTTTTGGAACAAATTGCGGAGAACATCAAGTATCTCTTTATAATTAATCTGCTTAGTTTTGTGTCTTCTTGTATGATTTTTAAGTCAACCACAGTTTCAACAAATTTTACTTATTTCAAAGTGCTACACCTTTTTGATTGATTGGGATGATGATTTTGACCTTTGATACTTTCCTTCTCTTTATCATCCATCTTGATGTCTTGCCTCCTACTGCCATCACTGTTAAGCAGAATAGAATGAAGAATGGGGAAGTTGACCACTATTGTTTGCTAGAATAATTGTTAGCAAATTTCGTTGTATTGCAAAGTAACAATAACCCTCCTTGAAATTAAATCAGCAGATGGAGGATGCTGATGAAGAAAAATCCCGGGAGAAATGGTTGATGAATTTGTCAGCTTCACTTCTTGGAGATGGGCACAAATCCTTTTTGGCAGCTACAGCCAGGTGTTTAGTTTCTGAAAACTCTGATCTGGTGAGAGTGTGTCTGACCACAGTGGCATGGTTGAGCTCAGCTCTTGTTTCATTATCTGAAGCTGAGTTTCAGCTATCTGCCTTTTCTGCTCTCATCACTGGGCTTAAAGGTTGCCTCGAGAATGAGCTGGTTGAGCACAAGATTCTTGCTTCTATGTCTCTGCTTAATTTCAGCAAGTTTCCAGGTCAGTTTTCTTGTACAGAAAGTTCTTATCAGTAATATAGCTGCACAAAAATAGTTTTGAGAAAGATTTTTCTGTTTTGACTAATATAGCCTTGGATCCTTCATGGATTTATTGGATTTCTTTATATCTCTATATTAAAATCCAAAAAGTTGAATAAGGTACACGGAAGCTTGCTTGATACAGACGTGACACGTGAAGCACCTGTAACAAGTAACTTCCCTGATAGATTCACGAGTTTAGTTTTCTACAAGAGTGTTTTAAATACTTCTCCAAGTTACTTTCCTTTTTGTAGTAATCTTGATGACATTCATGGCAGAAAATGTTTGAGAGACAACACCTTCAATAGATAAGCCCTGCTTGCTTTTTACTATTACTTTTTTATTATTCTGATAATCTTTGCAATAAGCATTACTATTTAATCTCATTTCTTGGAGTTAGAACTTCTTGGATTTGATCTCTAGTTGAAAATCGCATGCTACAAGTACCAAGTATGCATGTATCTGAACTTCGTAATATCTCTTATTAATATGGTTCATGTTTTTGGGTTCCAGAATGCAGGCTTTTATTGATGACAATGGCTGAGGACATTGCTGCTTCTCTTCAAAGCCTCACAGAAGTAACATGGACAGCAAAAGAACTGTATTCTAAGATTTGCACCTACTGATTTAAAGAATTAGACTCACTGCAGGCAAGAACTACCGCTTAAGATGAGCTGTTCTGCTTTGTACAGTTAGAGAACATGTTGCAGATGAAACTTATTGCAGATGCATCTTTTGCATTGTTGTTTGTTCAGTTAGGAAATGCAGCATGATGCGCTGTTTTAGACCTTTTAGAGAAGAATGCTATCCTTACTTCTCCTTGTCTTGTTTCTTTTTGTCCGAGTTGGGGGAGAAAAGGGTAGAGGACTAAAAATAAGATACAATCAGATCCATTCTCAGCTGCCCTTCGAGAAGTTCGGCACGGTGTCATTGAAGATTGTTTGGAGGAAATTTGTGAATATGTAGTACATTTTCGGAGGCAATGAACTCTTACAGACAACTTTGAATGTGTATTATAGCCTGTACATGATGCAATTTTCGGTGTATCAGATTCTTTTGGGCACAAATTTTCTTGCTTCTTTTCTTCCCTAATGCCTTTGTGGTTTGACTGCATATATTTCTGTGAATTAGCTGTTGTCTAGGACTTGAAGATGAAACTACTACGATTCAATTGTTTAGGGAATGGAAGCGGAAAGAGCTAAAGATTAGATAACCTGATCAGAAAAATTTTTCTGCATTATACAGTAAGTCGTAGTCTTCCCATGTGTTAATTTGTAAACTCTCGGATAAAGAAAATGTATCAATGCTCCAATTTGCCCATTCATTTTTTTGTTTCATGTGCTATGTGAGGTCCTTCTAGGCCTTCCAAGACAAAAATCTTCAAATTTTTATTTCTTCTGTACATTGTTCTTTTGGGGATAAGAAAGGAAGTAATATGGACAATAGCCAATAAATTAAGAAAAATAAACCATCCTGTGCAGGCCATTGAAGAAATTTATACAAATCAGAGCCAAAAGAATAACTTTATACTTGCTTACCTGGATGGGGTCGATGGGCGATCAAGAAGGCTCATGGCTTAGGTAGGTGGCCTCCATTGCGCCTTGGAGGGGCGCCTGCCAACATCATAATTTGTTGCAGTGGGAGCCTGCGTTCGCGCGGTTCCTGCCCGATCCTCATGATACAAATCTTTATGAACAATTTATTTTCTGTTGAACAGTTTCTGAGAGTCTGAGATATATTTTTTGTTAAAAGGAAATTACCAGATAATTTATTGATCCTATGTCTCTTTAACTCAAGATGTCAAGCGTTTATACTCAGACATCAATCAGAAAACTCAGTCTAATGCTAGGATAAATCCATAGAAGTTCAGTTTTGTCCGAGTTTGTGTAGGTAGACAACGATATTTCATGTTTTGAATTTTACGGCCTAAAATTTTTGAATACACCGATAACATATGCAATATCACCGTCGCACATTTAGTATATACACCACCGCCGTTAGATTCATGTTACATTTAGTATATATATCATCGTCATTAGATTCATAGCACATTTGCAAAAGTTGAATCTCATTTCCTGTAACAAATGCATAAAGCTCAAGCTCTAAGTTTGAACTTGGCTCAAATATGTGGAGCTCAAATTAGCATATTTACTCGGTTACAAAATAAAACTTTACTTTTCAACCTATTTATTGTAGTCAAGCTTTGTTTGGATATGTTAACAGCTCTAGTTGTGATGCGTAGTAACACATTTTCATGCTTTAATTCTTAATTTGCTATACCAATTTAGACCATCAATTATGTCAGTAATTGAAAATTAGCCATTCCTTTGATTCCTATTCTGTACAGAACAATATATAGTCTTTGTAAAACGATACTTAAGTTATTGGATTTTTCCAGAGTGGTTAATTTTTTCTTTCCTTTCCATTTTATTTTTGGTGGAACAGTGTCTTTCATCTTTTTTTCCCCCGAAAGATATTGAGATTTCATTAAAACAAGAGGCACCAGATAACTACAAAAACTCCCTCAAACTTAACTTGTTCCTATGAAGGCAAACACCCTATTAATCAATGAAAGTTTCGAGAGACTCTTTTTCTTCTTGATTTTTCTTTAATTTGTTCATTTTAGTAGAAAATTTTGTTGTGGACCAAAGCTTAAGAAAAACTTGCCCTAAATCCTCAAAGTACACATTGCTGAATTTGTTGCAATTTACATTTTCAAAATATCATTATAGCTCTTGATTTTTGAGAACAAGGAAACCAAGTCAAGAAGTATCTATTTAATTTGTAACAGTTTTGTTGAGATCAACTGTTTTTAGTAGTTTTCTTATTTTAGGAATTGGTATATTGATTACTATTTAATGCGTAGTTTAATTTATTTACTAAGGTGCGTTTGATAAAATTGAAATCTAAAATCTGAACTCTAATACTTGAAATCTAAATCAATTAATTTATTGAATTGTAATTACTAAAATTCTAACATTTGAGCACATTTTGTATTAAATGATAAATGAATAGTTTATCACTTAATTTTTGGAGTAAGTTTTACTTACATAGCTCAGATCCACTTAATTAATTAAGATTTGTTCTATTTTTTATTATCAAATACGTCTAAACATGTTAAGATCTGAATTAATTAAGTTTAAATGATAAATTAAGTTATCAAACAGAATCTGAGTCTAGCAGGCTACATATACAACACTTCTTGGAATATTTTTCTTAGAGTCTAATAGGGTCTTCGATTTTATATTATTTTAGATGTTTACATTATTACGAATTGTTTAATCTCTCTCCAAAGATAACTTTGGTTGATTGTTTCCTCTCAATTCTACGAACCTATTACAACACCAAAAATTTATTTCTACAATGTCCAAGCAAATTCATCCAACTCAGCTAGCAATAATAATCAGGGCAACTACAAAAAGAACTTCTGGCGACAAAAAATAGAAATACCATATTTACTTATTAAAAAATGGCTACAAAACTAAAAAAGATTAAAAAAAATCCACCATATCAAATTGCAATATTATTTATTTATTCATTTGTTTTTTTATTGCGGGTTGGAGTCTTTTTTTACTATAGGGGAAGATCTCGCAATTTGATAGGAAACACCATAAAACCGAATCCCAATAGGCAAAGACGACTGAGCTATAATCAAACATGCTCGTTCCCAAGTTCCCACATCGAAGAAACAAATAGGCAAGGCGGCTCGAGTACTCCTATAAAATGTTGTGGTTTGACAACGTAAAACATACTTACCTGGACGAGGTCGATGGGCGATCAGGAAGGCTCATGGCTTAGGTTGGTGACCTCCATTGCACTTGGGAGGGGTGCCTGCCTATGGTCTCCCTAAGTGGGAGAGCCAACGTCATAATTTGTGGCAGTGGGGGCCTGCGTTCGCGCGGCCCCTGCCCATCTCTAGTTGTTAAATCTTATCTGGTTTTGGTCTTATTCCTCTTTGGTTCCACAGCAATGAAAGTCTGAAACTTTTGTTTTTGTTGTAGAAAGGTATGATATAGTCTCAAGTTGTTTGATATAAATTGTTCCTTGGAATCACCAAAAGATGCTTCTTGAATTCTCTATGTTTGCTTGCTTAGTTTCAGCCAGATTTCTTGCAGATAAATTGGTCAAAAAACTTGTGTGAACAGAGCACAAGTTGCAAAGCAAGTTGTAGAGCCACAATTGGGGATCTGAGGTCGGATCGCTCAAAATACCTCTCGGATCTCATTTTTCTTCATTTTTATCTTCACTACACATTAGGATCCGAGGCTTGTAACATGGGGATCCGAGCTCGGATCCTCCCCTCGGATGTAGCCTTCTGATTACAAAAGTTTATCCGAGGTCGGGTTTAGTACAGATCTGAACTCGGATTTACTTACTCTATTTTTTATCCACCTTTAACTGATATTTTCTTGATGATAGAGGCTGAACTAACTCTTGTGTAAAACATGAAAGTTGTAACTCTTTGAGTTAACTTTCCAATGCGTCAAAAATCATCCCATTTAGAGCTCTGTGGACAGAGAAATGACCAAATTACCCTAGATCGGTCAGAACTCTATTTTGAGCTTTCGACAATAAAAATGTACTTCTGTATTTCAACATTTTGACAAGGAAACCGACTGAACGGGACTTCGATGTCTTCATACCAAATGTAAATCTGTCTCTTAGCTTCAAGATGGCTTAAGAATCACCTCCATCTAATATTTGTAACTCAAGATATAACCGAAATACTATAAGGTGTCAAAGCTATGAAACTTGATTCCTTAGAACTTGATTGCATTTCATCTTTTACACTTCATATTCTCTTTTTATCACTTCAAATAATCATCAATCATCCAAGTATTTTCTCAACTCACTCCATTTGATGATTGAATCATTAAACCTATAAAAACATAAAATTTTCACCATTAAAATCCATAGAAATACATTTTCTATCACTTAAACCACAAAATACATATTTCCACTAGAATCCTAACTAATTAACTATAAAAGTTGTTAAAGCACACCAAAACTAAATAATAAAACACGCTTAAAACACTCAAAATATGCACTTATCAGTGTTATTTTATTTGTCTAAGCATTTATTTCTTGACCAACGCATTCACTAAATTCGTTTCTTAAACAACTCATTTGCTAACTATGGTTTTTCAAAACCCTCACTATCTGAGAGCGTCTTTCAAAATCTACTAATATTTGGAAATTACCTCGCAGATTAGTGGCTCCAACCGTTTTCGGATATCCGTTTCGAAGCTTTGTACGTGCACAAGCAAGTTTTATACACGCTCATTGCAATTAGGGCACTACATACACAAGCAATTATATACAAACACTTACAGAATCGGTGTACATACTGAAACACCAAAATGATAAGTCATTGGTTTAGCCTTCATTCGGTTATTTGTGGTTAGTTGTTGTAATGTTGTATGGTTATAGTTGAATAAGGAAAGATCAACCATCCTCTGCAGCCCACATAATTAGTTAATATCATGTTTTAAGTTTCTAGTATATTCGATAACTAAAAAAAAAAAAGGCTAAAATTTCACTTATACAGGATTCTAACATTTTTCTATTATACCTCCTATTGGGATTCTACATTCTATTCTGAACGTATAACAAACGGACAGAATATTTAGGGGATTCCAATTTCCAACGGGCATTGACTAATGACTGGTTATTACTTGCTCGCCTCTTTTGTCCCACATCGAAAGCATCAGAGAAAAATGCCACCAGAATTTGTATAAATACTCAACTTCATGAAACTTGAAACATACTTACCTGGACGGGGTCGATGGGCGATCAAGAAGGCTCATGGCTTAGGTTGGTGACCTCCATTGCACTTGGGAGGGGTGCCTGCCTATGGTCTCCCCAAGTGGGAGAGCCAACGTCATAATTTGTGGCAGTGGGGGCCTGCGTTCGCGCGGCCTCTGCCCATCTCTAGTTGTTAAATCTTCTCTGGGTTTTGGTCTTATTCCTCTTTGGTTCCACAGCCATGAATTATTCCTCTTTGGTTCCACAGCCATGAAAGCCCGAAACCATTGTTTTTGTTGTAGAATGCCATGAAAGACCGTATGTCTGCAAAAAGGTATGATATTGATGGTCAAGTTGGAAGTCATATTCACTTGCATCACAGTAATGTACAGCTGAAGATGGGAAAAAAAAAAAGAAAGAGGAAAATAGATTTCTTTATTATCGTGAAATAGGAAATTTGGCAACAAAATGATGGAAAATAATAACTAGGAAATAGTATTAAGAGGACAGGTACCTAATTCGATTTGGGACATAGAAACTAGTGTATATATATTATGTTTTAATGGTTAGGACAGATAAACTAGAGGTCCTGGATTTAAATTTCTATATTCCTGTCCTCGTTTCTTAAATCTCTTCTCAAAAGTTTAAAAAAAAAAAGATTATATGACCTGATTTTAGGCAAAAATTTTAACTACTATAAGAACTGAGGCAATTTGGAAAAATTTCTAAAATTATGATGATTTTTAAAAAAATTCTACAAATGAAACATTTTTTGTATAAAATTCCGTCCAGGGATCTTCGCATTCAGCAAATGCGAGCTCAAGGAACTCGCATTTGCTGAATGCGAGGTCTCCTGAATTTTCCTAGCATCCAAATCAAAAAAAAAAAAAAGAAAAAGAAAAACAGACCTCGCATTTGTTAATTGCGAGGTATATCAAATGCGAGGTCATATACCTCGCAATTAACAAATGCGAGGTCCACGCCCAGGTAACTCAGCTCGCACTTAGCGAGCATTGTGACGAAAGAAGCCCCTGGTCCAGTGAGCGTGAGCAAGCTGCAATTTTACATAAAAAGACTGCTCAAACAATTGACATAAGTTAGAAGCCGTGTATGTTTCATCATGCGAGTGATGAAATTGGAGCCAAAATTCACTATTTACCATCTTCAAATTATTTTCAAGAACATGAATCTAGATTTTGCCATGATTTTTCTTTTTGCTCAGTTCCAATGCAAGCCTTCTCTTGCTTTATGATTTCACTGCAAATTATAAAGTGATTTACAATTTGCAATGAAAATCTCTACAAATTTTACTACTTAAGGCTGTAAATTCATCAAACCTCAAATTTTTGTTTTTGCATTGACATTTATCATAGAGAAATAAATTCTTTTTTATTTTAAAACTCACACGAGTTAGAAGTTAACAAATGTGACGTCTCAACACAAAATTTTATGTACTAGTAATTCTTTGTATATAAATAACAAAAAAGTTATATTTCTTATAGATTAAAAGATTTGATAATTATATTGTTGGAAACACCTAATTTTATTATTAAATAATTTTATAAAGAAATAACTATACATGTATAGTTCTTTATACGGTTGGAAACAAGCTTTGGCTTTGTATTCAAATTGAGGTCCTCACATTTGCGAAATGATTATTTATCAAATGATTATTATGTGATTATTTATCTTATAGATTAAAAGATATACTTTCCTATAAATATAAAAATTATAATCACATAATAATCATTTTCAAATTAAATGAGAAAAAATTCCCAAACCACATATATTTATCTCACTAGGATACTTGAAAAACATTTTATTTCTTTATTGTAATTTATTATGATTAAATATATATATAAATTTTTTTTGAAAAAATT
Source organism: Coffea arabica (assembly GCF_036785885.1). Lineage (NCBI taxonomy): Eukaryota > Viridiplantae > Streptophyta > Magnoliopsida > Gentianales > Rubiaceae > Coffea > Coffea arabica. Next base: position 6,344,355 of record NC_092310.1, read on the forward strand.
TTGATAGAGTCTCCCCTTAAAAATGGACTAAACTCCCTGTCAGCAAACCCAAAATAGACAACATTTAATCCAAGCAATATTTCCAACAACTTGTCAGCCAATAATCACAAACCACTGCAAAAGCACAAGTCTTTAGTAAATTAAAAAACAGAAAAAGTAAAATCAAGTTAAACATCCAACATTCCACAGATTAAGAACAAAATGGAAGCAAATCCATGCACAAATAATATAGTGATCCTAATGGTGCAGCTTCAATCGTCATCTTCATCTGCAGCTCCACCCTGAGGTGGAGTAATGCTTAAATGATCCTCTATACGTGTCAAGCGAGTGTCCATCATCTGCAACTGGAAAAATAAATTAAAATTAGTAGCACAAGACTATGGTACAAATAGAACTACCATTTTCAAAATTAGCCATACTCCACAAAAAAACCAATAATTGCAACATCTGAGTCAATGAAAATGAGAAACAAGTAGAACTACTCTAGAATGAAATAATACCTCTATCAGACCAGCATGAGATGATCTCGAACATTGTTCTTTAATATCATAACCCGCTCACATTCAACAAGAGCAGATGCATTGATTTCCATGGTTCATGCAGTTGAATTCCAGCCCCAGCCCTTAACATGTTTAAGAGAATCCTTTTTACCATTTAATACATACATATCAGAGTTTGCAGGAAAGTGTGATGGATCCTAAAGCAAGCATGGATAGCATGAGGGTGCCAGTACTTCCAAGTACAGATGCCCCTAGTAGCAGTAAAAGTAGAAATTATACTAGAAGCTACTCAGATACCGTAGACTATGATAAAACACATAGCAGTCAAATGTGTAGACATTGTCATAGCATGATAGCCCAGCAACTAGGCAGATCCTCTGCTCCATTTCTGTAAAAAAAACTGGGCAACTTCATGAAGCCTATCAGACCAAATGCTTAAGGAAAACTTTAACTAAGTCCAAACCTATAAACCAATTAAGCAATATACACATATCAACAGTCCTAACATATACTGCAATCACCACATGCGACAACTAATATCTTTGAGGCAGGATGTTTTAGACTAAAAACTAAGAAAGCCAGGACAAAGTTTCTTTGCAGCTTCGGCATGGCTTCTTAAAGATTTTATTTTTTTGGTAGGCTAGCTAGCTACTTAGAACTTGGCATTAACTAGCTATGGTTCTTAGATTGCTGCTTTTCCTTTTTTTTCTCTTTCATGTTTCTGCAATGCAATATTGATTGCTGCTTTTCCTTTTTTTCTCTTTCATGTTTCTGCAATACAATATTGATCCACGTTAATCCCATGCTGCCTCCACATGAAAGTAATAGCTAACTGCTAACCTCCAGGAAAATTAATCAAAATAAAAGAAAAAGTATGTGGATGCAACCGCAACAGTCCTCAAACAGGAGACCAAATGCATCAACAAATTACACCAACGGCCACGAATAAGAGACAAACCGAAAAATTGCCAAATCAGAAAAGCAAATACAACAAGCCGAAACAACAACAACGCCCAATAAATTGCCAAATCAGAAAAGCCAATTCAATTCAGAAAAGAAAAACCCCAGAAAAAAAAAAGAAAATCAGAAAAAAAAAAGAAATTCAAACCCTTATGCTGTTTCTAAGCAACAGAGCACAGCCACGAATTTGAAAGCCATTTGCCAAAAAAGAAAATGTGCAGTGCAAATGGGACACAAAATTGGTTGGGGAGTCCTGTTGTGGTTGTAAAAGTGGAAAATTGGGAGGGGGGAGAGAGGCGCAGCTGGCTAGCAGAGATGGGTTCCGAAGAGGGGTCCAAGCTCTACAGTGGCCGAGATCTTCCGACGCTTCCGACGAGAAAGCTGTGCCCAGATTTCGCCTGATGAGAACGGCTACAGCTCTACAAAAGAGAAGAGCTTCCGACGAGAAAGCCGCGAGATTCCGATGACAAAGCTGTGACCAAGATTTCGCCTGACGAGAAAGATGGAAGCTCAACAAAAGAGGAGAGAGTGAGGAGTGAGCTGGATGGAGAGAGTGAAGAGAGAGTGAGACAGATTTGAATGGCGATTGGGAGCTCTGGCTTTGTGCTCAGATTGAGTAGCGAATGCGAGCTTACTTTTTTTTTCGTAAAAGACTGACCTCGCATTTGTGAAATGCGAAGTATCTGAACTCGCGTACCACAGATGCGAAGATCACACTTTTGGAATTAACTTCAAAAATTATCCCTCTTGCAAAATAACTTTATTTTTTCATCACAATTTAAGAATTTACCCAGGCAATTTGTGCAGTGTCATATTTGTCAATTCATTTATTGAGCTTTTTGGAAACTTATTTTATCAATTTATTATCATTATTATTGTGATTATTATTATTGTTACTATTATTAATTATTATTATTGTCATTATTACTATTGTCATCGTGGTCGTCAGCATCGTCGTCATCATGATGTTATATTTAGTGAAAATTCTTTTGTTTCTTTACGTACTATTCTCTCAATAGTATCCCTCAATGATGATATTGGTTTAAATTTACCATTTTTAAACTTATTAGTATCTAACGGTGAAGAGTACTTATTGCACCGTCTAATGGGGGATTTAGCTTGAAGGCACAAAATCCAAAAAGGAAATTAGAATCTCCCTATAATTAGTAGGTTTTAAGGTCCTTTGAGAGTCAATTACCAATAACTATGATATAGTGCTGTGAATAGACAGGCATGTAGGATTGTAAAGATCAATCTGAAAAATTTCGACTGACCTTATGTGTCTAATGGGCTTGATCGATTCTCGGTACATCAAAACGAACTGAGAACGTGAATCACAAGCTCTAAATCTAGATTAAGGTATAATGTTTGGGGATAGATGTCTTAATCTATCTTGGACCACTTAAGAAAGATTAACACATGTAGAACAATGCCACAATCAAGGTGAATACTTGATTGATAAGTCGACGAAACACCTTAGGTCAACTCTAAGATGTTCAAGAACGACTTTCACAAGCCAAGAGAGCTCTTTCTCACAAGAAAGAATCTGAAAATTTTCTCAATATTATTCACTTGTTACAAACGTAAAAAATTAAGGCATATTTATAGCATTTTACACGACCCAACTCCTAATCAAACTAGAATTCAATTTACTAATTATTAACTACTAAGAGTGGACTCTTAAAATTTGGCCAACATGGCATTAATATGGCTTACTATGGTTAACATGGCCTTAAGCCATTTATTTCCATCAACTAATGACTCACTAATTCCCAAACTAATCACGGATTAATCGGAAATTAGCTAACAAAATAACGACACTAACAATTGTAAAGCTAAGCCAAACTAACAACTAAAGGAAACGACACTTGACTTGATGATCAACAACCTGATGATCACAAACTCGGTCCAAACAACTTGAACTACTTCATTGCTGGGTAGATTCCATATCAGGGCTAGGTAGAGATTAGGCTTATATATGATGCTCAATTTAAATGTGAGCCAAGTTTTGACTTCATTAAATTTAGCCCCAATTAACGCTCAGTCAAAATATAATTAATAATCATATTAGTATAGTTTGTAATATATATATATATATATATCAAGGTAATAAGATATAATGTGATATTTATATCAGTATGTAGACACAATAATGTGATAATTGTGAGCTAATAGGTTTCGTGAGCTGTGTGACCCACAAGGTAAGTCCAAAGCCCGAAATTTATTACTTTAGCTTTTTTTTTTTTTGGATAAGTTAAGTTTGAACTTGTCAAAACCTAACAAAATCTAACTCAAAAAACCTAGTTGACAACCTTACCGGCATACCTAATAAGTCATACCACAACTAACAAATAGGTTTAAGGCAGTTCAAAGTGCTTATAAAAAGCTATGTCTGCGCAAAATATACTTATTTGAATGGAGTCAATGGGCGATTATGAAGATGGCTTAGGTTGGTGACCACAAATTAGCGCTAGTCCATGGTAGGAATGGCAACGGGGTGGGTTTAGGGCGGGGAACCCTAGCGCCCTACGTCTCTTGCTCCTCCCGCCCTACCCCGCTTCTCTTGCGGGTGTCCCGCAGAGTTAATCAAAATTCGTCATTTAGTTCATTGTAGTCAAATTTTATAATTAAGCACTAAAATATAAATACATTACCAAATCATTATCCATTATAATTTCACAATTGAAACTCATAAAAATAATCAAATAAAAATTATTGAATACAATCTAACATGATAAAATAGATATAACTAAATTAGTCAAGGTTTCACTTTTGAAATAAATACAATCACTAAGTCATTATTGTATTTTTTTTGAGAAAAAAATGTGTTATTACATTAAGTGTAATTAGGAATTTAGTATAAATGTATTAATAAATTTAGTAGAAGTAATTAATAATTTCTATTAGTATATATGTATAATTATTAGTATAATTGATAATATCAATTATATTATATATACTAAAATACATTATATAATTCTTATAACTAATAATATCATTATTATAAGTTTGCAACTAATTAAATAAAATAATACACACACACACACACACATATATATATATATATATATATATATATATATATTCTACTGGGTGGTGGGGCAGAGGTATACTCTCCCTCCGAGACCGTGTGACTTCCAGCCGTAAGAAGCGAAGACATGGATCTCAAGAAAGCTTTGAACTACTTCCAAGCAAGTAAAGATTCATTGAAAGTACGTACTACCAATGTCAGGGAAAGGAGACTAAGATACCAGCACCCATACCAAGGGTTTTTTCTTTCTTTTTCCCCTAAATAGCTTAGGTCCCCCGCCTCATTTCTTAACGGGAGGAAAAAATTTCCCCCTTCCCCGCCCCATTAGCCCTTGCAAACACCTGTCCCAATTGTCATTCCTAGTCCATGGCCTCCTCAAGTGGGAGTGCCATAGTCATAATTTTGCTCGCAAGGGCCTACGTGCACATAGCCCTTGCACAATCCTCACGATTTTCATAATATCAAGCATGTGTTTTTATGGGAATAATTTATTATTTTGTCATTGAAGGTATATAGTAGGGATGCTAGTGGGTCAAGTACTCTCAAAAATCTTTCTTTCCAAACTCTACTTGCATATCTAAGTATATTACCAAACCGAGTTTTAATTCCTATTACCAAACCGTCTCACTTGTTGGTTGGATTACACATCCAATACCCTCTATCCACTAAACTCAATAGTTCAAAAAATGAAAATTAACCTTTATAAAACTAAAATCAATGCATACATCATGTTAAATTAACACATTATATTGAGTTTTAAATTTGGGTAAAGACATCAAACTTGTATGAAAAAAATCCAACATTTAATGAAGGGTCAAATCAATATTCTTCTATTTTTAATCATATATGTCTTCATTTGTGTTAGGTTAGAGTTGTATTTAATTGGGTTATAAAATTACGAAATGTGTTATCAAATTTTAAAATTGCAACTGTCGCACCCCATTTTTTGCGATGGAAAAAGAGGGGTTTACAAAAAATGTGATTTTGTTTAAAAATAAGTGAAAAAGGACCTAAAATGAGACTTTAAAAAATGCGATAGTTTGAGTCCAAAATTTAGTCTAAAAAGGGTTTTTAAGAAAAAATAGGAATCGCCACTTGGTATTGAGTTTTGGTGTACCAAATCACCCAAAAGTGTTTTTTTTTTGACAAAAATAAAATAAAATAAAACCCTTTTTAACAACTCCAGGTTTTTAAAAAACAAGAAAAAATAAGTTCGGGATTCACGGTTGAAGAAAAGGAAGACAAAGGTTCGATTAACTGAAACCTAAGGCACTCTTTCAACTTAGTCTAAGCTAGTTGCGAGGCTTAGTCAAAAATTTTTTTAATCTAATCCTTAAATTTATCACATTTGAATGTTTCCTACATGGATGCAAATCTAAATTTATAAAATATCGAAAAGGACAAAATTTCCATTCAAGAGTTTAATTGATACTAATCGCATTAATTGCGAAAGCCAAAATAATTCCTTGCAAGGGTCACGAATATGTGAATGATAAAATTAAAAAGAAAAGAAAATTAAATTATATATATATATATATATATATATATATATATATATATATATATATATATATATATATATATATATATATGTGTGTGTGTGTGTAAGTGGCCAAAGAATAGGGAATGCAACATAATGGATATGGGAGGTAAAAATTCGTGACATAATTTTCTTATACAGGGATTAATGAGGTATTTAAACTAAAAAGTTATAATCACCCATTTCCCAAGTTTGAAGAATAATTCTCCTAACATGAACAAGCAAATGAACTAACTTATTTTACAATTTCTTAAATGAGATGCAACTCTAAATGATATGATTAACACATATAGAAGGTAGTGAATTATATAATAAGAAATATTATGCAAATGAGAAAAGATCTTAAAAATAAAAATATGCATGAAAATGTAATGAATATTACACAAAATAAATATCACACAAAATGAATCTAATGCACGAACGATCTAAGGGTCTAGCGTTGGACTAGCCAATTTCTAAAGAATCTTACTAGCGTTGGACTAGCAAGCATACAGAGGGACAACCCACAACTAGCATTAGACTAGTGTGGTGACACCATACATTAATAATACATAGTAAAACAAATAAACACATAAGAGCACGAAACACATAACACATAAGCATAATATCTAGATATAAAAATTCTAAGAAAAGCGGATAAAACACATAACACATAAGCCATATAAACACGCAAAAACCTATCTATTATGGTGAGAATTTAACTACAATCTAAAATGGGGAAATAAAAATCCTATCTACACTATCTATTATAATAAGTGACCTAATTATAATCTAAAAGGGGAAAATATAATAAAACAAATCTAATTATCCTATCTATTACATTCTTGAGGTATTTTAATTCCTCTCAAATAATTATGAAAATTAACTAAACAAATATAAGAATATTTGAATGAACATTTAAATCAAATAAATAAAGCATAAAAAAATGAAAAAAAAATATAAACACATAGGAACATGTAGGAGCACATAAGAGCACGTAATTGACATTGAAATAATAATAGAGGTATCTCCCTTTTGAAGTGGTGACTAAATGGAGTTATATTGCCCTATTTATACTAAAAATGAACAAAAGAATCATGGCACCAATTTAATTGAAAAATAATGATAATGATAAAAATACTAAATTCAGCTTAATATGTCAAACGTAAAGAAATTTAAGAACATCTAAAATTACAAGTTAAATACACTCAAAAGTAACATAATTAGCTACTAAAAAAAAAGAAACAATTATAATAAAGAGAGTCAAAATTCATTAGAGACTAAATTGCAAAAAGTTAAAAACATTTGAGGTCAAAAATATAATTTTTCCAAAATTTAGGGGTTAAAATTAAATAAATGACAAAGTTTAGGGACCAAAACGCAATTGTTGTAAGGGCCTAAATGAAATAAATTTACAATTTTAAGGATACAATAAAATTATTCCAAAGTACAGGGACCAATCTGCAATTTCGTTAGCACATCTTTTGAAGAAAACAGGCCACTGGGCCATCCTCTATTTTTTTTGGGGCCGAAGGCCACCAGATCCATAAAAAACCCAATGTTAAAAGAAACGGGCCAACCTACTAAATTTACTAAGCTTAGCCTGGTGACAAGGGGTTGGGTTTGAACCACAAGCCCAAATACAAGTCCAATAGAAATCCAACACAAAAAGCAACTCTTGGCCCAACCGAAAATAAAACATTAACCCAAATACTTTTTTTTTTCCTTTTTTTTTTTCTTTCTTCTTTCTCCCCTTCTTCTCTACCGAGGAGCTAAACCTCTCTTCTGGCTGGCGGCTATGGCTGCCGGACCACCGCTCGCTGCCAGCGACCTCTCCGGTCTTAAAAAATTGCCAAAATACACCCCCATTCAAATTTTCGCGTAGAATTCGTTTTTGAAGTTAGTTTTTATAAAAAATGACTCGAAAGTGGCCAAAATAGCAAAAGTCACTCCAGTTTTTTTATATTTTTTAAACCCTCAAATCTTCACCAAAAAACATAAAATTTATGCTACAACACTCCTTGTGATTTTTATAACATAACTATGAACTGAAATCAATAAAAACAGTAACAAATATGAAAAAATTAAATCAAAATAGTCTTAAAAATTTTAAAAAAATCCTTCAATACTTTTATGACTCAAAAAATCCAAAATTTTTAGATAATGCAACATTTTCGGACCTTGTGCCAGCTACCATAATCTATTTTGACTATACCTGGTAATTGGACGGGTTGAGCGAGTTTTGGGCTGGTTGATGTTGGACTTTTATATAAATGAGTTATACCCAACCCGTCCAACTTTAAATTGGGTTAATTTTGGGTTGGGTCATATTGGGTCATTTCAAACCCATAACCTAAATATGACCCAATATATTAATTAATAGATTTTGATACATAAATTTTCTCAAATACATTTTTACATACAAAATTTTTTTTTCGCACACATAAACACATTTTCTCACACTAAAATAAATTTGGTCCAAGTTGGATATAGCATAAAAAAAATGGTATACCAGTATACGATTTTCCAAGTCTTGTTACTTGATTTAGCATTTGCCATACCATACATATTTCTAATATCATAAAAGATCCAATGACGCCTTAATTAAACTGAAATTTTGATGAGAGAGATACAATTCTCAACCAATTAGTTCAAATATCACTATCCAATTCATTTGAAAATTTTGGGAAAATTAACACAACATTAAAACAGGTCCAATGACAACTCAACCATCCACCAGTCACCAATAAAGCACATTCTAATGCCTCCTACTTTATAATTATAGAGGAAAAGTTAATCTATGATCCACTTGATAACCATTCTCTATTTTTCGAGTACTCAGCTTTGGATTCTAACTTTAGAATTTCGTATTGATACTTCATTCAATATAGCAATATTGATATAGGTACATATTAAATCGTAACATATAATGGAATCCGTTGTTCTTAACCAGTATTGTTTTTTCAAAAAAAAAAAAGCTACTATTGTTACGTGACAAAGGGATTATTACATCAGGAACTGCTTTTAGAAATTCATGGTTCTTGACTGGTATCGATATGTGACAAGGGGATTATACCAAGTGCCGTTTTGATATTATTTGCTGCCAAACAAGACAAGAAGTTTTGGGCTCATTGAAGTTGCTGGAAACAAGAGTTGTATTACTTGAATTTAATTTCTTTATTTGTTTTTTAAATTTAAATTGGGTAATGGGTGTCCAATATAAATACCCAAACCGCCCAAAATATATTTGAATTTTTATTATCCAACCTAATATTGACCCAACATCCAAATTATCCAACCCAAACTCTCAAATTAGTGGATGGGTTGGGTGGATTGTTGAGTTTTGGGCATAATTACCAGCTATAATTTTGATGGAAAAATACACAAAAGATTCATTAACTTAACTCATATTTTCATTGTGGCATTTTATTAGAGCTTGTATTGGGAACCAGAGTGGAGTCTTGTGTGTTAGGTTGGCCAAAATGATGATTCTCTCAACTAATGAAAAGAGAGGTGCATGGCAATTGAGTGTGAAATGGGTTAATAATTGTTTTGGCAGGGAAAATGATGAAAATGTGTAAGTTTAGTTTGGTTTTTTATTTTTGTTTTTGATTTTGACTTTTCTTTCTGTTTTTTTTTTCTATAAAATTACAAAAATGAGAAGAAAAAACACATTAAAATACAAGACGATAAATAATTCATTAAATAAAAAAATTTAGGAAAACATTAAAATTTGACAATTATTTGGTGTTTACAGCAACCTACACATATTCGAAATATCCCACTTATACTAATATATACATACATATATATATATATATAGGATCATTTTAACAAATCCTATCGGGTTACTCGTTAGTAACTTCTCATCAAGACCAAATCCCAATGGATAATCAATTAGTTGTACAATTAGATTAACCATGGGGTTGAATAACGGCTTGGATTAACCACTAGGTCGAATACCCATGGGTGTTGGATTGTACCCGACCCATTGTCATCTCATGGGTATTGGATTGTACCCGACCCATTGTCATCTCTACATATAGGTGGATATAAATCATATCTTTACAAGAAAAAGCAGGTAACTAATGTAAACTAAAGGACACATGTTGTGATCGTCGAGTAAATTTCAAAAAAAGTTTGTGTAATCTATAAGACACAGCCTCTAATTTTTTGAATAAATTCCCAAAAAGTGGGACTTTTTAAAAAAATATTCTCAACGGGTGGTATTTTTTAGTACTCTTCCTGAAGTGTAAAAAGTGCATTCAGTGAAGCAATATTTCCATAAAATACACACTTACATTACGTCTTTTTTTTTTTTTAATTTGTCTAGGCATTTATTTGTTAGACACACATCCACTAAGTTCGTTTTTTAAACAACTTATTCGCCAAATACGTTTTTCTTTTTTTCAAAACTGTTCACTATCTGTGAGCGTCTAGTTGCAAGGGTTATCTGGTGATTTGAAGCTTTGTACGCACACAAGCAAGTTTTGTACACATTCATTGCCATTAGGGCTTTGTACATACACAAAGCAATTTGTTACAGCACTTACTGAATTGCAGCACGAACTGATTGGATTGGAATTAGTGCTTGTAATGAGCGGAGTTGAGTCGGGCTAACTGTTTCGTTTGAGCTTTGTCCAAATTCATATCAAAACCCTGAATATTTAATTCATTATTTGCTAGTCAAATTTAGATAATTATGCGAATTATTGGAAAGTAGAAATCCATTAAGTCCCTATCTATTCCGCAGAAAACAACTTAAAACAGTAAAATGATAGAAGTCATTGGTTTCGTCTTCATTCCATTATTTGTGGTCAGTAGTTGTAACGTTGTATGTTTGTAATCCATAAGTATAGATCCCTCCAATGTTATTACTTGTGATCATATCAAAAAGAAGAAAGGAAAAAAAGACAATGCTCGAATTTGCCTTTTTTAATTATTTGTTTAGTGTGCTGTGTACCCTTTTCTTGTTTTTAATAAAAAATGCATTTAATATGGATGATACCCAATAAATAAGGAAAGATCAATCATCCTCTCCAGCGCACGTAAGAAATTTTGAAATGAGAGGCAAACGACAGAAAAAGCACAAGATAATGACCTAAACAAAAGCCCCAAATAAGAAAAGAAGAAAATAAGTTGTCAAGAGTCTGAACTAAATTGACAATTCAAGAGAAGTTTTTCCCATTCCACACAATTAGTTAATATCGTTTTTCAAAGTTTCTAGTTTATTCGAGAGCTTGAAAAAAAAGAAAGAAGCTAAAATTTCACTTATACAGGAGTTTGAAGTTTAGTATATTCCTTTTTCTATCGCTAACATTTTTGGTTATACTTCCTATTCGGATTCTACTTTCTATTCTAAACGTATAGCAAATGGACAGAAATGGTGATGCCTAATGACGGATTACTTACTGGCTTCTTTTTTCCCGCATCAGAAGCGTTGAGAGAAAGAGGGGGACACAAAGGCATATAGATACTCAGCTTCGGGCAACTAGAAGCATACTTGCCTGCACGGGGTTGATGGGCGATCAAGAAGGCTCATGGCTTAGGTAGGTGACATCCATTGCACTTTGGAGGGGTGCCTCCCCATGGCCTCCCCAAGTGGGAGAGGCAACGTCGTAATTTGTTGCAGCGGAGGCCTGTGTTCAAGCGGCCCCTGCCCAATCCTCCATGAAACAAATCTTTAGTATATCAGCAGCACATCTAGAATATGTGTCTGGTGGAAAATATTTGTGTATAAGATCAATTTATGCTCTTTTGAATTGTTTCTGAGAGGTAGAGATATATTTTTGGTTAAAGGAAATTGCCAAATAGGGTTGATCCATGTCTCATAACAAAGGAAATTGGCAGATAATTTGTTGATCCATCCACGTCTTTGTAACTCAACAAGAGTAAAAGTCAGTCTGATATTAGGATAACTTATAAAAGTTCAACTTATTAGTATTTCATGTTTTGTTCAAAGCTTGTTTGAAAATTTTACGACCTAAAATTTTGTTTTGACCTCATATCCTTTAATATACACGCCTATGTTTGAACTCAAGTTTGAGCCGGACTCAAATATGTTGAGCTTTTGCATATTTATTCTGTTACAAAATCAAACTTTTCAATCTATTTATTATAATCAATCTTTGTTTTGATTTGTTAACAGCCCTAATTGTGATGCATAACAAGACACTTCCATGTTTTAATTCTTAATTTGCTAGTCTAATTTAGACCACCAATTACGTCAATAATTGGAGAGTGTCCATTCCTTTGGTCCCTATTTAGTACAGAACAACAAAGTGTTTGTAAAATGATAAAAAAGTGGTTGATTTTTTCTTTCTTTTCCATTTAATTTTTGGTGGAAAAGTATCTTTTATCTTTGCATCTCTATTTGTTCAAGTTTTCCTAGTGTTAAAAAGCGGTTGATTCTTGGAAGTCCTAGTAGTCCTTGCATGTTTTGATATGTTAACAGCTCTAGTTGTGATGCGTAGTAGCACATTTTCATGTTTTAATTTTTAATTTTCTATGCCAATTTGGACCATCAATTACGTTAGTAATTGAAAATTAGCCATTCCTTTAGTCCCTATTACGTACAGAACAATATAGTCATTTGTAAAACAATACTTAAGTTATTGGATTTTTCCAAAGTGGTTGATTTTTTCTTTCCTTTCCATTTTATTTTTGGTGGAACACTGTATTTCATCTTTTTTTTTTTTCTCCGAAAGATATTGAAATTTCATTAAAATAAAAGGCACCAGGTTGCCTTTCATCTTTGCATCTCTATTTGTTTAACTTTACCTGGTGTTAAAAAGCGGCTCATTCTTGGAGACTAGTGGTCCTTGCATGTGGCTGGTATTTCAGTCCATCAACTTTGACAGAATTAACTTCAAATTTAATTGCACAGAGTTACTTGTGGATTAAAGGTTGGAGAATAACATAAAGTTGATCATGTTCCAAGGAAGGCAAATCCCTATTATTATTGTTTAACCAATGAAGTTCCGTGAGACACTTTTTCTTCTTGATTTTTCTTTATTTTTTTCATTCTAGTAGAAAATTTTGTTGTGGACCAAAGCTTAAGAAAAACTTTCCCTAAATCCGCAAAGTACACATTGCTGAATTTGTTGCAAATTACTTTTTCAAAATATCATTATAGCTCTTGATTTTTGAGAACAAGGAAACCAAGTCAAGAAGTATCTATTTTATTTGTAGTAGTTTTGTTGAGATCAACTATTTTTAGTAGTTTTCTTATTTTAGAAATTGGTATATTGATTACTATTTAATGCGTAGTTTAATTTATTTACTAAGGTGCGTTTGATAAAATTGAAATCTGAAAGTTGAACTCTAATACTTGAAATCTAAATCAATTAATTTATTGAATTGTAAATACTAAAATTCTAACATTTGAGCACATTTTGCATTAAATGATAAATGAATAGTTTATCACTTAATTTTTGGAGTAAGTTTTACTTACATAGCTCAGATCCACTTAATTAATTAAGATTTGTTCTATTTTTTATTATCAAATACGTCTAAACATGTTAAGATCTGAATTAATTAAGTTATCAAACAAAATCTGAGTCTAGTAGGCTACATATACAACACTTCTTGGCAGTGGTGGAGCCAGAAAAAATTCTTAGTAGGGGCAAAAGCAATACTCAAATATTTTATCTACTGTTTTTCCAGTTTTTAAAGCAAAAAAAAATAAAAATAAAAATTCACCAACAGGTACAAATGATGCATATATTCCATGAAAAATATAAAAAGATAAATTCAAAATTATTAATGTAATAATAATTTTATTTCAAAAAAAAACTAAACTATTTACAATTACTCACTGCGAGTTTTTATATTTTGATAACTAACTTAGTTGTGGAAGTAAGAATGGCTCTCGGTTGTGGAGGAAAAATGGGGGACCAGTGGAGGGAAGGGAAATCGGGGAGTGGGACCCAAAAAAAGTGAATGATATGATTGGTATTTGCTAATTGAAATAAAAAGACTTTTTTTATCTTATTTTAAATGAAATTTGTGCACCACGTATCTTTTTAGAATTTTAGTTTATGAACTAATTTAAAAAATTACGTAATTCTTTCACATCCTTTCTAAGAAAACTCTGGTGGCACACTTAAAATTATATCAAAATTGTATAAGTATTATAGGAATTTAAGGGAGGCAGTGGGAGCCCGTGCTCCCACATTAAATATGCCCCTGCTTCTTGGAATATTTTTCTTAGAGAATCTAATAGGGTCATCGATTTTATTGTAGATGTTTACATTATTACGAATTGTTTAATCTCTCTCCAAAGATAACTTTGGTTGATTGTTTCCTCTCAATTCTACGAACCTATTACAACACCAAAAATTTAATTTCTACAATGTCCAAGCAAATTCATCCAACTCAGCTAGCAATAATAATCGCATTATCAGGGCAACTACAAAAAGAACTTCTGGCGACAAAAAATAGAAATACAAAACTAAAAAAGATAAAAAAAAATGCACCATATCAAATTGCAATATTATATATTTATTCATTCATTTGCTTATTTTATTGCAGGTTGGAGTCCTTTTACTATAGTAACAGAGGCAAAGACAACAGAGCTATAATCAAACATGCTCGTTCCCACATCGAAGAAACAAAGAGGCAAGGCGGCTGGAGGACTCTTACAAAATGCTATGGCTTGACGACGTAAAACATACTTACCTGGACGGGGTCGATGGGCAATCAAAAAGGCTCATGGCTTAGGTTGGTGACCTCCATTGCACTTGGGAGGGGTGCCTGCCTATGGTCTCCCCAAGTGGGAGAGCCAACGTCATAATTTGTGGCAGTGGGGGCCTGCGTTCGCGCGGCCCCTGCCCATCTCTAGTTGTTAAATCTTCTCTGGGTTTTGGTCTTATTCCTCTTTGGTTCCACAGCCATGAATTATTCCTCTTTGGTTCCACAGTCCTGAAAGTCTGAAAGACCGTATGTCTGCAATAGGGTATGATATTGCATTATGTTTTAATAGGCATGGAAGTCATATTCACTCGCATCACAGTAATGTACAGCTGAAGATGGGGAAAAAAAAGAAGAGGAAAATAGATTTCTTTGTTATGGTGAAATAGGAAATTTGGCAACAAAATGATGGAAAATAATAACTAGGAAATAGTATTACGTAAGTAGTCTAAAAGTGATTAAGAGGATAGATACCTAACTCAATTTGGGACATGGAAACTAGTGTATATATGTTATGGTTTAACGGTTAGGACAGATAAACTAGAGATCCTCGATTTAAATTTCTATATTCCTGTTCTCGTTTCTTAAATCTCTTATAAAAAAATTTAAAAAAGATTATATGACCTGATTTTAGGTGAAAATTTTAACTACTATAAGAACTGAGGCAATTTGTGCAGTGCCATATTTGTCAATTCATTTATTGAGCTTTTTGGAAACTTATTTTATCAATTTATTATCATTATTATTGTGATTATTATTATTCTTACTATTATTAATTATTATTATTGTCATTATTACTATTGTCATCGTGGTCATCGTCGTCATCATCATTGTCGTCATCATGTTGTCCTATATATATATAAAAAGGAGTTGTTGTATGACTCTTGGGTGATTTTCATCTAACATTTGTAGGGGCGTTTTGGTAATGGTAAAAATATAACAGTATTGATTAAGCAAAATGCACAAGTTTCTGTTGCCTAATTTCGCCTGGTTTACCTACTGTATCCTTTAGTGGCTAATGGTTTGGCTACTTTGCCATTAATTTAGCAAAGTAGGTAGAAAAGCGTAATTAATTCCCCTCAAGTATGTTTAGCTGAATTGATTATGCAAATTAAATGCATTTAAGATAATATTGGTGCATAAGGCTAAAAATGAATGCTTGAATTGTAACCGTAGAAAGTTTCCTCTTCTTCATCATTAAAGCTCAAGAACCATTAATTCAACTCTTGCAACAAATGGCACTTATTTGAATTAGTAACTGTAGCACATTGATGAGGCCATTAAAGTGTGAGAGGTAAAGAATCATTTGGAATAAATGTTAAAAGAGTAATGCAGGACCTCCCATTTTCTTCAACATTTGCTCATCAATTTGTAACGTAGGTTACAATAATGGCTATTGTTAAGGTACAAAATTGTGGATTAAGAAGGTTTGCACAATACCAAAGTTGGGTTTGTAGAGGTATGCTCAATTTTGCTCTTGCTTTCTGGTCTATGAGTTGCATAGCTTCCATTGTATAAAATCCTGAATAAGCCTTTGTGCTTTCTATTGCAAGCGGGCGAAGTGCGGAGAGATTTTGCTCTTAGATTGTACTTTACTACCGAAAGTACAAGGTAACTCTATATTCCCACTTGATGCATGTCATTTATTGATTAAATATTATTACAATTATACTTGATCCATTTGAATCATGTGCTTAAATGAACAAGTGTGTGAATGATTGTTCCACTTTGAAAATTATCTTGTAGTTGATGCAATTTATTGGTTCAATAGTTAAGTGACTGAGTTATTGTGTGTGGATAGAAATTGCCATTTGAATAGATAAACGGCTATATTTACATGCTTTTTTATTTTTGTATTGAATTTCGTAGACCTGATAATTGTTTGATATAAGTTAGTGTTTGTAATGAGGAAAATTAATTTGCTCTCTAATTATTTGTAGATGCATGTATTGATCGAAATAATGGTTCTTAGTTGTAGTAGTCAAGCAAACAAATGCTATATATAAATTTTCTATGTTTAAGTTTAGGGCTTGTGGGTTGAAATTTAGGATGGATCAAACCAACAATATTGAAAAACTTAATGTTAAAAAGCAATTTGGGAATCAAAAGGCAAGAAAAAGATATGTATTGTTATCAATAGAAGAAAAAGATAAAGTACGATTGGAACAACAGAAAATAAGCGTAAAGCACTAAAAATTCATGTTCATTTTGTTAAAACTATTAAACAAAACAATGGTGAGTATTCCTGATTGAACAACCTAATTTTGTTTGAAAGATTAAACTTGGGGGAAAATGATACATATGATAACACCATGAGTTTCCATTTGTATTAGACATGGAAAAGGAAAGTAGGGAATTGTGCCGTTATTGCTCAAGAAAAGAATCTAGCCAAGCACCAGAAAAATGTAATGCTAATTCTGACAATAGAAAGCTTAAGGAACATATAAGTGTGTTCCACTTGATATCAAGTTATCAAACACTGTTAAGTTATTTGACCACACCACAGGTATCAATCCCCACGCTTCGCGTGGGACTTCTCTCTAGTTATATTTAGTGAAAATTCTTTTGTCTCTTTACGTACTATTCTCTCAATAGTATCCCTCAATGATGATATTGGTCTAAATTTATCATTTTTAAACTTATTAGTATGTAACGGTGAAGAGTACTTATTGCACCATCTAATGGTGGATTTAGCTTGAAGGCACAAAATCCAAAAAGGAAGTTAGAATCTCCCTATAATTAGTAGGTTTTAAGGTCCTTTGAGAGTCAATTACCAATAACTATGATATACTGATGTGAATAGACAGGCACGTAGGATTGCAAATGGGGGAGATCAATATGAAAAATTTTGGCTAAGCTTATGTGTCTAATGGGCTGGGAAGAGATTGGGCTTATGTATGAGGCCCAATTTAAATGTTAGCCAAGTTTTGACTTCATTAAATTTAGCCCCAATTAACGCTCGTTCCAAACAATTATATATAATAAAGTATATAATTAATAATCATATAAGTTTAGTTTATAATATATATATGTGTCAAGGTAATAAGATATAATGTGATAATTGTATCACATTATATAATGTGATATTTTTATCGGTGTGTAGACAAAATTGTGTGATAATTGTGAGCTAATAGGTCGAAAACCCCAATACTTTTGTGAGTTGAGGATGTGCCCCAAAAGGTAAGTCCAAAGCCTGAAATCTACTCCCTCCGTTCCACTTTGATAGTCCTGTTTTCCTTTTTTGTCTGTCCCAAATTGCAGTCCACTTTCCAATTGAAGAATGTAGTTGTATTTTCATTTTCCTAAAATACCCTTATTCAATACAAGTTGTTGTTGCTATAAACCTACCCCATTTAATGAGAGTTGATTCTTTTTTTACCATCAATTCAAGTTCCCATAAAGTTGTACTCTATTTAATGTGAGGGTATTTTAGGAAAATAGCAATCTAAATTTACTTTTCCAACAAAGTTAACTACTTTTTCTTAAACTGTGTGACAAAAGAAACAGGACTATCAAAGTGGGACGGAGGAAGTATTACTTTAGCCTTTTTTTTTTTTTCGGATGAGTTAAGTTTGAACTTGTCAAAATCTAAAAAATCTAATTCAAAAAACCCAATTGACAACTCTACCGGCATATCTCATAAGTCACACCACAACTAACAAACAGGTTTAAGGCCGTTCAAAGTGCTTATAAAAAGCTCTGTATGGGCAAAATATACGTATCTGAATGGAGTCAATGGGCAATTATGAGGATGGCTTAGGTTGGTGACCTCAAAGCAGCGCCAGTCCATGGTCTCCTCAAGCGGGAGTGGCAGTCATAATTTTGCTCACAAGGGCCTGTGTGCACATAGCCCTTACACAATCCTCACAATTTTCAACCGTATCAAGCGTGTGTTTTTATGGGAATAATTTATTATTTTGTCATTGAAGGTATACTGTAGGGATGGCAGTGGGTCATGTACTTTCGAAAATCTTTCTTTCCAAACCCTAACTTGCACATCTAAGTATATTATCAAACCGAGTTTTAATTCCTATTACCAAACCCTCTCACTTGTTGGTTGGATTACCCATCTAGTATCCTCTACCCACTAAATTCAATAGTTTGAAAAATGAAAATTAACCTTTATAAAACTAAAACCAATGCATGCAGCATGTTAAATTAACAAATTATATTGAGTTTTAAATTTAGGTAAAGCCATCAAACTTGAATGAAAAAAATCAAACATTTAATTAAGGGTTAAATTAATATTCTTCTGTTTTTAATTATAATTGTCTTCTTTTGTGTTAGGTTAGAGTTGTATCTAATTGGGTTATAAAATTACGAAACGTGTTATCGGATTATAAAATTGCAACATTTATATACAAATTTCAAGTTCGAGATATCCCACTTACACTAATATATGTGTGTGTATATATATATATATATATATATATATATATATATATATGAGGTAATGGAGATCTGGTATAGGATTTTTTGGATCCTTTTAACAAACTCTATCGGGTTATCCGTTGGTAACTTCTCATCAAGATCAAATCCTAATGGATAATCAATTAGTTGTACAATCAGATTAACCATTGGGTCGAATAGCGACTTGGGTTAACCACTAGGTCAAATACCCTCGGGTGTTGGATTTTGCTCGACTCATTTCCGTCTCTATATACACTTAATCATAAATCATATCCTTACAAGAAAAAGCAGTAACTAATGTAAACTAAAGGACACATGTTGTGATCTTCGAGTAAATTCCTAAAATTGTTTGTGTAATCTAAAAGACACAGCCTCCAATTTTTTGAATAAATTCCCAAAAAGTGGGACTTTTTTAAAAATATTCTCAAAGGATGGTAATTTTCAGTACTCTTCCTGAAGTGTAAAAAGTGCATTTAGTGAAGCAATATTTCCATAAAAAACACACTTACATTACACGCTTTAAATTAATTTGTCTAGGCATTTATTTCTTAAACACACATCCACTAAATTCGCTTTTTAAACAACTCATTCGCCAAATACGTTTTTACAAAACCTTCACTGTCTGCGAGCATCTAGTTGCAACGGTTATCTGGTAATTGTTTTTAAGCTTTGTACGCACACAAGCAAGTTTTATATACATTCATTGAACCTCTGTACACATGCTTTGCCATTAGGGCTTTGTACATACACAAGCAATTTTATACAACACTTACTGAATCGCAGCACATACTGATTGCAATTAGAGCTGCTTGTAAATGAGCGGGGGTGAGTCGGGCTAATTGTTTCATTTGAGCTTTTTTCCAAATTTATATCAAAACCCTGAATATTCAATTCATTATTTGCTTGTCCAATTTGGATAATTATGCGATTTATTGGAAACTAGAAATCCATTAAGTCCCTATCTATTCTGCAGAAAATGGTCCCGCTTGGCAAGTGAATTTTTTGGATGTTTGTCTAAAACTTTACTATAACTTATTGTAGAAGTTTTTAAAAAAATTTTTGAAGTGTGTAAATTTTTGAATATTTTAAAGTGTATAATTTAAAAACTTTAAGAGGTTTTTTGAGGTTACTGTAGTTAAAATTTTTTAAAAATTTGTAACAGACAAACTTGACAAAAAACTTAATTGCCAAACAGGGTCGTTACTCAAAACGGTAAAATGATAGAAGTCATTGGTTTAGTCTTCATTCGATTATTTGTGGTTAGTAGTTGTTACATTTTATGTTTGTAATCCATAAGTATAGATCCCTCCAATGTTATTACTTGTGATCATATAAAAAAGAAGAAAGGGAAAAAGGACAATGCTCGAGTTTGCCTTTTTTTTTATTATTTTTTTAGTGTGTTGTGTACCCTTTTTCTTGTTTTTAGTAAAAGATGCATTTATAAATAAGGAAAGATCAATCATCCTCTCCAGCACATGTATGAAATTGTGAAATGAGAGGCAAACGACAGAAAAAGCACAAGATAATGACCTAAACAAAAGCCCCTAATAAGAAAGGAAGAAAAAAAAATTGTCAAGAGTCTGAACTAAATTCACAATTCAAGAGAAGTTTTTCCCATTCCACATAATTAGTTAATATCATTTTTCAAAGTTTCTAGTATATTCGAGAACTAAAAAAACGAAGCTAAAATTCCACTTATACAGGAGTTTGAAGTTAAGTATATTCCTTTTGTCTATCTCTAACATTTTTGGTTATACTTCCTATTCGGATTCTACTTTCTATTCTAAACGTATAACAAATGGACAGAAATGGTGATGACTAATGACGGGTTACTGACTGGCTTCTTTTGTCCTGCATCAGAAGCTAGCGTTAAGAGAAAGAGGGACACACAAAGGCATATAGATACTCAGCTTCTGGCAACTAGAAACATAATTACCTGCACGGTGTTGATGGGCGATCAAGAAGGTTCATGGCTTAGGTAGGTATCATCCATTGCACTTTGGAGGGGTGCCTCCCTATGGCCTCCCCATGTGGGAGAGCCAACGTTGTAATTTGCTGCAGCGGAGGCCTGCGTTCACGGAGCCCTGCCCAATCCTCTATCGAACAAAGCTTTAGTATATCAGCAGCACATGTAGAATTGTTTCTGATGGTAAATATTTGTGTATAAGATCAATTTATGCTGTTTTGAATTGTTTCTGAGAGGCAGCGATATATTTTTGGTTAAATGAAATTGCCAAATAGGGTTGATCCATGTCTCATCACAAAGGAAATTGGCAGATAATTTGTTGATCCATCCATGTCTTTGTAACTCAGCACGAGCAAAGTCAGTCAGATTTTAGGATATATTATAAAAGTTCAACTTTGTCCCAGTTTGTGTAGGTAGAAAATGGCCGAGTATTTCATGTTTTGTTCAAAGCTTGTTTGAGCTTGTTTAAAAATTTTACGACCTAAAATTTTTATTGACCCCATACCCTTTAACGTACACGCCTATGTTTGAACTCAAGTTTGAGCCGGACTCAAATATGTTGAGCTTTCGCATATTTATTCTGTTACAAAAAATCAAACTTTTCAATCTATTTATTATAAGGGATAATTTCAGAAACCTCTCCTGAGATTTCTAATAATTTCACTCACCTATCGTCAGATTTGAGTAATTACACTAACCTACCTTCATGTAGTAAAACGTCTCTAATATCTTTCACTTATAAATAATTTCTACAAAAAAAAATCCCTACAACTATAACTAGTCTTTCATTCTAAAGCAACGGTTATCACATAAAATAAACTTTTATTCTCTCTCTCCGATTTTCTTTCCTATCTTCGTTCTTCTACACCTTATAATCCACTATTTTTCAGTAAATTGCCATCTACATAACCATTTAATACATCGCAAATCCTCATTATTATGGAAATAGATCCTCTCTCCCTTTTTTTGTTTTCCTTTTTCTGTAAGTATTATTGAATTGAAATTGTCAAATGACAAGTTACCAAATCAAATTTGTTGTCAAACTAAATGAAGGTGAAAAGGATGGCAGTGATACAGACAAGAAAATAAAAATAATAGCTAAAAAGAGAACATGGATTGAGGAAGGTTACGTTATTATGCCAATTGTGTAAAAAAAGAATTTTGGGATATAAAAATTGCAATTAGAGACATGGGATATGGTCTCTAGTGTTACTTTTGGTTGCTCCGTGTTAGTATTCTTGGTGGATTGGATTATTTTAAAACCAACATGGTTGCATCCATTTAAATTGAATTTGGATAGTGACATTGGTCAATTCAAACATTGAATATAGGCAAAAAAAAATGAGACTAGAGATTATGTTGAATGCAAACTTTAATTGTCATAGTTGATTTGCATGGAAAGTTTTGAAGGGGGGGGGGGAGGGAAAGGAATTAGTAGGTTGTCAAAATTGTGAGAATATGGGGATTAAGTTGAAGTGGTTTATTGAGTTTATTAGACTGGTGGTTAGGTAATTTACAATAGTTGCAACATGTAAGAAATTTATTAGTGAGTTTTTTCTCCTTCTAAGTAACAAAGGGGTATTTTAGGATTTTTTAGGACAAATTTAGCATATTGGGTCTATATTGTTACTGAAATGCTAATCATAGGGGAGATAAGTGTAATTTTTTAAAATAGTGGGGAGCTTCCTGAAATAGTTAGAAACCTCAAGGGAGGTTTCTGAAATTATCCCTTATTATGATCAAACTTTGTTTTGATTTGTTGACAGCCCTAATTGTGATGCATAATAAGACACTTCCATGATTTAATTCTTAATTTTGCTAGTCCAATTTAGACCACCAATTACGTCAATAATTGGAAAGTAACCATTCCTTTGGTCCCTATTACGTACAAAACAACATAGTGTTTGTAAAACGATAAAAAAGTGGTTGATCGTTTTCTTTCTTTTCCATTTTATTTTTGGTGGAAAAGTATCTTTTATCTTTGCGTCTCTGTTTGTTTAATTTTTCCTAGTGTTAAAAAGCGGTTGATTCTTGGAAGGTCTAGTAGTCCTTGCATGTGACCGATACTTCAGTCAATCAACTTAAGAGAATAAACTTCAGATTTAATTGCACAAAGTTACTTGTGGGTTAGAGGTTGGAGAATAGTAGAAAGTTGATCATGTTCCTAGGAAGGCAAATCTCTATTAAAATTGTTTAATCAATGAAGTTCTGATAGATTTTTTTCTTAGAAAGTTGATCATGTTGCTGGATTTTTACTACTTAAGTAAATATGAATATACAGTTCTAGATTTATGATTATTATAAAAATTTAAATTATTTAAAAGAATATTTGTAAAAAAATAATAGCTACCAAGTTTTTGATATGGGGTACATTATTTGATGTATAGTATCATATTATAGTAAAAGTCTGTAAACAAATTTTTAAAAATTAATAAATAATTGAATATTTAGAATACATTAATATTTTTTAAAATAAATATAGATGAGCATGTAGGATTGCTGTTAATTTTGTATTTTAAATTATTTATATTTGTATAAATTCGTAATAAATAAAAAAAACCATACTAAGGCAAAAGAAAAATTCTAGTCTCTATTAAAATTGTTTAATCAATGAAGTTCCGAGAGATTTTTTCTACCTGATTTTTAAGAATTTTTTCCCCTTTTAGTTGATAATTTTGTTGCCGATTAAAGCTTAAGAAAAACGTGCCTTAAATCCACAAAGTGCACAATGATGAATTTGTTGCAAATTACTTCTTCAAATTATCATTATAGCTCATCATTTTTTGTTAGAACAAGGAAACCAAGCCTAGGTTATCTATTTAATTTGTAATAGTTTTGTTGGGATCAAATGTGATAAGTGCATATTTTGAGTGATTTAAATGTGTTTTATTATCTAGTTTTGGTATGTTTTATTCACTTTTATAACTAATGAACTAGGTTTCTAGTGAAGTTATGTGGTTTAAGTGTCAAAAATTGCATTTCTATGGATTAAAATATTGAAAACTTCATATTTTTGTAGGTTTAATGATTCAATCATCAAATGGTGTGAATGGAAAATATAATTGGATGATTTTTGATGATTTGAAGTGATTTAAAGAAAATATGAAGTGCCAAATACTCAAAAGAGGAAATGCAATCAAGAATAAAAGAGGAGAAGTTTGATAGTTTTGACATTTGTTGGTATTTTGGCTATATCTTGAGCTACAAGCATTGGATTGAGGTGATTCTTGAGTCATTTTGAAACTAACATATAGCTCTACATTTATTATGAGGCATCAAAATCCATTTCATGAGTTTTCCTTGTCAAAAAGTTGAAACATAGTTGGTCATTTCTGTTATTGAAAGCTGAAATAGGGGATTGACCAGTCAAGGGTATTTTGATCATTTCTCGATCCATAGAGCTCCAAATTGGATGATTCTTAAGTATTGGAAAGATAACTCAAGGGTCTACAACTTTCATGTTTTGAAAAAGAGTTAATTCAGCCTCCATCATAAAGAAAACATCAGTTAAAGTGGTAATAAAGTCGCAGAAGTGAAAACGTAATTCCGTTTGAAAGATAATAACATTCAATTAACCGGTAATTTCATTTGAAAGAGTAGTTAGGAATTCTATACCTCAATGAGTTTTTTATTGTTATTTTTATCACTTTTATTTCTTGTTTATAGTGTAAATTTAATTTCTTGCACTTGTGATAGTCTAAATAAGAAAGGAATTCGAAAACTATCGATAATTGACATTCTTCCTTGTAAGTTCGACCCTAAAACCCTATACTTAATCTTGACTTGTATACTTGTAGAAATCACGTGTGGAGTATTTAGAATTTTATAAATATAAAACTTGATTGTGGAATGAGGCGCTCGTCAAAATGCTTAATATTTTTCTTATTTTAGGAAATGTACATTAATTACTACTTAGTGCATAGTTTAATTTATTCACAAGTCTAGTAGGCTACATATAAAACGCTTGTTGGAATATTTTTCTTAGAGAATCTAATAGAGTCTTAGGTTTTATATTGTTTGAAATATTTACATCATTGTGACTTGTTTAATCTCTCTGCCAAAGATAACTTCTCTCAATTCTACGATCCCATCAGAACTCCAAAAATTTAGTTTGACAATGTCCAAGCAAATTCATCCAACTCAACTAGCAATAATAATCGCATTATCAGGGCAAATACAAAAAGGACCGCTCGCAACAAAAAATAAGAATATTGTATTTTATTTCATTAAAAAATGGCTAAAAAATAGCCAAAAAAAATAAATAAAAATGGTCCACCATATACAATTGCAATACGTTTGACAAAAAAAAATATATATATACAATTGCAATACTATTTATTTATTCATTTGTTGCAGGTTGGAGTCTTTTTTACTATAGATGAGAATGTCGCAAGTTGAATAGGAAATACCATAAACTGAATCCCAATCGGTAAAGGCAATAGAGCTATAATGAAACATGCTTGTTTCCCACATCGAAGAAACTAAGAGGTAAGGCGGCTGAGTACTCTTATAATATGCTATGCTTTGACAACGGAAAACATACTTACCTGGACGGGGTCGATGGGCGATCAAGAAGGCTCATGGCTTAGGTTGGTGACCTCCATTGCACTTGGGAGGGGTGCCTGCATATGGTCTCCCCAAGTGGGAGAGCCAACGTCATAATTTGTGGCAGCGGGGGCCTGCGTTCGCGCGGCCCCTGCCCATCTCTAGTTCCCAAATCTTTTCTGGTTTTGGTCTTTTTCCTCTTTGGTTCCATAGCCATAAAAATCTGAAACTATTCTTTATATTGTAGAATGCCATTAAAGACCGTAAAAGGTTTAATATAGTTCCTTAATCTTCTCTGGCTTTGGTCTTAGTCCTCTTTGGTTCCGCAGCCATGCATGAAAGTCTGAAACTATATTTTTTCTTGTAGAATGCCATGAAAGACCGTATATCTGCATAAAGGTTTAATATTGATGGTCAAGTTTGATCTGCATTATGTTTATAGGCATGGAAATCATATTCACGTGCATCACAGTAATGTTCAGCTGAAGATGAAAAAAGAAAAAAGAGGAAAATAGCTTTCTTTATTATGGTGAATGGGAAATTTGGCAACAAAATGATGGAAAATAATAACTAGGAAGCTGTCGCATCCCATTTTTTAAAATAAAAGAAACAAAAATTTGGTATCTACAAAAATAATATTAAGTAATTAGTCTAAAAGTGATTAAAAGGACAGACCAAACTCGGCTTGGGACAACACTGTAAATTCTTTACTACGTCATACTTTGATTCAATTGTAGACGGATTACACAAAATTGACTTATAATCCCTTATAAAGCATTAAGTTTCAGGCTGCGGATTGGAATTTACTCCTCTAAAAACAAGTGTGTTATATACTATGGTTTAACTGTTAAGGAGTTAATTGCATTATAGGACCGATAAATTAGACGTCTTGGAATTCAATTTTCTTGTTCCCATTCCCATTTCTTAAATCTCACTATTTTTGTACTAAAAAGATAGCTAAAAAATTAGATTATATGACCCAATCTTAGGCAAAAAATTTAACTACTATAAAAACTGAGGCAATTTGTGTAGTGCCATATTTCTCAACTCATTTGTTGAGCTTCTTGGAAGCTTACTTTATCAATTTATTATCACTATTGTTGTGATCATCATCATCATCATTATTATTGTTATTGTTATGTTGATTATTATTGTTACTATTATTAATTGCTATTACTATTATTATTATTATTATTATTATTATTATCATCATCATCATCATCATCATTATGTTGTATTCAGAGAAAAATTCTTTGGTAAGATACCATCCCTCAATGATGATATTGGTTTAGATTTACCATTTTTAAACTTGTTGGTGTCTAATAGTCAAGAATACTTATTGCACCATCTAACAGGTGGATTTAGCTTGAAGATACGATATCCAAAATGGATTTTAGAATCTCCCTATAATTAGTAGGTCTTGAGGTCCTTGAAGAGTCGATTACCATTAACTAATCATATAGTGCTATGAATAGATGGACATGTAGAATTGTAAACGGGGCAGGCTGGCTGGAGATCAGTTTAAAAATTTTGGTTGACCTTATATGTTTAATGGGCTAGGAAGAGATTGGGCATATATATGAGGCCCAATTTAAATATGAGTTTGGATTTCATTAAATTTAGCCCCAATGAATGCTCAGTCTGAATAATTATATATAATAAAGTATATAATTAATAATCATGTTATTATAGTTTGTAATTTGGGAAAAGAGTCCCAATGGCCCTCTAACTCTTTTTTAGGTAAAGTTTTAGCCCTCCAACAATAAACTATAAAAGTTTGGCCCTCGATTTAATAAAATAGCATATTTGTGGTTCTTCTGTCAAATCCAGCAGTTAAAATTGACAGAAAGTATCATCTCGTGAGACGCGCGACCAAATATCAAGGGCATTATAGTCTCTTTCCTGGGACAGAGTAAAAGCATTTTCACCACTAATTTTCGCTCCAACAATTTTCACTCATTTTTCCTCCAACATTTTCACCACTGATATGATCCACCACCGGCGAGTGAGTTTGCACCACAGGCAGCGAAAGCAGAGACGCCTCTCGCCGCTCCACCGAATCAAGAAGAGACGCACGTTTCTTGCTTCGGCAAGGTGTTCAGGCCATCGAAAAGGGGAGAAGATCACACAATCCTGCAAGTAGTGTGCAGCGTCGATATGCTAATTCTGTTCGTGGCAACATTTGTGGTGGGCGGGACGTTAACGGCAATTGATAATTTGGGCCAAATTGGCAAATCCTTGGGCTATCCCAAGAAGAGCATTGCCACTTTCGTGTCACTAGTAAGCATATGGTCCTATTTAGGACGCGTGGCCTCCGGCTTTGCTTCTGAAATCCTACTGGCCAAGTATAAGTTTCCACGTCCCCTAATGCTAACGCTGGTACTTCTCGTCTCCTGCGCCGGCCATCTCCAAAGGGTCAAGGGGGTTCTCAATCGACCACGGAGGTGGTTGGGGTAGACGCAGATGAGGAGGTGGAGGAGAGGAGGAGGAGGGATGGAGTGATTTTTCCTTGGATTGGATGATTGTCGAGGAGAGATTGGGCAAGATATATGCCATCCCAGGAGTTCCCGAGTAAGTAGCAATTTGTGTTCTGCTTTAGAGACTATAATGCCCTTGATATTTGGTCGCTCGTCTCACGAGATGATGCTTTCCGTCAATTTTAATTGCTAGATTTGACAGAAGAACCACAAATATGCTATTTTATTAGATTGAGGGCCAAACTTTTACCGTTAATTGTTGGAGGGCTAAAACTTTACCTGGAAAAGAGTTGGAGGGCCAGTGGGACTCTTTTCCCTTGTAATTTATATATATCAAAGTAATAAGATATAATGTGATAATATTATGCAATGTGATATCTATATTTGTGTGTAGATAAAATTATTGGGATAATTGTGAGATTCAACCAAGGTTGAAATAGGTCTGAAACCCTAATGCTTTTGTGAGCTGAATATGTGCCTCACAAGATAAGTCTAAAGCCAAAAATCTATTACTTTAGTCATTGTTTTTGAATGAATTAAGTTTGGATTTGTCAAAATCTAACTCAAAAAGCCCAATTGACAATTGTATTGGCATATCTCATAAGTCATATCAGATATAACAAACAAGTTCAAGATGGTTCTAAGTAGACATGGCCACGATTCCATTTTGAACCGAAAACTAGATCGAACCGAACCACATTGGAACTGACAAAAATCGGAACCAGAACTATAGTGGAACCTTAAGGTTCTGCTTCTGATTCTCTAAAAATAGAACCAGAATCCAAACCTCCGGTTTCAATCCTGGTTAGAATCGTTAAAAAAAAAAAAGAGATAAGAGACAGAGTTCGACTTGGACCGTTGGATGGACACTTGGACTTCGAGACATGAAGTAGCTGTTGCTAGCTTGCAGCTACTTGATGCCGACTTTATCCGTTTCAGATAAAACCGTGCTTTAACAACGACTATTTTAATATAGCTGTTGCAAACTATTTTTTTCAAGTTTTTTTTGTCTATAAATAGTTCTCCAAATTTCATTTTCTCTCACACCAAAATTTTATCTTCTCTCTTCCATATCTAAGACTCTCAATCTTTTGATCTACTTTCTAATTTCTCCACTTTTGCTCTTATTTGCTCACTTTCAATTTGTCTATATTATGCTAGTTTTTTAATTCATTAATGTCTATAATTATATGTACTGGACTATTACTTGCAAGCTTTTTCATTTTTACTTATTTGCTATCAAATGGCAAGTTTTGTTAGTGGTGGCTCATCTTCAAACAAGGGCAAAAATATTTGTTGCAATGTTAGCCCAAATGAAATATTCACATTGATGATGTTGATATTCCAACTCAAGAAAATTAACACATGGAGACCATTTTCAAGGAGCAAACAATTGAAACTGGTGGAGAAAGTGGTAAGTCTCAGATCTTCACGAAGCACTTCGTCAAAGTTGATGAAACTAAAGCAAAATACAATTATTATAAAAAAAATGTTACCAATACAAAATGGGAGATGGCTATGGAAAGTATCACAAGCATATGAAAAGTGTCATCCTCAAGAATATGGCATTGACAAAAAACAATCACAAATTACCAGGTTTGCTACTTCTAACCTTCTTTATTTCGATATAGTCAGGAAAGAAATAGGAATGAGATGGCAAAAATGGTAGCTATTAAACATTTATCCTTTAGTTTTGGTGAAAAGTTGGGTTTTAAGAAATATTGTCAAAATGCTTTAAATCCTCAATTTAAATCTGTTCTTAGAACCATTCTTAGATGAACGCTTAAAAATATTAGTAATGGAGGAAAAAAATAAGTAATTTAATTATTTGCATATTTAGATGCATATGTTCCAATATTTGAAGTGATCATTTGGCAAACACATTCTTTTATGGCCATAACTTGTCATTGGATTGATAATGAGTGAAATATGCAAAAAAGAATGATACCTTTTTTGTATTTTTGATGACTATCACACTGCTTTACATATTTTTAAAATGATTAGTATTATATTGGAAGAACATGGTCTATGTAAAATAATTTTTTTTTCAATTGGCTTTGATAATGCATCTGCAAATTCCGCTTCTATTAGAGAGTTATGAGATCTTTGTCGACCCAGATTAGGTGTAAATTTTCTCATATTAGATGCACATGTCATATTTTAAATTTAGCTGTACAAGATGGTTTAAAAGCACTTGAAAATCATATTAAACCTATTTGAAAAGCAATTTCTTATTTGTGGGCACACCCTCAAGTAATAAAAGAATGGAGCACTCTTTGTAGGGCTAATGGAAAAAATCGCAAAAGATTATCAAGAGATGTTCCTACCTATTGGAATTCAACATTTGAATTACGCAACCAATCTTACAAATATAGTGAATTATTATTTGCATTTTTTGCTACTAACATGACTGATATAATGTTGCTTGAAAATAATTGGATTGTTTGCAATAAAATTTTAGAAGTTTTAACAATTTTTAATGTGGTGCTTATACTTTGTCTGTCAATAAGATTGTTTCCTCTCAATTCTACGAACCTATTACAACTCCAAAAATTTAATTTCTACAATGTCCAAGCAAATTCATCCAACTCAGCTAGGAATAATAATCGCATTATCGGGGCAACTACAAAAAGAATTGCCGGCGACAAAAAAAATGAAATACTGTATTTACTTATTAAAAATGGCTAACAAAAATAAAAAAAGATAAAAAAATCCACCATATCAAATTGGAATATTATTTATTTATTCATTTGTTTTTTTATTGCGGGTTGGAGTCTTTTTTTAATATAGAGGAAGATCTCGCAATTTGATAGGAAACACCATAAAACCGAATCCCAATAGGCAAAGACAACGGGGCTATAATCAAACATGCTCGTTCCCAAGTTCCCACATCGAAGAAAAAATAGGCAAGGCGGCTCGAGTACTCTTATAAAATGCTATGGTTTGACAACGTAAAACATACTTACCTGGACGGGGTCGAGGGGCGATCAAGAAGGCTCATGGCTTAGGTTGGTGACCTCCATTGCACTTGGGAGGGGTGCGTGCCTATGGTCTCCCCAAGTGGGAGAGCCAACGTCATAATTTGTGGCAGTGGGGGCCTGCGTTCGCGCGGCCCCTGCCCATCTCTAGTTGTTAAATCTTCTGTGGTTTTGGTCGTATTCCTCTTTGGTTCCACAGCCATGAAAGTGTGAAACTTTTTTTTTTTTTGTTGTAGAATGCCATGAAAGACAGTGTCTGCAAAAAGGCATGATATTGATGGTTTGGTTGGCTCTGCATTATGTTTATTATAGGCATGGAAATCGTATTCACGTGCATCACAGTAATGTTTAGCCGAAGATCACAGTAATGTTTAGCCGAAGATGAAAAAGAAAAGGAAAGAGGAAGATAGCTTTCTTTATTGTGGTGAAATGGGAAATTTGGCAACAAAATGATGGAAAATAATAACTAGGAACTAATATTAAGTGATTAGTCTAAAAGCAGTGGCGTAGCCAGAAAAATATCTCAGTGGGGGCAAAAATAACACTAAAATTTTTTATCTGCTCTTTTTCTAGTTTTTTAAGCAAAAAAAAAAAAAAAAAATTTCACCAAGTACAAATGATACATATATTTTATGAAAAACATAAAAAGACAAACTCAAAGTTATTAATATAATAATAATTTTATTTCAAAAACAAACTAAACTATTTACAATTGTTCACGACGAGTTTTTATATTTTAATAACGGTTTACGACTTTCTCATTTTGAACTTCACAAAGTATATTTTTCTTAATATAAATAACTAAACAATCATTCATCCAAGTGTCTCCCATTTTATTTCGTAACCGATTCTTCACTATATTTATAGCTAAAAAAGCCCTTTCTACTGTAACTGTAGCAACATGCAAAATCAAAACCAACTTTAAGAGCATATAAACCAATGGATACACAATATCTCTCTTAGTCTCCACCAACCTTTGAGCTAGATAAGAGATTTTTCTTAAATCGAGAAATTCCTTAGCTAATTTCAAGTCATTAATATAAGTATCCAATTCAGTGTCAAGTGCAAGAATATCTAACTTAGAATATCCAATTCAGTGTGGGATGGCAGATGGGATGTGCTTATGAGCAAAGTTCGGTGCGGATAGATTTGTGGCTTTGTTGGGGGGAAAATGGGAAACCAGAGGAGCAATAAATGATGGAGGAAAGGAAAATTGGGAAGTGGGGACAAAGGAAGTAAATAATGGATTAAGAAAGAGAGACCGTCGGGGAAAATTGGGGACAGATGAGGAAAGGGAATTTGGGGAGTGGGGGCACACCCAAAATTACGTTAAAATTGTATAAATATTATAAGAATTTAAGGGGGCCCTCAGTGCCCCCACCTTAAATCCGCCCCTGTCTAAAAGTGATTAAATGGACAGACACCAAACTCGTTTTGGGACAACACTGAAAATTCTTTACTACGTCATACTTTGATTAAATTGTAGACAGATTACGCAAAATTGATTTATAATCCCTTAAAAAATATTGAGGTTTGGACCGCAAAATGGAATTTACCCCTCAAAAAACTAGTGTATATATATTATGGTTTAACTATTAGGACAGATAAACTAGAGGTCCTGGATTTAAATTTCTATGTTCCTGTTTTCGTTTCTTAAATCTCATATCAAAATATAAAAAAAAAAAGATTATATGACCTGATTTTGGGCGAAAATTTTAACTACTATTAGAACTGAGGTAATTTGTGTAGTGCCATATTTGTCAATTCATTTATTGAGCTTTTTGGAAACTTATTTTATCAATTTATTATCATTATTGTTGTGATTATTATTGTTGTTACTATTATTAATTACTATTATTGTCATTATTACTATTGTCATCGTGGTCATTGTCATTGTCGTCGGTGTAATCATCATCATCATGTTATATTTAGTGAAAATTCTTTGGTCTCTTTACATACAATTCTCTCAATAGTATCCCTCAATGATGATATTGGTTTAAATTTACCATTTTTAAACTTGTGAGTATCTAATGGTGAAGGTTACTCATTACACCACCTAATGGTGGATTTAGCTTGAAGGTACAATATCGAAAAAGGAAATTAGAATCTCCCTATAATTAGTAGGTTTTAAGGTCCTTTGAGAGTCAATTACCAATAACTATGATATAGTGCTATGAATAGACAGGCATGTAGGGTTGTAAAGATCAATCTGAAAAATTTCAGCTGACCTTATGTGTCTAATGGGCTTGATACGATTCTCAGTACATCAAGACGAATCGAGAACGTGAACCACAAGTTCTGGATCTAAATTAGGGTATAACGTTTGGGGATGGATGTCTTAATCTATCTTGGACTGCTCAAAAGAAAGATTAACACGGGTAGAATGACGCCACAATCAAAATGAATATTTGATTAATAAGTCGATGAAGCACCTTAGGCCAATTCTAAGATGTTCAAGAATGGTTTTCACAAACCAAGAGAGCTCTTTCTCACAGGGAAGAATCTGAAAATTTTCTCAAATATTATTCACCTGTGAAAAATGTTAAAAACTAAGGCATATTTATTACCTTTTATACGACCCAACTTCTAATCAAACTAGAACTCAATTAACTAAATATTAACTACTAAGAATGGACTCTTAAAATTTGGCCAACATGGCATTAATATGGCTTACTATGGTTAACATGACCTTAAGCCAATTATTTCCATCAACTAATGACTCACTAATTCCAAACTAATCACGGATTAATTGGAAATTTGCTAACAAAATATTGACACTAACAATTGTATGTGACAGCCCCACCTTCCCCTAAGGCGAACCAAAGGGTTTGGCGGACCGTCTGCCTAACTCTCGCCAGGACTCGATCGCTCTCATCAAGTGAAATAAGATATAACCTCGAGACTAAGCGAAAAACAATTCCCAAACTTGAAACATAGACTTACATTCATATCCATCTCAAACAGAAATACAATCCCAATTAGAACAAAAGCTTTAAGTTTTTACTACATCCAACCTTATCCAAGCACTAGTGCAAGAACAATAAAAAAATAAAATTTCAAAAAAAACTAGACCAACCTAGCCTGCACAGGACTCATGCCCTCACACGCATCCCCTGTAAGGAAAACAAAGCTAACGGAATGAGTTAAAAGCCCAGTGAGGTTCCATACATATAGCCAAATAATTAAACAAGGACATTAATCATGTAATAACAAGTAATCCAGAAAACATTTACAATATAAAGTAATGATAATACATTCATTAAAAGGATACATGCTCACGTGGAGCCCTTCGTTCATTCATTCCACCAAGCATTTTCTTATTCCTCCAGCATTAAAAATAATTTCATTTGTAAGTGAAAACCCTTCCATTGTTCTTGTCATTCATTCATTCATTTCATTTTCCCCCTACTGGACACTGGCCAGTCTCCACCAGATTTCGTGGTCATACTCCTGTATACCAAACATTAACCCAGGGTCACCAATCGCCCGACTGAGTCCGCTTCTGGCTCGAGTCGATCGGCAACGAAGAGCAAGGGCCCAGTTCAGCCAAAAGACTTACATTCGTGTACAAGTAGTATTTAAACATTTAATTATTTAATCATTGTAAATTTCATATTCGTTTAGGTTGAGCGCGATAAAGTACACACTCGCCTAGAAAAATTCATTTTTAGAAATCATTGAAAACATTTAACATTTAATCCAACATTTACAAATAGTCACATAGTCACAATAATTCACATAGTCATTGGAAACATAACGTACAAAGAACACTCATTTATTTAAGCAAAATAACGTCCAAAGTTTCCTTCTGGATAATACCCTCAATCACCAAGGAACCCTAATAATAACCAAGAGAAAATATTACGGTTAAACTATCCAAAGTTTAGGTGAACTAAAGAAAATCCGAATAACTACTAGTACAAAGTATAAGTATAGTTTTGGAAGTGAAAAGAGTACATTTAAACCAAAGGACATGAGTAAAATATTTGTAAAACTTATGCTCGCTCGTAAAACTTTGGAATCTCCATTTGAGTCGAAGAACGAAAAAAACGTATTTCTATTAGTCGTAAATTTCATTTTTTCAAGGATACAAGTTTCGGCCAGATTCTAACTTATATTCCTCTAATAAAGAAGATTTGAATATCTTAGATGATTCAAGTTAGTTTCATCCTCAACCCTTACTCAAGTCACGAGTACATCTACCTAACCCTCGAGTGCAAATTTGGGCAGCA
Source organism: Coffea arabica (assembly GCF_036785885.1). Lineage (NCBI taxonomy): Eukaryota > Viridiplantae > Streptophyta > Magnoliopsida > Gentianales > Rubiaceae > Coffea > Coffea arabica. Next base: position 6,379,664 of record NC_092310.1, read on the forward strand.
TGCCCTTTGTATTTACCTATTTTCCAGCCATTTATAGCTTCATTATTTTCCTCAATTAACCCCCAAAATCACCCACAAATAATCTCATTACAATAGCCGTTCAATAGGCTAAAAGTCATTCCGTTAACTTTGTTTTCCTTACAGGGGATGCGAGCGAGGGTGTGAGTCCTGTGCAGACTAGCTTGGTCTAGTTTTTTTTGAAATTTTATTTATTTTTATTGTTCTCGCGCTAGTGCTTGGATAAGGTTGGATGTAGTAAGAACTTAAAACTTTTGTTCTAATTGGGATTGTATTTCTATTTGAGATGGATATGAATGTAAGTCTATGTTTCAAGTTTGGAAATTGTTTTTCGTTTGTCTCGAGGTTATATCTTATTTCACTTGATGAGAGCGATCGAGTCCTGGCGAGAGTTGGGCAGGCGGTCCCCCAAACCCTTTGGTTCGCCTTAGGGGAAGGTGGGGCTGTCACATTGTAAAGCTAAGCCAAACTAACAACTACAGGAAACGACACTTGACTTGATGATCAACAACCTGATGATCGCAAATTCGGTCCAAACAACTTGAACTACTTCATTGCTGGCTAGATTCCCTATCAAGGCTAGGTAGAGATTGGGCTTATATATGAGACCCAATTTAAATGTGAGCCAAGTTTTGACTTCATTATATTTAGCCCCAATTAACGCTTAGTCAAAATAATTATATGTAATAAAGTATATACTTAATAATCATATTAATATAGTTTGTAATATATATGTATATATATATCAAAGTAATAAGATATAATGTGATATTTATATCGGTGTGTAGACAAAATTATGTGATAATTGTGTGCTAATAGGTCGAAAATCCTAATGTTTTTGTGAGCTGAGTATGCACCCCACAAGGTAAGTCCAAAGCCTGAAATTTTTTACTTTAGCCTTTTTTAGGATACGTTAAGTTTGAACTTGTCAAAACCTAACAAAATCTAACTCAAAAAATCCAGTTGACAACTCTACCGACATACCTCATATGTCATATCACAAGTTTAAGGCAGTTCGAAGTGCTTATAAAAAGCTATTTCTGGGCAAAATATACTTATCAAAATGGAGTCAATGGGTGATTATGAAGATGGCTTAGGTTGGTGACCACAGAGCAGTGCTAGTCCATGATAGGAATGGCAACAGGACAGGTTTAGGGCGGGGTCCGCCGTCCTGTTGCCCAATACTTCTCGCTGCCCCCATCCCCCGCTGCTCCTGCCCCACCCCACTTCCCTCGCAGGTGCCCCCGCAGAGTTAATAAAAATTTATTATTTAATTTTATTGTAGTCAAATTTTTGCAAATAATTAAGTACTAAAATATCAATACATTATCAAATCATTATCCATTGTAATTTTACAATTGAAACTCATAAAAACAATCAAACAAAAACTATTTGAATACAATCCAACATGATGAAACAAATATAACTAAAGTAATCAAGTTTTCATTTTTAAAATAAATACAATCACTAAGTCGCTATTGTATTTTTTTTTTGAGAAAAAATGTGCTATTATATTAAGTATAATTAGGAATTTAGTATAAATGTATTAGTAAATTTACTATAAGTAATTAATAATTTCTATTAGTATACATGTATAATTATTAGTATAATTGACAATATCAATTATATTACATATACTAATATACATTATATAATACTTATAACTAACAATATCATTATTATAAGTTTGTAACTAATTAAATTAAATATTATGCTCACACACACACACACACACATATATTCTAACAGGTGGTGGGGCGATGGTTTCTTAATGAGGGGAAATAATTCCCCCCTGTCCCATTAGCCTCTGCGGGCACCCGCCCCAATTGCCATCCCCAGTCCATGGCCTCCTTAAGTGGGAGTGCCATAGTCATAATTTTGCTCACAAGGGCCTGTGTGCACATAGCCCTTACACAATCCTCATGATTTTCAATAGCATCAAGCATGTGTTTCTATGGGAATAATTTATTATTTTGTCATTGAAGGTATACAATAGGGACGACAGGGGTTCAAGTACTCTCAAAAATCTTTTTTTTTTCAAACCTAACTTGATGCAGTATTTAGCTACCAAAGAAGTCAAGTAAGTCTTTGAACAACAACACTAGTTAATATTCTAGTTTCTTGGGTCAAGTTTGTTAGTGCCGTTTGTGATAGTCTCACCTCACCCGAAGGCGTATCCAAGGGTTTGGCGGACCGCTTACCCAACTCTCGTCAGGATTTGGTCACAAATCATGAAAATTTATAAATAAAACCCTCAAATAAAAAAAATAGTTATTACAACCTTAACATATACACTCATGGTGTTCCAACATCCACAGGACCTATAAATACAATCAAAGAATCAGACTTAAAAAAATGAACCAAACAAGCTGGCTAGATATCTATGACGTGCACGCTCGAGCAATTAACAATCTTAGAAAAAAAATCAAGTTTTTCCTCAATTCAACCTCTCATGTTCTCTTTCTTGTAAGGAAAACAAATGGCGTGGAATGAGTTAAAAGCCCAGTGAGGTTCCAAGTAATTAAGTAGGTAAAATACGAGACAAGATAGTATATTCAGACATCGAGAAACAAGTCAACTTCAATGAGATCATAATCTAGTATATAATTAATCAAGTAGCCAGATAAAACATGTAAAAGGGTACAGTAAGGAACACATTCATGTCAAAGGATATAGGTTGTTTTCAGGAGCAAGTTCTACAGTAGCTTGATCAAGGTCCGTTGACTCTTCGTCAACCACGAAAGTATAACGTCCGTAGATCCCCACTTTACACCAGTTTTCGTCCACCGATCACCCCCTACCGGGTCCAAACATCCAAGAAGTACCCAAGGTTCGTCGATCTCCTAGACCAAGCCCTTGCCGGCTCGATTTGACCAACTAACCCTAGGTTGGACTTATAGTCCCAGATATACAATAATTTAGGATATGACTTATAGCCCCCAAGTATTCAGTAATCAAGATTGGAGTCGTTGGCCATTATCCAACGCTCACACAGTAAAGCTTGGAGATGTTAGTTGTCACTTAACGCTCCGTAATCAGAAATAAACAGTGGTGGCAATATTCGAGCATACCAATTAGTCGAGGAGATAACATTCCACTCGACAAAACAGGATAGAGGCACTGAGACGGGATAAAAGTACTGAAACAGGATGAGAGGTACCTTCCACTCGGATGGAGTGTGGTACATGCGACTGCTCAGCCCTATTGTCGATGAGATAACTCTCTAATCGACTTAATCGGGATAAAAGTACTGAAACGGGATGAGAGGTACCTCCCACTCGGATGGAGTGTGATACATACGGCCGCTCAATACTTGCAAGTCAAATACAAGCACAAACACAAGTACAAGTCCGTCAGGTTTAAGTGAGTACAAGATCATTTAAGAAATGGAGGCCAAGTGCGATAAGGACACACTCGTCTAGCCAGAATCAAGTCACAAGAAATGTCCAGCAATTCACATTCTCAAGTATTCCAAATATTTCAAGTAAATATACAGGTCATAGACAGATTAGGTTACTTGTTCATGCGTGAGAGAGATATCAAGTACTTAGTAAAGTCGGGTCAATTGAGGGTACATACGAGCACATTCGCCTAAATAGGTTCAAGTCACAATTAAGTTCAGCATATCATGTTTCAAGCAATTCAAGTATTTCAAGTCCAAAAAGTTGAAAATCGGATGGTTACGAAACTTGATCAAATAAGAAGAACTGGAGAAAATTAGAAATCTCTTTCGCAAATTCGGTCACATATCAATTATAACAAAACGGCCAGTACATATTTAAACAAAATATCAAAGTTTAGTCGAGCGAGATCAAGTGCAATAAAGTACACACTTGTCTATGAGACAAGAAATCAAGTACTTAGTATTGTCTAACATTAATGAGCATGTAACATGTAAGTCGGTGGGAGAACCACCCGAGTGACCAACAAGTCAAGTGCAAGCAAAGCATTTCATCTCATATCAATATTACGAAGTGAACTACAAAGATTGAGTATGATAAAGTACATTCTCGTCCCAAAGGTTATCAATTCAAGAGCAGTTACTTTAACCAAGTAAGCATGTTATTCAAGCAAGAAGACATTCCACGTAAATATTTTTATGTACTTGGAACACTCACCTATTAAGAAATGTAGAGCTTAATCGTCAAGTTCCGCGGTTAACCTCACCTCCGTTTTCCAATCCTAGTGCAACGAGTGAAAGTCGTTAATGATCTAGGTTCAATTCCAGTCCAAATGTGAGCTCATTAGGTGACCAAGTGAGTGGTTAAATCTACTCAATTCACCATGCAAGTTAGGCCCAAAATACAGTAAAAAGTCACGAGGAAACAAGTTTGACAAGTGCAAGAAAGTTGGGCAAAAGAAAAGTTTCATTCAAGCTCTAAGTGTTCTTCGTGGGTAAAACAGTCGCACCTGCGCAGTTTTGGGAAAATGGCTATATTCACTGTAGGAAGGTCGGAATCAGGTGCCGTTAGCAGCGTTGGAAGCTAGACTCAAAGGGATTTTGAATGGCACCAAATGCACACTCTAGTTCATCTCCCATCAGTACTAGTAGTTCGGATAAGATGGCTAGTTTTTCAGTTCTAATCAAGTCCAAAACCTTAGCAAAGTTACACTAGTTCTTGATGCTATCTTCACTTGTTTTGGTTCAAATTCATCCAAATCAATCCCCTAGGGTTCATATACAGGGGAGCAAGGTATATAGTATCATTGGAGCTCAAAATGCAACATACAAAATTAATTAAAAGAGCCAAAACAGCCTAGCCAACCAATGGTACCAAAACAGTCCACTACTAGCTCGAACAACCACTTTTCTTGCTTAAATTCCATTTTATTTCACATCAAATCTTAAACCAATGTTTATTCAAGCTTCTTAGCCCTAACTAAGGTGCAAATGAACCACAAAATCAAAGAGAAACCTCCCTTACAAAACCGGTCAGCCAAGAGAAAAGGAAAACAGTCCACAAGTTCACTTATATCACTAACCTTCATCCTTACATTGTAGTTAACTTAAACATCATACCAAGCATTATCCTTAACTCAAAAAGGGTCCAAAACCATGTTAATACATGAAGGAAAGCTATGAACAAAGCTCAAGCAATTCATCAAACACATGGTATGCAAAACAACTAACCCTACTACCACTTGTTTATTTCAAGAATTTTAACCACAAACAACATCCATGTGACTCCTAGTTTGCCATCAAATCTTCAAACACATGATATAACACAAGAAAGCTAGGATTTAAGGTTCACATACCTCTCTTATGTGAAGCTTGAAGCACCAAAACAAACCACTAAAACCAAAGCTCTAGGCTTGAAACATACTCTAGGGTTGCAAGTAACTCACTCACTAACTCAAGTTCCTTCTCTTATGATTTTTGCTCAAGATCAAACTAGGGTTTAAAAGCAAGAAGATGAAGTTTTCTTCCTTCCTTTGGAAGCTTCAAGGTGGCTGAAAATACGGTGGAGGAAATGAAGCAAAGTTGGTTTAAAATTCCTCTAATCCTTTGGTAAAACAAGATGTGTGGTTAGGGTTTTGCCACTTGGCCCAATCTTGGTCCTTTCTTCCCTTAATCTTTGACTAATGAAGTTTCTACCCTCCAAATGTTCCAATACCTATTTAACACCTCTAAACTATCACATAAAGTCCCAACCATAAATAAAAGGACATTTGGTCAAAGTGTGTATGTTGAAATAAAATAAAACCAATTCAAGGAAATGTTACAATTCAAATAAAAGTAATAAAGTGCAATGTAAGGAAATATTATAATGCATGTAGAATGCAATGCAAGGACATGTTATAAGTGATATAAATCTTAGGGCAAGACATGTAGTTTAGGAGAATTGTGTTTTAAAGTGAGGGTTCTCACACCGTTTGCTTAAGCAAATTCTAGTAGCTTTGGTTTGTTTAAGTTGAGTCGTTTAGTTAAATAAAATGGCTAAAGATCATGTTGACCATAGTAAATCACTAGCAAAGAGTCCCACGCAACGCGTGGGAGTTGATACCTGTGTTGTGAATAAGTAGTTAGAGTAGCAATTAACAAATTTGTAATATTCAGTTGAAAAGAACATGGGACAAAGTAAAAAAGAACTGTCAATATGTAATACTCTAAATTTAGTCTTCTAAATATATAGAACTCATCATTCATAACAAGTGAGTGGTTTAATCGGTAAATTCACCGTGAAATAAAGCATGATTTTGTATAGAATAAAAAATATTGTTTTCTTAAAAATGAGGGAACCTAGTACCGAAAAAAAAATAGAGGAGATCAAGGCTACAAAAGTGAAACAGGTGTATCGCACTCTCATAAGATGAATAATAATAAGTTGAGTTTTCAAATGTATAAATTACCTGTAAGTAGTTGCACACCATACCTGGAACAATATCATCAGCTGAACCAATGATTATAATAGGAAATTTAGGATGAAAACACATGGCTCAAATACCATGGCCTTCAAGCATTCGGAGACAACTTTTGGCTTGATCATCCCACAGCTGATTGGAGTAAGACATGAAAAGGAGATCAGAATTGTATATAAATTTAAACTATTTAATGGATCTTAAGTATATAAGGATATGAAAAGCAAACTTTAATAGTGGGATCATCAGATCCAATGATTAGTTAAACCTGCGTATACCAGGACTGAAACAATTAAACAAAAGCAGATTCCAAAAAAAAAGAAGATACAACCCATTGATATCTTATCATACATATATAACAATGCTAACATGGAAAAAAGAACATCGGATTTTTGAATCAAAGAACTTAAATAACAAAAAACAAACTTTTCAAATCTAATCAAAGAATATAAGAAGGAGAAGGGTAGCAAAATAAGCATACCTTCACGAAGGGTTGAAATGGAAACCACAAGGAAAGGAAAGAAAAAGAGTAACAACATGTGGTATGAACCATAACTAGCTAAACCAATGAGGTTTTATATTAACAACCCTCATTATTCCAACAACCTCAAAAATTTGCTCAACAAATGCTACTGAAGAGGAAGAGTTTTGCAGTTACACTTTAAAGATGCTTTCCAAGAGATTCCTCATCTCTCATGCATTACTCCTATTTTTAAGATGTCATAATTGCTCATTTTGATCATCCCACTCTTTGTATGAGTTCAATTGCACATGCAGAAGTTCAAGAGAGGAAAACGTCTACAGTTACACCTCCACTATAGAGTAGTCAATTAATCATCATCTTGATGCATTCATATGGTCATAATGATACTTCAGTTCCTGAATTCAATTAATCCTACTCTTTGCACAAGTTTAAATTCCAAATTCACCCAACTACCTCTTTGTCTTAAAAACAGATTTAACGGATGGTTAAAAGGGTAAAGTTGTCACTACTGCTACATAAGTTTAATTTGAGAATGTAATCATCATGCCACCAAGGGTACGCTTATCAACTCACATAGCAATAAGCATAGTATGCTTGCACTCGAAACTGGATCAGTTGTACTATGCCAACATGTTACCTAAATTACCCCTAAAAAAGTCGGATGAAAAACAAAGAACAGTCAAATACCAACTCCTTTATATATATATATAGGATATTAGAGTTAGTTGGCTGAACTAGAGTTACTTTTTGGTAATTAATGTTTAGTTACGTGAGTTCTAGTATGGTTAGGAGTGTTGAGTCTTGTAAAGGCTATAAAAAACCTTCCTTGTTTACATTTTTTTTTTTAAAAAGCTGAATAAGAATTAAGAAATTTTCAGATTTCATTTCTTTGTGTGAAACGTTCTCTAAGGCTTGTGAAAGCCATTATTGAGTATCATAGAGTTGACTCTAGGTGATCACTAACTTATCAATCAAGCAACCCACTTGAATGTGGCGTAGTTCTACTTTTTGAATCGTTCTTGTGCTGTCCAAATTCAGAGTCGAATCTGCCAAATACAAACTTTGATATCTTTTCGAGGATCGTGGGCTTGTGGGGGCTAATCTAGTCTCATCAAGGGTCTGGAAATCGTATCAGTTGGTAATCAGAGCATAGGCTCAAGGTATCAAGTTATATCCCTTTTGTTTCGTGTTTTGTTTCGTTTGTTGTTCGTGTTCTTCATCTAGGGTTTTTGTTGTGTCGTTTCTTTGTGTCTAAAATTCTGCCCAAAAAAAAATCGTACTATTCGTTGGTACTGTTCATCCCAAAATTACTGTTCACTTGTAAATTTTCTGTTTTAGTTGTCAATCCTTCTCTTGTTCATTGTTTTATTTGGTGTCAAAAAAGACAAAAACAAAAATTCTGGTCGCTAGGGTTTTGTCAGGTCCGAGGTGTTTCTTGGTTGTCCAAGATTCATCCTAGAGTTTTTTGTGTGTTTGTGTTGTTTCTTGAGTCAAGTTGTTGTGTTTCTTGAAGTTCTTGAGAATTATTGTTGGCTGTCGGAATACATTCTTGGAGCTTTCTTGAATTTCTTGATTCAAATTGTGAAGTTCTTGGCTGCTCATCATGTTTCTTGAAGACTCTGGATTTTTTTTTTCCTTGAAGTTGTGAACAAACCAGCAACTTTCTTGAAAATCTTGAACGTATTTTGGGGTTTCTTGGGAATCTTGATTACCTTTGTGCAATTCTTGGTCTGTTGCATCCATCAAAAATCGATTCTTGAAGAAACAACAAATCTTGGAATCGGTTCTTGATGTCAAAACCCAAATCAGGTATGGCTGTGGAAAAAAAGGGGGAAAAGAAGCAGCCTTGAATCTGGTCTTTAAGCTACCCAAGAACCAAATTTCCAAGTCAAAGTTGGAATCAAGAAACGATTGGAACAAAACAGTCCAACCACCCCAAGGTTTTGTCCAAATTGGATTAGATTTTCTTGTTTAAGTTCCAAAGTCAAATCTGGCAGTTTTTTGTTCTTTTGAACTTTAAGTCGGTTGAACCAAAGCTGCAAATAAGTTTTGGAAGCTACAAAAAAACACAGCTTGAAGCTTAAGCAATAAACAGTTCAGCCGTTTTAAGTCCAATACAACTCGGTTTAGGATTTCCATTGCCTAATCTCTCTGAATTCAAATCTGTTGTTAAGGTTGGTTATTCCAGCCAAGAAATCCAATTTTGGGTCTTGATTTGTGTGGAAAAAGTCAACTTTCTGGTTGTTACAAGTGTTCCAAGCATATTCCTTGTGTAGACACCAAAAATTTTGTGTCATTTATTTTTTTATCTATTGATTTTATTTTATTTATTTTTGTTTTATTTTATTTTTATTTCTTACTTTTTTTTTAAAGAAAATCATCTCAAATTCATTTTTTAGAAAATTAGAAAGAAAAGAACCGGAAAGACAGAAGAAAAGAAGAGAAAAAGAGATTCATCAGATTTTTGTTAAAAAAAAAAATTTCCATGCACGCGCGCTGTCCTTCTTCATTGTTTCGGCCACGAACCAGAAAACAGTACAAGGAGTTGCAGCTGACATTTTGGAGCAATTTTGATGCGTTTTTGCTTCCCTTTCTTTTCCTCCAAGCCTTGCCAGTACAAGGCCACGTAACCTCAACAAGAATCATCAAGAAACATCTAGAAAAAAGGGATCAAATGGCTCCAAATGAGCCACAAAAACCCAACTTAATCTCAGCCTTCTTTCTGAGGGTTTTGATCAATTTGGCTCCATATAAAAGCAAGAGAAAGGCTTGAAAACATGGCATTAGGGTAAGAGAAAGGTAGGAAGAGAGGTGGAAAAGCAAAAAGGGAGAGAAAAGAGAGAAAATGGGAAAAAGAAGAACAAGAAAATCTCTACAAAAAATACGTGACCAGGCTGAGCCATCAGCCTACTTTCTCATCAAATACTGATTAGATTTCGAGCTCTTAGAATGATTACTTTCTTGGGATGTATTAGGGCAACTTTTGTTCAGAAACAATTTAGGAAAAACAACTCCAAGTCCGTCGAATCGAGACCCAAAGTCGCGAAACTGTCAACCCTTGAAGAAATTTCGCAACAAGAACTGAGCTTCAATTTGCGACTTTCCCACCTCTAGATCTGCTTCTTTCACGATATAACGCATTGTGTCGCCTTTTTGAGCATCAAAGATAATCTTTTTTCATCTTTTTCCGTTTGCATACATCAGATTTTGCATCAAAAAAATGTTAAAATTTGGTGGTTGTACTTCTTGTTGGTTTCCTTCTTTTTTTTTTTCTTGTGATTTTCTCTTTCTTTTGCTGGTTGTTAGCCCATATTTTCATCTCATTATACTGAGTTTGGACGCTTAGACCTAGTGTTAATAAGATATTGGGTGCTTGGGAATCATCTTTCGGATGAATGGAATGAGCAGAAAATATGCAGAAGAAGATGTTTCGAACTAGTTTGCATGCAGTTTTCATAAATTGCATTTTGACCCTAGAACTTTCACATAATTTTATTGTGGCCCAAAACCTGGAAAATTGGATTATTTTTCTCCCTTCTAAGTTTTAATCCTCTTTGGCATATTTTAAGTATGTTTTTGAGCAAATTATTTCTGTATTTTAGGATGTAATTAGGGCTTAATAATTTTTAATAGATCTAAGGGCTTGTTGGGTATTAAGATGGGATAAGAATTGGAATACGTTTAGTTCTTTGAATTTTAGGGAGTGGGTTTTGGTTTATTTTTTGTTGGGTTTTGACTTGGGCTTAAGGGCCAAAATCCGTGCATTTTGGTTGGGTTAGTTTGGTCAAAAAGATGGGCTAGTCCGCTTTCTCCCTTGGACATCTGTTGGGCCAGATGGTCTTGGGCCCAAGAAAGTGACAAAAAAAGGTCCAGTGGCTTGGTTTTCTCAAGAAATCTGATAGAAAATTGAGATCTGGTCCATGTACTTTTGAGTAATTTCACTATAACTCTAAAAACTTTGGATTTCTTTCAATTAGTTCCCTAATTTAATTGTAATTTGATCCATAAAATTTATTTTTCTTTAATTTTGACCCATGATCTTTGTAATAATTATTATTTGACCTCACAAATTTTCCTAAATTTTTGTAATTAGATCCCTGACATCTTTAATTTCTTAAATATAAGTTGATTTTCTTCTTTAATTTTAATTATATTTCATTTATATGCTTTTAATTGGTAGATTTCATGGTTATTTCCATCTTTTTATAATAAAAAAATGAATTTGCCATATGTTTACATTTTATTCTTCTTATTTGTTAATCAAATTGGTGTCTTGACCATTTTGTTGATTTTAGAATATAAATAGGGCAAATTCCACCCCATTTAACCACAACTTCAAGGGCGGCACCTTCTATTATTATTTTAAATCTTTTTATGTGCTTCTATGTGTTTTTATGTGTAATTGCATGTTTTGAGTGCTTTTTCTTTTATTTACTCATTTTAAGTTTCATTTATTTTATTTAATTTTGATGATTATTTGAAAAACATTTTAATGCCAAATTGTAATAGATAGATGCCCAATAAAAGTATTTAGCTAGACTATGTAATAGATAGGTTTTATTTTTGCCACAAAAATGTAATTAGTTAGATTGTTATTTTTCAAATTCCCCTTTAGATTGTAATTAGGGTCTAAATGTAATAGTTAGGTATTATTTGCTTGTGTGCTTATAAGTTTATTTGCTTTCTTTAAGGTCTTTGCATCTAGATATTATGCATATGTGTTACGTGCTCTATGTGTTTTATGTGTTTATTTGCTTTAATTATGTTTATACGATTTATTTATTTATAATAAATGCATGATATTACCACACTAGTCCAATGCTAGTTGTGGCATTTTCTCTCGATTTTTTCTAGTTCAATGCTAGTGAGAGCCTATAGAAATGGGTTAGTCCAATACTAGACTCTTTAGGCCGTCTGCGCGCTAGAATCATATTTTTTATGTGACATTTATTACATTTCATGCATATTTTTCATTTTTAGGATTTTTTTTTCACCTTGCATGATATTCCCTTTTATACTATTTCCCTTATCCCTATATGTGCGAAACATGACATTTAGATTTGCGTTTCATTTAGGAAATTAGAAGTAGATTAATTCATTTGCTTGATTAGGTTAGGAAAATCACCCTTCAAATATGAGAAATGAACGAGTATGGCTTCTTAGCCTTTGCACGCTTTTATTCCCTTTATAAAAAAGAACATTGAGTCACGATTCTTAGCATCCCGTACTCATTATGTTGCATTCCCTTTTTCTAGGTCATGTATATTTATCTATATATTATAATTTCTTTTTCGAGTCCTATCTTATATTTGTGATCTCATTTAAAAATTATTTTTGGGCATCACAATTAATGTGATTTGCACCAATTAAATTTTGAAGAGATATTTCAACCTTTCCGATATCCTTTAGGTCTAGATTTGTATTCATATAGAAACGTCCAAATGTGATAAGTTTTATAGATTAGACTAGGAAAAGTTTCGACTAAACTCACAACTAGCCTTGGCTAGGTTGAAATGATACCTTAGGTTTGATTCTATCAAATTTTTGTCTTCCCTTTCTTCAACTGTTACTCCTGAACTCTTTTATCTTGTTTTCAAAGATCTAGAGTCGTCTAAAAAGGGTTTTATCTTTTTTTATTAAAATATATTTTTGGGTAATTTGGTACACCTAAACTCAATACCAAGTAGCGACTCCTATTTTTCTTTAAAAAAATCCTTTTTAGACTAAATTTTGAGACCAAATCGTCGTCCTTTCTATGTCCCATTTTAGACCCTTTTTCTTTATGTATTTTCTAAAATCAAAAACTCATTCTTTTCACAAAATCTCATTCTTTCAATAATAAATTTATTTATTTTCCAAAAAAAAAGGGGACGCGACACCTTGTGTCAAGTGTCAGTTTCGTAAAATATGTCAACTAGTCCATTGTGTTCCCTAAGTTGTTTTTTATCCACATTCTAATCAGAATTTTTTCGATTTTTGTGTCTTTTTCTAGTACATTTAGTTCTAATTTTCATCCATTTTATTTTTTTAAAATTCAGCTTGTTTTCATTGTCTCTTTGGTTCGTTCATTGTTGCAATTTTTAATTGTTGTTTGAATAAGTCGATTGGTAACTTGTGAGAAAGCTCTAAGTTATTCAATAAGGGGCAATTAGCAGCCTTGAGAACTCAATTTTTGGGAGCTTATTAAAGGGATTAAACATTTGAGTGCTACACGAGGGTGAGTGAAACACGTGAGGAAATGCTGTGAGGATCTATTTTTGTGTTTTACTAAACCATTTGCAGGTCACTAATAAAATGTCTAACGGAGAAGGAAGTTCACCATTTGACAAAAAACACTTCATGGAGGCTATGACATCTCAAATGTGAAAGTTGATGAGGGAAGAATTGGAACCTATTCAAAAGCTGACAAGTGTCGAGCCTGTGCAATAATAAAAACCTAATTACAATCGAAAGCAGTCAACAATCAATTTCAGGTACTGGAACAGGGATTTTGGATGTGTAATGGGTTACTTGATTCACCATGTCTCCGAAGAGTTTGCTTAATCCGATATACTAGAATTGACTAACTGACAAAATTACTAATTAGTAGACAGTGGCAAGTAGGGTCGAATCCACAGGGACTGAGGATACGTTTCTTCTAGAGTTCAGAGCATGGGGGGGTTGTAGGAAAATATAAAATAACTAATTAACCAACTAATGAAACAACTAATAGAAATAAACAAGAATTAATCAATAACCAATACGACTCTAGTCAAAGGTGCAACTTTTCAAACACAGTCCATTCAACTAATCTTCGATGCAAAGATAATTCAATTACTCATTAATAGATTGGTTATAGTTGTCATACACGCGATAAACAACCAGCCTTTCCTCACTTTTTTGATAGTCAAGGTACGACCATTAATTATTTCCCTAACCAAGAAATAACCCTAGGTACGACCATAGGATTTAATTTCTCGATTGCAATAAGAATTAGAAAAGTCCAACCATAACCAACAAACATGCTACGAGGGTTCGTTTAAATTAGATCATACGTTTCCCTAACATGAAACCAATCACGCTAGTCACCTACTGGTATTAATCAATTGAACAATTACGGATTCAATGAATTAATCTGGTAGTAGATTATTAGGTTAATTCGAATATCGGGCCCTTGACATTCAAATAACACAACAAGCATAAGAAATTAAATCAGGAAACGTACAAATACCAATGAATAAAAGAAATAAGTAAAATAATTCGATCTCAAAGATGTTTGGAACCAAATCTTCAGTTGTCCCCTTGACTAGAACTATGAAATTAGTTCTCCATTAATGGACAACAAGCCATGCAAATACTCGTTCCAAGCGTTTCCATCGTTTTTCCTCCCAAAAGTCAGCTAAGGAGAAAAGTCAAGACAAAAAGTACTATGCTATTTTGTTTCTAGTCAAAAGAAAATGAATTGTGTCTATCAGTTTTCCACACCTTTTGACTCCTAATTGATTGGTATCCTAATACCAATCAACTTCCTAAAAGACAAAGGATTCCTATTACAACTCAATTTCCTCCAGCTTTTCTTTCTCTTGAGAATGACCCCACGGAATAAGGAAAGTCCTGGCAGCTAACAAATTAGGAAGTTGACTTGGATTGGGAGACTATCAAATATCAATCCCAACTTTCTGCCCTTGAATGTAGGTCCCGAATGTATCACCATCAAATTAACTGAAAATTGCCACTTTTAATCACGTTTTGCTCCTTTCCTACAATTAACACCATTAACCAAATATAAGTAAAATCTGACAATTAAAACAATATTTGGCTAAAATCAAGAGAAGAATAATTATAAATTTAGCAACAAATTATGACCTATCAAGAGCGGATGGATCGAATAGAAAAATCCCATACTCCAACAAAATCCAGCCATCGTAGACTTACTCTCTTAGAGTTGGATGATTCTAATGAGAAGGAAGAGGAGTTTGACAGGAGGAAGAGGCGTTCTAAAGCTGACCGGTGAATCCCTAAGCATGAAGATGGTGTTATTAAGGGTGTGAAGCTCAAAATTCCTACATTCCAAGGGAAATCTGATCTCGAAGATTATTTGGAGTGGGAGAGGAAGATTGAGATGGTTTTTGAATGTAATAGCTACACGGATGAGCAGAAAGTAAAACTTGCAGTCGTGGAGTTCACTAACTATGCATCGGTATGGTGGGATCAACTACGCCTTAGTCATCGAAGGAATCGTGAGAGGGCTGTGGAGACTTGGGAGGAGTTGCAAGGATTGATGAGAAAAAGATTTGTGCCTAACTATTTATTATCGAGACTTGCACAATCCATTACAAACTCTTACTCAAAGCAATATGTCCGTGGAGGACTATTTCAAAAAGATGGAGATGGCCATGATGAGAACTGATGTGCAAGAGGATTTAGAAGCAACCATGGCGAGGGTTTTGTGTAGATTAAAACCAGAAATAACAGAGGTAGTTGAGCTCCAACACTGCCTAGACATTAGTGAGATGCTGGACAAGACTATCAAGGTAGAAAGGCATCTCAAGAGGAGGAGTAGTGCATGCCAAAATACCAACTACCAAGCTGAAAATTGGAGAAATTCTCAACCTAGAAGAGAGGAAGAAGCCACGGCCTCAATCTCACAACCAGGGCTGAGAACTACCACTCCAAAACCTGTTCCAAAGGTAGACACTAAAGTTGTCCAAGAAGTTTCTAAGTCATATAATCGGGACAAGAAGTGCTTTAAGTGTCAAGGATTTGGGCATATATCTTCTCAGTGTTCTAACCAATGAGCCATGATCATTTTGCCAAGTGGACAGGTTATGATTGATGACGAGGATGAATATAAGGATATGCCGCCGTTAGTTGAAGATGAATTGGAAGAGGAACAACTCGTGGATGGACCAGTAGGTTGTTTGGTTATGCAAAAGAAACTTGTTGCCCGAGCTAACTATGAGGACATCAGTGTGCAAAGAGAGAATATCTTCTACACTCATTTTTTAATCATGAACAAAGTGTGTAGTTTGATAATTAATAGTGGGAGTTGTACTAATGTAACAAGTTTGCTTATGGTCGAGAAGTTAGGTCTTTCTACGGACAAACACCCTAAACCATATCGATTACAATGGTTTACTGAAGATGATGATGTGCGCATATTCAGACAAACTTGAGTGCCATTTCGCATTGGTAATTATGAAGATAAAGTGGTATGTGACGTGGTGCTAATGCAAGCAAGTCATGTGATCTTAGGTCGTCCTTGGCAATTTGACAAAGCTGTCAAATTCAACGGACGAGCTAATAAGTATTTCTTCATACATGGTAATAGAAAGATCACGCTTGTTCCTCTTACCCCTAGACAGGTGCATGAGGATCAAGTGAGGTTACATGAGGAATACAAGTTAGAGTGTGAGCTAAGGAAAAAGGAAAAGAATAAGGAGGGATAGTTGGAGAGCTTGGCCAAGAATGGTGAAGAGGGAAAAGCTCTTGTGTGGTTGGCTAAAGGAGTGAACAAAGCCAAGAAACATAGCTTGTTTACTAACATCTTTGCTACTAGTTTCATTTCTTTTTTGTAGGTTAAGCAAGAGGCCATGAACATGTGTGATTACTGTCCGATCTCACTCTTTCTTGTTGTTATGTCTTTTCGTGAAAATGGAGATTATCGGGCTGATCGTGTGCCGAATCAGCTTGTGTACTTTGCATGCTTATTCAAGTTTGAGGGGTTTGGCTTCATGAGATACATCTCGTACCATTTTGAAGACCCTTATCTAATGGAAACTAATGGTGCCACTTCAGGTACTCTTACACCAGCCATCACTGATTGCTTGTTTTCATGTGAAGAATTAGATTTGGTGGGTCATGATTTGTGGCTGGTTCGTGCAATTCAAGGAGCTAAATGAGGTCTTTTCAAGCATTGCCATTGGTGGTTTTCGTTTTGGATGGCATCTTGGCTCGTGATCATAACAAGGCTGACCCGTCGGCATGTAACTCTCCTTGTCATCATTCGCGTTTTGATTTGTGGGCAAATCGCTTACAAGAAGAGGGGAATGATGCGGTAGCTAGGTGCCAAAGAAGTCAAGCAAGTCATTGAACCACAACACTAGTTAATATTCTAGTTTCTTGGTTCAAGTTTGTTAGTGCCATTTGCTTAAGCAAATTCCCGCAGCTTTGGTTTGTTTAAGTTGAGTCGTTTAGTTAAATAAAATGGCTAAAGGTCATGTTAACAATAGTAAACACTATTAGAGTTAGTTCGCCAAACTAGAGTTACTTCTTGGTAGTTAATGTTTAGTTCCGTGAGTTCTAGTATGGTTAGGAATCTTGAGTCTTGTAAAGGCTATAAAAGCCGTGGTTGTTTAAGTTTTTTTTAGGGTAAAATACCAAAAAACTCCCTGCGGTTTGATAAATGTTCAATTTAACTCCCTCTAGTTTGAAAACCTACACTATAACTCCTCGTGGTGTTGACTAAATTGAAAATTGGACAGAAAGTATCCAATCTAACGGTTGTGTGTGAAATGTCAATATTGCCCCTACTATATGTAAGATGCTTTCCATTCAATTTTCAATTTAGTCGAAATCACAGGGAGTTATAGTGTAATTTTTCAAACTAGAGGGAGTTAAATTGAACATTTAACAAACCATAAGGCGTTCACTTATATAGGAGCAATATTGACATTTCACGTACAACCATTAGATTGGATGTTTTCCGTCCAATTTTCAAATTAGTTGAAACCACAGGGAGTTATAGTATAGGTTTCCAAACCAGATGGAGTTAAATTAAACATTTAGTAAACCACAAGGTGTTTTTTGGTATTTTACCCCTTTTTTTTTTAAAAAAAAAAAGCTAAATAAGAATTAAGAAATTTTCAGATTAGTTTCGCTGTGTGAAACATTCTCTAAAGCTTGTGAAAGCCATTATTGAGCATCATAGAGTTAACTCTAGGTGATCACCGACTTTTCAATCAAGCAATGTACTTGATTGTGATGTCGTTCTATTTTCAAATCGTTCTTCTGCTACTTTGATTCTAGTCTCGTCAGGGGTCTAGAAATTGTATCATAACCTGCATATCTAAGTATATTACCAAATTGAGTTTTAAATCCTATTACCAAACCCTCTCACTTGTTGGTTGGATTACCCATCCAGTACCCTCTATCCACTAAACTCAATAGTTCGAAAAATGAAAATTAACCTTTATAAAACTAAAATCAATGCATACATCATGTTAAATTAACACATTATATTGAGTTTTAAATTTGAGTTTTGAAGCTTTGTACGCAAACAAACAAGTTTTATACACATTCATTGCTATTAGGGCTTTGTACACGCACAAAGCAATTTTATACAACACTTGCTGAATCGCAGCACATACTGATTGCAATTAGAGCTTCTAATGAGCGGAGTTGAGTCGGGCTAACTATTTCGTTTGAGCTTTGTCCAAATTTATATCAAAACCATGAATATTGAATTCATTATTTGCTAGTCAAATTTAGATAATTATGCCAATTATTGGAAAGTAGAAATCCATTAAGTCCCTATCTATTCCGCAGAAAACAACTTAAAACAGTAAAATGATAGAAGTCGTTGGTTTAGTCTTCATTCCATTATTTGTGGTTAGTCGTTGTAACGTTGTATTTTTGTAATCCATACGTTTAGATCCCTCCAATGTTATTACTTGTGATCATATCAAAAAGAAGAAAGGAAAAAAAGACAGTGCTCGAATTTGCCTTTTTTAATTATTTGTTTAGTGTGCTGTGTACCCTTTTCTTGTTTTTAATAAAAAATGCATTTAGTATGGATAATACCCAATAAATAAGGAAAGATCAATCATCCTCTCCGGCACATGTAAGAAATTTTGAAATGAAAGGCAAACGACAGAGTTCGAGTGGTACGGGGAAGGGAGTATAAGCGTGAGGTCTCGAGTTTGAGTACTCTTGCTTACATTTAAAAAAAAAAAAAAAACACGACAGAAAAAGCACAAGATGATTACCTAAACAAAAGCCCCTAATAAGAAAGGAAGAAAAAAATTGTCAAGAGTCTGAACTAAATTCACAATTCAAGAAAAGTTTTTCCCATGCTACATAATTAGTTAATATCATTTTTCAAAGTTTCTAGTATATTCGAGAACTAAAAAAGAAGAAGATAAAATTCCACTTATACAGGAGTTTGAAGTTAAGTATATTCCTTTTTCAATCTCCAACATTTTTGGTTATACTTCCTAATTCCTATTCGGATTCTACTTTCTATTCTAAACGTATAACAAATGGACAGAAATGGTGATGACTAATGACGGGTTACTTACTGGCTTCCTAATTCCTATTCGGATTCTAGTTTCTATTCTAAACGTATATCAAATGGACAGAAATGGTGATGACTAATGACGGGTTACTTACTGGCTTCCTTTTTCCCGCATCAGAAGCGTCGAGAGAAAGAAGGACACACAAAGGCAACTAAAAACATACTTACCTGCACGGGGTTGATGGGCGATCAAGAAGGCTCATGGCTTAGGCAGGTGACCTCCATTGCACTTTGGAGGGGTCCCTTCCTATGGCCTCCCCAAGTGGTAGAGGCAACGTCGTAATTTGCTGCAGCGGAGGCCTTTGTTCACGCGGCCCTGCCCAATCTTCCATGGAACAAATCTTTAGTATATCAGCAGCACATTGAGAATATGTGTCTGATGGTAAATATTTGTGTATAAGATCAATTTATGCTGTTTTGAATTGTTTTTGAGAGGCAGAGATATATTTTTGGTTAAAGGAAATTGCCAAATTGTGTTTATCCATGTCTCATCACAAAGGAAATTGGCAGATAATTTGTTGATCCATCCATGTCTTTGTAACTCAACACGAGCAAAAGTCAGTCTGATATTAGGATAAATTATAAAAGTTCAACTTTGTCCCAGTTTGTGTAGGTATAGAATGGACGAGTATTTCATGTTTTGTTCAAAGCTTGTTTTTTGTTTGAAAATTTTACGACCTAAAATTTTTATTTGACCTCATATCCTTTAACATGCACACCTATGTTTGAACTCAAGTTTGAACCGGACTCAAATATGTTGAGCTTTTGCATATTTATTCTGTTACAAAATCAAACTTTTCAATCTATTTATTATAATCAAACTTTGTTTTGATTTGTTAACAGCCCTAATTGTGATGCATAACAAGGCACTTCCATGTTTGAATTCTTAATTTGCTAGTCCAATTTAAACCACCAATTACGTCAATAATTGGAAAGTATCCATTCCTTTGGTTCGTATTTAGTACAAAACAACATAGTGTTTGTAAAATGATAAAAAGTGGTTGATTTGTCTTTCTTTTCCATTTTATTTTTTGTGGAAAAGTATCTTTTATTTTGACATGTTAACAGCTCTAGTCGTAATGCGTAGTGACACATTTTCATGTTTTAATTCTTAATTTTCTCTTCCACTTTAGACCATCAATTACGTCAGTAATTGGAAATTAGCCATTCCTATAGTCTTTTGTAAAACGACACTTAATTTATTGGATTTTTCCAAAGTGGTTGATTTTTTTCTTTCCTTTCCAATTTATTTTTGGTGGAATAGTGTCTTTCATATTTTTTTTTTCTCCGAAAGATATTGAGATTTTATTAAAACAAAAGGCACCAGATTACTACAAAAACTTCCTCAAAATACAAGTGCTTTTCATCTTTGCATCTCTATTTGTTTAACTTTACCTGGTTTTAAAAAGCGGTTGATTCTTGGAGACTAGTAGTCCTTGCATGTGGCTGGTATTTCAGTCCAACTTTGAGAGAATTAACTTCAAATTTAATTGCAGAGAGTTACTTGCGGACTAAAGGCTAGAGAATAACATAAAGTTGATCATGTTCCTAGGAAGGCAGATCCCTATTATAATTGTTTAACCAATGAAGTCCCGAGAGACTCTTTTTCTTCTTGATTTTTCTTTAATTTTTTAATTCTAGTAGAAAATTTTGTTGCGGACCAAAGCTTAAGAAAAACTTGCCCTAAATCCGCAAAGTACACATTACTGAATTTGTTGCAAATTACTTTTTCAAAATATCATTATAGCTCTTGATTTTTGTAGAACAAGGAAACCAAGTCAAGAAGTATCTGTTTTATTTGTACTAGTTTTGTTGAGATAAACTGTTTTTAGTAGTTTTCTTATTTTAGGAATTGGTATTTGATTGCTATTTAATGAGTAGTTTAATTTATTTACTAAGGTAAGTTTGATAAAACTAATATTTGGAATTTACAGTCTAATACTTGAAATTTGAATCTATTAAATTATCGAATTGTAAATACTAAATTCTAACATCGGAGCATATTTTGCATTAAGTGATAAATGAATAGTTTATTACTTAATTTATGAAGTAAGTTTTACTTACATAGCTCAGATCCACTTAATTAATTAAGATTTATTCTATTTTTTGTTATCAAACACGTCTAAACACGTTAAAATCTAAATTCATTAAATTTAAATGATGAATTAGGTTGTCAAAAAGGATTTGAGTCTAATAGGCTACGTACACAACACTTGTTCGAATATTTTTCTTAGAGAGTCTAATAGAGTCTTCAATTTTATATTATTTTAGATATTTACATTATTTTGAATTGTTTAATCTCTCTGCCAAAGATAATTTTGGGTGATTGTTTCCTCTCAATTCTATGAACCTATTACAACGCCAAAAATTTAATTTCTACAATGTCCAAGCAAATTCATCCAACTCAGTTGGCAATAATAATTGCATTATCAGGGCAACTCCAAAAAGAACTGCTGGCGACAAAAGAAATATAAATACTGTATTTACTTATTAAAAAAGAGTAAATCTTATAAACACTGACAGTGTATATACTATTACCGTTTGATTCATGAAATGTGTGCAAAAGTTGAATTTCAAATTCAAATTTTACATAATTATTTAGTGTAGAAAAGATTAATTCAACGCTGACAGTGCATATACTGTCAGTGTAGAAAAAATTAATTTATTAAAAAATAGCCAAAAAAAGATTAAAAAAATCCACCGTATCAAATTGCAATATTGGTTATTTATTCATTTGTTTTTGGGCAAAAAATCTCAGCGGCCATTAAACTATTGGCGGGATCATATTTTGGCCATCGAACTATTTTTTGTCAATAATTAGCCACTAAACAATTTAATCCGTAAACCCATGACCATTTCGTCGTTAATTGCTCTTAAGTTCTGAAATTAGCATTACACGTGTCAAAATGGGAGGACAATTTTGTCCAACAACTATGCGACCTTCTTCTCCCCTGAATTTCTTTCCTCAAACAAGCTCTGGACTTCATACATGAAATTGGTTGGCTTCTCCGTAGAAGTAAGTTGAAGTTTAGATTGGGTTTTCAAGATCCCAACTTGGATACATTTCTCTTCCAGCGTTTCAGATGGCTTATAGAGTTCTCAGTCAAACATGACTGGTGTGCAGTGGTCAAGATGCTTTTGAATGTTCTGGTCATCAAACTCATGGGTGAAGAAAAACGCTCTTCAATTGAAGATGCACTGCTGGAAAATGGGTTGCTCCATAAAGCTGTTCGACGAAATTGTAGGTCCATGGTTGAAGTCCTCCTAAGATACCATCTAGATGCAGATCTGAAAAAATTAAGTCCAATCTGCTATGTATTTAGACCGATGTCAAAGGCCCTGGGGGCTTGACTTCTCTGCACATAGCAGCCGGATGCGACGGAGCTGAGCAAGTGCTGGATGCATTAACTGATAATCTTGGACTGGTACGGCTCTTCTTAATATGCATACTGTTATTAGCGGAACATTACTTTTGGAAATGGAAAAATAGTGCTCAGATCCCTCAGTGGAAAAATACGGCCTTCCTAATATCTTTGATTTGTGGTTGAAGATTTGGGACTCCCAATTGAGTCCATATTTTTTCCACCACATAATGTTCCATTCGGTGATTGTCTGAATCAACTGAAGAGCTTGAGTATGATGTGGTCGAGGGCCGAGAAAGGGTTGATGACCTTTGTGCACAGCTTGGAGAAGCTCAGGAACACATGGTTAAGAGGGCCATGAAAGTGAGGAATAGAGTTGAATCGATTCTGAATATTTGTGATAGCTTACTTTGAGATGTGAGCGATGAGACTTTCTACATTGGAGGTGATGCAGGAGCTGAACCAGGCTGAGGGGTCAGCTAGTCTCGCGGCGGACTAAGCCTTTACTTATAGGCCATTATTTTGGATGATTTTGACTATTGTACATAGAGAGAATAGGAGATGCGGTGACTCGGTAGTTGTACTGCTTTCTTTTGGCCACTTACACAAGATTTTTACTTGATATGACTATATGGATGTATCTGTATTTTTGAGACTCGTACTTGTTACTTTTGATCTTGTTATCTTTTAAATGACTGGTATGAGCCTTTTAATGTATAATGCTTTGATTGTTGACTGTTGACTTTTGACTTTTGACTATGACTTGACTTTATTTTGGCGTGGTATTTAATTACTTTGCATTTTACTCACTTATCGTGACTCTGATTTCACTTTTATTTAGCTTTTGGAAATGAATAAGTACCTGTTATGTGTCAACACGTACTTACCCGTTAGTTATTATATTTGGACCCTAGACCAGTGAGTAAGAATGGAAACTAGATGACAACATGGTCGAGGCCGTGGGCAAGAATCCAGGCAAGTCTAGGACTAAGGAAAGGAACAAGATTCTGTAGCAAACCAGAACCAGGGACCCCGAGGTGAAGGAGGGGACCAGGTAGCTATGGCTATCAATCGAATGACAGATTTACTAGCACGTTCGATTAACCAGCAAGGTCAAGTACTTGGTAGCCAGCAAAGGGACCATGAAGATAGGGACCTGAAACGGTTCCAAAAGTTCGCTCCTCCTAAATTTCTTGGAGGACCAGATTCCGAAACTGCCGAGAATTGGTTTGAATGAATGGAAGATAATTTTGCTGTTTCGCGTGGTCTCTGCGCCGAGTGAGCTTGGGATTAAGTGGTATTCTTGGGCGTAAGCTACGAATCAAGACCGTTATAAGTATAAATCCTTTATCAGGGTACTTGGGAGAAATAGATATGTACATCGGGTAGGAATCTCTAATATGAGTGATTTACTCTTGGGACCGGCCGGTTCGAATTGTGAATTATCTTATTGTGGATTCTTGTACTTGAGTACCAAAAAGTGGAGAGCACTAGAATAAGAGTGGTATCTTGATTGCACTTGAGATAAGTTTTAACGGTAAAAGTCAAGGCACGGAAGATTCTAACACTTGACCTAGTTATTGGACTGATTGAGGGAATGGATCTCGAAAGTTATCATGGACTAATCTTGAAATAGTCTGTTAGGGTTTCTATAGATGGTGGCTAGATTGCAGTGAACGTCGAGAAATTTGTATTGAAGACCTATTTCCTTCTCCTATGACTGTGAAGACTTGATAAGTGTTTATTTCGAATGTGAGGCGTTTTGATTGCAACTATATGGATATTTCTATCCCTCTTGTGATATTCTTTCCTATACTTCCTTGACAACTATCTACTAATGTCTAAGTATGGACTTGACTCGATTATTATCGTGGCGAGATTGTGAGTTTTGGAATTATTGCATGGGAATTTGAGAAAAGAATTGGATTCTATACCTGTATGCAAGAGCTTGAGATAGGATATGGAACTTTCGACATACAAAGTACGCTTTAGGGATTCGTTATGTATGTAAGTGGCAATAGTACTCCTTGTGTTAATACTCCAGAATAGGAATAAATGACATAGTATTTTGAAGTATGGTCCCACTTGTGTTCTACTTTCTCGTCTATCTCATTTGAGAGTAGTTAAGTTTAATTCCTCGCGGTTGGATTGGAAATGAATGAATTTAAAAATTATATGACTAGAGCTTCCATGAAGCCAATCGTAATTAGAGTTGCCTGGCAAACTATCATTGAGTTAAGTAAGTCGGCAAGGTGACAAATGTGACTGATCTACATAAGAAAATAAAGATTATTCGAAAGGAAGTAGAGTTCCAAAAAAGATTAACTGAGCACTGGGAAGGACGAAGGGAACAAGAATACTTGGAGAAAATTGAACTACTACACCAGAACATGGAATTGAAAAAGAAATATGAAGGGATTCCAGAAGGGGTATGCAATAAGTTTGAATTAGTGCATTTGCCTAGTTGAATAGCATCTCAAGACATCCCTTGTCAAGTTAGCCATTAGTGAGATCTTGCTTGAAATAGTTGTGATCATTGGACTGTGGGTAGTGAAATTTTATATAGTAAGCCGTATTCCCGTTAGGAACAGTGGACTTGGTACATGTTGTTTTAATAAGTGCTATTAAATATTGGTGGTTGGACAGTATGGATCCTTGTCCATGAGTCTATCCCTATATTTTAGTCTTTAAGATTAAGTGAAAATTTTCCGTTTGTCATTCGAAAGGAAGAAATTATTTAATGGACAGTGTATGGATCCAAGAGCTAGCAAGAATAGTAACCAAGTTTTAACTCTTCTTTTTATTGAGATTAAAGTTTGTGTCATTTCTCACCTTTGATATCGTCACTGATTTTATTTAGTATGATGTTTTAGCCATTGCACTATTATGATTTTCTCTCTAGATAGATTTTGGCAGTGGCATGAGTGGAGAGATTTTAGAGGAAAAGCATTAATCTTCCATTTTTCTTGAAGGTACAAGGTAACTTTGGCAATAAACTTTCCTCTACTTCCAATATATACAAACTAGTGGTTTAGGATTTCAATTTCAGTAGTTTCATGAGAAAATTTCATGGTTTGAAATTGTGTTGTGAAATTTTCATTTTTATGGTAATTTTCTGCCCACACATGATGCTTAAGTGTTGGCCATGGTTTGGTAGTTTTGCTATGAGAAATATCTAGTTTTTATATACTAGTTTGACTTGCCTAAAGAAAATTTCAGCTTGTGATTAGGAATTTCAGCTTAGAATTTTATTTTCTAACTTGAGTGGTGACAGTTATATGCTTGATTTAGTGAGTTGTTGGCTTGGTATGTATATGCTTAAGTTGAAACTATTTTGTGGGAAGGATGAAACCTTGGATTGGCTGGAAAAATTAGTAAACACAAAGAAAGTGCAACTGAAAATTTGTCCGCGGGGAGCCTTGGGCAGTTTTAGGAAATCTGTTATATCTTGATGTAGAAAAGTCAGAATTGCGCTCCATTTGTTGAGTTTGAAATTAGATTCAGAGTACTATCAATAAATTTCAGCATTGTTATCAATTTCCATGAATATCTGTGATTTTTTCAAAATTGACTCAAATTGCATACCTGTTCTGCCTTTTATTAGGTGAAGCAGCAATTTTAGGTTAGAATTTGACTGAATTGTGGAGAGAATCTTACAATAACATCTTCTAGGAAGTTGTAACCCTTTAAATTTATTTTTCGACGGTATAAAGTTTATAAATTTTGGACTTAAGAACCTTGAGATATGATTTTTCAAATGGTATCGCGCAAAACTCAAAAATTTCTGTTTTTCTAGATCTGTTCCTACTTTCATTTCCAACTTTAAGATTGGAGTTAGTAAACTATTTTGAGGTAGGCTTATGAGTAGAATTGACGTTTAAATGAAAGGAAATGAGTTTCTTCAAATCATTTTAGGTCGGGCAATTTCCAACTTTGTATTTTGAACACCTTTTCTAATTTCTCCAAACGTTTGACTATAAGTGATACTCTTGTGCTCTAAACGAATTTTGGCAACGTTGATTAGTAGTACATGAGGATTACTCCTCGATTGGAACAAGCAAATATTATATTTTGATAAGTTATTAGGGTATAAAACTTGTAACTTGATGCATGTTCTAAATAAAGTTTTGGAATCTCAGTTTCTTTATATATTTTAGCTTTGTAATTGCTAGTTTTTTACTAAAGCATGTGATCGCAGGACTTGAGAGAGTTAAAAAGGACAATCGCGCAAAATATGCTGAACTATTCAGTAATCAAGGTGAGAATTTCGATGGTGAAATTCTTTAAGGGGGAGAGAGTGTGAGAACCCTCACTTTAAAATATAATTTCCCTAAACTACATGCTTTGTCCTAAGATTTAAACCACTCATTATATGTCCTAGCATTGCATTTTATATGTGTTACAACAATTCCCTTGTATTGACCCTCACTTTAAAACACAATTTTCCAAAATTACTTGCCTTACCCTAGGATTTAAATCACTTATTATATGCCCTTACATTATATTTCCTATGTGTTACAACATTTTCATGTATTCCATTTCATTTCCTTTTTACTTGAAGTAAAACATTTTCTTGAGTTGGTTTAAAATAATTCACCACTTGTATTGTACCAAGTGTTCTTTTATTAGTGGTAGGGACTTTACATGAAGGATTAGAGGTGTTAAATAAGTATTGGTACATTTGAAAAGGTTAAAATATCATTAATCAAAGATTAAGGGAGGATTGGACAAGAATGGGGCCAAGTGGCAAAACCCTAGCCAAGTATTTTGTTTGACCAAAGATTAATAGAAGATAATTTAAACTAAGCTTGGCCATTTTTTTTTTCTTATAGTGGCCGAATTTCTTGAAGCTTAGAGAGGAAGAGAGAAACTCCATCTTTCTAACCCTAGTAAATCAAGAGCAAAAATCAAAAGATAAAGATCTTGAGTTAGTTGAGAAACTTCCCTTCAATCCTAGTGGTTGTTCCAAGCTTGAAGGTTCCATCTTGGTGGATTGTTTGGTGACTTAAGCAACTTCTAAGAGAGGTAAATGACCTTTAAAATTTGGGTGTTATGCTGTTACATCATCTACTTTAAATTTTTATGGTAAAATACAAGTTGTTTTGGTTGAGATTTGGGGTTAATCTCTTGAATTAAACAAGTAGTAGTTAAGCTTGTTAGTATGCCTACCATGTGTTTGATAAAATGCTTAACCTTTGTTCATGTTTGTTTATGAGGTATTAATATGTTTTAAACCTCTTTTGAGTTAGATCTACCACTTGATATATTGTTTTAAGGGAAACCATGAGAGGATGAAGGTTGAGTGAATATGAGAAAGTGTGGACTGTTTTCTTTGCCATGGCTGACCGGTTCTTGAAGGAAGGGTTTCTCCTTGATTTTTTGTGATTTTATTGTATCCTAATCAAGTCTAATAAACATGGCTAGACATAGGTTAAGCTCATGTGTGAGTTGGATTGAGTTTGAGCAAGTAAAGAGGTGGTTTGGGTCATAGTGGACTGGTTTGGTCTTCTTGATGGCTTGGCTGCTATGGTCATTCTTATTCATGTTGATGTATTATATTTTGAACTCCAATGGTCCTAGGTAATGTGATCCCCTGTATATTAACAATTGAGGACTGATTTGGGTGAATTTGGACCAAAACAAATGAAGATAGCACCAAGAACTAATGTAGTTTTGCTTGAGGTTAGGGCTGATCCAGAGTTGGAAAAACAGCCAACTTGTCCGAGCTACTGGTACTGATAGGAGACGAACCAGCATATGTATTTGGTACCGTTTGAAAGCCTTTTGAGTCTAGTTTCCAACGCCACCGACAGCACCTGATTTCGACCTTCCTACGCTGAGTTATAGCCGTTTTACCGAGATTATGCGGGCGCGACTGTTTTACCCGCGAAGAACATTCTAAGCTTGAATGAGACTTTTCTTTTGCCCAACTTTCATGCACTTATTAAACTTGTTTTTCCATGAACTTTTACTGTATTTTGGACCTCATTTGCATGATGAATTGAATGGTTTTAACCACTCACTTGGTCTCTTAATGATCCTACAATTGAGTGGGAAATGATCCTAATTTGTTAACAGTTTCACTTGTTGCCCTAGGATTGGGAAACGAAGGTAGTCGTAACTGAGATACTTGACATTTGACTATTACATTGCTTGACAGGTGAGTGTTCCACTACCTGCTACTCGTTATGTGAAATATCTAAATACTTGAAAAACTTGATTTGCGACTATTTGAGCCAAACACTGTTTTGATAAAAATGGAGGTGAGCGTGTACTTTATCGCACTTGACCTCCCTTGTTTCCACTGAGGCTCTATAAACTATTATTATGAGATGTGATATCTCTATATATGACTGTGTTTGAGTTGCTTGGGTGATACCCCATCAACTACTACTACTGTTTGGGTACCCAACCTCATAAGTGAGTCGATTCTATCGAACCAGCATGGGTTTGGTCAAGAAGGCTGATAAATCTTGGGGACTGCTTACTGAACACTGGAAACCAGTATACTCAAGTATTTCCAAACTACTGTTTGTGGCGTGCGGGCCCGGTAGGGGATTGATTGGTGGACGGAGATTGGTGAAAGCAGCGTTCTACGGACTTACATTCTATGAATACAAATATCTCTGACGAGAGCTGGGCAGGCAGGCAGTCCGTTGATATCCTAAGGTTCGCCCTAGGGAGAGGTGGGGCTGTCACAGTTGGTATCAGAGTTTAGGTTTCAGATCTTTGAAATGTATCCTAAACTTTAAAATTTAGGATGCCAGCCTGTGGGATTTGGTTTGAAAGTTGAGTGGCTGCTGGTAGAGATAAAAATTAGAGCCTAGGTTTGAATTGGCCTGAGTGAATTAGAAATTTTTGACTTGAGGATTATATTAGACTATTTCCCCCTTAAGAGTACTTAAGTTTCCTCTACACTTTTGTAGGATGGACGGGACGGATCTAGTGGCCCTAGCAATAGACCGGTTGGCGAGCCGTCTCGTGGGGACTTACCGATGATTAAATATTAAATCAGGCTCGGAGGAGCTAGAGCCTATTAGAACCTATCTAACCGCTACAGGCGGTGCGAGTGTCTGCATATTTATACCTATCCTAATGAAGAAGTGTTGGCCGTTGTGAAAGAGTGGAGGGTGCTTGCAAGGGATAATGCTAGGCTTGAAGCTGAAGTGAATCAACTGAAGAGCTTGAGTATGATGTGGTCGAGGGCCGAGAAAGGGTTGATGACCTTTGTGCACAGCTTGGAGAAGCTCAGGAACACATGGTTAAGAGGGCCATGAAAGTGAGGAATAGAGTTGAATCGATTCTGAATATTTGTGATAGCTTACTTTGAGATGTGAGCGATGAGACTTTCTACATTGGAGGTGATGCAGGAGCTGAACCAGGCTGAGGGGTCAGCTAGTCTCGCGGCGGACTAAGCCTTTACTTATAGGCCATTATTTTGGATGATTTTGACTATTGTACATAGAGAGAATAGGAGATGCGGTGACTCGGTAGTTGTACTGCTTTCTTTTGGCCACTTACACAAGATTTTTACTTGATATGACTATATGGATGTATCTGTATTTTTGAGACTCGTACTTGTTACTTTTGATCTTGTTATCTTTTAAATGACTGGTATGAGCCTTTTAATGTATAATGCTTTGATTGTTGACTGTTGACTTTTGACTTTTGACTATGACTTGACTTTATTTTGGCGTGGTATTTAATTACTTTGCATTTTACTCACTTATCGTGACTCTGATTTCACTTTTATTTAGCTTTTGGAAATGAATAAGTACCTGTTATGTGTCAACACGTACTTACCCGTTAGTTATTATATTTGGACCCTAGACCAGTGAGTAAGAATGGAAACTAGATGACAACATGGTCGAGGCCGTGGGCAAGAATCCAGGCAAGTCTAGGACTAAGGAAAGGAACAAGATTCTGTAGCAAACCAGAACCAGGGACCCCGAGGTGAAGGAGGGGACCAGGTAGCTATGGCTATCAATCGAATGACAGATTTACTAGCACGTTCGATTAACCAGCAAGGTCAAGTACTTGGTAGCCAGCAAAGGGACCATGAAGATAGGGACCTGAAACGGTTCCAAAAGTTCGCTCCTCCTAAATTTCTTGGAGGACCAGATTCCGAAACTGCCGAGAATTGGTTTGAATGAATGGAAGATAATTTTGCTGTTTCGCGTGGTCTCTGCGCCGAGTGAGCTTGGGATTAAGTGGTATTCTTGGGCGTAAGCTACGAATCAAGACCGTTATAAGTATAAATCCTTTATCAGGGTACTTGGGAGAAATAGATATGTACATCGGGTAGGAATCTCTAATATGAGTGATTTACTCTTGGGACCGGCCGGTTCGAATTGTGAATTATCTTATTGTGGATTCTTGTACTTGAGTACCAAAAAGTGGAGAGCACTAGAATAAGAGTGGTATCTTGATTGCACTTGAGATAAGTTTTAACGGTAAAAGTCAAGGCACGGAAGATTCTAACACTTGACCTAGTTATTGGACTGATTGAGGGAATGGATCTCGAAAGTTATCATGGACTAATCTTGAAATAGTCTGTTAGGGTTTCTATAGATGGTGGCTAGATTGCAGTGAACGTCGAGAAATTTGTATTGAAGACCTATTTCCTTCTCCTATGACTGTGAAGACTTGATAAGTGTTTATTTCGAATGTGAGGCGTTTTGATTGCAACTATATGGATATTTCTATCCCTCTTGTGATATTCTTTCCTATACTTCCTTGACAACTATCTACTAATGTCTAAGTATGGACTTGACTCGATTATTATCGTGGCGAGATTGTGAGTTTTGGAATTATTGCATGGGAATTTGAGAAAAGAATTGGATTCTATACCTGTATGCAAGAGCTTGAGATAGGATATGGAACTTTCGACATACAAAGTACGCTTTAGGGATTCGTTATGTATGTAAGTGGCAATAGTACTCCTTGTGTTAATACTCCAGAATAGGAATAAATGACATAGTATTTTGAAGTATGGTCCCACTTGTGTTCTACTTTCTCGTCTATCTCATTTGAGAGTAGTTAAGTTTAATTCCTCGCGGTTGGATTGGAAATGAATGAATTTAAAAATTATATGACTAGAGCTTCCATGAAGCCAATCGTAATTAGAGTTGCCTGGCAAACTATCATTGAGTTAAGTAAGTCGGCAAGGTGACAAATGTGACTGATCTACATAAGAAAATAAAGATTATTCGAAAGGAAGTAGAGTTCCAAAAAAGATTAACTGAGCACTGGGAAGGACGAAGGGAACAAGAATACTTGGAGAAAATTGAACTACTACACCAGAACATGGAATTGAAAAAGAAATATGAAGGGATTCCAGAAGGGGTATGCAATAAGTTTGAATTAGTGCATTTGCCTAGTTGAATAGCATCTCAAGACATCCCTTGTCAAGTTAGCCATTAGTGAGATCTTGCTTGAAATAGTTGTGATCATTGGACTGTGGGTAGTGAAATTTTATATAGTAAGCCGTATTCCCGTTAGGAACAGTGGACTTGGTACATGTTGTTTTAATAAGTGCTATTAAATATTGGTGGTTGGACAGTATGGATCCTTGTCCATGAGTCTATCCCTATATTTTAGTCTTTAAGATTAAGTGAAAATTTTCCGTTTGTCATTCGAAAGGAAGAAATTATTTAATGGACAGTGTATGGATCCAAGAGCTAGCAAGAATAGTAACCAAGTTTTAACTCTTCTTTTTATTGAGATTAAAGTTTGTGTCATTTCTCACCTTTGATATCGTCACTGATTTTATTTAGTATGATGTTTTAGCCATTGCACTATTATGATTTTCTCTCTAGATAGATTTTGGCAGTGGCATGAGTGGAGAGATTTTAGAGGAAAAGCATTAATCTTCCATTTTTCTTGAAGGTACAAGGTAACTTTGGCAATAAACTTTCCTCTACTTCCAATATATACAAACTAGTGGTTTAGGATTTCAATTTCAGTAGTTTCATGAGAAAATTTCATGGTTTGAAATTGTGTTGTGAAATTTTCATTTTTATGGTAATTTTCTGCCCACACATGATGCTTAAGTGTTGGCCATGGTTTGGTAGTTTTGCTATGAGAAATATCTAGTTTTTATATACTAGTTTGACTTGCCTAAAGAAAATTTCAGCTTGTGATTAGGAATTTCAGCTTAGAATTTTATTTTCTAACTTGAGTGGTGACAGTTATATGCTTGATTTAGTGAGTTGTTGGCTTGGTATGTATATGCTTAAGTTGAAACTATTTTGTGGGAAGGATGAAACCTTGGATTGGCTGGAAAAATTAGTAAACACAAAGAAAGTGCAACTGAAAATTTGTCCGCGGGGAGCCTTGGGCAGTTTTAGGAAATCTGTTATATCTTGATGTAGAAAAGTCAGAATTGCGCTCCATTTGTTGAGTTTGAAATTAGATTCAGAGTACTATCAATAAATTTCAGCATTGTTATCAATTTCCATGAATATCTGTGATTTTTTCAAAATTGACTCAAATTGCATACCTGTTCTGCCTTTTATTAGGTGAAGCAGCAATTTTAGGTTAGAATTTGACTGAATTGTGGAGAGAATCTTACAATAACATCTTCTAGGAAGTTGTAACCCTTTAAATTTATTTTTCGACGGTATAAAGTTTATAAATTTTGGACTTAAGAACCTTGAGATATGATTTTTCAAATGGTATCGCGCAAAACTCAAAAATTTCTGTTTTTCTAGATCTGTTCCTACTTTCATTTCCAACTTTAAGATTGGAGTTAGTAAACTATTTTGAGGTAGGCTTATGAGTAGAATTGACGTTTAAATGAAAGGAAATGAGTTTCTTCAAATCATTTTAGGTCGGGCAATTTCCAACTTTGTATTTTGAACACCTTTTCTAATTTCTCCAAACGTTTGACTATAAGTGATACTCTTGTGCTCTAAACGAATTTTGGCAACGTTGATTAGTAGTACATGAGGATTACTCCTCGATTGGAACAAGCAAATATTATATTTTGATAAGTTATTAGGGTATAAAACTTGTAACTTGATGCATGTTCTAAATAAAGTTTTGGAATCTCAGTTTCTTTATATATTTTAGCTTTGTAATTGCTAGTTTTTTACTAAAGCATGTGATCGCAGGACTTGAGAGAGTTAAAAAGGACAATCGCGCAAAATATGCTGAACTATTCAGTAATCAAGGTGAGAATTTCGATGGTGAAATTCTTTAAGGGGGAGAGAGTGTGAGAACCCTCACTTTAAAATATAATTTCCCTAAACTACATGCTTTGTCCTAAGATTTAAACCACTCATTATATGTCCTAGCATTGCATTTTATATGTGTTACAACAATTCCCTTGTATTGACCCTCACTTTAAAACACAATTTTCCAAAATTACTTGCCTTACCCTAGGATTTAAATCACTTATTATATGCCCTTACATTATATTTCCTATGTGTTACAACATTTTCATGTATTCCATTTCATTTCCTTTTTACTTGAAGTAAAACATTTTCTTGAGTTGGTTTAAAATAATTCACCACTTGTATTGTACCAAGTGTTCTTTTATTAGTGGTAGGGACTTTACATGAAGGATTAGAGGTGTTAAATAAGTATTGGTACATTTGAAAAGGTTAAAATATCATTAATCAAAGATTAAGGGAGGATTGGACAAGAATGGGGCCAAGTGGCAAAACCCTAGCCAAGTATTTTGTTTGACCAAAGATTAATAGAAGATAATTTAAACTAAGCTTGGCCATTTTTTTTTTCTTATAGTGGCCGAATTTCTTGAAGCTTAGAGAGGAAGAGAGAAACTCCATCTTTCTAACCCTAGTAAATCAAGAGCAAAAATCAAAAGATAAAGATCTTGAGTTAGTTGAGAAACTTCCCTTCAATCCTAGTGGTTGTTCCAAGCTTGAAGGTTCCATCTTGGTGGATTGTTTGGTGACTTAAGCAACTTCTAAGAGAGGTAAATGACCTTTAAAATTTGGGTGTTATGCTGTTACATCATCTACTTTAAATTTTTATGGTAAAATACAAGTTGTTTTGGTTGAGATTTGGGGTTAATCTCTTGAATTAAACAAGTAGTAGTTAAGCTTGTTAGTATGCCTACCATGTGTTTGATAAAATGCTTAACCTTTGTTCATGTTTGTTTATGAGGTATTAATATGTTTTAAACCTCTTTTGAGTTAGATCTACTACTTGATATGTTGTTTTAAGGGAAACCATGAGAGGATGAAGGTTGAGTGAATATGAGAAAGTGTGGACTGTTTTCTTTGCCATGGCTGACCGGTTCTTGAAGGAAGGGTTTCTCCTTGATTTTTTGTGATTTTATTGTACCCTAATCAAGTCTAATAAACATGGCTAGACATAGGTTAAGCTCATGTGTGAGTTGGATTGAATTTGAGCAAGTAAAGAGGTGGTTTGGGTCATAGTGGACTGGTTTGGTCTTCTTGATGGCTTGGCTGCTATGGTCATTCTTATTCATGCTGATGTATTATATTTTGAACTCCAATGGTCCTAGGTAATGTGATCCCCTGCATATTAACAATTGAGGACTGATTTGGGTGAATTTGGACCAAAACAAATGAAGATAGCACCAAGAACTAATGTAGTTTTGCTTGAGGTTAGGGCTGACCCAGAGTTGGAAAAATAGCCAACTTGTCCGAGCTACTGGTACTGATAGGAGATGAACTAGCATGTGTATTGGTACCGTTTGAAAGCCCTTTGAGTCTAGTTTCCAACGCCACCGACAGCACCTGATTCTGACTTTCCTACAGTGAGTTATAGCCGTTTTACCGAGACTGCGTGGGCGCGACTATTTTACCCGCGAAGAACATTCCAAGCTTGAATGAGACTTTTTTTTTGCCCAACTTTCATGTACTTATTAAACTTGTTTTCCCATGAACTTTTACTACATTTTGGATCTCATTTGCATGATGAATTGAATGGCTTTAACCACTCACTTGGTCTCTTAATGATCCTACAATTGAGTGGGAAATGAACCTAATTTGTTAACAGTTTCACTCGTTGCGCTAGGATTGGGAAACGAAGGTGGTCGTAACTGAGATACTGGACATTTGACTACTATATTGTTTGACAGGTGAGTGTTCCACTGCCTGCTACCTGTTATGTGAAATATCTGAATACTTGAAAAACTTGATTTGCGACTGTTTGAACCAAACACTGGTTTGATAAAAATGGAGGCGAGCGTGTACTTTATCACACTCGACCTCCCTTGTTTCCACTGAGGTTTTATAAACTGTTATTATGAGATGTGATATCTCTATATATGACTGTGTTTGAGTTGCTTGGGTGATACCCATCAACTACTGCTACTGTTTGGGTACCCAACCTCATAGGTGAGTCGGTTCTATTGAGCCAACATGGGTTTGGTCGACAAGGCCGATAAACCTTGGGGACTGTTTACTGAACACTGGAAACCGATATACTTGAGTATTACCAAACTACTGTTTGTAGCGTGCGGGCCCAGTAGGGGGTTGATTGGTGGACAGAGATTGGTGAAAGCGGTGTTCTACGGACTTACATTCTATGAAAACAAACGTTGACGAAGAGTCAACGGATCCAGTTATGATCAAGCTCCAGTGGTGATTGGCTTTTGAAAGCCACCCATATCCTTAAATTGAACTGTGATTAAATTACTAGCCTACTGTATGGAGTTTATTTGATTATTTTGTGACCTTATTTGGCTATGTGTTTACTTGTTTTACTTGGAACCTCACTGGACATTAGCTCACCCCACTTCCTTTGTTTTCGTTAACAGATCGGGACGGATTTGATCAAGAGCTTTCTTAGCTTTACATTGTTTTGGACTTGTATTTGAGAGTGTAACTTTTTGCTTAAGTAGACCTTGCTTTTGACTCCTGTAAGATTAAACCTATAAGTTCGACTCTTGTTATATAAGTTGACTTTTGGCTATACGTATACTAAGCTTTTGGAGAATTGGTGAAGTGATTATGTTTTATTTAGGGTTACACTCTCTTGCATGGAAGATGTTTCGTCTGCTTCATTTGAGTTATTAGTACTTTGATCGACTGAATTCTGACGAGAGCTGGGCAGGTAGTCCACTGATACCCTAAGGTTCGTCCTAGGGAGAGGTAGGGTTGTCACAAAAAGGCACAACTTGTACCAATTTTTGGGGGTTCTAGGAGCTTCTTTTTTTGACATTTTGGCTCCAATAACGCAAGACCAAGAATATATACTACCTAGTTCTTCTAGTTTTGGGAGTTTTTTTTTATTTTAAGTTAGCTTGAGAAAAGGGAGAGAGTTTGGAAAAAAATAGAACAACCAATGGGTTGTGTCTTGAGGCAAGATACAAACCTTAACAAATGTAACTCTATTTATTTTCTATTGTTTAGTGTAGGTTAGTGTAGTATAATCTAGTTGTGGTTATCCATTCTTGTATTAGTTCAACAAGAAGGACAAGGGAGATGAAGAAGAAGAGGCTCAAGAAGCTCCAGTGACAAGGTTCTCTTCTCTCCATTTTTTATCTTTGTATTGAACTTTAAATGTGTTAATGAAAGATTTTGATATTATTTTTGTGATGTTGATTTAAAATATGTGTCTTGGGTATTTGGTTGAGCTTTCTATGATTGGTTGGTTTTGATTTCTTGGCTAATTGATGCTATTATCTTGTTTGAGCTATTTAGCATTTTTGCTCTTATAATCATGATTAACTGACCATTGATTACGATCATCTCAATGTGTTAGATTTGCAATGAGAATTGGAATTTGATACTAGTTTATAGTAGTGTTAAATCTCGGGAGCACACTAATGAAAGTAGAGGTACACCTTTGTGGCTTTTGTGGCTTTATCCCATGTAATTTTATAAAAATTAATGAACTTGTAGTTGATTTCATAACCACAAAAGTAGGTATGAATTAACTATAGGTATAGTTGGTACATCGGCGAAAGAGGATGTCACGTATATTAGGAAATTACGTTATAATTTAATCGAGATTTGGTACTCATTTGGTTAGGGAGCTGCATTAGCATGAATAGGTAGGGATTCCATTACCCAAGGAACTTTTATTTGTATTTGTCTATCCCTTTATAGATTAGTTTATTCATTTTAATTTGTTAATAGTCTAAATAATAGAGAAGTTTTAGTAGTGCCGTTAGTTGTCCATCTTCCTTGTAGGTCAACCTATAATACTCTATACTCACTTACGACCCGTATACTTGCGAAAAATTGTATGTGTGATATTTAGAAATTTATAAATATAAAACTTGGCTATAAATTGAGATTAACTATTATATGCATACCCCACACTCGTCAAGGTCCTTTAAGAGTCGATAACCGTTAATTAATCATATAGTGTTATGAATAGACGGACATGCAGGATTGTAAGTAGGGAAATGATAAGTATATCTTCTACATATTTTTAGCATGTTTTATTAATTAGTTTTGGTGTATTTTAATTAGTTTTATAGCTAATTAGCTAAATTTCTAGTGAAAATATGCATTTTGTGGTTTAAAGTATAAAAATTACATTTCTATGGATTTTAATTGTGAAAATTTCATGTTTTGTAGGTTTAATGATTCAATCATCAAATGACATGAATTGAAAAGATAATTGGATGATTAAGGATGGTTTGAAGTGATTTAAAGCAGACATGAAGTGCACAATATTCAAAGGATGAAATGCAAGTCTTTGACACATTGTGGTATTTCGGCTATATCTTGAGCTATATGCATCAGATTGAGGTGATTCTTGAATCATTTTGAAGCTAAGAGATAGATCTACATTAGGTATGAGACATAGAATTCCAGTTCAGTCATTTTCCTAGTCAAAAAATAGAAGTACATTTTCATAGTCAAAAGCTAAAATAGAGTTTTGACCAGTCACGGGTATTTTGGTCATTTCTCGGTCCACAGAGCTCCAAATTGGATGATTCTTCATGCATTGGGAAGCTAACTCAAAGTACTACAATTTTCATGTTTTATGAAAGAGTTAGTTCAGCTTCTAGCATCAAGAAAATATCAGTTAAAATTGGACCAAAAATAGAACAAGGATGAATTCTGCCTAGAAAGTGCAAACCTGCAAAGGAGAAAAGGTGGAGTGCAATATGCGACCTAAGGCTGCATTTTCAAGGTCATGTATTCATCATTTTTAACTGAAACTTGCTCTACAACTTTTTCTTTGTTTATACAACTTTCCAACTCAATTCCAGCAAGCAAATTCGGCTGTATATGACCAAGAAGAGTGTGGAAAGTTGGAGAAACAACTCATGGGAGTTTCAAGAGTCAAAAGTGACAACTAGAAACAACTCATCTGACTCTTGAATTCCTCTAAAATAGCAGCCTTTGGAAACAATTTTGCCAACTTTGGAAGGCTAGAGAAACACATCAAAAATGTAGTCTTCACTAGAATTTCCTTAGTTCATTAGTTAGAGTAGTATAATATAGGTAGTGTAGTTTATCCATCTTGTATTTGTAGTTAGATTTGGATGAAGATTGAGGAGCAAAGATGGAGAGTTTGAAACTCATGTGACAAGGGTGACTTCTCTCTTATCACTTTCTTTTTTGTATTTGATTTCATGTTTAACTATAATACAAGTTCGGCGTTTGTTTTCACGTTTAGTTAAAGTTTATGCTTAGAGTTTTGGATGAATTTTCTATATCTTATTAGTGATATTTACTTGGTTATTTGATGATATTATTTTGAATAAGTCATTTATCACTTTTGCTTTCTAATCATGATTAACCGGCATTAGTTGTGATTATCTAAAGGTGTTAAGTTTGCAATGAGAATTGGAGTTTAACAATAGTTCAAGAAAGTGATAAAGTTAGAGAATTTACTCACGAGAGTAGAGGAGCATCTTTGAGGCTTTACTGACTTGTTTCATCTAATTTCATAGAAGAAATAAGTTTGTAGTTAATTTCATAACCACGAGAGTATGTATGATTTAATTATAAGTATAGTTGATTCACTATGAGAGTAGATTTCACATACATTAGGAAATTATGTCATAACTAGTCAAAATAATAGCATTCACTTTACCAGTAACTTCATTTGCAAGAGTAGTAAGGAATTCCATACCTCTAGAAGCTTTCTATTGTATTTTCATTACTTTCATAGTGTAGATTTAATTTCTTGTATTTGTGATAGCTTAAATAATGAAAGAATTTGAAAACCATCGGTAATTGACAATCTTCTCTATGGGTTTGATCCTTAATACCCTATACTCGTTTTTGACTCGTATATTTGCGAAAAATCGCATGTGAAGTATTTAGGATTTATAAATATAAAACTTAACTATGGTAAACTAATTGTATATGTATACCCCGCACTTGTCAAGTTTTTGGTGCCGTTGTCTGGGAAGATTTGTCAATATCGGTGCTAAGAGCAACTTTATTAATTTAGATAATTTTTCTTATTTTTGTTGTTTTTGCTATGTCTTATGTGTTAGATGTCATTTTTAGTGTTTTGTGGGGTCATTTTTTTTGTTTTCTATTTTAGTTTGTGTCTTTTAAACTATCCTTCTTGACCAATCTTGCTTTTGAGATTGTTTAAAATAATTTTAGGTAATGAGGAAGGTAGGTCAATATGTAGGACAATGCATGAGAGAAGGCAGTTTGGCAATGGATGGTTATTACGTGCAAAACTCCATGGATAGAGGTGACCAAGAAATTACCAAAGGTATGTCATTCGAAAATGGTTTACAGTGCTTAAAGGCTAAACTTGAGGTTATAACGTTACAAGTTCAATTGGACACCATTATGCATGAAATTGAGCAAAAAAGGAATTTTAATGCTTATAATTCTAATCATATGATTTGTGACTTGTGTGGAGGTTATCATGCTACTCATACATGTAGGCAAGCACAAAATATGGATTATTATAATGAATTTGGACATTACAATTCTTGTTCTAATCAATGCAACTCTAATCGGGGGAATTCTTATGCTTATGGTAGGGATAATCACTATACTTGTAGTAATTTTTCGTGTTTTATGATTACCAACTTGAATGTATCTAATATGAATCAAAACCATCTTGAGAATTGGCAATAGAAAGGTTAACTAATGATTCTAAATCATCTTGAGATCTAGCTATAGAAAAGCTAGCTAATGCAATTTCCGAACGTTTTGCTAGGATTGAGGAAAGGTTAGATGAATTACCTTCTCATTTTGGTAGAATACAAGACCAATTGCATGAGTTGTGTAAAGTTATTTCTTCTAATGATATGCACTATAACCCTAGCATGAATGGTGAGCATGTTGCAAGTCAAAGTGGATTGCATTTTGATGAAAATGATGAATCTAATGTGTATTTCAATAAGAAAATGTCCATTTCACATGATAGTACCTTTGGAGTTAACCTTGAACCTCAAGCGGTGAGCCTTAATGACTCATTTTTCATCCCTCTTGAGGAATGTATTGAGAATATAGGTTTTAAAGGTATTATTCCCTAAGAAAGCCATGTAGACGTTCCTTTGGTGAGTTCTTAAGTAATGCATTTTTAAGGTAACATCTATGAAACACTTGAGTTAGGTAAACTACTTCCACTTCTCACATTATTAGAACATGTGAATTTTACTATTAAGCTACCTTTTAATGATCCATCACTACCTAAAATAGTAGATTATTCATTAACCAATCCTCCTTGAAAAATGTGGTTCAATATTCGAGCCAATGACTATAAACAAAAGTGCTTGTTGGGAGGCAACCTAATGTTTTGGTAATTTAGGTTAATTTGGAGTGATTTTATACTTAAATTATATGTTTTAAGTTGTTTTGTTGTTTTTCATTTGTAGGTTCGAGAATTAGAAGCGAAGGTGGCCAATTGAGGAGAAAAAGACGAAATTTGATCAAGGAACTCAACCTCTCGATTTGAGTAAATGTTGTTTTTG
This sequence comes from Coffea arabica, assembly GCF_036785885.1. Taxonomy (NCBI): domain Eukaryota; kingdom Viridiplantae; phylum Streptophyta; class Magnoliopsida; order Gentianales; family Rubiaceae; genus Coffea; species Coffea arabica. Next base: position 6,421,012 of record NC_092310.1, read on the forward strand.
ATTCTTTATAAGGGACTAAAATGCATGTTTTGATCATTTTACATTGCGTGCATTGAAAATTTTGGCAAAAGAATGATCTAGAATGTATTTTGAGTAATTGGGGTACCATGTACAATTTTAAAAAGTTAAGATTTCTGTAAAAATTTGTAGAACAATACACGACGCTCAGAAATACATGACTTAAGGTTATGTATTCAAGAACTCGCGCATTGTGTTTTGTACTTTTTCAACAGAAAACGCGATTAAAAGAAAATGCGATTCCAAGTCGCGTTTTCATGAGCCACGTATTTGACCTTGTTATTTTTCAACTGAAAATGCGAGTTTCAAAACGCAACCTCAAGCTCGGGTTTCCAAGTCGCGTTTTAGGGTTCCTTTTTAAATAAGCAAAAACGTAGGTTCTATTTCCTTTCTTTCTTTTCTTTCACCTCATGTATTTTCTCATACACTCACGCACCCTTCACCAATCTCGTTTTATACACCATATTTTGCAAGAAATCATCTAACAAACATCATTTGACCTTCATAGAGCCTTTTAACCGATTGAAATGTGCATAAAATATCTCAAAAATCGCATTAAGGCCAGGGTTCTTAATTTCTTAATCCATCAATTGGAGGTCAATTAGGGTGTTTTTCATAGGGATTTTTGCATCATTAGCATCACCAAACATCACTCTACCAATTTGAGGTAAGGTTCTTGAACTTAACTTGGTATTTTCAAATTCACCTTTGCATATCCTTTGAGTTTAATGACATATTTTGAATGGTGAATTTGCGATGTTATTTGTTGGTGTATATGAGTTTATTATGCCTATTTAACATCTCTAAGCATGTTTAGATGATCAAATGTGGGAATGTGATGATCATACAATATTTCACTTTATGCATATTCCTATTTTATGATCAATGTGATAATTGGTCTTGGAATGTTGATAAGTATAATTGAATGGTTCAAATTGCTAAAATGTGACTTGTTTATAATGCTTACATGTATACATTCCTTATATGGTGACATTTTAGCCAATTTGATTGTTTAATCTTCATATGGAGCATGATTGGATGATGACTTTTGAATATATGAAAAATGTAGCAATTTGTGTGGAATTTTAGGAGGAAAATGTGTGAATTGAATTGATTTATTGTACCTCGTGTAGTTTCTTGTATATTTTCTGTGGGTACATCACCAAAATAAAGGTTGAACTTACAGATCACCGTTTTATGTTTATTAACACCTTTATTATCACCTTTGTTTCTCATTTTCAATTCTTAGGTTTCTTATTAATGGTTAGATATGGAACTCGTGAAGTTCATGGCTTGGATTTAGTACATTTTGGATCAATGGCTTGTGAACTTCATGCTTTGACACTTCAATCGCAACAATGTGGCAGTATTACTTTCTTTATCTTGGTTTTCCTTTTTACACATTGAGAACAATGTGCATGTTAAGTGTGGGGTAGGGAAAGCTTGAACTTATTGGAATTGTATGTGATTGATTTGTTGGATGCAAATATTGGACTTGTGTTTGGAAATGTTATTGTGCTTAAAATTTTTCAAAATTAGATTTGTTGGCAGGGAGTTTAATCCATTTATAAGAGGAAACTCTACTAAAAATTTTTCAAAATCTTGTCCAAAATTATAAAATTGCCCCAAAATGTTTCAAATATTTTCGATTTTATCAAAGGGCAACAAGTTTCACACCATTAGTAAGTTAAATTCCTTCTACTTTTGAGATAAATATATGTGACTTAAAATTTTTTTGCTCATTTAATTTGAAAATGATTATTATGTAATTATAATTTGTGTATTTATAGGAAAGTATATCATGAAAAGTGGAGAAAATTATACCTAAATTTTGCATGTGTGATGAAGTTTTTTTTCTTTACTTGATTTTGTAAGTTAAGTAATAAATATGGTCAATAATTACAATACTTTTCTCATGAGTATTCTTTTAAGGGAATGATTATTATCTTTACTTAAAAAAAGAGAGAAAAGAAGAAAAAAGAAAAAAAAAAAGAAAAAAAGAAAAGAGAATAAAAGTTGTTCTACTCCAATAGCTCTTGACTTAGTAACCGGGAGTTCTCATCTACAAATATCGACTTTCACGTAAAACGATACTTGAATTAAGAGTATGTAAGGCAAATTGAGGATGTGAAGTGTTGAGTAACCGGTGATTTTCATCTAAAAATATCTATTTTTGCATAAAAAGGTACTTTCACAACTTGATTAATATATACTCCCTCCGTCCCAAAATTTGGGACGTTTTTTGGGAGTAGCACTTTTTATGCACAGTAAAATAGTGGACTGCACTTTTCATATTCTTCCAGTTTTACCCCTTGTCTGACACACGGAAATAGCCAGCTAAAAGCAAAAGGTCACAGGAATGGTGAAAGTGTGCATGTGTTGTGGTGGGCCATATGTAATTGTTTATTATTAATTGATGGAATCTTGTCATTATTACTAAGGGTATAAAAGGAAAGTAGTAGTGAAAGTTGTTTGACTTTTGCCATGAGACTCTTATTTTGGGACAACAAAAAAGTGAAAACATGACATTAACAATGGGACGGAGGGAGTATATATATATATATATATATATATATATATATATATATATATATGAATAAATCCCTCTTTAAGACTGAATAAAAGATGATCATGAGTTTATGAAGCATTTTATTGACCATACAAGTTGCTTGCTTGTGAAATTAGGTAAGGATGAGAAATTGAGTTGAACTAGTTAAAATTATGGTATAATTGTCTTTCCTTTATTTGATATTATGAGTGCTTGAGGATTAATGAATGATTGTATAATGGTTGTTTACTTTGTTTTGAGGAAATAAAGTTCAATTGTTTGCATATATTTATTTTCAAAATATTGGATGATTGTTGGTTTGTATTTCTTAATTATTTTTGGTATATTTTAATAGTTTTATCGCTAATTAGCTAAGTTTCTAGTGAAAATATGCATTTTGTGGTTTAAAGTATAAAAATTGAATTTCTATGGATTTTAATGGTGAAAATTTCATGTTTTTGTTGGTTTAATGATTCAATCATCAAATGGTATGAATTGAGAAGATAATTGGATGATTGATTATAGTTTGAAGTGATTTAAAAAAGACATGAAGTGCAAAATATTTAAAAGATGAAATGCAAGTTTTTTTATTTTGACACCTTGTAGTATTTCAGCTATATTTTGAGCTACATGAATCAGATTAAGGTGATTCTTGAATCACTTTGAAGCTAAGAGATAGATCTACATTTGATATGAAGATATAGAAGTCCTGTTCAGTGGTCTTCCTGGTCAAAAAGTTGAAAAATAGAAGTACATTTTCATGGTCGAAAGCTGAAACAGAGTTCTAACCAGTCGTGGATATTTTGGTCATTTTTCGGTCCATAGAGTTCCAAATTGGATGATTCTTGATTCATTGGGAAGTAACACAAAGGGATACAACTTTCATGTTTTGTACAAGAGTTAGTTCAGCCTCTATCATTAAGAAAATATCAGCTAAAGTTAGACCAAAAACAGAGCAAGGATGAATTCTGCCCAGAAAGTGCAAACCTGCAAAGGAGAAAAGGTGAGGTGCAATATGTAACCTAAGCGTTTTCAAGGTCATGTATTCATCATTTTTAGTTGAAACTTGATCTGCAACTTGTTCTTTGTTTACACAACTTTCCAACTCAATTCCAGCAAGCAAATTCGGCTGTATATGACCAAGAAGAGTGTGGAAAGTTGGAGAAACAACTTATGGGAGTTTTAAGAGTAAAAAATGACGACTAAAAACAACTCATCTGACTCTTGAATTCCTTCATAAACAGCAGCCTTTGGAGACCATTTTAACAACTTTGGAAGGTTAGAGAAACTCATCAAAAATGTAGTTTTCACTAAAATTTCCTTAATTCATTAGTTAGAGTAGTATAATATAGGTAGTGTAGTTTATCCATCTTGTATTTGTAGTTAGATTTGGATGAAGATTGAGGAGCAAAAATGGATAGTTTAAAGCTCATGTGACAAGAGTGACTTCTCTCCTATCACTTTCTCTTTTGTATTTGATTTCATGTTTAACTATAATACAAGTTTGGTGTTTGTTTTCATATTTAGTTAAAACTTATGTCTAGAGTTATGGATGGACTTTCTATATCTTGTTAGTGATGTTTACTTGGTTATTTGATGATATTATTTTGATCAAGTTATTTATCACTTTTGATTTTCTAATCATAATTAACCAGCCATTACTTGTGATTATCTAAAGGTGTTCAGTTTGCAATGAGAATTGAAATTTAACACTAGGTCAAGGAAGTGATAAACCTAGAGAGTTCACTCATGAGAGTAGAGGAGCACTTTTGTGGCTTTAATGACTTGTTTCATGTAATTTCATAGAAGAAATGAGCTTGTAGTTAATTTCATAACCACGAGAGTAGGTATGGCTTAATTACAAGTATAATTGATTCACTATGAGAGTACGTTTTACATACGTTAGAAAATTACGCCATAACTAATTCAGATAATAGCATTCACTTAACCAGTAACTTCATTTGCAAAAGTAGTAAGGAATTCCATATCTCTATAAGTTTTCTATTGTATATTCATTACATTTATAGTATAGATTTAATTTCTTGCACTTGTGATAGTCTAAATAATAAAGGAGCTTGAAAACCATCGGTAATTGATAATCTTCTCTATGGATTCGACCTTTAATACCCTATATTCGCTCTCGACTCGTATACTTGCGAAAAATCGCATGCGAGGTATTTAGGATTTATAAATGTAAAACTTGAAGGTGGATAAATTAATTGTATATGTATACCCCGCACTCGTCAGGAAAGGTTGACCCAAGATCATTTTTAAAATTTTAGGTTGATCTTATATGTTTATTGGGCTAGGTAGAGATTGGGCTTAAATATAAGTCCAATTTAAACGTGAGCCCTAATGAACTTCATTAAATTTAGCTCTAATGAATGCTCAATTCGAATAATTATATATAATAAAGTATATAATTAATAATCATATTATAGTTTGTAATTTATATATATCATAGTAATAAGATATAATGTGATATTTATATTTGTGTGTAGACAAAATTATGTGATAATTGTGTACTTCAACCAAGGTTGAAGTAGGTGTGGCGACCCCACTTCCCCTTAAGGCGAACCAAAGGGTTGGCGGGCCGTCTGCCCAACTCTCGCCAGGACTCACGCAAGCATTCTAACCCAAATCCTTTCGAAGGATAACTTAATATATGATAAAACAATTTTTCCCAAAAAGGATCATCTTTAAATCCACATTAACTTCAGAGATAACAATGATAAATTAGCCCGTCGAGGCTCTTAAACTTCCCACGTACTACGTACCAAAGTATAAAGTCGTACCAATCCGGATAGATAAATACACAACTCTCTATTTCAAACTTACAAGCCAAGTAATCGAATTAGGGTTACACATTTTCCAGCTTCACGTGGCAATCCAAAAGAAAGCACATTATCCCAAATAACACATTACAGCCCATAGAATAAGTTATAGTATTCAAATACAATCCAAAAGGAAAACATAAGTAAGCATCCAGCTTTCAGTTTCCAGAACCTGTTAAGGAAAAAAATAAATATGGGGTGAGCTAAAGCTCAGTGGTGCCCCAAAACATGCAATCACATAAATCAAACAGCGAGTAATAATTTAATCAAATTGAACAGTTAGGAAAGCGTGTAACAGCACAAGGTAGGATACAGGGGCTCTCAGGAGCCATTTTCCACGCTTGATCAGATACCATCGTAGTTGACCCTCCGTCAACTTTCACTACTTATAGTCCATGTAGATCCACTTATTTTAATCCTAACCCGTCACCATTCATACCTCTGCTTCGGGCCCGAACTTCGTCTACCGACGCAGTATACTCGAGATATACCCGTATAAAATTAGTCGAGGGATTCACCCAACGACGTTATGGTAGTTGGATTCACCCTCCGTCAACCATTTATTGCATTTTGACAATTATCACATAGCGATTTGATAAAGCGCTTAACCACATAAGCATAAAACAAGTAGGGACACTCACCAAGAGTGAAGTTCAAATGTCAAATTGGGAATCGAATTCCGCGTCCTCGCAATATCCTAGAATATCAAATATTGAAATTATAAGTTTTTAAGCTTATACAAATCGAGGTTTAATATAATACTAGTTTACTTTCCCATAGAAATTTCAAAAATCTACTTAGGTTGAAACTTAACCAAAGTAGTAAAAATGTTTCTTATAGTTTTCTTTGAGGTACTTTTCCTAAAAATAATTAGTATTGTTTTCTTGAAATAAGTCGACAAACCTCTAAACATCAAAGCTAGAAAGATACTTTGAAAATTTCTTTAAATCTACAGTTCTTGCAAAAATTATCACTAAGACTATTTTATCTAAAATAAAGTTTCTTGCCAAGCTAGTTTCTACATTTTTAAATTAAAGTTATAAAAACTCTTATTTTGGAACTTTTCCTACCGAAAAACTATCCAAGGCAAATCTTAAGAAAAGGAAATTAAAATAAGATTTAGGATTTTCAGAAACTAGAGAAATTATTTTTCTATACCTATCAAGGATAGTTGGAGCTAAAGGAAATTTGTCGGTTTTGGAAAAATTTAGGCAAAACACTAGATATTGAGTTTTATCATCTAATACTAGGAAAAATATTTTTGATTAGCTTGATAAAAATTATTCGAGTTCGTAAGATCGAAACAACTTTCACAGCTTCGATTCCAAATCGAAATCACATTATAGCTAAATTTTGTCGACTTGAAGAAATCACGTTTTAAATAGCGAATCACTAGGCTTTGTAAATCATTGGCCCTAGGTTTCAACAAATTCATTTCCAAAAGGAAAATAAAGCAAGTGACCAAGGTTTCGTCAATCATTAGCTCTTGGTTTTTGGCAAATCTCAAATCACATCTCACTTAATTAAAATAACGTAAGGCCTTTAAGCAATTCCAGCAATTTAAGTTCATCACTTTAACACTTATATAAAAATCATTCACATGGCCAAGGGCTTCGTCAATCATTAGCCCCTAGCTCCCAATAGATAATTCTTGTAGCAACATGGCTAACATTTCAAATGTTTAAACTTACTAACAGGTATTTAAAGTCAAGAACCAAATTTTCAACAACTTCATACTCAAGTAATTGTTCCACAGCCACACTTCACTATCTCCAATTTATTCTCCCAAGATATCGAGAGTTTCACATCCATATATCTTATAAACTTTAAAACAACTTGTTCCAGATATTTCAACCATTATGATTTCAAAGAATAATTTCACTTTCAAGCTGGAAATTCTTTCTCAAACTTTGGCAACTACAAGGAAAATTTCCAGCATTCGTATACCCACGTTTTTGGTTAAATCATTCGCGATATCAAATGTTTCATTGCTAAACAACATGTATATCTTAAAATACACCTTTTTCCTGTGTTTCGAAACCATTTTATGCCAAGGAAAATATTCAAACATCAACTAGTGAAATCCGGAAACAATTCAATATTTTCTGCTCAGACGTTTGGTTAGCCAAATTTTCCAGCAACCATTTATCTTGTATAAAATTCTTCCTTGGCTTATTCAGGGATTTAAATACTCAAATTCGGCATATGGATACTTAATTAACTGAGTAACATTTCCAGTAAAAAAAATCAGATGTGATTAACAACACAAGTCATTGAATTTCCAAGAAAATCTCCAGCTAGCCTCGGTTTGAGCTGCACAAAAAAATCCGGTTGCATCTTATTTTTATTTTCAGTTCTAACTCAACTAATTAACTACATGCAAAGCTAAAATTTCTTGTTATTAGCTAGCTAATTATGATTATAGGCTCAAAACAACAAAATTAAACCAAATCAAGATGCATTAACCCAGTCAAGTTCTCGGCAGACCCATAGCTAGGCTTTGGTTCATCATCCGAATGCACAATCAGTGCATGCAAGCGCTGGTATATCTTCATCTACCAGTAATTAGCTTAAACATCATATTTTCACGTAGCTAGTTGCATTTATGCTCAGATTATCAGATTTAAATAGATTACAGCTGCAATTCAGATTTCTGGTTCACATCAATTCCATTTCACTACATCAGAATTTTTCCCCAGGTTCCTGATTTCATCATCCAATCACATAAAATTATCATGCATGGCCCTAATCATAATAATCATCCAAGATTCAGTTAGTTAATCACCATTGCATGCTCAAATCACTTCAGAAAAACACATTAAAGCTGCATTTCCATCTCAGCTACTCGGCAGGGACATTTACCCAAAACAGAAATTTTCTAATAGCTTGATTTCATCATCCGACTGTACCACAATACATGCATGCCTCAAGATAGCTCAAACTACCTCTGATTAATCCTAAAATGATCCAGAATTTTACCTCACAGCAAGCTAAGCTTTCACACGAAAATCTGGAAAACTTTTCTTCCTCTCGGCTCTCACGCACGCGACAGTGGTTGTGGTTGTGGTTGTCGGTGGAGCTGGTGGTGTCGCAGTCGTGAAGTTGGGTGCAATGGAGGTGCAGAATGTGTGGAGCTTGCTCACGGTTTCTCTCTGCCTTCACTCCAGCTTACGGACAGAACAAAACAGAAAGAAGATTGCAGTTCGCGTTCTTCTTTGTCGATGATCGCGAGACAGAGAGGGAATGTGTTTGTGGAGAGGAAATGAGATTGTGGCTTGAGATATGAAAGGGAGAGAAAGGTGTATGGTGCCGGTTTAGGAGAAGAGGTTGAGTGTTAGCAGAGATTGTGTACTGCAGTGGTGAAGATGCCGGTTGGTCAGCTAGGGTGGTGGTGTGTTGAAGTGGTGAAGGATGCGGTTGGCCGGCTGGGGTGGTGGCTGATCATGCTGTCCGAGGAGTTGTTTGGCTGTGCATGGAATGGTTGTGGTGTAGTGGGGGGTAGTTTAGTCTTTTCACATTCTTTCTGATGAACACTTAAGTCCTTGATTCTAGTTTGATCCCAAAAATTAATCCCAAGTATAATTTGATCGCCTAATGACATGCTAATCTTGCAAGGCTTTAATTATCGAAATTCTTATGTTCTAAGTATACATAAGATACTTATATCGTTTTTGTCTAAAATTTATTAATTACAAATTAGTATTAAGGTTCCTTTTAACGCTTAACATTCTTGTTTGATTAATTAAACTATTAAAATCAAGCTTGATCAATATATATAAATCTAACATTTTATGTTAATATGAAAAATTTAATCTAGCTCTAAAAGATATTAACTTAGTCTAGCAAAACCAAGAAATTTCATAACTTAGGAAAATTATATTATTTTTCACATAAACCTGTTTTTACGTACTTAATTGCAAACAAGTAAAGGTAATGCTAGGAATTATTAAGGAATCAAAGAAGTGCAAATGACATATGAAATGTTATTTATATATGCATTTTCAAGGTTCTCACATCCTCCCCTCCTTACAAGGAATTTTGTCCTCAAAATTCAAGCTTACTAGAGAAATAAATCAGGGTACTTGTTCTGCATTTCTTCTTCTAATTCCCAAGTCGCTTCCTCCAGTCCATGATTTCTCCATAACATCTTTACCAGAGGAATTTTCTTGTTCCTTAGCTCCTTTACTTCTCTTTCCAAAATCTTGACTGGCCCTTCTTCATACGTTAACGTCTCATCCACTTCAATTCCTTCTAGTTGTAGCACATGGCTTGGGTCGGGGTAATATTTCCTAAGCATGGAGACGTGAAATACATCGTGAACCTTGGCCATGTTTGCGGGCAACCTTAATTGATAAGCTACATTCCCGACTCGCTTCAAAATTTCAAAAGGTCCGATATACCTTGGCTTTAGCTTCTTACCTTTCTTAGATACTACTCCGCTCTTCAAGGGTTTAATTCTTAGGAAAATCTTGTCTCCTACTTTGAACTCCAAATCTTTTCTCCTTGTGTCGGCGTAGCTCTTTTGTCTACTTTGGGCAGCCTGAAGCCTTTCTCTAATCAGTTTCACTTTTTCCTGGGCTTCTTCTATCCAAGGTATGGCTGTAGGATCTAAAATTTTCTTTTCTCCAACTTCATCCCAATGAATCGGAGATCGACACCTTCTCCCATATAAAGCTTCATAAGGTGCCATTTGAATCGAAACCTGATAGCTATTATTATATGCAAATTCTACCAAGGTCATATATTTATTCCATTTACCTCCAAAATCCAATATACACGACCTCAGCAGGTCTTCCAAAGTTTGAATTGTCCTTTCCGACTGCCCGTCGGTTTGGGGATGATACGCAATACTAAATTTCAACTTGGTCCCCAAAGACTCTTGAAATTTCTACCAAAAACGCGAGACAAACCTTGGATCTCGATCAGATACGATACTCACTGGAATACCATGTAACCTTAGGATCTCTTCTGTGTACAACTTGACCAATTTCTCCAATGAAAAACTCATGCTTACAGGTAAGAAATGTGCAGACTTAGTGAGTCGATCGACTATTACCCAAATGGCATCAAATCCTTTTTGACTTTTAGGCAATCCCGTTACAAAATCCATTGTTATATGTTCCCATTTCCATTCAGGGATTTCTAACGGTTGCAATAAACCAGAGGGTTTCTGATGCTCAGCTTTTACTTGTTGGCAAGTCAAACATTTTTACACATACTCTGCCACATCATTTTTCAAACCTTCCCACCAGTATAATCCTTTTACATCGTGATACATCTTGGTCACTCCTGGATGTATGGTATACTTCAATCGATGTGATTCTTCTAAAATCTCATTCCTTATCTCTTTATCTGCCGGAATCACAATTCGATCTCGAAATCTCAATACTCCTTCAGACCCTAACTTGAAATCTTGGTTTTCCCCTTTTTGCACTTTCTCCAAGTTCTTCTGGATTGTAGGGTCCGTTTTCTGGGCCTCCTTAATACGCTCTAGTAATGGTGATTTCAAAAACAAATTTCCAAATAATATCTTCAATTTTTCCAAGCGTAGGTTCCAACTAGTAACTTCTTTTAACATGTCCCACTCTTTAACCATTAGTCCTGCTATTTGGACCTTTCTACTTAGAGCGTCAGCTACCACGTTGGCTTTTCCTGGGTGGTAGTTAATTGAACAATTATAATCCTCCAAGAATTCTACCCATCGCCTTCGTCTCAAATTTAGTTCCTTCTGGGAGAACAAATACTTGAGACTCTTATGATCCGTAAAAACCTCAAAAGTCACGCCATACAAGTAGTGTCTCCATTTCTTTAAGGCGAAAATCACTGCTGCTAACTCTAGGTCATGAGTTGGGTAGTTCTGTTCGTGCGGCTTCAGTCTCCTGGAAGCATAGGCAATCACTTTACCATTTTGCATTAAAACACATCCTAAACCTTCCCTAGAAGCATCAGAGTACACGGCATAACCTTCGCCTCCGTCAGGTAACACCAAAACAGGAGCGGATGTTAAACGTCTCTTTAACTCCTGAAAACTTGACTCGCATTTTGAAGTCCAAATAAACTTGTTACCTTTCTTGGTTAGCTCGGTCATGGATCCTGCAATCTTCGAAAAATCCTTAATAAATCGCCTATAATAACCTGCTAACCCCAAGAAACTTCTAACTTCAGTTGGAGTTTCTGGCTGCTTCCAATTCATAACAGCTTCGACTTTTGCCGGATCCACGGCAATTCCATCTTTGGAAACTTTGTGCCCTAGAAAGGAAATCTCCTCTAACCAAAACTCGCACTTGCTGAATTTTGCATACAACTTATGCTCTCTTAGTATCTGCAATACTATCTCCAAGTGCGTAACGTGTTCCTCCTGAGTCTTAGAGTATATCAAGATATCATCTATAAAAACCACTACAAACTGGTCCAGGTATTTCTTAAAGACTCTCTGCATTAGGTCCATGAATGCAGCTGGTGCATTAGTTAATCCAAAAGGCATGACTGCGAACTCGAAATGCCCATATCTTGTACTAAAAGCAGTCTTGGGTATATATTCCTTTCTAATCTTCAACTGGTAATACCCTTGTCTTAAGTCAAGCTTAGAGAAGACCACTGATCCTTGTAGTTGGTCGAACAAGCTATCAATCAACGATAGAGGGTATTTATTCTTAATGGTAACCTCATTTAACCCTCGGTAATCAATACATAGCCTCAAACTTCCGTCCTTTTTCTTAACAAATAGAACGGGTGCTCCCCATGGTGAGTCACTCTCTTTCACGAAACCTTTCTCCAAGAGGTCTTGTAATTGAATTTTCAACTCTTTTAATTCGGCAGGAGCCATTCGATACGGAGTCTTAGAAATTGGAGCCGTTCCAGGCACCAAGTCAATCTTGAACTCCACATCTCTTTCTGTGGTAAAGTCTTTAATTCTTCGGGAAAGACATCCGGAAATTCCCATACCACTGGTACATCCTCTAACTTTGCTTGATCGCTGGGAGGATTGATCAAGAAGGCTATAAAACCTTGAGCTCCTTTAGATAACATTTTCCTTACCCGAATTCCCGAGACCATAGCAGAAGATGCTAACCTACCTTTGACATCTAATCTCAGGGTTGCTTCTCCAGGTATACAAAACTCCACCACTTTCGCTCGGCAATCAAGCTTAGCATGATGGTGACCTAGGAAATCCATTCCTATGATAACATCATACCCTTTTATGTCCAAACTGATCAGATCCACTAACATTTTTCGCTCTCCAGCCCAGAATTCGCAATTCTTATAAACTAAGCTAGTGATTACCTTCTTATTACCCATTGGTGTCCTAATTTCAAGCTCAAAGGGTAATCTAACGGGTTGCACATCTATTCCAGACATAAAAGATGGATCTACGAATGAATGCGTTGCACCAAGGTCAATTAACACTTTAGCTAATCGATGAAAAATTGGAAGTGTACCTTCCACAACTTCCGAGGAATCAGGTACAGGTTGATCATCTATAGCATACACTCTGGCCGTAACTGTTGGCCGGCTCCCTTCAGAAGTGTTTGGTCTAACGTTCGGAGTAGTCCCTTCCTGTGACGCCCCGACCAAAGGAGGGTTTCCTTTTATACAGGTTTTGTTGGACAAGCGGTGTAACACAGTTTGCAACTCGGAAAAGAAAAGAAAATTTTCGGAAAAATGCAGGGGCCAAATCCGGCCGAGAATCCGGCCAGTTTCTGGCCGGATAGCTGGCCGGATTGCCTTGCAGTTTTGAAAAAAAAAATATTTTAGCCTCTGCCTCAAATCCGGCCGGAAATCCGGCCAGATTCCGGCCGGATTGTGACGTGTCACAGCCGGTCAGAAACTTTGACCGGCTGTTTCCTTCATAAATATCTGGTTTTTGTTGTCTTTTTCTTCCATTTCTGTTCCTGCTCAACCGAGGCTTTGAGAGAAAGGAAAAACTCTTCAATTTTCTAGCTTTGATTTCTTACTTAATCTTGAGTTTTAACCGATGATTTTGCTAAATATTTCACACAAGTGCTCTCAAGGGTGGTTTAAGGCTCTTGATGGATTGGATTTGGATGGGGTGCTCCATGTTGATAGCTTCTTGAATTTGTGAGGTAAGATGTTTAAGAAAGGTTTTTCTTGTTTGGATAATGCTATATTAGTAACTTGTAGAGGTTGAATGTGTTATTTTGTAGAGTATTTCATGGGTTTATGGAAATTATGGTGATTTTCTGATTTGTTGGGTATTTTTATGATTTTATATGAAGGTCTTGGATTGGATTGGGATTAGTGGTTTAAATGGTGATTAATAGAAGCTCTTGTACGTTATTTATGGTTGTTGCGGAAAATTTCCGAATGTGAAGTGAATTTCCGGTTTCTAGGGTTTCAAATTAGGGATTTTTCCAAGGTTGGCTTTAAGCTTTTAATTGGCTTTGATTGAAGGAAATTATGACTTAATTGAATGTATGGTATTGTTTATAAACCATATGGGTGACTGTGGTTAATTGTTATGAGAATTGGTATTTGTATGGTAGGTTGGAAATGTGTAAAATTTAGGGGTTATGCCGTCCAAATTTTGAGAGTATATGTTTGTTTTGAATTTGAATTGATCTTACTTCATTTTATGGAAATTCTTGTGATTTGGATATTGGGAGGATTAAGTTCCATATTATTGACGGTTCTAAACTTTGTTTAAGTTAATTCGTCCTTGTTTTGGCCTATACATGATTGGTATAGGCTAGTCTCATGTTAAATGGGGATTTCTAGCCCTTAATTGTGATTAGTGATGATTAGATGCAAAGGTCGGTTTAAGAAGGGTGATTTCAGTTTTTCCCTGTTTCTGGACTGAAATTGGACGGCCATTTTCTCTGTGCTCTAGACTGAATCAGCTTTTGCACAAAACATGAAAGTTGTGCGTATAAGAGTTAGCTATCTACCTGCAAAATTTCAAATTGTTTGGACCACTGTAGCCCGAGAAATGACTGAATTACCCCTGACTGGCCATAGACCCTGTTTTGCAGACAGTTTTCTGTCCTCTCTTAGATTTCGATATTTGACCCTGAAATTGTACGTTTTGACTTGGGAAGTCTTCATATAAAATGTTGGCATATGTCTTAGCTTCGTAACGCCATAAGATTCGTGTAAATTGGATAAATGTATTTTCACTTGTGATTAAAATGCCAAAAGGTGGCAGGAACTTGTTAGGTTTAGAATGCCTTTTATTTGACATGCTACTTGTTATCTAGATTTGATCAAGGCAAGGATGTATGCTGGAAAAAGGTTCGTGTGCCGTGGTTGGTGAGTGAACCTCAACTATTTCTCCAAAAGTTACTCTTGAAATAATTCTTGCATTGATTACACGATTGCATCTCATAGTGCATGTGTGTGTGTGCCATAACATTGTGGCTCCGATGAGCTCTTGGAAAAGTCTTGTGCTTAGAACCAACGTTTTCACTACTGTTTATGCATTTTGGAGCACGATGGCTCCTTGTTCTTGTTTATCTGATTACTGGAGCTAAGGGAGCGTTGGATATTTAAGTACAAGGATTTTCACTGGCTCTAAAGAGCATTTTTACGCACATTTGATCGTTAATTCATGATAGCATCTAAATCCCTTATGGTTAAGATTATTTGCTTACTGATTTACTGTTCACTCGCTGAGCTTATAGCTCACCCCAAACGTTTTCTTCTCCCCACAGGGATCGAGGCCAAGGAAGCGCTTGTATTACGTTACACGTATGACCGAATGCCATGTAACTTGTATAGTTTAGATTTGGATTCGTTTGTGTAATTGTTGGGTTAGGGTGACTGTTTGAAGTTGGAGTGGATGGATTATACCTTGTACGGTTTGAATTTGGATTGCCTCTTGTGTAAAAGCTTAGTAGTAAAGTTTGTAATGAATGATTGGACTTGAATGGATGTACGTGTACATTACGCGGCATTTGTGATATGTAATTCATAGAGAATTTGATGTATATATATACGAGATTTATATTGCATTTTACTTGAGGACCGTAGGGAACAACTGAATCCTGGCGAGAGTTGGGCAGGCGGCCCGTTGACCCCTCTGGTTCGCCTTAGGGGAAAATGGGGTCGTTACACTTCCTGCACCTTTGGACATCCAGAAATTTGGTGCTCACTACTTCCGCATTTCAAGCACCTTCCTTGCTTCTTCCAGCAAATATCCATAGAATGACCAGGTTTCTTGCAATACGCACAGGTCACTTGAGAAATTATTGCTCGACCCTCTTGCGAGCTATTCCTAGGTTGTCCTCTTCCATTCGATCCCCCTCTAGCTCCATTGTTTCTTCCCCCTGCATTCCTTGTCCCGGTTCCTCTTGCTAGAGTGCCTCGTGGTGTTCCAAGATTAGTCACTCCACTGGTTCCTCGGCCCATTTTGGCCGGTGGGGCATTTCCAAAAGTCGGCTCCCGACTACTACTAGGAGCAAATCTTTTCTTAGACTGGAAAGATTTCACTTGGGCTCTAGCTACTTCAACTCTCTGGGCTCTCTCGATAGCATCTGTGAAAGTATCTATCCTCACGGCGGCTAAGCTTTCCTGTATTTCCACATTCAAACCCTGTACAAACCTCCGAACACGCCTTTGTTCAGTGGCTATCAATTCAGGTGCAAAGCGGGATAGCTTTGTGAACTGGACTTCATATTCGGCGACACTCATCGCTCCCTGTTTGCATCTAATGAAATCGTCCTCTCTCTTCTCTTGAATGAGAGGTGGAAGGAATTTGGTATTGAACTCCCTTGTGAAGTTCACCCAAGTTCTTGGTGTATGGTTAGTCTCCCAAGTAACCCTTACTAGGTTCCACCAGGAGCGAGCAGCTCCCTCAAACTGGAAGGTGGCAAAAGTCACCTTTCGCTCCTCCGTATAATTTAAGGCGGTGAAGATTTCAGTGATTCTCTCCCACCAGCCTTCAGCCACTTCCGGCTCGGGTCCTCCATAGAATTTGGGAGGTCCAAACTTCAGAAACCTTTCCAGTGCCCGATCATCGGAGTCAGCTGGGCCTCCTGGGTGATGCACTGGTCCAGCGGCTTGGCGTTCAGTCAAGCGCTCGAGGACGTCAGTGATACGGTCAATTGCGGTGGCCACCCGGTCTCCGGCCACGCCCTCTCGCCCTTGGTCTTGATTGACCTCGGGTTCCCTATCACCACCCGCTTCCGGGTGTTGTCTAGTGGGTCTCCCACGGCTCCTTCCTATCACTTGGCGATCCATATTCTAAATATGCCTATTTCGGAAGGATAGGTCAATTAGGCAAAAGTATTATTTATTTATGATTATTACTATTCTTTTTGGTAAATAAAATCAATATGGAATTGGAGAAAAGGTAAATAAAACACTTAACATATATTTCTACGTGAAAGTCATACAAATAACAAGTTGGGACATTTCCAAAAGTAAGGCACATAGACTAGCAAAAATACATACAGATCATACCTTATACAAAATTAGGGATATGGTGCCTCAAAGGTAAGTCATCCACCTAGACAAAATTTGATGACTTAGCTAGTGTTCCTTGCCTAACCATCTATATCTAGTGTAAACAGGTGAGTCCTAATCTAACCCTGAGCAGGGCTATCTGGAGCAACGTCCTCCTCCGGATCCTCCTACGGGTCCTCCTCTGGATCCTCCTCCGGATCCTCCTCTACACCTGCCTGCTCACCACCCTGAATAAAGCTAGTGGCCTCATCCATCATCATCGCGGCATCAGCCCTGATGCCTGCACTCCTATCACGCATCCTTTCGGCTAATCGAGTCGCCCTAGACTTCTGCCGCTCTATCTCCAAACGAGCAGCCTCCAGCAAATGATGCTCAACAGTTAGCCTGATCTCCAAATCGGCTATACGGTCAAACTGGGTATCCACCATGATACTCAACTCCTCTACATCCTGAGTCATGGTGAAGTTAGCGTCCCTTAACTGGCGACGCTCATCATCTAAGGATAACACCAGCTCGTTGGGATACGCGTACATGGCTCTGCACTGGCACCTAGGGTGCCTATCAGCAGGTGAGTAGCGTATATGGGCTCCTCCGCCTCGTGGCCTGTAGGAGATAGACCTAAGGGGCTCTACGTGTCCATTAGCCGCGCTACTACCGTTAGCATGTCCGTTTCCATTCTCCATATCTGCAAAATAATTAAAACTTAAAGGTTAAAACTTAGATAACTAATTAGATCGAATATCACTTAAAGTATCTCTAAGGGTCTCAAATCTTATTCCTAGAGAGGATTAGGGTTTCTAACACATCTACTATATCTCTTGAATAACTTTTTTAACCTAGGCTCTGATACCACCTGTGGCGACCCCACTTCCCCCTAAGGCGAACCAAAGGGTTGGCGGGCCGTCTGCCCAACTCTCGCCGGGACTCACGCAAGCATTCTAACCCAAATCCTTTCGAAGGATAACTTAATATATGATCAAACAATTTTTCCCAAAAAGGATCATCCTTAAATCCACATTAACTTCAGAGATAGCAATGATAAATTAGCCCGTCGAGGCTCTTAAACTTCCCACGTACTACGTACCAAAGTATAAAGTCGTACCAATCCGGATAGATAAATACACAACTCTCTATTTCAAACTTACAAGCCAAGTAATCGAATTAGGGTTACACATTTTCCAGCTTCATGTGGCAATCCAAAAGAAAGTATATTATCCCAAATAACACATTACAGCCCACAGAATAAGTTATAGTATTCAAATACAATCCAAAAGGAAAACATAAGTAAGCATCCAGCTTTCAGTTTCCAGAACCTGTTAAGGAAAACAATAAACATGGGGTGAGCTAAAGCTCAGTGGTGCCCCAAAACATGCAATCACATAAATCAAACAGCGAGTAATAATTTTATCAAATTGAACAGTTAGGAAAGCGTGTAACAGCACAAGGTAGGATACAGGGGCTCTCAGGAGCCATTTTCCACGCTTGATCAGATACAATCGTAGTTGACCCTCCGTCAACTTTCACTACTTATAGTCCATGTAGATCCACTTATTTTAATTCTAACTCGTCACCATTCATACCTCTGCTTCGGGCCCGAACTTCGTCTACTGACGCAGTATACTCGAGATATACCCGTATAAAATTAGTCGAGAGATTCACCCAACGACGTTATGGTAGTTGGATTCACGAGTCGAGGGATTCACCCAACGACGCAACTACATTTAGATTCACGGATTCATATGTTTGGTAGTTGAATTCACGAGTCGAGGGATTCACCCAGCGACGCAACTACATTTAGATTCACTGATTCATTAGAAAATGTTTCACACACGTCACCACTCGAACGGCTAGTTCGATAAAGTACACACTGCTCACTTCGATGGATCAGAAACCATTTATTGCATTTTGACAATTATCACATAGCGATTTGATAAAGCGCTTAACCACATAAGCATAAAACAAGTAGGGACACTCACCAAGAGTGAAGTTCAAATGTCAAATTGGGAATCGAATTCCGCGTCCTCGCAATATCCTAGAATATCAAATATTGAAATTATAAGTTTTTAAGCTTATACAAATCGAGGTTTAATATAATACTAGTTTACTTTCCCATAGAAATTTCAAAAATCTACTTAGGTTGAAACTTAACCAAAGTAGTAAAAATGTTTCTTATAGTTTTCTTTGAGGTACTTTTCCTAAAAATAATTAGTATTGTTTTCTTGAAATAAGTCGACAAACCTCTAAACATCAAAGCTAGAAAGATACTTTGAAAATTTCTTTAAATCTACAGTTCTTGCAAAAATTATCACTAAGACTATTTTATCTAAAATAAAGTTTCTTGCCAAGCTAGTTTCTACATTTTTAAATTAAAGTTATAAAAACTCTTATTTTGGAACTTTTCCTACCGAAAAACTATCCAAGGCAAATCTTAAGAAAAGGAAATTAAAATAAGATTTAGGATTTTCAGAAACTAGAGAAATTATTTTTCTATACCTATCAAGGATAGTTGGAGCTAAAGGAAATTTGTCGGTTTTGGAAAAATTTAGGCAAAACACTAGATATTGAGTTTTATCATCTAATACTAGGAAAAATATTTTTGATTAGCTTGATAAAAATTATTCGAGTTCGTAAGATCGAAACAACTTTCACAGCTTCGATTCCAAATCGAAATCACATTATAGCTAAATTTTGTCGACTTGAAGAAATCACGTTTTAAATAGCGAATCACTAGGCTTTGTAAATCATTGGCCCTAGGTTTCAACAAATTCATTTCCAAAAGGAAAATAAAGCAAGTGACCAAGGTTTCGTCAATCATTAGCTCTTGGTTTTTGGCAAATCTCAAATCACATCTCACTTAATTAAAATAACGTAAGGCCTTTAAGCAATTCCAGCAATTTAAGTTCATCACTTTAACACTTATATAAAAATCATTCACATGGCCAAGGGCTTCGTCAATCATTAGCCCCTAGCTCCCAATAGATAATTCTTGTAGCAACATGGCTAACATTTCAAATGTTTAAACTTACTAACAGGTATTTAAAGTCAAGAACCAAATTTTCAACAACTTCATACTCAAGTAATTGTTCCACAGCCACACTTCACTATCTCCAATTTATTCTCCCAAGATATCGAGAGTTTCACATCCATATATCTTATAAACTTTAAAACAACTTGTTCCAGATATTTCAACCATTATGATTTCAAAGAATAATTTCACTTTCAAGCTGGAAATTCTTTCTCAAACTTTGGCAACTACAAGGAAAATTTCCAGCATTCGTATACCCACGTTTTTGGTTAAATCATTCGCGATATCAAATGTTTCATTGCTAAACAACATGTATATCTTAAAATACACCTTTTTCCTGTGTTTCGAAACCATTTTATGCCAAGGAAAATATTCAAACATCAACTAGTGAAATCCGGAAACAATTCAATATTTTCTGCTCAGACGTTTGGTTAGCCAAATTTTCCAGCAACCATTTATCTTGTATAAAATTCTTCCTTGGCTTATTCAGGGATTTAAATACTCAAATTCGGCATATGGATACTTAATTAACTGAGTAACATTTCCAGTAAAAAAAATCAGATGTGATTAACAACACAAGTCATTGAATTTCCAAGAAAATCTCCAGCTAGCCTCGGTTTGAGCTGCACAAAAAAATCCGGTTGCATCTTATTTTTATTTTCAGTTCTAACTCAACTAATTAACTACATGCAAAGCTAAAATTTCTTGTTATTAGCTAGCTAATTATGATTATAGGCTCAAAACAACAAAATTAAACCAAATCAAGATGCATTAACCCAGTCAAGTTCTCGGCAGACCCATAGCTAGGCTTTGGTTCATCATCCGAATGCACAATCAGTGCATGCAAGCGCTGGTATATCTTCATCTACCAGTAATTAGCTTAAACATCATATTTTCACGTAGCTAGTTGCATTTATGCTCAGATTATCAGATTTAAATAGATTACAGCTGCAATTCAGATTTCTGGTTCACATCAATTCCATTTCACTACATCAGAATTTTTCCCCAGGTTCCTGATTTCATCATCCAATCACATAAAATTATCATGCATGGCCCTAATCATAATAATCATCCAAGATTCAGTTAGTTAATCACCATTGCATGCTCAAATCACTTCAGAAAAACACATTAAAGCTGCATTTCCATCTCAGCTACTCGGCAGGGACATTTACCCAAAACAGAAATTTTCTAATAGCTTGATTTCATCATCCGACTGTACCACAATACATGCATGCCTCAAGATAGCTCAAACTACCTCTGATTAATCCTAAAATGATCCAGAATTTTACCTCACAGCAAGCTAAGCTTTCACACGAAAATCTGGAAAACTTTTCTTCCTCTCGGCTCTCACGCACGCGACAGTGGTTGTGGTTGTGGTTGTCGGTGGAGCTGGTGGTGTCGCAGTCGTGAAGTTGGGTGCAATGGAGGTGCAGAATGTGTGGAGCTTGCTCACGGTTTCTCTCTGCCTTCACTCCAGCTTACGGACAGAACAAAACAGAAAGAAGATTGCAGTTCGCGTTCTTCTTTGTCGATGATCGCGAGACAGAGAGGGAATGTGTTTGTGGAGAGGAAATGAGATTGTGGCTTGAGATATGAAAGGGAGAGAAAGGTGTATGGTGCCGGTTTAGGAGAAGAGGTTGAGTGTTAGCAGAGATTGTGTACTGCAGTGGTGAAGATGCCGGTTGGTCAGCTAGGGTGGTGGTGTGTTGAAGTGGTGAAGGATGCGGTTGGCCGGCTGGGGTGGTGGCTGATCATGCTGTCCGAGGAGTTGTTTGGCTGTGCATGGAATGGTTGTGGTGTAGTGGAGGGTAGTTTAGTCTTTTCACATTCTTTCTGATGAACACTTAAGTCCTTGATTCTAGTTTGATCCCAAAAATTAATCCCAAGTATAATTTGATCGCCTAATGACATGCTAATCTTGCAAGGCTTTAATTATCGAAATTCTTATGTCCTAAGTATACATAAGATACTTATATCGTTTTTGTCTAAAATTTATTAATTACAAATTAGTATTAAGGTTCCTTTTAACGCTTAACATTCTTGTTTGATTAATTAAACTATTAAAATCAAGCTTGATCAATATATATAAATCTAACATTTTATGTTAATACGAAAAATTTAATCTAGCTCTAAAAGATATTAACTTAGTCTAGCAAAACCAAGAAATTTCATAACTTAGGAAAATTATATTATTTTTCACATAAACCTGTTTTTACGTACTTAATTGCAAACAAGTAAAGGTAATGCTAGGAATTATTAAGGAATCAAAGAAGTGCAAATGACATATGAAATGTTATTTATATATGCATTTTCAGGGTTCTCACAGTAGGTCTGAAACCCTAATGCTTTTATGAGCTGAGTATGCACCTTACGAAATAAGTTTGAAGCCCAAAATTTACTACTTTAGCCATTTTTTTGATTGAATTTAGTTTCGACTTGTCGAAACTTAACTCAAAAAATCCAACTGACAAGTGTACCGACATATCTGATAAGTGCATATTTTACATTTTTTTAACTGTATTTTATTAGTTAGTTTTGGTGTGTTTTAATTAGTTTTATAGCTAATTAACTAAGTTGCTAGTGAGTTTATGCATTTTGTTATTTAAGTGGTAAAAATTGCATTTCTATGAATTTTAATGGTGAAAATTTCATATTTTTGTAGGTTTAATAATTCAATCACCAAATGGCATGATTTGAGAAGATAATTGGATGATTAATGATGGTTTGAAGTGATAAAAAGAGAATATGAAGTGCAAAAGAGGAAATGCAATCAAGAACAAAAGAAAAAAAGTTTTCCAGTATGATACCTTATGGTATTTCAGCTATATCTTGAGTTACAAGTATTGGATTGAGAGCTCCAAATTGGATGATTTTTAATTCATTGGAAAGCCAACTCAATGAGCTACAACTTTCATGTTTTATACAAGAGCTATTTCAGCCTCTATTATTAAGAAAATATCAGTTAAAGTTAGACCAAAAACAGAACAAGTAAATCCGAGTTTGGATCTGTACTAAACCTGACTTCGGATAAACTTCTGTAATCAGAGGCTACATCCAAAAGGAGGTTTGAGCTCAGATCCCTATGTTACAGGTCTCGGATCCTAATGTGCACTGAAGATAAAAATGAAGAAAAATGTGATCCGAGGGGTATTTTGAGCGATCCGACCTCGGGTCTTACCCTTGGATCCTTAATTGCAGCTCTGCAACTTGTGCTCTATTCACACAAACTTTATGACCAATTTATTTGCAGGAAATCCAGTTGGAACTGAGCAAGCACGTATAGAGAATTCAAGAAGCATCATTTGGTGATTCCAAAGATCAATTTACATCAGCTTTAACAACTCACCTTGAGCTTGAATTCCTCTATAAATAGAGGACTTGGAGAACATTTTTACAACTTGGAAGGCTTGAGAAACTCCAAAAAAATGTAGTTTTCACTAAAATTTTCTTAGTTCATTAGTTAGGATAGTATAGAGTAGTTAGTATTATTTATCCATCTTGTATTTGTAGTTAGATTTGGATGAAAATTGAGAAACAAAGATGGAGAGTTTGAAGCTCGTGTGACAAGGCTGACTTCTCTCCTTTCACTTTTTCTTTGTATTTGATTTCATGTTTAGCTATAATACAAGTTTAGATTTGTTTTTTTCATGTTTAGTTAAAGTTTATGCTTAGAGTTATGGATGAATTCTATATCTTGTTAGTGATATTTATTTGGTTATTTGATGATATTATTTTAAGCAAGTTATTTATCACTTTTGCTTATGTAATCATGATTAACTGGTCATTAATTGTGATAATCTTAAGGTGTTAAGTTTGCAATGAAAATTGAAATTTAGTACTAGTTCAAGGAAGTGATAAATTTAGCGAGTACACTTGCGAAAGTAGAGGTGCATCTTTGTGGATTAGTGACTTGTTTCATATAATTTCATAGAAAGAAATAGGCTTGTAGTTAGTTTCATAACCACAAAAGGAGGTATGAATTAATTATAGGTATAGTTGGTACATCGGCGAAAGCGGGTAACACGTATATTAGGAAACCACAAGAGTAGGTATGGTTTAGTTACAAGTATAATTGATTCACTACGAAAATAGGTTTCACATACATTAGGAAATTACGTCATAACTAACCAAGATAATACCATTCATTTAACTAATAATTTCATTAGTGAGAGTAGTGAGGAATTTTATACCTCTAGGAGCTTTCTAGTGTTAATTTTATTATTTTTATTTCATGCTTATAGTCTAAATAATAAAATAGTTTGAAAATCACCGATAATTGAAAATGTTTCCTGTGGGATTGACCCTTAATACCCTATACTCGCTTACGATTCGTATACTTGGGAAAAATCTTGTGTGGAATATTTAGAATTTATAAATATAAAATTTGATTGTGGATGATTTAATTGTATATGTATATCCCGCGCTCGTCAATATCTCATAAGTCATATCAGATCTAACATGCACGTTCAAGAAGGTTCCAAGTTGGCATGACCACAGTTGCATTTTGAACCGAGAACCAGATCGAACTGACTTATATTGGAACTGAACCAGAATTGGAACCAGAACTATAGAGGAACCTTGGGTAAAGGTTTTGCTTTTGGTTCTCTAAAATAGAACCGGAATCGAACCCTCTGGTTCCAATCCTGGTTGGAACAGTTAAAAAAAACAAAAAAAAAGAGACAAGAGACAAAGTCCGACTTGGACTATTGGATGGACATTTGGAGTTTGGACTTTGAGACTTGAAGTTGTCGTTGCAAACTTGCTGCTACTTGATGTCGGCTTTATCTATTTACGATAAAGCCGTTGCTTTAGCAACGACTATTTTAATATAGCCGTTGCAAACTATTTTTTCAATTTTTTTTGTCTATAAATAGTTCTCCAAATTTCATTTTCTCCCACACCAAAATTTTATCTTCTCTTCCATCTCTAATACTTTCAATCATTTGATCTGCTTTCTAATTTCTTCACTGTTCTTATTTGCTCACTGTTAATTTGTCTATATTACGCTATTTATTTAATTCATCTAATATCTATAATTATGGGTATTGTATTATTACTTAGAAGGTTTTTCTTTTTAACTTATTTGCTATCAAATGGGAAGTTTTTGTGGTGGTAGCTCATCTTCAAAATCAACAAGGGAAAAAATATTTTTCGCAATATTAACCCAAATGAAGTCTTCAACGTTGATGATGTTGATATTCCAACTGAAGGAAGTCAACACACGGAGACCATTTTTGAAGAGCAAACAATTGAAATTGGCAGAGGAAGTGGTAGAGCTCCTAAGTCCAAGATCTTCACCAAGCACTTTGTCAAAGTTATGAGACTAAAGCAAAATGCAATTATTATAAAAAAAAAATGTTACCAATACAAAACGGGAGATGGCTATGGAAAGTATCACAAGTGCCATCCTCAAGAATATGGCATTGACAAAAAACAATCACAAATTACTGAGTTTGCTACTTCTAACCTTTCTTTATTTGGATATTGTGAGGAAAGAAATATGAATGAGATAGCAAAAATGCTAGCTACTGAACATTTAACCTTTAGTTTTTGGGAAAATTTGGGTTTTAAGAAATGTTGTCAAAATGCTTTAAATCCTCAATTTTAATATGTTCTTAGAACCAATATTAGACGAACACTTAAAAATATTAGCAATGAAGGAAAAAAGGAATTAGTTTAATTATTTGCAAATTTAGGTATTTTGTGTCCATATGTTCTGATATTTGGAGTGATCATTGGCAAACACATACGTATATGGCCATAACTTGTCATTGGATTGATAATGAGTGGAATATGCAAAAAAGAATGATAGCTTTTTGTATTTTTGATGACTCTCACACTGCCCTACATATTTTTAAAATGATTAGTATTATTTTGGAAGAACATGGTCTATGAAAAATAATTTTTCAATTGGTTTTGATAATGCATCTGTAAAATACCGCTTCTATTAGAGAGTTACAAGATCTTTGTCAACTTGGATTAGGTGGTAAATTTTTTTCATATTAGATGTGCATGTCATATTTTAAATTTAGCAGTACAAGATGGTTTAAAAGCACTTGAAAATCATATTAAACCTATTAGAAAAGCAATTTCTTAGTTGTAGGTACACCTTGGACTAATAAAAGAATGGAGCACTTTTTGTAGGGCTAATGGAAAAAAATCGAAAAAGATTTTCAAGAGATGTTCCTACTCGTTGGAATTCAACATTTATTAATCAATCTTACAAATATAGTGAATTATTATGTGCATTTTTTGCAACTAACATGGCTGATATAATGTTGCTCGAAAATAATTGGATTGTTTGTAATAAAATTTTAGAAGTTTTAACAATTTTTAATGATGCTACTTATACTTTGTCTGTGTATATTACTAAGACAACCTATTGTGGACATGTTTAGAAAATGGACTAATTATTATGGACATATTCCACACATATATTTCGATGCTTTGATTTTTTATCCTCGTGTTAGATTAGTTGATTTGTGCAAGTACTTGTCATCATATTATGAACAAATATATGGTAGTGATAATTATGCTTGTGATGTTAATAAAATGGTATTTGAAGTTAAAGAACTTACTTATTCTTTATATAATGAAATTTTTATTGCTTATGGTGATTGATTCCAGCTAGTACTTCGGATGAACCAGTAATAGTCCTAAAGTGACTGTTAAACTTGGTGATAAATTACTTTTTCAAAGGTCAAAGCGACAAAGGGGTTCACTTAATACTAGTATGAAAATAGAGGCATATCTAACTACCAAGTTTGTGCTTGATGATAGCAGCTTAACTAAACATTTTAAAGTTCTCAATTGGTGGAAGCAAAAATTGGTGAATTATCCTATCCTCTCCCTTATTGCTAAGCAAATTCTAGCAATTCCAGCATCAACAGTCACTTGTAGAAGCATTTTGGATGAGACACTATTAAGATTAAGTCTCGAATCACTAGAAATTCAAGCATGCGTGGATGATTGGACTAGAGTAAAATATAGACAACAAAAGATGGAAAAAAATGAAGAGGAAGAATTCAATGATGCAGCCAATATTAGCACCCTCGCAAGAAATGAAGTTAGCACTTATTTCAATATTCCATTTCAACTTCAATGAAAATATTATGTATCCTGTTTCCTACTTAAAATATTTACCATTTGATAATGTAACTTATTTTTCAAAATTTGATGATGTAATGTAGCTTTTCATAATATTTGTATCATTTATTCCTTGCTTTATAAAATAATAATAAAATCAAAATTTGATCTTTCTACTATATTTAATTTTTTCACATTCTATTTAAAATTTTAAATATATTATTTTGCATTAAAATTTGTAAGAACAAATAACTAAATATAATTGTGCTTGTATAGAACCAAAACTAGAATCCTAAATAACCAGAACCAGAACCAGTAAAGAATCAAAACCGGAACTAGAACCAAATTTGCTGATTCCGGAACCATAATCGGGAACCATCTTATAAGGTGCAATTTCGGTTCTACCTTTTTAAAGAACAGAACTGTCGATTCCAAAATGTGTTTGCCCAGTCCATGGTCTCCTCGAGCGGGAGTACAGCAGTGATAATTTTGCCCGCAAAGGCTTGTGTGCACACGGCCTCTACACGAGCATCACGATTTTCAACAGCATCAAGAATGTGTTTTCACGGGAATAATTTATTATTTTGTCATTGAAGGTATACAGGTAGAAATAAATCATATCTTTACAGGTAAATGAAGGTAACCAGTGTAAACTAAAAGAAAATGCTGTGATCTTTAAGTAAATTCCTAAAAAAATTTGTGTAAACTAAAAGACACGGGCTTAGATTTTTGAAGAAATTCCCAAAATGTGGGACTTTTTAGAAAAATATTCCCAAAGGGTGGTATTTTTCAGTACTCTTCCCAAGGTGTAAAAAGTGCATTCAATGGAGCAATATTTTCGTAAAAAACACACTTACAGAATGTGTTATTTTATTTGTCTAAGCATTAATTCGTTTCTTAAACAACTCATTTGCTAAATATGGATTTTCAAAACTCTCACTATCTGAGAGCGTCTTTCAAAATCTACTAATATTTGGGAATTACCTCGCAGATTAGTGGCTCCAACCGTTTTCGGATATCCGTTTCGAAGCTTTGTACATGCACAAGCAAGTTTTATACACGCTCATTGCAATTAGGGCACTACATACACAAGCAATTATATACAAACACTTACAGAATCGGTGTACATACTGAAACACCAAAATGATAAGTCATTGGTTTAGCCTTCATTCGGTTATTTGTGGTTAGTTGTTGTAATGTTGTATGGTTATAGTTGAATAAGGAAAGATCAACCATCCTCTGCAGCCCACATAATTAGTTAATATCATTTTTTTAAGTTTCTAGTATATTCGATAACTAAAAAAAAAGGCTAAAATTTCACTTATACAGGATTCTAACATTTTTCTATTATACCTCCTATTGGGATTCTACATTCTATTCTGAACGTATAACAAACGGACAGAATATTTAGGGGATTCCAATTTCCAACTTCTAACGGGCATTGACTAATGACCGGTTATTACTTGCTCGCCTCTTTTGTCCCACATCGAAAGCATCAGAGAAAAAGTGCCACCAGAAGTTGTATAAATACTCAGCTTCATGAAACCTGAAACATACTTACCTGGACGGGGTCGATGGGCGATCAAGAAGGCTCATGGCTTAGGTTGGTGACCTCCATTGCACTTGGGAGGGGTGCCTGCCTATGGTCTCCCCAAGCGGGAGAGCCAACGTCATAATTTGTGGTAGCGGGGCCTGCGTTCGCGCGGCCCCTGCCCATCTCTAGTTCCAAATTCTTCTCTGGTTATTCTTTGTTGGTTTCATAGACATGAAGGTGCATTGTCAACTAGCTTCTTCTTTGTTGTAAGTTTGTATAGTGGTGGAGCTAGGATTCGGCATTATGGGGTGAATTCGAGATAAAAATCAACATGTTGTTCTAAAACATAAAATTTGTAATTTTTGTTTCCTCAAAAATGTTAATTAAGAAGTAAAAGTTTTAACTTTTATTACTAGAAGTGATGGATTCATCTTCCTACACAGGATTAATAATCCGATTCTGTATCTGTCTATGAACCATGGACCGAATGGATAATACCAATTTGGACTTATTTATCTTTATAAGTAATCCCCTCATCTAGTTAGTAAACCAAACACTTTCTTAATAGAGATAAATACATAGGAACACGAACTAAATAAAGAGATAAATTTGGATAATACCAATTTGAACTACATATTTATTGAGATAGGATAATACCAAATTGGACTAATTTATTTTTGCTAATAGAATAATGCTTTATTATAAAAATTATATAACTCAACTCTCTCGCTATAATATAATATGAATTTTGGACTAATTTGCCCCTATCAATGACATAAAAAATTTTGGACAATTCTGTCCTTACCTATAAAAAGTTAAATCTTGGACTAATTTACACACATTAATGTAATGTTGGACTGATTTGCCCAAACTATTAACACAATTATTTTTTTATTCATTTATCCATATTAATGAAATAATTAAAATTTTGGACAAATTTGTCCATACCAAAAAAAACTTATGTAATTTGCCCATATTAATGAAATAACTAAATTTTGGATTAATTTGCTCCTACTATTAATAAAATTAATATTATGGCTAATTTGCCCTTACTAAAAGTTTTAGACTAACTTGCCCTACTAAAAGCAAAACCATATTTGCTTGGCCAATTTTAGTTCAAAAAAGATTAGACATGTCAATTGAGACTTGGGAGTTTGGGCCAAATCTAAACTAAGCTAAAACATCCAACATATTTATGACTCGAGTATGGATTCATAGTGTTGGGCCAAAACCCAAAATTCAAAATTCTACTCTTTACAAGCTGAGTTTAGGTTTATCAAAGCTTGATTAACACTCCTAATTATTGGTTTAACAAAAGGGTATTTTGGTCTATAACTATGTAATCCCATCTGATCCTATCTCTAATCAAACACAAAATTATGTTATTTTCTAACAACATACCATCTAATATAAAACCAACCAAATACTGGATAATAAAATTACTCATCCAAGAATGACTCAACCCTGGATGAGTAGTTTGAAGATAAGTAATTCCCTCATTTAGTTAATAAACCTAATACTTTCTTAGTGTATTAGATAATGTGTAATTTAAAAATTTTTAAATGCATTTATCTCTTTATTTAGTTCATAATATAGGGAAAAAATGGTTTAATCTAATGTTTTATTCTTTTAAAATACAAAATCTATTCTCAAAGCATTAAATTCGAACTTTTGCTAAAAGTGCTTTTAGCACTAAAAAGTTAATTCCTAATTTTATGGGATGATATCCACAAAATATCTCCAAATCATTTTTAGTACCAAAAAGTGTGTTTTTTCCTAAAAGCATTGCATCCCAAACGAGGCCTTACTTGGACGGGTCGATGGATGTTCAATAAAGCTCATGGCTTAGTTTGGCAACATTTGTTGCACATAGGAGGGGTGCCTGCCTATTAGGATGGCAACGGGGGCAGGCACCCGCGGACACCCGCCCCGCGGGGGGTCATTGGGGCAGGGGCGGGGGGAATTTTTTTCCCCCCGTTTAGAAACGGGGTGGGGGGTGGGGGTATACTCTCCCGCCCCGCCACCCGTTTGAAAAAAAAAATCTATATATATATATATATACATAATTATATATATATATAATGATATTATCAATTATACTACTAATTATACATGTCTATTAATAAAAATTATTAATTATTTATACTAAATTTATTAATACATTTATGTTAAATTCCTAACTACACTTAATACAATAACACTTTTTTTTCTAAAAAAACACAATATTAATTTAGTGATTGTATTTGTATCAGAAGTGAAAACTTGATTATTTTAGTTATATTTGTTTTATCATATTTGATTGTATTCAAATAACCTTTGTTTAATTATTTTTATAAGTTTCAATTGTGAAGTTACAATGAATAATAATTTAGTGATATGTTGATATTTTAGTACTTGATTATTTGCTCAAATTTAATTATAATAAAATTTTTTAATCCCACGGATGCCTCCGCAGGGGAAGTGGGGCGGGGCGGGGGCGGAGGGAATTAAAATGCAACGGGGCGGGGGTTGGGGGAGGTGTCCGCCCCCCCCATTCCCGCCCCTACTGCCTATGGTCTCCTCAAGTTGGTTAAGCCAACATCATAATTTGTGTTGGTTGGGCCTCGCTCGCTCATCTCTAGTGAAGTGTTTTTTTTCTTCCTTGCAAGTGATTGTGGTTCTTTGCCACCCCATCTGGTTTTAAATAGTGGCGGAGCCCGAATCTAAAATTAGAGTATGATTTCAAATAGTGGTGAAACCAGAACCTAAAGTCGAAGGCACAATCGTAAGGTTCAAAACAATTATGCTGGTCGAATGGGTAACTATAATGTATTGTATTATTAATTGATCGTTAGTTTAAAGTGATTAACCTTAGAAAATCGGATGCGGCTAATAAAATTTTCAAACTACCCAAAGTTATCTATTGAAATTCCCTTGTATGTGTTTCCTTGAAAAGCAAAAATTAAAATTAGCATTTTCACTCCTTTTTTAGTTAGTTGAATAACTAATATTAGTGTTTTACAAAATTATATGCATAATTAGTAAGTATTAAATTGCAGTGTCTTCAAACCCAAATAAGTTACATAATTACAAATCATCCAAAAGTGAGTTGATAAATCAACCAAATAAAAGAGTAATAGTACAGGGTAATTCAAATTTAGCAAAGAAAGAAATATTCTAAGATATATTTTGTAATTAAAAAAATTTCTTTTTCTTCTTTCCCCATAATTAGCTCTTTTCTCTTTTAAACACGTTAAAATGTAATTGGCTATCCTTTCCATATTACTCTCAATCTAGTATGGAATTATGATATTATCTTCTCAATCAGTTTAGTGCAAAATCTGGGCACAGAAAATATCTTATCCCTTCAAATACGAAAAATCAACTAGTATTAATTAATTTTAGTCTCTGCATCACAGACAGCAGGATTCAAACATGCAAAAAAATTTCTGGTAAATCAACAATTGCAGTTTGTGGTATGACAGAACAGCAGGACACAACACGCAGGATGGCACAACAGTGATAAACTAAACTCAAATTTAATCAGATATTTGTTGGGTCAGACGGTTAATTACACGAGTGCAAAACAAGTTGGGTTTCGGTTAATTTGCAAGTTGACATGCAAACCCAATAAAAATAGCAATTTTATAATTAAAGATGAAATTAAATTTCCAATTGCACTGCTTAGATGGTAAAAAGGTTGTTGAAAAAAGAAGGCTTGTATGATAGATTTTGCATAGGCCTGCAAATTTGGCATGAACATTTTAGTTGGAGGCTTTGAAGGCTAAGTTGTATGTCTATTATGTGAGGAAATAAAATTTGTTTCTATCCAACAGTTGAAGCCTTAAAGCTTGTTTTCTGCTTTGAAAATTTTATGTCGTACGTCTTTGAAAACTTTGAAGACTCTAAGATCTGTTTTTCATTATGTACAGTAGTAGTGGTTTTTGTTTTTGTTAAAAGTTCTAAGAATTGAAGTTTTGGACCTTGTTTTATGGTTTAAAGGGTTTATGGTGTATAATTGTATTTTGTCTTTCATCCTTCAACAGCAGGAGTCAACAGGTCACATTAATGAATGCAGTAAAGCATATGGTTAACGGATTTGGGGTTTTTCAAATTAATTTTAGATTAAACAGTTAATCTTGTAAAACTGTGATTCATATTGCAACAATTTTTATCGTGTAAAAAACTAAATATGTTAAAAGGATTAATTTGTAGGTCATGATAATTAATGATTCTTCAATGATGTATTACATTGATTCATATTGCAACCATTCTTCAAGTAGGTTATGACATGACATGTCATAATGCCAAATTCTAAAAGATTACATCTAAGTTGAGATTTTTTGACACGAACACTATGGTGACAAAACGCGACCCAATGCCAGGCTAAGAAAAAAGGGGCTGCTACACAGATTGATGCAATATACCTAATCTAATATATATATCCAACGTATGATTGGAGATATTTTGCCCCAGATTCTGATAACATACATGGCCTAAAAAGACTAATAAAGAGTTTTTGAAAGCTACAGCTGATTCCATCTGCTTTCCATTTCCTCTGTACTATATGGTAATGAAAGTCATCAAGCACTAAAGAAGGGCTCGTTTGATCTTTTCAACGTAGTAGTATTTGGCTACAACCATCCAGCTTTATCCCGTGGTTTGTTTGGTCAATTTTGTCCCTTCTTTATTTGTGCAAAAAGAAATTGCACTAGTGACAAAGCCAAAAAGGGCTGTCATGCTTTAGTATAGGTTTCTATTATCATATTGAAAAATGGCAAAATAATTTAAGATAAGAAGAAAAACTTCCGATGTTAGTGTTGCCAGAAATTGTGGGAAATTTGGAAAAGATTGTTGGGAAGAATAAGAGTGTTCATTTGCTTTTTTTTTTTTTCTTGTTAAATTTGGACTCTCCAAGGTCTGTTTGTCAAATTTGAAATTTCTCAAATATGTGCTATCAAATCTCAAATTTCTCATATTCTTTGTGACAAA
Organism: Coffea arabica; assembly: GCF_036785885.1. NCBI lineage: Eukaryota > Viridiplantae > Streptophyta > Magnoliopsida > Gentianales > Rubiaceae > Coffea > Coffea arabica. Next base: position 6,454,449 of record NC_092310.1, read on the forward strand.
TCTAAAGTTTCTATTTGAGTTGAATCAGGGGCTGTAGAGTTTTACCACAAGATATTTTGGAGTGACAATGTGCCACCTTTGTTGAATTTTCAGATTAGAAGGAAATTCCTCCCATCTACTTTATTGTTGTATTCATTAATGCAGCTTTATTCAAATGAAATTATCTTGTAAAAGACAAAAAGTGAACTTCCTATGGAGTAAAAAAAACTAAATTTAAAAAAAAAAAGCGCTTCTCTCACAACTCTGCCCCCCACCTTCCCTAGCCATGCGTTGTACCAAGTGTATCTACTGCTATGGATGGAACGACTGTAAACGATAGCAGCAGCTACACCGATAAAACTTGTCAAGCTCCCCTGACCAGTCCAGCTTGAATTGTTAATTAATTTTAGCTCTTCAAATACCAAAATTTCTAACATGCACAGAGGATGAGAATCACTGTGAATAGCCAATCTCACTTTTAAATTGTTAGGATAAAAATTAATCCAACTTGAAAACTTTTGTTTGTTACCATTATCTGGTTGTGATTCTATAAGGTCTTCTATAGTATATACGACAGACTTCAAAATATCAAGGTGGCACTTCGTTATTAAAGACCTAAAAAACATACGTATTGATAGGGGTGTGCAAAGTAGAAAAATTTCGATTTATTGACCAATTTCGAATTGAATTCGGAATTTTGGTAATTCAGAATGGAATTCGATAATTCGATTTCGAATTGGTTGAAATCGAATCGAATTCGAAGGTATAATTTTTGAAATAGGAATTCGAAATCGAAACTATGATTTCGATTTTGAATAATAATATTTATATATAATATAATATAATTTTTTTAACAATACATATATAATATATATTATATAACATAATAAGTTAATACCTACTGATACATCTAACAATTAACAAAAACAAACGTAGAAAAGAAAGAAACAAAAAAGAAAAGAAAGAAGGGCAAACACAACATTCGCATTCACACGCACAAATACAGGCAGAGACCCAGGAATCCTAACCAAAAACATTCTCTTAATTTCCAGAGTTAGATCTAGCGAATTTATGTGAACGTAAGCAGTGACAAATAGTAGTATGAGCAGCACTGGACTGGGGGACATTTCGCACTGCCACCACCGGTTATGAATCCCACTGCTGCTGACCCAGCACCTCTGCCTCCTCCTGCCTCTGCGAGCGCCTCACCACTCTCGACCAATCCTCTTCCAATCCTTCCTGCTCTTCTCGCCGCCCCTCCACCTCCTCCTCCTCCAGTGCCGCCACCCTTAAATCCCTCTACTCCTCCTCTTCCTCCAAGCCCTCCACCTCCTTTCTGCATTTCAAACTCTGCTAGGACGTTTGTATAGGCTATAATTTTTATGTTATCAGCTTCATCCTTTATCCTTTCCTCTTGAATTTGAGTAAGATAAACAGCCAACTTGTGGAATCCAAGGGGACTGCACCTGGGGAAGTCATTAAATTCGAACAGGTTTTTTCCATTTTTGAACAAGAAAAAAAAGGAACAGGTTTGAATTCGGTGAATTTGGAATTCACCGAATTCTGAATTCAATTTGGTGTCGAATTCGAAATCGGAATTGGCCATTTCGAAATCGAATTCGGTCGGGAAAATTCATGTCAAAATTTCGAAAAATTTCGATTTCAAACTTTCGATTTACCGATTTTGATTTCGATGCACAACCCTACATATTGATAGGAGGATGAACTTGATGTCACTGTTGCAATGGGACTGTCAATTGCTGTATGAATGGAGAGAAGGAAACAGAAATACTGACCATTAAGATGCAATTAGGCTACAAAGACCCTGTTTGATAACCCAGTTTAACATTAAAATTTAATGAATTCAGATCTTAATATACTCAGATTGTTGCATAACAAAAAATTGAACATCTAAATTAATTAAGTGGCACTGAATTTTCTAAACAAAATTTGTTTTCAAAATTAAGTGATAAGTTATTTATTTACTTATCACTGAATATGATATGCATTCAAATATATTAGATTTAATATTTAATAATATAATTGATTCAAATTTCATATTTTAGTTTTATCAAATACACCCAATGTCTTTGTTTGCCCTCCAAACTCTGTTAAAAATTTGTTGGCAACTAATCTTATTGCTTCACTACGCCTAGATTTGTGACTATATTGACGTGCGCAGGGTATACATATCAATTTAACCTCATTCTAATCAAGTTTTACATTTATAAACTCCTAAACACCCCACACGCGATTTATCGCAAGTATACGAATCGTGAGCGAGTATAGGGTATTAAGGGTCGATCCCACAAGGAAGATTGCAATTACCGGTATTACTCAAGCTTCTCTATTATTTAGACTATCAATGAATTATAACAAATTTAACCTACTCAAATTATACAAAATAGCAAATAAAAGCTCCTTAGGTTGTGGTATCCCTAACTACTCATGCAAGTGCTATATTTGGATCATTAATTACTACATTTAGGCTAATTATGGTGTAATTTCCTTATGCAATTGAATCCTACTTTCGTAGTGAATCAATTATACTTATATAACTAATCCATACCTATTTTCATGGTTATGAAATTAGCTACAAGTTCATTTTTTCAATGAAATTACATGATATGAATCACTAAAAACCACATAAGTGCACCTCTACTTTCGTGAGTGTACTCCCTATGTTTAGCACCTCTTGAACTAGTGTTAAATCTCAATTTTCATTGCAGAAACAACACCTTAGATAATCACAATCAATGGTACCAGATTAATCATGATTTAAGAAGCCAAAGTGCTAAATAACTTGCTCAAATCATAGCAATCAAATAACCAAATAATAAACACTAACAATCATAGAAAGTTCAACCAAACCCAAGGCTTAAACTTTAGATACACATATTAAACACAAAATCCAGAACTTGTATATTAACTAAACTTGGAATCAAATACAAAAGATAAAGAATTTGGAAGGAATACAACCCTTGTCACATGAGCTTTCTTCCTTGCCTTCTTCATCCTTCATCTTCATCCTAATCTAGATAATAAACAAGAATGAAAAAGTTACACTACTCTATACTAAGCTAAACTAATACTAGGGAGATGAAAGAGCTACATTTCTGCAGCTTCAAGCTTTCTCCCGTAGCTCACTCTCTATTTTTCTGCTATGAACTCCTCCTCTTGCTCTATCTCCTCTCTATCTTCTCTTGCAATGAATTTGGCTCTTTTTAATGATGAAAATGGTCAAGGAATGAAGCTTTACACTTTCTCCTTACAGCTGGTAATGTTTCTCACATGTCTAGCATCCCATGTGAGTTGGTGGAGGTGAAATTGAGTTTTCCGCGTAAAAAGCAGACTTCTCTGACCACAATCCGGTCAGGAATCCGGCCACAAATCCGGCCAAATTCCGGCCGGATTGCTACAATAAATCTGGGCTGCTACAGTGCCTCGGATCCACTAACCCAGAAACAACCGAGGGTTCGGATGAATAGTGGATCCGAGTGTGGATCACTTGCTCTGTTTTTGGCCCAACGTCAACCGATCTTTTCTTGATGTTAGAGACTGAACCAGCTCATGTCTAAAACATGAAAGTTGTAGCCTTTTGAGTTATCTTTCCAATGCATCAAGAATCACCTCATTTGGATCTGTGTAGGCTGAGATGTGACTGAAATACCCTTGCCTGCTCCATGCCTTGTTCCAGTTTCGACCAATAGCAATTGACTCTGTACTTCGGCTTTTTTTGACCTGGAAAACCTTCAAACTGGATTCGGATATCTTCACCAAAGTTGTAGATCTATCTCTTATCTTCAAATGGGTTCAAGAATCATCCCAATCCAATCATTGTAGCTCAAGTTATAGCCGAAATACGAAAATGTGTCAAAACTGTCAAAATACACAAAATCCAAGTAAAAAGTGATAAAAACCTCATTTAATCACTTAAAAGCATTTTTCACCAATTATAGCCAAAATGATTCATATTCTTCCAATTATATACCCAAAGTGACTAAAAATAATATAAAATGTCATACAATTATTACGTAAATTAGTCACTTATCATATATAATGGGTCTATAATCCTTCTATTTATCCAAAAATCAAAAAGAATACTTGATATCCCTTGGACAAAAAGGAAGAACAAAATCACCTAGAACTGCAAATGTGAATATCTTTTCGTGTTTAAAGGAAGTCTATCTAAGATAGCAAATTTCGCTCTAAATTCCAAAAAGCTCGAATCCTTTTTCCTATAGCAGAAATGGCCATGTCTGCAGCAAGGGCAACAATTAAGCAAACTTACTGATAAGTGACTAATTTATGTAATAATTATATGACATTTTACATTATTTTTAGTTACTTTGGTTATATTATTGGAAGAAAATGAATCATTTTGGCTATAATTGGTGTAAAATGCTTTTGCTCAATTAAATGAGGTTTTTATCACTTTTTATTGTATTTTGTGTATTTTGACAGCTTTGACACATTTTAGTATTTTGGCTATAACTTGAGCTACAGTGATCGGATTAAGATGATTTTTCAACCAATTTGAAGATAAGAGATAAACCTACAACTTTGGTGAAGATGTCAAATCCAATTTGAAGGTTTTCTGGGTCAAAAAAGCCAAATTACAGTTAAGGATGGCAATGGGAGCGGGCACCCGCGGGGGTACAAATGGGGTGGGGCGGGGGCGGGGGCAAACTATTTACCCCCGCCTTAAAACGGGGCGGGGGATGGGGCAACATACACCCGCCCCATCCCCTGCCCCGTCCCCCGCATAAAAAATATATATAAATACACAAAAGTAACAAAATCCCTAACTGTTCAAGGTATTTTTTGTTAGTATTTGGGAATTCTTCCTCTCTCCTATTAGTTCTAAAAAATGCTTGGACATACGAGGAGAGTTTTGCTTTTCGTATAGGCTTGCTTTTGATTTTTTTTTTTTGCTTCATGTACTAGGCTTTTGTGTGCATAAATTTTTGAGTTGTTCAATCCTTTTAAATAGCCATGGATATAACTTATTATGGTGGGGGTCATCTTTAGCTAATTAGTTCAGGAGACTTGTGAATGCTATTACTTAATAGGAAAAACTCTATGTTGTTGTAAAGCTATGCTGTGATTTTGGATATGAATCTCTGGAATCTTATGTACTAATACTCGTTTTACGGCAATTAAATGGTTTAAGATTTTAGTATTATAAAAAAAAAGATAGCCATGGATATATGTATAATGTTGAAATAACTCCAAATGATATATTTCAGTCAGGAGATGGGCTGGTAACTGAAAAGTCAAATATACATAGAGGAACAATCAAGTGCAACCTAATAAAAAATTCAGTAAATTATTGTAAATGAACATTTTATGATAAGTTGACTTTTTTTCTTGCGGGGGACCGCGGGGGACCGCGGGGGAAATGGGGCGGGGGATGGGGGACAAGGGACGCGGAATGGGGCGGGGGATGGGGAGAGTTATTTGACAATGGGGCAGGGGATGGGGGAAGGAACCCCCGTCCCATCCCCGCCCCATTGCCATCCCTAATTACAGTGGCTAATTCCTATTAGTCGAAGCTGAAACAAGACATTAAGTAGTCAAGGGTATTTCAGTCATTTCTCAGCCTACACAAATCCAATTGAGGTGATTCTTAATGCATCGGAAAGCTAACTCAAAGGGCTACAAGTTTTATGTTTTGGTCAAGAGCTAAATCAGCTTCTATCATCAAGAAAGGTGTAGTTGAATTTAAAGCAAAATCAGAGCAGCAGTGAAGTTTGAACAGAAACTACACAAAATGTCACTGTAGCAATCCGGCCGGAACTTGGCCGGATTTCTGGTCAGAGAAGGCTGTTCTTTACGGAAAAAACTCAATTTCACCTCCAACAAGTCACATGTAGTGCCAGATATGTGACAAGCACTTTGCAGCTGTAAAAGAGAGGTGTAAGCCTCATTCCTTGACCACATTTGTCTTGAAATAGCCAAAAACTTGCAAGATTAACGAGGAGACATACGGGAAAAGCTTGGAGTCTGCAGAAATATAGCTCTTCCATTTTCTGTGTGTTAGATTAGTTCAGTATAAAGTAGTAGAGCTCATCCATTCTTGCATATTAGCTAGATTAGGATGAAGATTGGGATGAAGAAGGAGGAGTTGAAGCTCATGTGACAAGGATTATCTCTTCTCCAACTCTTTATCTTTTGTACTTGATTTTAAGTTTAGTTAATATACAAGTTATGGATTTATATGTTATTATGTGTTTCTAAAGATTATGCCTTGGGTTTGGTTGAACTTTCTATGATTGCTAGTGTTTATTATTTGGCTATTTGATGCCATTATTTTGAGCAAGTTTTTTAGCACTTTAGCTCTTTAAATCATGATTAATCTGGTACCATTAATTGTGATTATCTAAAGTGTTGTTTCTGCAATGAAAATTGAGATTTAACACTGGTTCAAGAAGTGCTAAACATAGAGAGTACATTTACGAGAGTAGATGTGCACCTACATGGTTTTAGTGATTAACTTCATGTAATTTCATTGAAAAAATGAACTTGTAACTGATTTCATAACCATGAGAATAGGTATGGATTAGTTATGAGTATAGTTGATTCACTACGAAAGTAGGTTTCATATGCATAAGGAAATTATACCATAGCTAGCCAAGATAGTAGTTCTCAATGATCCAAATATAGCACTTGCATGAGTAGTTAGGGATATCATAACCTAAGGAGCTTTCAATTGTTATTTTGCACAAGTTCAGTAGATTTCATTTCTTATATTTCATTAATAGTCTAAATAATAGAGAAGTTTTAGTAACACCGGTAATCGTTCAATCTTCCTCGTGGGATCGACCTGATACACGCCCTAAACTACTAATTTGACCTGTATGCTTGTAGTCAAACGGATGTAAATCGGATTTTAACTTGTACGTATATCAAAACCCCATCAACTCTGTTAAAAATTTGTTGGCAACTAATCTTATTGCTTCACTACGCCTAGATTTGTGACTATATAATGGGTCTATAATCCTTCTATTTATCCAAAAATCAAAAAGAATACTTGATATCCCTTGGACAAAAAGGAAGAACAAAATCACCTAGAACCGCAAATGTGAATATCTTTTCGTGTTTAAAGGAAGTCTAACTAAGATAGCAAATTTCGCTCTATATTCCAAAAAGCTCGAATCCTTTTTCCTATAGTAGAAATGGCCATGTCTGCAGCAAGGGCAACAATTAAGCAAACTTACCAGCCAAGTTAGCCTAAATTTGCCTAGAAAGAATTGTAGGCCTAGTCATAATCAAAGTTTGGGGAATGCACTGAAGATCCCAAAGTTGTAACGAAAACAAATTTGGTACCTACTTCAAGTAATCAAGCTCTGGCTTCTATTTTGGTAACCTAGATTCTATTGTTTGTATTTCGCTGCTCCCTCCGTAAATTTATGCCGTGAACTAGTAAACCTCACTAGTGTGTACTTCAATTCTTGATCTATGAAAAAATTACAGAAATTCCCAAAAAAAAGGTATCTAAAGTTCTCAATTTTGAAGAAAACAGTGATGAAAACTAATAAAGAAAATGAATATTGTAGCATGACCTTAGGCTAACAATTAAAGGGTATAGTTGTGCATATAAATAGGCTACATATTTGTGGAAGGAAAAACTTATATTCATTGAAGTTATTAAGGTAAATAATAAACTGAATAATAAACTGATGTTATTGAAGTTAGAAGCTATTTAACAATTAATTAACAGAAGGCACTAATCTTCTTATTTCAAATTAAGTCCACGCCATTTGGAGAAAATGTAATTTCAATGGCACATAAATTTTGATGGTAGAACTTAGAAGTCATAATAGAATTTAGTCATAAAATTGCTTATATTAACTGGGTTTATTCTTGAGCATGACAAGGAATTTTCCACTTTGCTGTGCACCAGTTGGTCTCAATGGATTTCTTTTTTGGTATTTAAAAAGAATTAATAATGATTCCCCACCTATCCTGGTCTCAATGGATTTCATTTCATTTTATTATAAGAATTTCAATGTTGCTAACAAGAAACAAAAAAAAAAGGAAAAGAAAAATTACAAGCTTAATATAAGAAATAAAATTCAAAATTTTCAAGAAAAGTCCAGTAGACATAATTTCCAGAAAGTCCTCCCGCAGTGTAACCCTAGCATGCCCAAACTTGCTGCATCCGTCCACTGGCCCCTCGATCATTTTCTCCATCTCCTTCTGAAACTTTTCCATGGCTGCAACAGGCAAGCACACTGGAACGACCAAACCATCATCTCCTTGGTTATTTCGAAATCGCGAATAAACTGTTGTATTAAAAGTTGCCCCTCCATCCATAGTTCCACCATAAATTGGCTTTCCCCAGCCAAAATCTACCCCATCAATTCCAGTTCTTGATGCATCCGCAATAAACAAATCCTTTAACAACGTAGAATACCCCGATTTTCCATGCAAAACACTATAATCAATGGCTGATTTGATGAAATCCTCAGTTCCTTGATGTTTTGCTTTCTTCACTAGCTCTAAGGCATAGACAAATGAATTGTTGCACAACTGGTTGGCCTTTGACACTGCTGCAGAAGAGACAAATCCGTTGCCATAATAACCACTAGGCAACTTTGGTTTATTTTTACCACGAACATTGACCGTGCAGGTAAGGGTAACAATTTCTTCAGGATCCAATTGCAAGGCTATTGTTCTTGATCTCCATACAAGTGCAGTTACCAAATCAAATTTTGATGCATAAGGAATGTTTGGTGGAAGATATTTCTTGATGGCTTTTATCTGTTGTGCTCCAAAAAAGAAGCCTTTGCGTACAAGGTTGAGAGCGAGTCCAATATTGTAGGCTCAGTGCAACTATTACTGTTTTTCTCCACCTCGAACTCATTATGCACACATGTGACGTATGGTGGATTTCTTGCACTTAAGAGCCATCTTTGCCACACAGGTAATGGAGAAGGTGCTGATGATGGATCTTTGGACATTTGGCTTACTGCAATCAGAAACTGGACTAAGCCAATTCCATCACTAATTGCGTGGTTTATGCGAATAGCAAGGACAAGTCCACCACAGATCAAGCGGGACATCAGCATTATGACCCCAAAAAAAAAAAGAAAATGACAATAAGAAAGTTTTCAAGTAAAGTTTGTAAATAAGTAGGAATCTTGGAAAGTACAATTGGAGCTTTCTGACGGGTATTTTACATACATGCAAGTTAAAAAACCGAATTACACCCGTTCACTGCAAGTATACAGGTCAACTAGTAGTTTAGGTATATATCGGGTCAATCCCACAAGGAAGAGTGAACAATTACCGGTATTACTAAAGCTTCTCTATTATTTAGACTATCAATGAATTATAATAAATTTAACCTACTGGAATTATACAAAATAACAAATAAAGGCTCCTTAGGTTGTGGTATCCCTAACTACTCATGCAAGTGCTATATTTGGATCATTTAGTACTACATCTAGGCTAGTTATAGTGTAATTTCCTTAAACATGTGAAACCTACTTTCGTAGTGAATCAACTATACTCATAACTAATCCATACCTATTTTCATGGTTATGAAATTAGCTACAAGTTCATTTCTTCAATGAAATTACATGAAATGAATCACTAAAAACCACATAAGTGCACCTCTACTTTCGTGAGTGTACTCCCTATGTTTAGCACTTCTTGAACTAGTGTTAAATCTCAATTTTCATTGCAGAAACAACACCTTAGATAATCACAATCAATGGTACCAGATTAATCATGATTTAAAGAGCCAAAGTGCTAAATAACTTGCTCAAATCATAGCAGTCAAATAACCAAATAATAAACACTAACAATTATAGAAAGTTCAACCAAACCCAAGGTATAAACTTTAGAAACACATAATGAACACAAAATCCAGAACTTGTATATTAACTAAACTTGGAATCAAATACAAAAGATAAAGAGTTTGGAAGGAATACAACCCTTGTCACATGAGCTTTCTTCCTTGCCTTCTTCATCCTCCATCTTCATCCTAATCTAGATAATAAACAAGAATGGAAAAGCTACACTACTCTATACTAAGCTAAACTAACACTAGGAAGATGAAAGAGCTACATTTCTGCAGACTCCAAGCTTCTCCCGTATCTTCTCTCCTATTTTTTTCTGCTATGAACTCCCTTCCTTTTCCTCTTGCAATGAATTTGGCTATTTAATGATGAAAGGTGGTCAAGGAATGAAGCTTTACACTTTCCTTTTACAGTTGGAGATGTTTCTCACATGTCTAGCAACGCATGTGAGTTGGTGGAGGTGAAATTGAGTTTTCCGCGTAAAAAGCAGACTTCTCTGACCACAATCCGGCCAGGAATCCGGCCACAAATCCGGCCAAATTCCGGCCGGATTGCTACAGTAAATCTGGGCTGCTACAGTGATCCGAGCTCGGTTCCACTAACCCAGAAACAGCCGAGGGTTCGGATGAATAGTGGATCCGAGTGTGGATCACTTGCTCTGTTTTTGGCCCAACTTCAACCGATCTTTTCTTGATATTAGAGGCTGAACCAGCTCATGTCTAAAACACGAAAGTTGTAGCCTTTTGAGTTATCTTTCCAATGCATCAAGATTCACCTCATTTGGATCTGTGTAGGCTGAGATATGACCTAAATACCCTTGCCTGCTCCATGCCTTGTTCCAGTTTCGACCAATAGCAATTGACTCTGTACTTCGGCTTTTTGACCTGGAAAACCTTCAAACTGGATTCAGATGTCTTCACCAAAGTTGTATATCTATCTCTTATCTTCAAATGGGTTCAAGAATCATCCCAATCCGATCATTGTAACTCAAGTTATAGCCGAAATACGAAAATGTGTCAAAACTGTCAAAATACACAAAATCCCACTAAAAAGTGATAAAAACCTCATTTAATCACTTAAAAGCATTTTTCATCAATTATAGCCAAAATGATTCATTTTCTTCCAATAATATAACTAAAGTGACTAAAAGTAATATAAAATATCATACATTTATTACGTAAATTAGTCACTTATCACTTTCAAGCAAAAATTCCTCAACATAGTCACTAAGTTCTTTAATTGTACAAAATAGCCACTAGTAACTGATTTGATTTTGTGAGTTCATTGCCATTTTGAAATAAAAACTAGTTGAATAACCAAAAGTGTAACATTCCAATAATACACTGGAAGTGGAATTTTTTGTCCTAAAATGTAAATATTAACAAAACCTTATGGCTTCACATATTTTGGATTGTTTCCGTATATTTACTCAATTAATCTATCGACAGATTCCAATAGTGCCCCATAACTATTTAACTATCAATATTTTCAAGGGTAAGTTACTGATAATCGCTTATGGTTTTGTATGTTATCATATAATCCCTTTATCATTTCAAAATATGCACATAACATGCGTGTATAGACACCAAAATTTCAGTTTAATTTAGTTAAATTTGAGCTTTATTTATTTATTTATTCTTGTTTTATTTTATTTATTTTAGTTGATTAAATTGGTAGTAGCAAATTAGGTTCATCATTCTCTTTTTTTTTAAAAAAACATTTTATTATTATTATTATTATTATTATTATCAAATTTCTAAAAAAAGAAAGAGAAGAAGAAAAAGGAAATTCTCAATAAAAATCCATTTTTTATCTTTGTCAAACTCAGTTTTTGCTAGGTGAAGTGACATTTTGTAAGGTAATTAGAAATTAGCATTTATTTACCATAAATTGGTTTTGGAAAAGAAAAATACAAAATAAAAAAATATGTGTGGCACAACATGCAATAGGGCCAAGTAGGGTGCATGCAAAAGGGCAAGTGCCCCTATTTTTCTTTGGACACCACAAAAAAGGGAGGGGGTAGATGGCAAGACACTTAAAAACCTTGAAATTTTGGAAACAAAAAAGCAAAGAAAAAAAAAAAAGAGAGAGCGACAGGCTTGGGGAAAATACCAGAAAAGAAAAAGAGAGAAAGGCTTGGCAGTTGGGGGTTAGAGGAAAAAGGCTACGAGAGCTGGCGGTGGAGCTTTGGGAAGAAGAAGGAAACTGAAAACAAGAAAAAACAAGGGAAGCTACGGGCTGAGGGAAAAGGAAAAAACTGAGGAAAAAGAAAAAAGAACAAGGGTTTCGGGAAGAGGGTAGGAAACCAGAGAAAGATACAAAGGCAAAGAAAAGAAAAGGGAACGGAGGGAAGAAAAAGAAGAAGGAAGGGCTTCGGCTGTGGAAAGGGGGAGGTTTTGGGAGAGAGAAGAACTGAGAGAGGGAGGAGTGAGTGAGGGAGGCTACGGGCAAGAAAAAGGAACAAAAGAGGGTTTTTCTGGGCTGAAAAGAGAGAGGAGAGGCTGCGGGAAAGGAACAAAAAGCAAGAAAAGGAAAACTAGAGGGGAAGCTTTGGATAGAGGAAACCAGGAGCTTAGGGAAATCTGGGAAGGACAAGAAAACAGGAGGAAGGCGACGGGCTGAAAAAAGGAAGCAAAAGGAAGGAAAAGAAGTTGCGGGGAAAGGAGAACCGAGGGAGGAAGCTTCGGGTAGAAGAGCAAGGAAAGAACCAGAAAGGGTTTCACGGGAGAAAGGAGGAGGAAGAAAAAGAGACAAGGGGGGAGGAAAGAAAAGGAGCAAGGAGGATCTGTCTGGGAAAGCATCTGGGGAGAATCGGAGGAACAAAGAGAAAGAAAAACAGCGGGAAAAGAAAAGGAAACCAGTGGAAATTGAGAGAGAGTGCAGAAGATTTTTCTGCAAAACCCACAACCAGGCTGGCGGAGCAGCCGTGTCCAGGGTGGAATTCCGACCAAATTTCTAGCTGTTAGGAGAATCTCTTTACTTCTGCACCATCTTGAGACGTATTGGAAGAATTTTTGTGTAGAAATCATTTAAGGAAAACCATTCTATGAAGGCCAACTCGAAGCTCCAAGTTTTGGGTTCATCAGTGCTGAAATTTCGGCAACAAGCTTCTCTTTGCTTCATTCCAGCAAATAACAAGCACTCCGTGGGGATAATTTCACCTCCATTCAACTGTGCAAACATCCACAGCTAAACTGCAACTTCTTCCCTTGTTAGTTTAACGTTTTATGATGATTGAAGATCATCGGACATGAATTCTTGTTGTTTTGCTGTCAGCTTCATTTTCTAGTTTCATCAGTTTTTGTTATGCTTGATAATGACTGACCATAGGCATGATAAACTCCCATTGAAGTCAAAGAGATGCTGTTGTTCTTCGGTTAATCAGTTCTCTTATTATTTTCTTCGGTTAATTGCAATATGCGTTGTGTTATTTCTAGGATAGTCAAAGTCGTGTTCTGGTGACTTACTCTTTCTTTGTTATTATAAAGTAAGGAGAGACAAAACATGTAAAGAATTTGATTAGGGCTGAATTTCCTTTAGCTGCACATGGTGGCTTTTTCTGATTTTTTTCTCCTTCCCCTTCGCCCGTTTCATTCTGTCCAAAGATCTGCTTTCTTGCCGTAAGTTGGAAAGCCAAGTTGATGCTTGGTGATCTTGTTAGAAGGCCATGTAGCCTCTTATGCTCAAACCGAAACTTGGAAACAAGTTTGGAGTAACTTTGGGTAAATGGGTTTCCGGATGGTGATGATACAGTTGCAGGAAAGCTTCAAAAGAAGAATAGCTTCTTCAAAGCTTTGCGTGAAAGGTTTTAAAAATTGCGTTTTGGCCCCTCAAGTTTCAAATATTGTCACTATAGCCCAGAAAATTGGAAAATTAATCAATTTTGTCCCTTTAACATGTTATTATTTTTAATAACATATCAATTTTGATATGATTTAATGTAATTTTTGGATAGATTTTTAGTGAATTTTCGGATGAAATTTGAGGTTTAATAGTTTTTGAGAGATTTATGATTTTGATTTGGATTTTTAGTGAAATTTTGGGTATTTTTATTTTTTAATTGTAACAAATGGTTTTTCATTTATTTTTTTGTGAATTTTAGTTTTGTTTTGGTAGGTTTCATTTTAAGCCATTAATTTTAATTTATTTTAATTTAGATCCCTAATATTTGTAATAATAATAATTTGACCCCTCAAACTTCTTTAATTATTTCAATTGGGTCCTTGTTTGTTTTAATTTATCAAAAATGGGTTGTTTATTTTTATTTGAACAATTTGATTGATTCAATTTCGTGTTTATTTTCGTTTCTTGTGATTATTTGTTAATTAAAGTGATGCCTTGACTATTTTATTGTTTTGGAGGGTAAATAAGAAAATTGCATTTCATTAGACAACCAATTCAAGGAAGGTACACTCTACTCCTTTATTTTGATTTTATTTGACGTTATGTGTTCCTATGTGATTTTATGTGTGTAATTGCATGCTTTTTCTTGAATTTTTTATTATTCTATTTATTTACTTTATTTATTTTAATTTTTGAATATTTATTTTAATTTATTTTATTTTTAGTTATTTGAGAGGCATTTAAATGCCAAATTATAATAGTTAGGTTATTATTTCATTTCACTTCATTCTTTCCCCTTTTAGATTGTAGTTATGGCCCCCAAATGTAATAGTTAGTTCTTTATTCGTTTTATTTGCTTTGTGTGTTTTGCATGCTTGTGTGTTTACGTGTTATTCACTTTCTTAGGGCTTGCATCTAGATATCATGCTTATGTGCTATGTGTTTTATGTGATATTATGTATTTACTCGCTTTTATTATGTTTATATGATTTGTTTGATTATAATAAATGCATGACGTAACCACACTAGTCCAACGCTAGTTGTGGTATTTTTTTCCGACACCACACTAGTCCAACACTAGTTGTGGCCCTTTGTTCTGATTTCACGTTAGTCCAATGCTAGTGAGAACATGTAGATATGGGTTAGTCTAACGCTAAACCCTTAGGGACCGTCCACATGTTAGATCATGTTTGTGTGACAAATCACTATATTTCATGCATATTTTTTCATTTTTTAGGATCCTTATCATTTTGCATGACATTTTCCTTATATGTATATCCCTTATCCCATATTCCCACTATATGTATATTCCTTATCCCATATTTCCCTTATATGTATATTCCTTATCCCTATGTGTGAGACATAATATTAAACTTGCATTTCATTTAAGGAAATTAAAACTAAGTTAGATCATTTGCTTGATTAGATAGGAGAAATACCTCTCGAATATGGGATATGGACGAGTATGACTCTCTATCCATAGCACGCTCGTATTCCCTCTATTAAAGGGAAGATTAAAGTCACGAATTTTATCCCCCCCGCACCCGTTATGATGCATTCCTTTAGGTAATGTATATTTGTATAATTATTATTTTCTTTTCTTTCCTTCGAGCCTCATATTCTTGCATATTCGTGACCTCTTCAAAGAGTCACTCTTGGGCATCACAATTAATGTGATTTGCACCAATTAAACTTTGTAGAGATATTTCGACTCCCCGATATCCTCCTAAGTTTTGGTTTTGTATTCATATAGTGACCAAATGTGATTAATTCTTAGGTTAAAATAAGCAAATTTTTACTAAATCACGCAACTAGCCTTGGTTAGGCTGAAAGAGTGCATTGGATCTTATCTTTGCCTTCCCTTTCTTCAAATGTGACTCCCGACCCCTTTTCTCTTGATTTTCGCAAATTTGGAATCGTTTAAAAAGGGTTTTCTCTACTTTTTCTTTAAAAATTCATTTTAGGTAACTTGGCACGCCTTAACTCAATACCAAGTGGCGACTCATATTTTTCATTAAAAACGCTTTTTAAACTATTATTTTGGGTCAAACCATCGCACTTTTAAAGTCCCATTTGTACCCATTTTCTTTATTTATTTCCTAAAATCAAAAAGTCATTTTTTCAGTCAAAATTAATCAACAATCATTTCTTTATTTATTTTCTAATTAAAAATTCATTTTTTCACTCAAAAATAAATCCAAAAAATCATTTTTATAAACACCTTATTTTTCGTTTAAAAATGGGGCGCGACAATTTGTACTTGTATATAAAGTAAAAATTTGATGAAAAATGATCTTTGTAATGTCATTAATTGAAATGCTAGAATTATTCTTGTTTAAGTACAAAATAGACCTAGCGTGAAACCATGTTGGATACAACTATAAACTATAAAGTGATTATGTGGATATGTTGGGTCAATCTTTGCAATAGGAGGTGCTTTCCATCCATTATTTATTATGTGGATATTTTGAAACGTTGGATGTTCACGTCACAATTTGTTAAACCACAGAGTGGTTATTTGTAATTTACTCTATTTTCAACTTATCTATACAATTAATAAATAATCAAATAGAGATATTCAATTTGGCTGGAAGATGAAGAGACAAAAGTTAACCGGAATGTTTGGCTCACTTGAATCAACATCAATGGACTATCCAAGATCTCTGTAGAGCCAAAAGAATCCACTAAGAACTCCTTTGAGAAAGGACATGGTGGCCGTAGGGCTGTCAACGGGCCGGGTCCGGGCCGGAATTCATTATTCCGGACCCGGACCCGAATTACTATGCCGGACCCGGACCCGACCCGTTTACCCGACGGGTCTTTTATTCTATGTTCCGGATCCGGGTCCGGCGGGTCCCGGATCCGGATCCGGGTCTACCCGAACAAATTTAGCAAAATTTATAATTTCTAATAAAAATGAAAAAAAATATATTTGTAAACTAATTTTTAACTAATGCAAAGAAAAAATCAAATAAGAAAAGAAATCAAATTAACTTTATTAAAATACATCACTCTAATCAAATTATATTGATAAATATATATATTTAAAATTATTAATTCATTTATATCCGGATCCGGGTCTAATATGGGCCGGAATACTATATTCCGTATCCGACCCGTTTTTTTGTTTGACAAAACGGATCCGGATCCGGATCCGGAAAACGGAATTAAATCCCTACCCATACCCGCAATAATTTCACGGATCCGGTCCGGATCCGGGTCTAGACCCGACCCGTTGACAGGCCTAGGTGGCCGGATGAAGTCACGAAGTTGCTCGAGCATAACCTCCGCAATGGCTTCTCTAAACACCGCCCCTTCAGCTGTGCAGTTGACAAAAATCTTACCTGCACCTGTAGGCCCTTCAATGAGCCTGCCGGCATAGGGATAGTAATAAACAAGTGCTTTAGCTACTGCATCCCTAATCACCCCAACAGGGTTCTTTTCGTCCATGCACTGATTATAGCTATAAAACATAATCATGGGTAAATGAAATCTGTGGCCCTTTTGATCGTCTATATCAGAAAGTGGTCTTATTTCTTGGGGGGTAGTTTTTGCAGGAACAATCAACTCTGCTTCCTTGTGTCTCACTCGAAATTGCATTGCCATTTTTCTTTTCCTTTTGTGAGGTGGCTTGGAAAGGGTGTAGGAGGGCGTTACTGCCAAAAAAAATAAAAAAAGGGTTTGAAACTTTTGAAGGTTTGGTACCTGCCAAGACTTGTTACGCATTCTCATATTTATTCTATTCCTGAGTGAGAGAAGGAGAATTTGCACCAAATTCTCTCTCCTATTTCTGGTTCGAATCTCTATTTCACTCTTTATTTTGTTACCTGTGTGAGTATGTTACGTGGTATATCCAATATACCAAATTAGTGTTGCAAGAAATAGATAAACGTGATGGAAAACAAAGTAAAAATATGACAAGGGTTGAAGCAAAAAATCGAACAACAAAAAAAGCCACGGAATTGGAACATGCATAGTTGAACACGGAATTAGCTTCACAAGTACACCAGGCTAGAATAATGGTGGTTGTCAAACTACCAAAAATAAAATTTATATCAATACCTACTCTCAAAACTAAATGAGTATAGTGGTGAGTAGGGTCGTCTCCTCAGGGAACAGGCAGATTTATTACACAGATAATTTGGGGGGTTTTAGGAAGGGAGATATAAAGAATAAATTAAAGATGTAAGGGTACTGAATTTCCAATTTGCAAAAAGTGCAGTAGCTAAAGAATATAATAAACAATTAATTCACATAGTTTAGTCAAGCAAATAATTTGGGCACTGGCTCACGCAATTGATCATAGATACCTGGAATAATTCACACGTTCGTAAGTAAATTAGTTCTAATAATTTGACAACCGCCAAACTACCAATCTCTCCTTAATTATAAGGTAATCCAGAGACGCTCTTAAACTACTCCCTTGCAAAATAGACAACCTCAGAGACGCTCGTAGGATTTAATGTATTCATAGTTTTAGGAATTAGAGAGATCCAATTCTAGTTAACAAAAACACATGTGGGTTCATTTAAACTAGCTTAACTATTCCTACAACACAGATTAAACCACTTGCGAGGCGATGAAATTGTGCAGTTTGCTACTAATTTAAGACAATTAAGTGATACGCACCCTCGTCCTAACTGGCAGTATACTATTCAGACAATTGAACAACGGGCCACATTGATCCAATAAATCCAAACAATAATATTCTATTAAAACAAAGAATAATTAAATACCCACGAACGCAGAATTTAGAATAGTGCAGAACAATTAAAAAGATCTCACAATTGTCCGTGCACCAGGCCTTGATTATTCCTCAATTAGATAAAGGAATTTAGCTTGACTTCATGCTGTTGACGCAATCCGACGTTTTAATGGAATTTCGTTGATGAAAAGAAAGTAGAATGACTAATGTCTGACTCACGTTAGGAAGAAAAAGGGAAAAAGATGCGATTATTAGTCTGTTGCTACCCTATTTAAAGTGTTTCCGCCGCCGTCTCTTTAGCTAACAAAGAGTTTGTTCCTATAAAGGATAGCTTCTCTTATTTTCCTCCTTGAGTTGTTGCCAAAGGTATTCTCTGAAGATGTTTCCTAATCCCACGCAGCTTCAAAACACGTCTCCCAAGAATGGCGACAGCTTCTAGGGATAAGTCCCGCGGTCCGTCTTTTGGACGTCACTCTACGATCTCTGGCGTGAGCACGCTTTGAAATGAATAGTCTTCTGAAAATTGGCTTCTTTTCATCACTTTTGACACCAATTGCTTGCAACTGACATAAATACCAATTATGGGCAGAAGACTGTTACTTTGCATAATAAGTGGCCAAAATTGAGACCAAATACCATCAAATAAAATGTACAATTGTCTCACTATCAAATAACAACTTTCGGCGTTTTGAGTGTGGAAAGTTAACTTCACAAGTACGCCTGGCTAGTATAAATCAAAGTGGGCTCAGCCTATAGCACAGGATAAGGGAAGGGAACCTAACAGCTATATTGTTTTTTGAAAAGTATAGGAAAGGATGAGTATTGAAGCAAAGTCCAAAAATATCAAAATAAGTTCTTGATGCTTTGAACCATAATGGAAAAGCTTGCCAAATCTTTGAAAACATTTATGTCAGGGACAAATAGCAATATTAATGATGCCTCTAAAGGTAGCTAAATGATCAATCGTGTCATCCTAGATGTGCCAAATGCATGCATTTTTCATGTCATTAGTAATATTATATTTTTTCTTGTTTTTATTGTTTCGAAATAAGAGTCATTTCTCCAAAGTCAGCAAATGATTTAAGTTAATTCCTAAATTTTTCCTTCTAAAATATAACTTTTTGGCATCTCCATGTACTCTTAATGAGTGAATTATTTTGAATTAATTGGTGATATTTGTTAATTTATGCCAAGCCAGCTAATATAAATAATATGATTACATGTCTCCTTAGAAAGTTAGATTCCACTAAATCACAATTACTTCTGGAAGGAAGAAGTACAAGACAAATGTCCAATGTACAATTGCAGCACCAATTGGCCAATTTGGAAGTATATGTTACAAGGGATAATTATCACTTTAATTACCTAAAACAATTATCACTTTCTCTTACCGATAAATTATAGACCCATACTGTTCATTGTCACAAAAAACCTATTTATTAACTAATTTTTACCACTATGAGAGCAATTTGTGCAAAAACCTAGTGGGAAAACATTTTAACCGTCAATTTTAATATAAAAAATAATGAGTGTGCCTCACATAATCGAAACATTCTAGTTTCATCCTAAAACTCATTTTCAACAATAGTTTCATGAGAAATAATTAAAATAAATATTATTGTTAACATTTGAAGTTTTAATATTATTAACATTTGAAAGCAAGAGCTATCTTAGTTTTAGTGCTACTGACTTAGATTAAAAAAATTTAAAATATGGGTCATGTTCGTATCGTAACCTATTTATAAACATGGTGTCGTTGTGTTATAACTTGTTTGACACATTTAATCTTTTAGATGAAAGTAACTAATAAAACACCGAGTTTAGACTTTAGAGGAGTGCTAGGGTTTGTGGCCATTCGAAGGTAAAAGTCGGTCGTTGAGCACATCGCGCCTCCGCTACCAGCGCCACACTCCGTCACAATGGGTCGTATGCATAGTCGCGGTAAGGGTATTTCTGCATCGGCTCTCCCTTACAAGAGAACTCCCCCAAGCTGGCTGAAGATCTCCTCCCAGGATGTTGACGATAACATCTGCAAGTTTGCAAAGAGGGGAATGACACCGTCTCAGATCGGTGTGATTCTTCGTGACTCTCATGGTATAGCGCAGGTTAAGAGTGTCACTGGCAGCAAGATCTTGCGTATCCTCAAGGCTCACGGGCTTGCACCTGAGATTCCGGAGGATCTGTACCATCTGATCAAGAAGGCCGTCGCAATCAGGAAGCATTTGGAGAGGAACAGGAAGGACAAGGATTCCAAGTTCAGATTGATTCTGGTGGAGAGCAGGATTCACCGTCTCGCTCGCTACTACAAGAAGACCAAGAAGCTCCCTCCCAACTGGAAATATGAATCTACTACTGCCAGCACCCTTGTGGCCTAGGCTCAAGGAGATGACTTGGATCTTTTTGGGTAGCAGATATTCATAAGCTGTCTAAGGAGTGCCGTGTTATCTTCCATTAGCTTGGAAAAACTTCTTTGTTAAGCCAAATTTTGTGATATGATTGACAGTGGATTACAGTTCAGGATGATGCTTTTGATGTTCTTCTAGATAGATTTAACTAAATACCTGCAGCCGGGAACTTTATTTCCTGTTCATTTTCATTCATGATTTACTTTTGCTTGTGATGTTTAATGCAAACAAGTCTTCTTTCAAAAAAAAAAAAAAAAAAAAAAACTAATAAAACACCACAAAATATAAAAAAATTACTAATGAAATATTAGGCAACGCACTTCATGTTCCGAGCAATTGCTAGGAGGGAATTGAAACTATTATTGTTTGAAATTTTGTGTGATTTCTTAAAGAGTTTCAATGCTCCATAAGGGTTCATAAAAAGATCTAATTCCAATACTCTACTTTGGAAAGAACAAATAGTTTAGACTTTTATCAAGATAAATATAGGAGGGAATAAAAATTACTATAAATCAACATACAATGGACTCCAATTATTGCATTTTTTTGTTAAATTTTTTTTGCTTAAAATATTCATTGTGAATTCTTAAAAGCCTTACCTTTAACCTTTGGCTCTAACAACATATTTAGATAAAAAATCCATACCAAACTATTTGAACTATAGATCTAAAAGAGAATAGAAAGAATTTTGGTACAAATATCAAAGAAAATCAAAAAAAATTTTCTTGTAAATTAATTGTTTTTATTTGAAAAGTTTTGTGTAAATTTTGGTGGGAACACAAACTCATAAAGAAATAGAGAAATAAGAACTCCCTGATATGGCTGATCATTAAAGTCATAAGTGCATTGTGTTACGTGCCTGGGTTATAATTGAGCCGTCTAATTATAACACAAATATTTTCATATCGTGTTCTTGTTAGTGTCACTGTGCCATACCTGAAATTGCCATTCCTATGTGTAAGGAAGGAACCAAATTACTTAACTCTAGAACAGAGGAAGTAAAAAAGTGCACATCTCAAATGTGCTGGCCTATTTTTGTGATTTTTCTGAACTCTAATTCAATTTGCAATTTTCACCTATTGAGTTGAGAATGCCTGCGTACTAAGTGCATCATGATCAATACAATGTTCTAATAAAAACATCTCCAATCCCACCCAGGATTCCCTCAAAGTTAAATGGGATAATTTCACAAACCTCTTTTGGGGTTTGTGATGATTGCATGAAGTGACTTCTAGATTTAAAAAATTACAGAAACCTTCTTTAAAAAATAGTTTGGGGCTCACTTTACTGATCAAAACAAACTATACCAGTTGGTAGTTTTATATGGCCCTTTAGGTGATTTTTCTCCATAGAAAAAAAGTTCCTTCGTAATTTTAAACTCAATATATATTGTCACGTGCTTTAAGAAAACTATCTATCATATTCGTTTCTCTTCCATCAGATAAAAAAAGATTCGCATGGACAAACCAAAAAAAAAAAAATTCTTGGATACCAGTGGAGTTAGCAACCTATTTTTGTAGGAATCTAGAATTTTTTTCAAATTACTATTGGCGGGTATTTTACATACGTGCAAGTTAAAAAATACCGAATTACACCCGTTCACTGCAAGTATACAGATCAACTAGTAGTTTAGGGTATATATCGGGTCGATCCCACAGGGAAGACTGAACAATTACCGGTATTACTAAAGCTTCTCTATTATTTAGACTATCAATGAATTATAACAAATTTAACCTACTGAAATTATACAAAATAACAAATAAAAGCTCCTTAGGTTGTGGTATCCCTAACTACTTATGCAAATGCTATATTTGGATCATTTAGTACTACATCTAGGCTAGTTATAGTGTAATTTCCTTAAACATGTGAAACCTACTTTCGTAGTGAATCAACTATACTCATAACTAATCCATACCTATTTTCATGGTTATGAAATTAGCTACAAGTTCATTTCTTCAATGAAATTACATGAAATGAATCACTAAAAACCACATAAGTGCACCTCTACTTTCATGAGTGTACTCCCTATGTTTAGCACTTCTTGAACTAGTGTTAAATCTCAATTTTCATTGCAGAAACAACACCTTAGATAATCACAATCAATGGTACCAGATTAATCATGATTTAAGAAGCCAAAGTGCTAAATAACTTGCTCAAATCATAGCAGTCAAATAACCAAATAATAAACACTAACAATTATAGAAAGTTCAACCAAACCCAAGGCTTAAACTTTAGATACACATATTACACACAAAATCCAGAACTTGTATATTAACTAAACTTGGAATCAAATACAAAAGATAAAGAGTTTGGAAGGAATACAACCCTTGTCACATGAGCTTTCTTCCTTGCCTTCTTCATCCTCCATCTTCATCCTAATCTAGATAATAAACAAGAATGGATGAACTATACTACTCTATACTAAGCTAAACTAATACTAAGAGAATGGAAAAACTACATTTCTGCTCTTCCAAGCTTCTCCCGTATGTCTCTCTCTCTTGCTCTATCTCTGCTATGGACTCCCTTCTCTTCCTCTTGCAATGAATTTGGCTATTTAATGATGAAAGGTGGTCAAGGAATGAAGCTTTACACTTTCTCCTTACAGCTGGTAATGTTTCTCACATGTCTAGCAACGCATGTGAGTTGGTGGAGGTGAAATTGAGTTTTCCGCGTAAAAAGCAGACTTCTCTGACCACAATCCGGCCAGAAATCCGGCCACAAATCCGGCCAAATTCAGGCCGGATTGCTACAGTAAATCTGGGCTGCTACAGTGATCCGAGCTGCTACAGTACCTCGGATCCGTATGGATCCGAGCTCGGTTCCACTATCCCAGAAACAGCCGAGGGTTCGGATGAATAGTGGATTCGAGTGTGGATCACTTGCTCTATTTTTGTCCCAACTTCAACCGATCTTTTCTTGATGTTAGAGGCTGAACCAGCTCATGTCTAAAACATGAAAGTTGTAGCTTTTTGAGTTATCTTTCCAATGCATCAAGAATCACCTCATTTGGATCTGTGTAGGCTGAGATATGACTGGAATACCCTTGCCTGCTCCATGCCTTGTTCCAGTTTCGACCAATAGCAATTAACTCTGTACTTCGGCTTTTTGACCTGGAAAACCTTCAAACTGGATTCAGATGTCTTCACCAAAGTTGTAGATCTATCGCTTATCTTCAAATGGGTTCAAGAATCATCCCAATCCGATCATTGTAGCTCAAGTTATAGCCGAAATACGAAAATGTGTCAAAACTGTCAAAATACACAAAATCCCACTAAAAAGTGATAAAAACCTCATTTAATCACTTAAAAGCATTTTTCACCAATTATAACCAAAATGATTCATTTCTTCCAATAATATAACTAAATTGACTAAAAATAATATAAAATATCATACACTTATTACGTAAATTAGTCACTTATCAAACTCCCCCACACTTAAATCATTGCTTGTCCTCAAGCAATTCACACATACTCAAATGCAATGATTCAAGAGGTGAAACAATATATGCACTTTGTCCAATTTAATTCCTCAAGACTTGGAAAATAATCATTATACAATTATTCAATTTACACTAAATACTCATAATATCAAGTAAAGGAAAGATAATTATACCCTAAATTCAACAAGTTAAACTTAATCTCTTACCCTAACTTAATTTTACAAATAAGCAAATCACATAGTCAATTTATAGCTTTCCTCCTCCTATAATCATCTTTTTCTCAAAATTCTATAACTAAGAGGGATTTATTCATACTAATTTTACTTAAATAGTGAAAATACCTTTTGACGCGAAAATCGACACTTTTAGGTGAAGATCTCCGGTTACTCAACATTTCACTTATTCAAGTTGCTATGCATACTCTTAATTCAAATACCTTTTTACGCGAATGCCGACATTTGTAGATGCCAACCCCCGGTTACTCGATACGAGAATCATTGGAGTAGAACTCTTTTTATTTACTTTCTTTTCTTTTCTTTTTTTTTTCATTTGTTTATTTTTTTTCTTTTCTTTTTTTTTCTCATAGAAAATATATAGAAATAATCAAAAGAGGAGTATAACCTTTATCGACTATATCAATCACTTACTTACAAAATTAAGTAAAGAGAAGAAATCTCATTAAACCTGTAAAATTATAGGCATAATTTTCCTCACTTTACCGAATATATTTTCTAAAATGTAAAAATCCTAAGTGCATAATAACCATTTCCAAGTTAAATGAGGACTAAACCTTCCAAAATACATATACATTTCAACAATTGGAAGAATTAAACACTTAAGGTTGGAACAAATTGGCCCTTTTTGAATGAAAATGCAAGAATTTGAAGAACTTTTGGGCCATAGTGAAATATTGGAAAAGTTTTAGAAAAATTTTTACAGAGTTCCTCCTTATAAATGGAAGAAAACTCCCTGCCAACAAACCTATTTCAATAAAATTATCCACATGGCAAATAATTCAAACATAATTCCAACATTTCTAAGCATTTAAATCCACAAAATATCATCACCTAGCAAGTAAATGCAAGTTCAATACTTTCCTCCCCCACACTTAAACTTCACATTGTCCTCAATGTGAGAAAAGGAAAATAAATAAAGAGTAAAAGAAAATACTGCTCAATTGAACTTGCGTAATCAGAATCCATGTCCAAGTGATGAATTTCCAACCGTATTTGAGAAAGAATGGAGAGTTCACTTATTGCACCCTGAAAAAGACAAAATCAAAACAAATAAATTTCTTAAAAATAAAAGGTTGCAATCAACAAAATCATGCAATTCAAGGAAAAAGGAAAAATGATCAAGCATGTGGAACCATACAATGTTCAAAAAACATGAAATGAGCTAATCTTTGCTAATCAAATATATGCATTAGTATCCAAAGCAAAGGGAAGCTAATTTCACACAAAAAATCCACAATTATGAACAAAATAAGTTCCAATTATACATTTTGTCATCAATGATCAAATCCCCTCAAGTACAAAAGTAATCTCAAAATGGAGGCAAACACACCAAGTCAAAATATAAATGACCTTCTTGAGAATTCATGAAATACTAAAAACCATTGAACCACAAGGATTATAAGTGCATTTATGAATTTCATCAATTAAGGTCATCTTCAATTCACCCCTTCTTTTAGAATTACCTAAGAATTCACGAAATCATTCAATCAAGCACCTTTTCATTCCTTAGATAATCTAAATTACTCACATAAATATAAAAAAAAAACTCCCACTAAGCTAATTAAAATGCTACATTTGGCTACTTAATATGCAACTTCGTCATCAAGCCAAATTAAGCATAAAACTAGCAAGAATTCACCAAATAAGTACCATAAATGCAAATCACAAAATATAGTCATCACTAACAATCACCAATAGCATCAATAAGCTCAAAGAAATGACCTAACTTCACATATTAAAAATTGCCTAAAAATAGAAAATATTCAATCATGACAAAATTCAAATAACAAAGTTAGGTGAAGAATTGTTACCTCAAGGTGGTTTGGTGATGTTTAGAGATGAATATGATGTGAAAACCCCCAAAAAATTTACTCCAATTTGACCTCAATTGAGTGATTTCAAGAAGGTAAAACCCTAACTAATGGTAAGCTTGAAATCACTTTAGAGTTGTTTTTGAAAAAATATGAACTATGAAATTCACTCTAGAGGATGGGAGAAAGTGATTTGGTGAAGGTTATTTGAAGATTAAATGGTGAAAAGTGGTGTTTTAGTGAGTGGTGTGTGTTTGAGGTGTTAGTGTGTGAGTTTGGTTGAAAAAGAAAGGAGAAAAATTGTGAGGAATCCGTGAAACGAATTCATCTTACGCTGGTTACTATTCACAATCCGGCCAAAAATTGGAGGGATTCGTGGAGGGATTGCTGGAGGGATTCTGGGCAAAATTTTTTTTTTTTTTTTTTTTTACAATCCGGCCAGTTTTTGGCCGGATTTCAGGCCGGATTCTGTCCAGAATGCTCGAAAAAAGTTTCTTTTCTCCCCTGACTATCCGGCCTTCAATCCGGCCAACATTTGGCCGGATTTATGGCCGGATTTGCTGCAGAAAAAGCTATTTTCTGCAGTTTTTCCTCCAAATTTGCTTGGCCAACCTTCCACATTCAACCTACTTCATGTTCTTTGAATAAAATTCAAATTTAACATGATCATGCATGAATATAACTTAAACATGAAACACCTTAAATGCATGAAATGCAGCAATTGAACATGAAAACTCCCTTTTTGCCTTAATATAAACACCTTTGCAATTGAGATCATTTGCATGAACTCTTGTCATTGCCACCTACAAAACACACAAAAACATTAATCGAACAACTAAAACTTACTAAAAACAAGCCGACATGAAGAAAAGTGGAGTTGAAAAGTGATCCAAGCCTTCGTTTTTAAAAGGATCCGAGGTCGGATCATGATGATTGAGCTCGGATCAAGAAGCTCAAAGTTTTTCTCTGATTGCAGAAGTGGATCCGAGGCCTTGGATCCATATGGATCCGAGCTCGGATCCATTGAATCTGCACTTATTGCAGAATTTTTGCAATTTTCAGTTTGACCTCAATTCTTCAAAATACACCCTAGATCATTTCTATGTCAAAATAAACCATTCACGCACATGTAAAATGATCTAAACATGCATTCTAAACCTCTTTAATGCATCAAAAACCATAATTACTGAATTTGAGGTATTGAGATCTTTGATCAAACTTCGCCCTTTTCACCTCATTTGGTCACTTTTTCAAAACCTACAAATGAAAAACAACAAAATTAATCAACTTATACTTTAAACATAAAATCACTCCAAAGTAACACCAACTTAAACAAATATTGGGTTGCCTCCCAATAAGCGCTTCTTTAAAGTCAATAGCTTGACTATTTAACCTCATTTTTCAAGGAGGTTTAGTTAACGAATAATCCACCATTTTAGGCCTTGGTGGATCATTGTAGGGTGACTTAATAGAAAAAGCCACATGATCTAATGATCTGAGAGATGGAAGTGACTTACATATTCCAAGTGTTTCATAGATATTACCTTGAATATGCACCACTTGAGAATTTACCAAAGGAAATGTCATGAGACTATCTTGGGCAACAATACCCTTAGAACCTATACTTTCAATGCACTCCTCAAGAGGGGTGAAAAATGAGTCATTAAAACTCACCTCTTGAGGCTCAAAGTTAGTTCCAAAGATATTATCATGTGAAATGGATATTTGCTCATTAAAACACAATTGAAATTCATCATTTTCATCAAAATGCAACCCATTTTCACATACAACATTCCCACCATTCATGCTAGGATCATTTTGTACATTATTAGAGGAAATAACTTCACACAATGCACTCAATTGCTCATGTATTCGACCAAAGTGAGAAGCTAATTCATCTATTCTATCCTCAATCCTATCAAAACGGTCGAAAGTCATATTAGCTAATTTTTCTATAGCTAACTCCCAAGATGGCTTAGAATCTGATAAGTGACTAATTTACGTAATAATTGTATGATATTTTATATTATTTTTAGTCACTTTGGTTATATTATTGGAAGAATATGAATCATTTTGGCTATAATTGGTGAAAAATGCTTTTAAGTGATTAAATGAGGTTTTTATCACTTTTTACTTGGATTTTGTGTATTTTGACAGTTTTGACACATTTTCGTATTTCGGCTATAACTTGAGCTACAGTGATCGGATTAAGATGATTCTTGAACCAATTTGAAGATAAGAGATAGATCTACAACTTTGGTGAAGACATCTAAATCCAGTTTGAAGGTTTTCCGGATCAAAATGCCGAATTACAATAGCAAATTTCTACTGGTCGAAACTGGAACAGGGCATTGAGCAGGTAAGGGTATTTCGGTCATTTCTCAACCTACACACATCCAAATGAGGTGATTATTGATGCATTGGAAAGCTAACTCAAAGGGCTACAAGATTTATGTTTTGGTCAAGAGCTAAATCAGCTTTTATCATCAAGAAAAGTTCAGTTGAAGTTGAGTCAAAATCGGAGCAGAGCTGGAAATTGAACCAGAAGTGACCAAATGGTCACTGTAGCAATCCGGCCGGAATTTGGCCGGATTTGTGGCCGGATTTCTGGCCGGATTGTGGTCAGAGAGGTCTGATTTTTACGCGGAAAACTCAATTTCACCTCCACCAACTCACATGGGATGCTAGACATGTGAGAAACATCTCCAGCTGTAAAAGGAAGGTGGAGGCCTCATTTCTTGACCATATTTCATCATAAAATAGCCAAGATTGCAAGATTGAAGGGGATCCAAGAAGAGATAGGAGAGATTGGAGTTCATAGCAGAAAAATAGAGAGTGAGCTACAGGAGAAAGCTTGAAGCTGCAGAAATGTAGCTCTTTCATCTTCCTAGTGTTAGTTTAGCTTAGTATAGAGTAGTGTAGCTTTTCCATTCTTGTTTATTATCTAGATTAGGATGAAGATGGAGGATGAAGAAGGCAAGGAAGAAAGCTCATGTGACAAGGGTTGTATTCCTTCCAAACTCTTTATCTTTTGTACTTGATTCCAAGTTTAGCTAATATACAAGTTCTGGATTTTGTGTTTAATATGTGTCTTTAAAGTTTATACCTTGGGTTTGGTTGAACTTTCTATGATTGTGAGTGTTTATTCTTTGGTTATTTGACTGCTATGATTTAAGCAAGTTATTTAGCACTTTGGCTCTTTAAATCATGATTAATCTGGTACCATTGATTGTGATTATCTAAGGTGTTGTTTCTGCAATGAAAATTGAGATTTAACACTAGTTCAAGAGGTGCTAAACATAGGGAGTACACTCACGAAAGTAGAGGTGCACTTATGTGGTTTTTAGTGATTCATTTCATGTAATTTCATTGAAGAAATGAACTTGTAGCTAATTTCATAACCATGAAAATAGGTATGGATTAGTTATGAGTATAGTTGATTCACTACGAAAGTAGGTTTCACATGTTTAAGGAAATTACACCATAACTAGCCTAAATGTAGTATTCAATGATCCAAATGTAGCACTTGCATGAGTAGTTAGGGATACCACAACCTAAGGAGCTTTTATTTGTTATTTTCTTGCATAAGTTCAGTAGATTTTACTTGTTATAATTTATTGATAGTCTAAATAATAGAGAAGCTTTAGTAATACCGGTAATTGTTCACTCTTCCTTGTGGGATCGACCCGATATATACCCTAAACTACTAGTTGATCTGTATACTTGCAGTGAACGGGTGTAATTCGGTATTTTTTAGCTTGCACGTATGTAAAATACCCGTCAAGTTTTTGGCGCCGCTGCCGGGGAAGATTTGGCAATATCGGTGTGAAGAGCAACTTTATTAGTTTAGACATTTCATTAGTTATAGTGTGAATGTTATTTTCTGTTATTTTTGTGTTTTATGTGTGTATGTGTTTTATCACCTATTCTTCTTACTAATTTTGCTCTTAAGTTGGTTAAAAGCAATTTTAGGTAATGAGAAGGGTAGGTCAATTTGGAGGACAATGCTTGAGAAGTGGAAGATTGGCAACGGATGATTACCAAGTGCAAAGCTCCTTCAACAGAGGTAACCAAGAAATTACTGAAGGTATGTCTTTTGAAAATGGTTTGAAGTGCTTAAAGGCAAAATTTGATGTAATCATGTTACAAGTTCAAATGGACACAATTATGCATGAAATTGAGCAAGGGAGGAATGTTAATACTTTTAATTCTTATCATATGATTTGTGACTTGTGTGGAGGTTATCATGCTACTAATACTTGTATGCAAGCACAAAATGTGGATTATTATGATGAATTAGAGCATTACAATCCTTGTTTTGATCAATATAGTGCTAATTGGAGCAATTCTCCTGCTTATGGTTGGAATAATCAATGTACTTATAGTGATAATTCATATTTTTATGATCACCAACCTGAAAGTGTCCAATATGAATCAAAACCATCTTGGGAGTTGGCAATAGAGAAGTTAGCTAATGCACCTCTGCCTTGGGAGTTAGAAAGTGAACCATTAGCTAATGATTCTAATGCATCTTGGGAGCTAGCTGTAGAAAATTTTTCTAATCAATTTGATTTAGCCATAGAAAAGCTAGCAAATGCAACCTCTGACCGTTTTGATAGGATTGAGGAAAGGTTAGATGAATTAGCTTCTCACTTTGGTGATATACATGAGCAATTGAATGTATTGTGTGAAGTTATTTCTTCTAATAATTTGCAAAATGATCCTAGCATGAATGGTGGAAATGTTGTATGTGAAAATGGGTTGCATTTTGATGAAAATGATGAATCTCAAGAGTGTTTTAATGAGCAAATATCCATTTCACATGATAATATTTTTGGAACTAACTTTGAACCTCAAGAGGTGAGTTTTAATGGCTCAATTTTCACCCCTCTTGAGGAGTGCATAAAAAGTACAGGTTTTAAAGGTACTCCTGCCCAAGATACTCTCATGACATTTCCTTTGGTGAATTCTCAAGTGGTGCATATTCAAGGTAATATCTATGAAACACTTGGAATAGGTAAGTCATTTCTATTTCTCACATCATTAGATCTTGTGGCTTTTGTTATAAAGTCACCTTTTAATGATCCACCACGTCCAAAAATGGTGGATTATTCGTTAACTAAGCCTCCTTGAAAAATGAGGTGAAATAGTCAAGCTATTGACTTTAAAGAAGCGCTTATTGGGAGGCAACCCAACGATTTCTTGTTTTTAGTAAGTTTTAGTTCTTCGATTAATGTTTTTGTGTGTTTTGTAGGTGGCAATGACAAGAGTTCATGCAAATGATCTCAATTGCAAAGGTGTTTATATTAAGGCAAAAAGGGAGTTTTCATGTTCAATTGCTGCATTTCATGCATTTAAGGTGTTTCATGTTTAAGTTATATTCATGCATGATCATGTTAAATTTGAATTTCATTCAAAGAACATGAAGTAGGTTGAATGTGGAAGGTTGGCCAAGCAAATTTGGAGGAAAAACTGCAGAAAACAGCTTTTTCTGCAGTAAATCCGGCCATAAATCCGGCCAAATGTTGGCCGGATTGAAGGCCGGATAGTCAGGGGAAAAAAGAAAAATTTTTCGAGCATTCTGGACAGAATCCGGCCGAATATCCGGCCTGAAATTGGCCGGATTGTAAAAAAAAAAAAAAAAATTAATTAATTAAAAAAAAATCCACTGTAGCAAATCCGGCCAATAATCCGGCCGGAAATCCGGCCAAAAACTGGCCGGATATGCAACAGTAAAAAAAAAAAAAAAAAAAAAACAAAAATTTTTTTTTTTTTTTTGCCCAGAATCCCTCCACGAATCCCTCCAATTTCTGGCCGGATTGTGAACAGTAACCAGCGTAAGATGAATCCATTTCACGGATTCCTCACAATTTTTCTTCCTTCTTCTTCAACCCAACTCACACACTAACACCTCAAACACACACTACTCACTAAACTCACTCTTTTCACCATCCAATCTTCAAACCAACTATACCAAAACACTCCCCTTTTACTTGAGAGATGATTTCATAGCTAAAAATTCTTCAAAAACAAGTCTAAATTCGGATTTTAGCTTAGCAAGAACAAGGGTTTCAAATTTTTGAACTCTTCATTTGAGGCCGAATTGGAGTGAAATTTTTGGGGGTTTCATCACCATTGGCATCCATAATCATCAACCAACAAGTTTGAGGTAACAAATCTTCACCAAATGTTGTTATTTGAATTTTGCCAATTTTTATTTTTTTTCTATTTTTGGGCAATTTCGAATTTTTTTCATTTTGTGAAGTTTGGTGCTTTACATTGTGCTTATTGAGCTTATTGATGATTATTGGTGATGTTTAACTCATGAGTTTGTCATTATTTGGTGAAATTTTGCTAATTTTATGCTTAATTTGGCTTAGTGATCAAGTTGCATATTAAGTGGCCAATGTAGCATTTTAATTAGTTTTGTGGGAGTTTATGATATTCATGTGAGTAATTTAGATTACCTAATGAATGAAAAGGTGCTTGGTTGAATAATTTCGTAAATTCTTAGGTAATTCTAAAAGAAGAGGTGAATTGAAGATGACCTTAATTGATGAAATTCATAAATGCACTTATAATCCTTGTGGTTCAATGGTTTTTAGTATTTCATGAATTCTCAAGAAGGTCATCTATATTTTGGTTTGGTGTGTTTGTCTCCATTTTGAGATTACTTTTGTACTTGCGGGGATTTGATCATTGATGACAAAATGTATATATGGAACTTATTTTGTTCATGATTGTGGATTTTTTGGTGTGAAATTAGCTTCCCTTTGCTTTGGATACTAATGCATATATTTGATTAGCAAAGATTAGCTCATTTCATGTTTTTATCCCTTGAACATTGTATGGTTCCACATGCTTGATCATTTTTCCTTTTTCCTTGAATTGCATGATTTTGTTGATTGCAACCTTTTATTTTTAAGAAATTTATTTGTTTTGATTTTGTCTTTTTCAGGGTGCAATAAGTGAACTCTCCATTCTTTTTCAAATACGGTTGGAAATTCATCACTTGGACATGGATTCGGATTGCGCAAGTTCAATTGAGCAGTATTTTCTTTTACTCTATTTATTTTCTTTTTCTCACATTGAGGACAATGTGAAGTTTAAGTGTGGGGGAGGAAAATATTGAACTTGCATTTACTTGCTAGGTGATGATATTTTGTGGATTTAAATGCTTAGAAATGTTGGAATTGTGTTTGAATTATTTGCCATGTGGATAATTTGATTGAAATTGGGTTTGTTGGCAGGGAGTTTTCTTCCATTTATATGGGGAAACTCCGTCAAAATTTTTCTAACATCATGTCCAATATTTCGCTATGGCCCAAAAGTTCTTCAATTTTTTCATTTTTATTTCAAAAAGGGCCAAAGTATTCCAACCTTAAGTGTTTAATTCTTCCAATTGTTGAAATGTTATATGTATTTTGAAAAGTTTAGTCCTCATTTAACTTGGAAATGGTTATTATGCAATTAGGATTTTTACATTTTAGAAAGTATATTCGGTAAAGTGAGGAAAATTACGCCTATAATTTTACATGTTTAATGAAATTTCTTCTCTTTACTTAATTTTATAAATAAGTGATTGATATAGTTGATAAAAGGTTATACTCCTCCTTTGATTATTTCTATATATATTTTTTTTCTATGAGGGAAAAATAAAGAAAAAAAAAAGAAAAAAAAAGAAAAGAAAAGAAAGTAAATAAAAATTGTTCTACTCCAATGATTCACCTACCGAGTAACCGGGGGTTGGCATCTACAAATGTCGACATTCGCGTAAAAAGGTACTTGAATTAAGAGTATGCATTAGCAACTTGAATAAGTGAAATGTTGAGTAACCGGGGATCTTCACCTAAAAGTGTCGATTTTCGCGTAAAAAGGCATTCTCACTATTTAAGTAAAATTTGTGTGAATAAATCCCTCTTAGTTATAGAATTTTGAGAAAAAGATGATTATAAGGAGGAGGAAGGCTATAAATTGACTATGTGATTTACTTATTTGTAAAATTAAGTTAGGGTAAGAGATTAAGTTTAACTTGTTGAATTTAGGGTATAATTATCTTTCCTTTACTTGATATTATGAGTATTTAGTGTAAATTGAATAATTGTATAATGATTATTTTCCAAGTCTTGAGGAATTAAATTGGACAAAGTGCATATATTGTTTCACCTCTTGAATCATTGCATTTGATTATGTGTGGATTGCTTGAGGACAAGCAATGATTTAAGTGTGGGGGAGTTTGATAAGTGACTAATTTACGTAATAATTGTATGATATTTTATATTATTTTTAGTCACTTTGGTTATATTATTGGAAGAATATGAATCATTTTGGCTATAATTGGTGAAAAATGCTTTTAAGTGATTAAATGAGGTTTTTATCACTTTTTACTTGGATTTTGTGTATTTTGACAGTTTTGACACATTTTCGTATTTCGGCTATAACTTGAGCTACAGTGATCGGATTAAGATGATTCTTGAACCAATTTGAAGATAAGAGATAGATCTACAACTTTGGTGAAGACATCTAAATCCAGTTTGAAGGTTTTCCGGATCAAAATGCCGAATTACAATAGCAAATTTCTACTGGTCGAAACTGGAACAGGGCATTGAGCAGGTAAGGGTATTTCGGTCATTTCTCAACCTACACACATCCAAATGAGGTGATTCTTGATGCATTGGAAAGCTAACTCAAAGGGCTACAAGATTTATGTTTTGGTCAAGAGCTAAATCAGCTTTTATCATCAAGAAAAGTTCAGTTGAAGTTGAGTCAAAATCGGAGCAGAGCTGGAAATTGAACCAGAAGTGACCAAATGGTCACTGTAGCAATCCGGCCGGAATTTGGCCGGATTTGTGGCCGGATTTCTGGCCGGATTGTGGTCAGAGAGGTCTGCTTTTTACGCGGAAAACTCAATTTCACCTCCACCAACTCACATGGGATGCTAGACATGTGAGAAACATCTCCAGCTGTAAAAGGAAGGTGGAGGCCTCATTTCTTGACCATATTTCATCATAAAATAGCCAAGATTGCAAGATTGAAGGGGATCCAAGAAGAGATAGGAGAGATTGGAGTTCATAGCAGAAAAATAGAGAGTGAGCTACGGGAGAAAGCTTGAAGCTGCAGAAATGTAGCTCTTTCATCTTCCTAGTGTTAGTTTAGCTTAGTATAGAGTAGTGTAGCTTTTCCATTCTTGTTTATTATCTAGATTAGGATGAAGATGGAGGATGAAGAAGGCAAGGAAGAAAGCTCATGTGACAAGGGTTGTATTCCTTCCAAACTCTTTATCTTTTGTACTTGATTCCAAGTTTAGCTAATATACAAGTTCTGGATTTTGTGTTTAATATGTGTCTTTAAAGTTTATACCTTGGGTTTGGTTGAACTTTCTATGATTGTGAGTGTTTATTCTTTGGTTATTTGACTGCTATGATTTAAGCAAGTTATTTAGCACTTTGGCTCTTTAAATCATGATTAATCTGGTACCATTGATTGTGATTATCTAAGGTGTTGTTTCTGCAATGAAAATTGAGATTTAACACTAGTTCAAGAGGTGCTAAACATAGGGAGTACACTCACGAAAGTAGAGGTGCACTTATGTGGTTTTTAGTGATTCATTTCATGTAATTTCATTGAAGAAATGAACTTGTAGCTAATTTCATAACCATGAAAATAGGTATGGATTAGTTATGAGTATAGTTGATTCACTACGAAAGTAGGTTTCACATGTTTAAGGAAATTACACCATAACTAGCCTAAATGTAGTATTCAATGATCCAAATGTAGCACTTGCATGAGTAGTTAGGGATACCACAACCTAAGGAGCTTTTATTTGTTATTTTCTTGCATAAGTTCAGTAGATTTTACTTGTTATAATTTATTGATAGTCTAAATAATAGAGAAGCTTTAGTAATACCGGTAATTGTTCACTCTTCCTTGTGGGATCGACCCGATATATACCCTAAACTACTAGTTGATCTGTATACTTGCAGTGAACGGGTGTAATTCGGTATTTTTTAGCTTGCACGTATGTAAAATACCCGTCAAGTTTTTGGCGCCGCTGCCGGGGAAGATTTGGCAATATCGGTGTGAAGAGCAACTTTATTAGTTTAGACATTTCATTAGTTATAGTGTGAATGTTATTTTCTGTTATTTTTGTGTTTTATGTGTGTATGTGTTTTATCACCTATTCTTCTTACTAATTTTGCTCTTAAGTTGGTTAAAAGCAATTTTAGGTAATGAGAAGGGTAGGTCAATTTGGAGGACAATGCTTGAGAAGTGGAAGATTGGCAACGGATGATTACCAAGTGCAAAGCTCCTTCAACAGAGGTAACCAAGAAATTACTGAAGGTATGTCTTTTGAAAATGGTTTGAAGTGCTTAAAGGCAAAATTTGATGTAATCATGTTACAAGTTCAAATGGACACAATTATGCATGAAATTGAGCAAGGGAGGAATGTTAATACTTTTAATTCTTATCATATGATTTGTGACTTGTGTGGAGGTTATCATGCTACTAATACTTGTATGCAAGCACAAAATGTGGATTATTATGATGAATTAGAGCATTACAATCCTTGTTTTGATCAATATAGTGCTAATTGGAGCAATTCTCCTGCTTATGGTTGGAATAATCAATGTACTTATAGTGATAATTCATATTTTTATGATCACCAACCTGAAAGTGTCCAATATGAATCAAAACCATCTTGGGAGTTGGCAATAGAGAAGTTAGCTAATGCACCTCTGCCTTGGGAGTTAGAAAGTGAACCATTAGCTAATGATTCTAATGCATCTTGGGAGCTAGCTGTAGAAAATTTTTCTAATCAATTTGATTTAGCCATAGAAAAGCTAGCAAATGCAACCTCTGACCGTTTTGATAGGATTGAGGAAAGGTTAGATGAATTAGCTTCTCACTTTGGTGATATACATGAGCAATTGAATGTATTGTGTGAAGTTATTTCTTCTAATAATTTGCAAAATGATCCTAGCATGAATGGTGGAAATGTTGTATGTGAAAATGGGTTGCATTTTGATGAAAATGATGAATCTCAAGAGTGTTTTAATGAGCAAATATCCATTTCACATGATAATATTTTTGGAACTAACTTTGAACCTCAAGAGGTGAGTTTTAATGGCTCAATTTTCACCCCTCTTGAGGAGTGCATAAAAAGTACAGGTTTTAAAGGTACTCCTGCCCAAGATACTCTCATGACATTTCCTTTGGTGAATTCTCAAGTGGTGCATATTCAAGGTAATATCTATGAAACACTTGGAATAGGTAAGTCATTTCTATTTCTCACATCATTAGATCTTGTGGCTTTTGTTATAAAGTCACCTTTTAATGATCCACCACGTCCAAAAATGGTGGATTATTCGTTAACTAAGCCTCCTTGAAAAATGAGGTGAAATAGTCAAGCTATTGACTTTAAAGAAGCGCTTATTGGGAGGCAACCCAACGATTTCTTGTTTTTAGTAAGTTTTAGTTCTTCGATTAATGTTTTTGTGTGTTTTGTAGGTGGCAATGACAAGAGTTCATGCAAATGATCTCAATTGCAAAGGTGTTTATATTAAGGCAAAAAGGGAGTTTTCATGTTCAATTGCTGCATTTCATGCATTTAAGGTGTTTCATGTTTAAGTTATATTCATGCATGATCATGTTAAATTTGAATTTCATTCAAAGAACATGAAGTAGGTTGAATGTGGAAGGTTGGCCAAGCAAATTTGGAGGAAAAACTGCAGAAAACAGCTTTTTCTGCAGTAAATCCGGCCATAAATCCGGCCAAATGTTGGCCGGATTGAAGGCCGGATAGTCAGGGGAAAAAAGAAAAATTTTTCGAGCATTCTGGACAGAATCCGGCCGAATATCCGGCCTGAAATTGGCCGGATTGTAAAAAAAAAAAAAAAAAATTAATTAATTAAAAAAAAATCCACTGTAGCAAATCCGGCCAATAATCCGGCCGGAAATCCGGCCAAAAACTGGCCGGATATGCAACAGTAAAAAAAAAAAAAAAAAAAAAACAAAAATTTTTTTTTTTTTTTTGCCCAGAATCCCTCCACGAATCCCTCCAATTTCTGGCCGGATTGTGAACAGTAACCAGCGTAAGATGAATCCATTTCACGGATTCCTCACAATTTTTCTTCCTTCTTCTTCAACCCAACTCACACACTAACACCTCAAACACACACTACTCACTAAACTCACTCTTTTCACCATCCAATCTTCAAACCAACTATACCAAAACACTCCCCTTTTACTTGAGAGATGATTTCATAGCTAAAAATTCTTCAAAAACAAGTCTAAATTCGGATTTTAGCTTAGCAAGAACAAGGGTTTCAAATTTTCGAACTCTTCATTTGAGGCCGAATTGGAGTGAAATTTTTGGGGGTTTCATCACCATTGGCATCCATAATCATCAACCAACAAGTTTGAGGTAACAAATCTTCACCAAATGTTGTTATTTGAATTTTGCCAATTTTTATTTTTTTTCTATTTTTGGGCAATTTCGAATTTTTTTCATTTTGTGAAGTTTGGTGCTTTACATTGTGCTTATTGAGCTTATTGATGATTATTGGTGATGTTTAACTCATGAGTTTGTCATTATTTGGTGAAATTTTGCTAATTTTATGCTTAATTTGGCTTAGTGATCAAGTTGCATATTAAGTGGCCAATGTAGCATTTTAATTAGTTTTGTGGGAGTTTATGATATTCATGTGAGTAATTTAGATTACCTAATGAATGAAAAGGTGCTTGGTTGAATAATTTCGTAAATTCTTAGGTAATTCTAAAAGAAGAGGTGAATTGAAGATGACCTTAATTGATGAAATTCATAAATGCACTTATAATCCTTGTGGTTCAATGGTTTTTAGTATTTCATGAATTCTCAAGAAGGTCATCTATATTTTGGTTTGGTGTGTTTGTCTCCATTTTGAGATTACTTTTGTACTTGCGGGGATTTGATCATTGATGACAAAATGTATATATGGAACTTATTTTGTTCATGATTGTGGATTTTTTGGTGTGAAATTAGCTTCCCTTTGCTTTGGATACTAATGCATATATTTGATTAGCAAAGATTAGCTCATTTCATGTTTTTATCCCTTGAACATTGTATGGTTCCACATGCTTGATCATTTTTCCTTTTTCCTTGAATTGCATGATTTTGTTGATTGCAACCTTTTATTTTTAAGAAATTTATTTGTTTTGATTTTGTCTTTTTCAGGGTGCAATAAGTGAACTCTCCATTCTTTTTCAAATACGGTTGGAAATTCATCACTTGGACATGGATTCGGATTGCGCAAGTTCAATTGAGCAGTATTTTCTTTTACTCTATTTATTTTCTTTTTCTCACATTGAGGACAATGTGAAGTTTAAGTGTGGGGGAGGAAAATATTGAACTTGCATTTACTTGCTAGGTGATGATATTTTGTGGATTTAAATGCTTAGAAATGTTGGAATTGTGTTTGAATTATTTGCCATGTGGATAATTTGATTGAAATTGGGTTTGTTGGCAGGGAGTTTTCTTCCATTTATATGGGGAAACTCCGTCAAAATTTTTCTAACATCATGTCCAATATTTCGCTATGGCCCAAAAGTTCTTCAATTTTTTCATTTTTATTTCAAAAAGGGCCAAAGTATTCCAACCTTAAGTGTTTAATTCTTCCAATTGTTGAAATGTTATATGTATTTTGAAAAGTTTAGTCCTCATTTAACTTGGAAATGGTTATTATGCAATTAGGATTTTTACATTTTAGAAAGTATATTCGGTAAAGTGAGGAAAATTACGCCTATAATTTTACATGTTTAATGAAATTTCTTCTCTTTACTTAATTTTATAAATAAGTGATTGATATAGTTGATAAAAGGTTATACTCCTCCTTTGATTATTTCTATATATATATTTTTTTCTATGAGGGAAAAATAAAGAAAAAAAAAAGAAAAAAAAAGAAAAGAAAAGAAAGTAAATAAAAATTGTTCTACTCCAATGATTCACCTACCGAGTAACCGGGGGTTGGCATCTACAAATGTCGACATTCGCGTAAAAAGGTACTTGAATTAAGAGTATGCATTAGCAACTTGAATAAGTGAAATGTTGAGTAACCGGGGATCTTCACCTAAAAGTGTCGATTTTCGCGTAAAAAGGCATTCTCACTATTTAAGTAAAATTTGTGTGAATAAATCCCTCTTAGTTATAGAATTTTGAGAAAAAGATGATTATAAGGAGGAGGAAGGCTATAAATTGACTATGTGATTTACTTATTTGTAAAATTAAGTTAGGGTAAGAGATTAAGTTTAACTTGTTGAATTTAGGGTATAATTATCTTTCCTTTACTTGATATTATGAGTATTTAGTGTAAATTGAATAATTGTATAATGATTATTTTCCAAGTCTTGAGGAATTAAATTGGACAAAGTGCATATATTGTTTCACCTCTTGAATCATTGCATTTGATTATGTGTGGATTGCTTGAGGACAAGCAATGATTTAAGTGTGGGGGAGTTTGATAAGTGACTAATTTACGTAATAATTGTATGATATTTTATATTATTTTTAGTCACTTTGGTTATATTATTGGAAGAATATGAATCATTTTGGCTATAATTGGTGAAAAATGCTTTTAAGTGATTAAATGAGGTTTTTATCACTTTTTACTTGGATTTTGTGTATTTTGACAGTTTTGACACATTTTCGTATTTCGGCTATAACTTGAGCTACAGTGATCGGATTAAGATGATTCTTGAACCAATTTGAAGATAAGAGATAGATCTACAACTTTGGTGAAGACATCTAAATCCAGTTTGAAGGTTTTCCGGATCAAAATGCCGAATTACAATAGCAAATTTCTACTGGTCGAAACTGGAACAGGGCATTGAGCAGGTAAGGGTATTTCGGTCATTTCTCAACCTACACACATCCAAATGAGGTGATTCTTGATGCATTGGAAAGCTAACTCAAAGGGCTACAAGATTTATGTTTTGGTCAAGAGCTAAATCAGCTTTTATCATCAAGAAAAGTTCAGTTGAAGTTGAGTCAAAATCGGAGCAGAGCTGGAAATTGAACCAGAAGTGACCAAATGGTCACTGTAGCAATCCGGCCGGAATTTGGCCGGATTTGTGGCCGGATTTCTGGCCGGATTGTGGTCAGAGAGGTCTGCTTTTTACGCGGAAAACTCAATTTCACCTCCACCAACTCACATGGGATGCTAGACATGTGAGAAACATCTCCAGCTGTAAAAGGAAGGTGGAGGCCTCATTTCTTGACCATATTTCATCATAAAATAGCCAAGATTGCAAGATTGAAGGGGATCCAAGAAGAGATAGGAGAGATTGGAGTTCATAGCAGAAAAATAGAGAGTGAGCTACGGGAGAAAGCTTGAAGCTGCAGAAATGTAGCTCTTTCATCTTCCTAGTGTTAGTTTAGCTTAGTATAGAGTAGTGTAGCTTTTCCATTCTTGTTTATTATCTAGATTAGGATGAAGATGGAGGATGAAGAAGGCAAGGAAGAAAGCTCATGTGACAAGGGTTGTATTCCTTCCAAACTCTTTATCTTTTGTACTTGATTCCAAGTTTAGCTAATATACAAGTTCTGGATTTTGTGTTTAATATGTGTCTTTAAAGTTTATACCTTGGGTTTGGTTGAACTTTCTATGATTGTGAGTGTTTATTCTTTGGTTATTTGACTGCTATGATTTAAGCAAGTTATTTAGCACTTTGGCTCTTTAAATCATGATTAATCTGGTACCATTGATTGTGATTATCTAAGGTGTTGTTTCTGCAATGAAAATTGAGATTTAACACTAGTTCAAGAGGTGCTAAACATAGGGAGTACACTCACGAAAGTAGAGGTGCACTTATGTGGTTTTTAGTGATTCATTTCATGTAATTTCATTGAAGAAATGAACTTGTAGCTAATTTCATAACCATGAAAATAGGTATGGATTAGTTATGAGTATAGTTGATTCACTACGAAAGTAGGTTTCACATGTTTAAGGAAATTACACCATAACTAGCCTAAATGTAGTATTCAATGATCCAAATGTAGCACTTGCATGAGTAGTTAGGGATACCACAACCTAAGGAGCTTTTATTTGTTATTTTCTTGCATAAGTTCAGTAGATTTTACTTGTTATAATTTATTGATAGTCTAAATAATAGAGAAGCTTTAGTAATACCGGTAATTGTTCACTCTTCCTTGTGGGATCGACCCGATATATACCCTAAACTACTAGTTGATCTGTATACTTGCAGTGAACGGGTGTAATTCGGTATTTTTTAGCTTGCACGTATGTAAAATACCCGTCAAGTTTTTGGCGCCGCTGCCGGGGAAGATTTGGCAATATCGGTGTGAAGAGCAACTTTATTAGTTTAGACATTTCATTAGTTATAGTGTGAATGTTATTTTCTGTTATTTTTGTGTTTTATGTGTGTATGTGTTTTATCACCTATTCTTCTTACTAATTTTGCTCTTAAGTTGGTTAAAAGCAATTTTAGGTAATGAGAAGGGTAGGTCAATTTGGAGGACAATGCTTGAGAAGTGGAAGATTGGCAACGGATGATTACCAAGTGCAA
This sequence comes from Coffea arabica, assembly GCF_036785885.1. Lineage (NCBI taxonomy): Eukaryota > Viridiplantae > Streptophyta > Magnoliopsida > Gentianales > Rubiaceae > Coffea > Coffea arabica. Next base: position 6,497,236 of record NC_092310.1, read on the forward strand.
AGCTCCTTCAACAGAGGTAACCAAGAAATTACTGAAGGTATGTCTTTTGAAAATGGTTTGAAGTGCTTAAAGGCAAAATTTGATGTAATCATGTTACAAGTTCAAATGGACACAATTATGCATGAAATTGAGCAAGGGAGGAATGTTAATACTTTTAATTCTTATCATATGATTTGTGACTTGTGTGGAGGTTATCATGCTACTAATACTTGTATGCAAGCACAAAATGTGGATTATTATGATGAATTAGAGCATTACAATCCTTGTTTTGATCAATATAGTGCTAATTGGAGCAATTCTCCTGCTTATGGTTGGAATAATCAATGTACTTATAGTGATAATTCATATTTTTATGATCACCAACCTGAAAGTGTCCAATATGAATCAAAACCATCTTGGGAGTTGGCAATAGAGAAGTTAGCTAATGCACCTCTGCCTTGGGAGTTAGAAAGTGAACCATTAGCTAATGATTCTAATGCATCTTGGGAGCTAGCTGTAGAAAATTTTTCTAATCAATTTGATTTAGCCATAGAAAAGCTAGCAAATGCAACCTCTGACCGTTTTGATAGGATTGAGGAAAGGTTAGATGAATTAGCTTCTCACTTTGGTGATATACATGAGCAATTGAATGTATTGTGTGAAGTTATTTCTTCTAATAATTTGCAAAATGATCCTAGCATGAATGGTGGAAATGTTGTATGTGAAAATGGGTTGCATTTTGATGAAAATGATGAATCTCAAGAGTGTTTTAATGAGCAAATATCCATTTCACATGATAATATTTTTGGAACTAACTTTGAACCTCAAGAGGTGAGTTTTAATGGCTCAATTTTCACCCCTCTTGAGGAGTGCATAAAAAGTACAGGTTTTAAAGGTACTCCTGCCCAAGATACTCTCATGACATTTCCTTTGGTGAATTCTCAAGTGGTGCATATTCAAGGTAATATCTATGAAACACTTGGAATAGGTAAGTCATTTCTATTTCTCACATCATTAGATCTTGTGGCTTTTGTTATAAAGTCACCTTTTAATGATCCACCACGTCCAAAAATGGTGGATTATTCGTTAACTAAGCCTCCTTGAAAAATGAGGTGAAATAGTCAAGCTATTGACTTTAAAGAAGCGCTTATTGGGAGGCAACCCAACGATTTCTTGTTTTTAGTAAGTTTTAGTTCTTCGATTAATGTTTTTGTGTGTTTTGTAGGTGGCAATGACAAGAGTTCATGCAAATGATCTCAATTGCAAAGGTGTTTATATTAAGGCAAAAAGGGAGTTTTCATGTTCAATTGCTGCATTTCATGCATTTAAGGTGTTTCATGTTTAAGTTATATTCATGCATGATCATGTTAAATTTGAATTTCATTCAAAGAACATGAAGTAGGTTGAATGTGGAAGGTTGGCCAAGCAAATTTGGAGGAAAAACTGCAGAAAACAGCTTTTTCTGCAGTAAATCCGGCCATAAATCCGGCCAAATGTTGGCCGGATTGAAGGCCGGATAGTCAGGGGAAAAAAGAAAAATTTTTCGAGCATTCTGGACAGAATCCGGCCGAATATCCGGCCTGAAATTGGCCGGATTGTAAAAAAAAAAAAAAAAATTAATTAATTAAAAAAAAATCCACTGTAGCAAATCCGGCCAATAATCCGGCCGGAAATCCGGCCAAAAACTGGCCGGATATGCAACAGTAAAAAAAAAAAAAAAAAAAAAACAAAAATTTTTTTTTTTTTTTTGCCCAGAATCCCTCCACGAATCCCTCCAATTTCTGGCCGGATTGTGAACAGTAACCAGCGTAAGATGAATCCATTTCACGGATTCCTCACAATTTTTCTTCCTTCTTCTTCAACCCAACTCACACACTAACACCTCAAACACACACTACTCACTAAACTCACTCTTTTCACCATCCAATCTTCAAACCAACTATACCAAAACACTCCCCTTTTACTTGAGAGATGATTTCATAGCTAAAAATTCTTCAAAAACAAGTCTAAATTCGGATTTTAGCTTAGCAAGAACAAGGGTTTCAAATTTTTGAACTCTTCATTTGAGGCCGAATTGGAGTGAAATTTTTGGGGGTTTCATCACCATTGGCATCCATAATCATCAACCAACAAGTTTGAGGTAACAAATCTTCACCAAATGTTGTTATTTGAATTTTGCCAATTTTTATTTTTTTTCTATTTTTGGGCAATTTCGAATTTTTTTCATTTTGTGAAGTTTGGTGCTTTACATTGTGCTTATTGAGCTTATTGATGATTATTGGTGATGTTTAACTCATGAGTTTGTCATTATTTGGTGAAATTTTGCTAATTTTATGCTTAATTTGGCTTAGTGATCAAGTTGCATATTAAGTGGCCAATGTAGCATTTTAATTAGTTTTGTGGGAGTTTATGATATTCATGTGAGTAATTTAGATTACCTAATGAATGAAAAGGTGCTTGGTTGAATAATTTCGTAAATTCTTAGGTAATTCTAAAAGAAGAGGTGAATTGAAGATGACCTTAATTGATGAAATTCATAAATGCACTTATAATCCTTGTGGTTCAATGGTTTTTAGTATTTCATGAATTCTCAAGAAGGTCATCTATATTTTGGTTTGGTGTGTTTGTCTCCATTTTGAGATTACTTTTGTACTTGCGGGGATTTGATCATTGATGACAAAATGTATATATGGAACTTATTTTGTTCATGATTGTGGATTTTTTGGTGTGAAATTAGCTTCCCTTTGCTTTGGATACTAATGCATATATTTGATTAGCAAAGATTAGCTCATTTCATGTTTTTATCCCTTGAACATTGTATGGTTCCACATGCTTGATCATTTTTCCTTTTTCCTTGAATTGCATGATTTTGTTGATTGCAACCTTTTATTTTTAAGAAATTTATTTGTTTTGATTTTGTCTTTTTCAGGGTGCAATAAGTGAACTCTCCATTCTTTTTCAAATACGGTTGGAAATTCATCACTTGGACATGGATTCGGATTGCGCAAGTTCAATTGAGCAGTATTTTCTTTTACTCTATTTATTTTCTTTTTCTCACATTGAGGACAATGTGAAGTTTAAGTGTGGGGGAGGAAAATATTGAACTTGCATTTACTTGCTAGGTGATGATATTTTGTGGATTTAAATGCTTAGAAATGTTGGAATTGTGTTTGAATTATTTGCCATGTGGATAATTTGATTGAAATTGGGTTTGTTGGCAGGGAGTTTTCTTCCATTTATATGGGGAAACTCCGTCAAAATTTTTCTAACATCATGTCCAATATTTCGCTATGGCCCAAAAGTTCTTCAATTTTTTCATTTTTATTTCAAAAAGGGCCAAAGTATTCCAACCTTAAGTGTTTAATTCTTCCAATTGTTGAAATGTTATATGTATTTTGAAAAGTTTAGTCCTCATTTAACTTGGAAATGGTTATTATGCAATTAGGATTTTTACATTTTAGAAAGTATATTCGGTAAAGTGAGGAAAATTACGCCTATAATTTTACATGTTTAATGAAATTTCTTCTCTTTACTTAATTTTATAAATAAGTGATTGATATAGTTGATAAAAGGTTATACTCCTCCTTTGATTATTTCTATATATATTTTTTTTTCTATGAGGGAAAAATAAAGAAAAAAAAAAGAAAAAAAAAGAAAAGAAAAGAAAGTAAATAAAAATTGTTCTACTCCAATGATTCACCTACCGAGTAACCGGGGGTTGGCATCTACAAATGTCGACATTCGCGTAAAAAGGTACTTGAATTAAGAGTATGCATTAGCAACTTGAATAAGTGAAATGTTGAGTAACCGGGGATCTTCACCTAAAAGTGTCGATTTTCGCGTAAAAAGGCATTCTCACTATTTAAGTAAAATTTGTGTGAATAAATCCCTCTTAGTTATAGAATTTTGAGAAAAAGATGATTATAAGGAGGAGGAAGGCTATAAATTGACTATGTGATTTACTTATTTGTAAAATTAAGTTAGGGTAAGAGATTAAGTTTAACTTGTTGAATTTAGGGTATAATTATCTTTCCTTTACTTGATATTATGAGTATTTAGTGTAAATTGAATAATTGTATAATGATTATTTTCCAAGTCTTGAGGAATTAAATTGGACAAAGTGCATATATTGTTTCACCTCTTGAATCATTGCATTTGATTATGTGTGGATTGCTTGAGGACAAGCAATGATTTAAGTGTGGGGGAGTTTGATAAGTGACTAATTTACGTAATAATTGTATGATATTTTATATTATTTTTAGTCACTTTGGTTATATTATTGGAAGAATATGAATCATTTTGGCTATAATTGGTGAAAAATGCTTTTAAGTGATTAAATGAGGTTTTTATCACTTTTTACTTGGATTTTGTGTATTTTGACAGTTTTGACACATTTTCGTATTTCGGCTATAACTTGAGCTACAGTGATCGGATTAAGATGATTCTTGAACCAATTTGAAGATAAGAGATAGATCTACAACTTTGGTGAAGACATCTAAATCCAGTTTGAAGGTTTTCCGGATCAAAATGCCGAATTACAATAGCAAATTTCTACTGGTCGAAACTGGAACAGGGCATTGAGCAGGTAAGGGTATTTCGGTCATTTCTCAACCTACACACATCCAAATGAGGTGATTCTTGATGCATTGGAAAGCTAACTCAAAGGGCTACAAGATTTATGTTTTGGTCAAGAGCTAAATCAGCTTTTATCATCAAGAAAAGTTCAGTTGAAGTTGAGTCAAAATCGGAGCAGAGCTGGAAATTGAACCAGAAGTGACCAAATGGTCACTGTAGCAATCCGGCCGGAATTTGGCCGGATTTGTGGCCGGATTTCTGGCCGGATTGTGGTCAGAGAGGTCTGCTTTTTACGCGGAAAACTCAATTTCACCTCCACCAACTCACATGGGATGCTAGACATGTGAGAAACATCTCCAGCTGTAAAAGGAAGGTGGAGGCCTCATTTCTTGACCATATTTCATCATAAAATAGCCAAGATTGCAAGATTGAAGGGGATCCAAGAAGAGATAGGAGAGATTGGAGTTCATAGCAGAAAAATAGAGAGTGAGCTACGGGAGAAAGCTTGAAGCTGCAGAAATGTAGCTCTTTCATCTTCCTAGTGTTAGTTTAGCTTAGTATAGAGTAGTGTAGCTTTTCCATTCTTGTTTATTATCTAGATTAGGATGAAGATGGAGGATGAAGAAGGCAAGGAAGAAAGCTCATGTGACAAGGGTTGTATTCCTTCCAAACTCTTTATCTTTTGTACTTGATTCCAAGTTTAGCTAATATACAAGTTCTGGATTTTGTGTTTAATATGTGTCTTTAAAGTTTATACCTTGGGTTTGGTTGAACTTTCTATGATTGTGAGTGTTTATTCTTTGGTTATTTGACTGCTATGATTTAAGCAAGTTATTTAGCACTTTGGCTCTTTAAATCATGATTAATCTGGTACCATTGATTGTGATTATCTAAGGTGTTGTTTCTGCAATGAAAATTGAGATTTAACACTAGTTCAAGAGGTGCTAAACATAGGGAGTACACTCACGAAAGTAGAGGTGCACTTATGTGGTTTTTAGTGATTCATTTCATGTAATTTCATTGAAGAAATGAACTTGTAGCTAATTTCATAACCATGAAAATAGGTATGGATTAGTTATGAGTATAGTTGATTCACTACGAAAGTAGGTTTCACATGTTTAAGGAAATTACACCATAACTAGCCTAAATGTAGTATTCAATGATCCAAATGTAGCACTTGCATGAGTAGTTAGGGATACCACAACCTAAGGAGCTTTTATTTGTTATTTTCTTGCATAAGTTCAGTAGATTTTACTTGTTATAATTTATTGATAGTCTAAATAATAGAGAAGCTTTAGTAATACCGGTAATTGTTCACTCTTCCTTGTGGGATCGACCCGATATATACCCTAAACTACTAGTTGATCTGTATACTTGAAGTGAACGGGTGTAATTCGGTATTTTTTAGCTTGCACGTATGTAAAATACCCGTCAGAATCATTAGCTACTTTTTCTATTGCCAACTCCCAAGATGGTTTTGATTCATATTGGACACATTCAGATTGGTAATCATAAAAATATGAAGAATTACTATAAGTAAATTGATTATCCCAACCATAAGCAGGAGAATTGCTCCAATTAGCACTATATTGATCAAAACAAGGATTGTAATGCTCTAATTCATCTTAGTAATCCACATTTTGTGCTTGCATACATGTATTAGTTGCATGATAACCTCCACACAAGTCACAAATCATATGATAAGAATTAAAAGCATTAAAATTCCTCCCTTGCTCAATTTCATGCATAATTGTGTCCATTTGAACTTGTAACATGATTACATCAAATTTTTCCGTTAAACACTTCAAACCATCTTCATAAGACATACCTCTAGTAATTTCTTGGTTACCTCTATTGAAGGAGCTTTGCACTTGGTAACCATCCATTGCCAATCTTCCATTTCTCAAGCATTGTCCTCCAAATTGACCTACCCTCCTCATTACCTAAAATTGCTTTTAAACAACTTAAAAGCAAGATTAGTAAGAAGAATAGGTGATAAAACACATACACATATAATACAAAAATAACAGAAAATAACAGTCACAGTATAACTAATAATATGTCTAAACTAATAAAGTTACTCTTCACACCGATATTGCCAAATCTTTCCCGGCAACGGCGCCAAAAACTTGACGGGTATTTTACATACGTGCAAGTTAAAAAATACCGAATTACACCCGTTCACTGCAAGTATACAGATCAACTAGTAGTTTAGGGTATATATCGGGTCGATCCCATAGGGAAGAGTGAACAATTACCGGTATTACTAAAGCTTCTCTATTATTTAGACTATCAATGAATTATAACAAATTTAACCTACTGAAATTATACAAAATAACAAATAAAAGCTCCTTAGGTTGTGGTATCCCTAACTACTCATGCAAATGCTATATTTGGATCATTTAGTACTACATCTAGGCTAGTTATAGTGTAATTTCCTTAAACATGTGAAACCTACTTTCGTAGTGAATCAACTATACTCATAACTAATCCATACCTATTTTCATGGTTATGAAATTAGCTACAAGTTCATTTCTTCAATGAAATTACATGAAATGAATCACTAAAAACCACATAAGTGCACCTCTACTTTCATGAGTGTACTCCCTATGTTTAGCACTTCTTGAACTAGTGTTAAATCTCAATTTTCATTGCAGAAACAACACCTTAGATAATCACAATCAATGGTACCAGATTAATCATGATTTAAGAAGCCAAAGTGCTAAATAACTTGCTCAAATCATAGCAGTCAAATAACCAAATAATAAACACTAACAATTATAGAAAGTTCAACCAAACCCAAGGCTTAAACTTTAGATACACATATTACACACAAAATCCAGAACTTGTATATTAACTAAACTTGGAATCAAATACAAAAGATAAAGAGTTTGGAAGGAATACAACCCTTGTCACATGTGCTTTCTTCCTTGCCTTCTTCATCCTCCATCTTCATCCTAATCTAGATAATAAACAAGAATGGATGAACTATACTACTCTATACTAAGCTAAACTAATACTAAGAGAATGGAAAAACTACATTTCTGCTCTTCCAAGCTTCTCCCGTATGTCTCTCTCTCTTGCTGTATCTCTGCTATGGACTCCCTTCTCTTCCTCTTGCAATGAATTTGGCTATTTAATGATGAAAGGTGGTCAAGGAATGAAGCTTTACACTTTCTCCTTACAGCTGGTAATGTTTCTCACATGTCTAGCAACGCATGTGAGTTGGTGGAGGTGAAATTGAGTTTTCCGCGTAAAAAGCAGACTTCTCTGACCATAATTCGGCCAGGAATCCGGCCACAAATCCGGCCAAATTCAGGCCGGATTGCTACAGTAAATCTGGGCTGCTACAGTGATCCGAGCTGCTACAGTACCTCGGATCCGTATGGATCCGAGCTCGGTTCCACTATCCCAGAAACAGCCGAGGGTTCGGATGAATAGTGGATTCGAGTGTGGATCACTTGCTCTATTTTTGTCCCAAGTTCAACTGATCTTTTCTTGATGTTAGAGGCTGAACCAGCTCATGTCTAAAACACGAAAGTTGTAGCCTTTTGAGTTATCTTTCCAATGCATCAAGAATCACTTCATTTGGATCTGTGTAGGCTGAGATATGACTGGAATACCCTTGCCTGCTCCATGCCTTGTTCCAGTTTCGACCAATAGCAATTGACTCTGTACTTCGGCTTTTTGACCTAGAAAACCTTCAAACTGGATTCAGATGTCTTCACCAAAGTTGTAGATCTATCTCTTATCTTCAAATGGGTTCAAGAATCATCCCAATCCGATCATTGTAGCTCAAGTTATAGCCGAAATACGAAAATGTGTCAAAACTGTCAAAATACACAAAATCCCACTAAAAAGTGATAAAAACCTCATTTAATCACTTAAAAGCATTTTTCACCAATTATAACCAAAATGATTCATTTCTTCCAATAATATAACTAAAGTGACTAAAAATAATATAAAATATCATACACTTATTACGTAAATTAGTCACTTATCAACTATAGTATTAAGTAAGATTGGAATGAGGTGATTTGGGTGGTTAGAACAAGATAGAATCTATTACTCTTGCTCTTCTTTGTTTAATTTTCTCTTTTCTTTAATGATTTGTCAACTTTAATACTACAAATACATTACTTCACTTCACGGAGATGTTAAATTGAGCAATTCATGAAGGTTATTTATGTCATTTTATGCTATGAGGGGAGGTAGGTGTAATTTTTTAAATAAAGGACACTTTTTGCAATTGTCATAAACCTCAAAGGAAGTTAAATCTCATATTCTTTCAAAAGTAACATTCCAAATACATATAGAAATTTCTTTGTTTCATTCCAGTTGGGTATAGAACTTCCTAGTTGTAAGAATCTTTTTCTTATACCACAAAAGGGGAAAAAAAATCCTCTACCTTGTGGACTTGAAGGGCTAAGCCAAATTAATATTCTTTTGAGAGTTAGAATCAGATATTCCAGCATACGTTTGGAGAGTTTGTGGTGGTAAAGAGTTGCAAATGGAATTTATTAGCTTTATTATGGGAAAATCAGTGTTGTAACAACTAACAACTATTAAATATTTTTTGCATTTGTTGCCATCACCATTCAAAATTAAATTAGGAACTAGAAACTTTAAGAAAGGAATGCGGGACACATCCATTGAGTTTACAAAGAATGACAACGCAAAATTATGGTAGAAGTACTCCTGATGTTGAGAATTTGACAGAGATTTTTCTTAACTCGATTGCTTCTGAAAGTGTTTAGATACAAAAGAAAAGTAAAAAATCTGTTTTCTAGGAGCATCTAATAAATTAGAGATGATTTCAGATTACTCAAGTAATTTAAAACCAGTTGCAAAACCGTGTGAGGAATGGGAATTTTGTTTAACTGTCTAAACATACTTAGATTCATAACATGAATGCTTTGAATACTTATTATTTTTCTTAGTCTAATTAGTCTAATTTTATCTAAGAAGCAAACCGACCGAAACTGACTTTTTTCTCATTGTCATGACCTTGCCACTGCGGATCCAACCTATGGAACCTATTCATGAATAAGCAATATAATTAAGAGACTTGTTGGTATGTGAAATGGACTAGTTTTGATTCTTTTTCTACAGATAAACAAAAAGCATACGAGTTACAAGAAACGTAGGCTATGACTTCTGAGTTTATTAGCACAAGGTAATTTTACATAAACTTAGACATGCATTTCACCAGAGCAAAAGAAGGCACCAAAGATGCACCTTCACTAATAACAGTTCACACTATTAGCTGATCAGGATCAGATAATCCCATCAAAACTTATTATTGTACCAAAAAACACCCTTGCTTCCATCATCTGGCTCAACATAAAGACACTCTCTTGCCTCCCTCCACATTGCCTTGTAGACAGGAGTGCCATCAAAATGATAATACTCCCCCAGAATTGGCTTCATTGCTTCAGTTGCCTCCACTGCATGATAATGTGGCATTGCTGAAAAGAGATGATGAGGCACATGTGTGTTTGTGATGTTATGGAAAACGTTGTTCAAGACACCATAATCTCTATCAACTGTTGCCAACGCGCCCCTCAGCCAATCCCACTCTGATGAATCATAGTGTGGCAATGAAGGGTGAGTGTGCTGTAGATACGTGATGAAAACAGTGAAGCCATTTAGAATGAGCAACGGTAGCCCGTAGATGCATATAAGCCATGCTAGCCCTTTTGCGAGTGCTACACGATAGAGCAGATAAGTTGTTACAAAGACACCAACATCAGAAATGTAGATTGGAAGCCTCTCGCGAGCATTATAGATTGGACTATAAGGATCATAATGGCATGCGAAACGATCATATTGTCTGCCTGAAGCATTGATGGCCAAGTACAAGGGCCAACCCAATGCAAGCGTAATCATGAGAGTGATGGCTCTGCCTGGAGGGTTGCTCAGGTACTTGTAGTACCATTCTATTTTGGATTTTGGCTTCGGCACAAAGACTTCATCATGTTCGAGTGATGCAGTATTTGGAGTGGTGGCGGCGGGGGCTGTACTTCCACGAGAAGTAGGGGACCATAAGTGCGGAATGGAGGATAAAACCAACTGTGTGATCCACCCATTGGTAGTCGATGAATGCATGGTGCCCGCATTCGTGAGCGATGACCCAAACTCCAGTGCAAACACAGCCCTGAAAAAACCAATAAACAGGCCAGGCAAGGTAGTTGTATGGAGAAGGAAGGAGATGGAAAAAAGTTGTAGCAATGTAGTAGAATAGAGAGACAAAGGTCATGTCATGAACAAGATAGGCGAATGAGCGAAGAAGCGATCTCTTAAAGCAGTGAGGGGGGATGGCTTTCTTGATATCACCAATGGTGAAGGGAGGCTTCGAGTATGGGACTCTTTCAGGGGGGTTTCTCTTTGGTTCAGTCTTGGTTGTTGGAGCTGACATGGGGCCTCCGGCTCTCTTTGTTGACACAATGCCCTAACCCTTGTTGATAACCACACTTGAAAACGGACAATGTGGATGACTAATTATATAGCAGAGAAGCATAAAAGGAATTATTACTTACTTTTTACAAGTAGTCTTTGCTTGAAATGGGAGTGAAATTGTTACTGTTTTGAACTACTAATTATTGCAATGGAAGTCCCATTTAATCAAAAGCAGATCACTTCAATTGTCTTTGTGCTAAACAGAATATCAAGATGATGAGTCACTATATAGATTCGTGGGGATATGGTTAAGGAAAACTAGTTGACACAGATTTATTGAAAGGTGTGGACAAAATTTCTATGTGATTAAAGTGTTAAAAGAATAGATTCTGCGACAGGACAGTATTTATTCACAATATTAATCCTTTCTTTTATTTTGACATTTGTAACTTCTCTTTTCCTTATCTGTCTCCTCCCCCTCCCCAACACACAAAAAAAATCTCTAAATTCCTTTGTCGTTTATCTCTAAAATCTCTAACTATTCATGGGGATTTATGTAGACGTGCAATCCTATCTCTAGTGGCCGCCAAAGTTTTCCTCAATCTTCTACCTTATAACTTCTTCTGGTGCAAAAACTGTAATCCATAAAGGGCAGTTTTAAGAAGCCTTCTTCCATAAAAAACTAAGGCTCTTAAGATGCAATCAGGCTACAAAGTTTTTGCTTGTCCTAGCTCCAAACTCTATTAAAAGCTTGTTGGCTACTGATCTTATTGCTTCACTACGTCTATATTTGTGACTATATCATGGGTCTAAAATCAATCCTTTTAACACAGATTTATTGAAAGGTGTGGACAAATTTTCACGTGACTAAAAGAATAGATTCTGAGACAGAGTATAGTATTTAATCAGGATATTAATTCATCTCTGTTCCTTACCTATGCCACCACCTCCCAAACCAAAAAAAAAAAAAAAAACTTTAAGTGAGAACATATTTCAATCTGTGCAGATACCTTAGATCAGAACGTGGAAAGAATTCGTTGATTGTTGTTTGAAAAGTACAGGAAATGGGCTTGATGCAACATTCAAAAATATCAGAATTGAGTTCTTTAATGCATGTGCACTAATTCAAAACGCATATACACCAGAATTTAGTTAATGGTTGGAATTCATCTTCTGGTGCACTCAAAGTATAAATAAGTTTGAAAGTTTCAGTTTTATACTGAATGTTTGAACTACTAAAAAGTATTTGAATGTATCCTTCCCAGTGTGTGAGCTATTAAAAGTATTCTAACATATTACTTCTATGTGTTTAATGAGTTTTGGGGATTAAAACACTTAGATTTCGTAAGACTGCAAGGAACCTTGGTGCTTTTCTTAGTTATATCCCAGTGTGTGAGCCTTACCAAGTTTTTCAACTGCAGTGGATCCATGATTATTTAGTAATTTTAAAAAGATAAAAGTCATTTGTGTGGTTATATATTTTTATTTTTTTATCCCTTCCTCCACGGCGCCGCCCACCCCCCTCCCGACCAGCAGGCGGGGGCAAAGTCCTTTGGCCATAAGCCCCCAACAGACACAGTGAGTTTGTTTGGACAAAGATAATTTGATTTGCAAAATTTATTTTCACAAATCCCAATCATCTTTTTATCTTCTCAATCACCTTTTTATCTCACATACATCACATCACAAAAAGCGTTACAGTAAATATCTCAAATAAACTCTTATCCAAACAAACTCAGTATTATTTCAAATAATTGCGATTGACGATTCTTGAGGAGCGCGGCCCAACATGATGTGTACTTAAAAAATTTTAGTTGGTTTTTGGAGCAAGACATCAAGTTATTTTTGTGACTGTCATGCCTACAAAACACCATCTGTTAAGAGTGTTATTTTGGTGGACACAAATTAATCCATGAATTGATTATAGCCAAAAAAAAAAAAACATAGTCATGGGTAAAAGAAATCTGTGGAACTTTTGATCGTCTATATCAGAAAGTGGTCTTATTTCTTGCCAATTCTTGGGGAGTAGGTTTTGCAGGAACAGTCAACTCTGCTACCTTGTTTCTCACTAACAATTGCATTACCATTCTTCTTTTGCCTTTCTAGCCAACTGGTAAGTGGGTTTTGTGGCTGACCACTGGGGCCGGGGAACGTTAGTGCTGCAAAATAATTGAAACATTTGCAGGTTTGGTACCTGCTAAGTCTTGTCATGTCTTCTCATATTCATACAATTTTCGAGTGACGGAAAATGTGCTCTGAATCCTCATCCCATATCTGGTTTCAGTCTCTGTTTTGCCTTTATTTTCTTGCCATGCCTGAGTATATTACCCGGTATATCCATTATATACCAAAATAGAGTTGCAAGAAAAATTAAACATGATAAAAAAAATCAAGATAGAGATTAAAACAAAAAATTGAACAATAGAAAAGTGGGGTAACAACTGAAACCAAAAATGAGATGGAGGATTCAAAACTAAAAAATGGCGCCTACCTATTAATCTTACATATATAAAGCACGAATCGCTTGTGAACAGTGCAGAATGGACCGGTTATGCCGTTATTTTTGTGAGCTTGAGAGGCTTTTTGGTCTTTTGGTGATGGGTGGCAGTGGCTCTGCTGGCATTTTGCTTCTGTCCGCTGGCTCTCTTGGAGTGGTGAGTGGACCGGTTATCCAGTAATTTTCACCAACTTTGAGGGCATTTGGTATTGTTGGTGGGGCAAGAAAACGTTTACTTTCCTTCTTCAGGTGTGGTTTCCTTTTGCGAGCAAAATTCGTAAATATTAGGCTGGCTTCTGGTTAACTGTCCCATTGTACGAAACATATTACATTCAAATTTGCACCATCAAATTAAAATTAACTCCTCTTACTAACAAAAAAAATTAAATTAACTCCGCTTGCGAAGTCTATTGCATGGAAATTAAGACCGCTTCACAAATTAAGATCAGTGGTGAGTGGGCGATGTAACCTTGCACTTTGCTGCAAGCTGCTACCCGGTTGTTTCTTCAGTTAAAATGGTTAGAGGGTCTTTCTGTTTTGAAAATATATATACATAAGGGTCCCATGTAAACATTTTTTTTTCTTTTTTGCAAAAGAATAAACTTTCTTCATAAAAAAGTATAATTTAACAAATGGATTATAGTTTTTGAACTTTTACAGTAGACCCAACTCTTTTCTTTTCGAGCATGAAAAAATGATTCAATAAATACATATTTTCTAACCTTAAACACGAGTTTATTACCCCATTTGGTAGAATAGTTCCACCGGTTATTTCTTAGCATTTTATTCTAACCTATCCTTAAACGCAAGTTGATTTGGAATTCACCATTTAAAGTTTTCAACTATCTCTTGATTTTGAATACCACTTTTATTTAAAAAGAAAAATAAAAGAGAAACTCACCTATTTTAGCACATGATTTAAGAACACAAAATAACCTATAATTTTGCAGCTTATGATACAGATTACCCAAAAAAAAATCATCAACCAAGTAAGAGAAAGAAACATCAAATAAGTAAGAATCATAAATCCAAAGAACCTAGAAAGTAGAAAAGAAAAATTTTAAGCTCAAAAAATTATTAGATATTGTATATATCTAAGCCATTATCTTAGTGAAAATTCAAAAAGCTTCTTCCATGCTCCTCGTACTTACCACATAAAGTGTTGCCTCCCATACAAATTATCAAAACCAAAATCATCAAAATCTCCAAAAAAAAAGAAAAAAGAAAAAAGAAAAAGAGAGATAGACAGCCTAAAAAAGGGAAGAACGAAAGAAAAATAAGAAAATATGCATATTCACCCTTGCAAGTTAAAATTGTTCAATATTGAGAGTCCAGACTCATTTTCAATAAATGATGTCCTGTCCAAAGAAACCATTGTTGCTCCCGTTATTCTTGAACACTTTTAATCTATCAATCAAACAATCATCTGAATTGCAACAAAAAGAATAGGATCCAATATGAAATCCTGATTAGGAGACATGTATAGCCATACGCCTTTTAGTTCTACCTAATTTTAGGCATTACTTACTGATTAATGCTACATTAAGAATGTTAAAAAATCATGCCTTTTAGTTTTGCTTAATTTTAGGCATTACTTACTGATTAATGCTATATTAAGAATGTAAGATAACCTGATTTTAAAGTCATGTTTATTTGTGCAATTAGGAAAAACCACACACACACACATGTGACATGACTACTATATCTAACAAAGAAAAAAAAAACAAATATAACAACAAAATAATGAGTCTCAGCTACCTGACGCATGGAGTCAGGGCTTAAAAACTAGTAGTTCTAAATGAGGACATGTGCCAAGAATTTCAGCCTATAGCACGGGACTAGGCAAGAGAACCTAACAGTAATAATAATTCACGATCATGGCTGGCTGAAATATTTACCATTAAACGCGTTTTCATGTAATCTTACGAATAGTATATATATTTTGATGCGATTAAAGTGTATATGCCCCAAAGTCATTCAACCTCTAAAGTTTAATACGCACTTGAATTATTTATATTATAATAAATGACATCTTTATCATATTGATTGCAAATATACTTATATTTGCATGATAAACCTCTTAAAATAAATCTATCAATGAAATCATAAAATATATGATGGTGAGATTCATTCGATTATAAATAAAGTTTATTTTTAAATATTTCTAGTTAAAGTATTACCAAGAAAGGGTAATGTTAATACAATTAAACTAACATATACTATACCACTTCAATATGAAAAGTGCTATACCTCATCTACTATGGTGTGCGAGACACCTAAACTAGTATATGGATGCTTGATAGAATGATTAATTTTACTAAATTGATCCGTATAGAGATATTCTTTAAGTGCCAAAGGATTAATTTTTAAGTAACGTTTGTGTAAGTGATCCTTAGACTCAAGGTTATCATGGTATTTTGAGTATGGACAGATACACTTTGTTTGTTATATGATGCTCATATCATTAACAAATGGGTATATACTTGAAGTACGAAAAGGTAGTGAATATGAAGATTTACCATTTCTTATAAAAAGAGAGGTCATCTCATGTCTGACCGCTTGTAAAGTATAACTCGGAATTCTTAACGTTAAGTGGAAGATTCTTAGAGTGTGTTTCTAAGTACTGCTTCATTGGAGTTATAATTTGGTACAAGAAATGAGCATTAATCACATCATGGAATGTGCATAAATTATTCCAAGATTAATGTGAAATAAATGTGGTAAAAAGATATTAATTATACGGTAAATGTTTACTGAATGGTGAAGTTATCCACTTGACTTTTCTCGTTACTTGGGTGGTTATGATACATTGTTAAATGTCAATCTTGATCTATAAGTATGAGTTAATTGATTAATGGAATGGGCATAACTTATTCCAAGATTAATGTGAAATAAGTGTAGTAAAAGGATATTAATTACATGGTAATTGTTCACTGAAAGGTGAAGTCATCCACTTAACTTTTCGCATTACTTGGGTCGACATGATGCATTGTTAGATGCTAATCTTGATCTATAAGTATGAGCTGATTGATTCGTGGAATCAATAATGAATTAAAAGAAATTTTAATTTATCTAATTAAGAGACAGAGTATAGTATTTAATCAGGATATTAATCCTTTCTTTTATTTTGATCTTTGAAACTTCTCTGTTCCTTATATATTCCACCACCCCACTAAACCCAAAAAAAAAAAAACCTTTTTAACGTAGATGTGCAATCCTATCCCTAGGTGCCGCTAAAGTTCTCCTCAATCTTCTATCATAAAACTTCTTCTACGCATCTGATCCTCAGCCCCTTAAGGAGTCTTCTTACTGAATCTCACCCTAAAAATTTGACACATGTAACAACTCATGTGATTTTATTAACTCAATTCTATTCCAAAACCTATTTGGCCATTCCCCTCTCTTGAATATTATGAAGGGTAAATTACATTTTACCCCTGTGGTTTACCCTTTTTTTACATAACCCCCCTATGGTTTCAAAAGCTATACATAACCCCCTCATGGTTTGGATTAAAGTGTCAAAGTAACGGAAATAGTCACTCGTAATGGAACTTCTAAAAATGTCGAAATTACCCTTATAAATACATGACACATTAACCCCCTATGATTTTTATATTTCACCATATAACCCCCTTATGGTTTAATACTTTACCATATAACCCCCTTATGATTTTCAAAATATACACATAACTCCCCTTGATTAATACATAAATTTCAACCTTACATAAGGGTATTTTTGACATTTTAGGTGACGCCGTTACGAGTGACTATTTCCGTTACTTTGACACTTTAATCCAAACTATAAGGGGGTTATGTATAGCTTTTGAAATCATAGGGGGTTATGTGAAAAAACGCTAAACCACAGGGGGGTAAAGTGGAATTTGCCCTATTATGAAACCCGGTCAATGTATCAATGATTCAACCAACGAGAAATCACATCAAACAAAAATCTATAAACCGTAAATCCATAATTAGAATTATTCTCAACTCAACATCTGATGTTTTCCATTACTCTTTACACCTTTTGTTTTATATTTGAATATCTGTGATTGACTTGGAATTCCAGAAAATTCACTCTCAAATAATTGTGATTTATTTGACTTGGAATTCTAAAAAATCACTACTCCTATTATGAAAAAAAAAATTGTTTGCAAATGTCAAATTTTTAGAGTGAGGCTTGGTAAGGGGCTCCTTAAGGGGGCTGAGGATCAGACGCGCTTCTTCTGGTGCAAAGACTGTCATCCATGAAGGGCAGTTTTAAAGAGCCTTCTTCCTTCAAAAACTAAAGGACCATATATACCTAGAGGGGTCAGGGACCATCAATATTAAGGCTGTGAGATAATGTGGCAGGAACTCCACCGATCATGTTTGTTATGGGCATCTAAGAAGTCAATAGCACATCAAGGGATATACTACAAGAATAGACCTAACTGAAGTTTTTCTTTCCTATGGGACAAATCTTAGCACATCAGAGACTAAGCAATGAGCATACACTTCAACTTCTTTTCATTTCATCCTGGAGAAAAACAAGCTCATTCTTTCCAGCTCATGACAGTGCAAATGAGAAGATTTCTATTGTCTGGCCTAATAATTATTGTGCAATGAAATGCAATAGAAGCATATTCTCCATGGTGGCTTTGACCTATGGCAACCAAGATGTCCAAAGCAATCCACTAAGCAAGCTTATGCTTTCTAGTTGTTGCTTAACAATCTCATCCTAGAGCAAAGAAAATACATGTCAAAGTCTTGGATGTTTTGGAGAAGTCTTTCGATCGATGACGCCCGTCATACGTCAGCGTCAAGAATAAAAAGTTTTCTTCTATTATTACTGTATTTGAACAAATGCAGAACGATAATAATTGCCCTTAGGATAGATGCATGATGACCTGACGTTTTGGATGAATTTTATTTGATGTGACCATGATGACATATCCATAAGAAAAACAAATAAAATTAGGATTAATCTTTCCTATTCTATTAGCGTTGGATGAATGATAACTATGTAAAATTTGAATTTGAAATTTAATTTTTACACATATCATGAATCAAATGATGATGGTATATAAACTGTCAATGTATATAAGATTTACTCATAAAATTAAGGGTTTTCGTCAAATATTAAAAGCCAATTTTAATACCATATAGAGTTCATGCAAGAACTCAATGAAAAGTTAAATAATTTACAAAAATTTATTACGATGACTAATGATACAATCAATTCTA
This sequence comes from Coffea arabica, assembly GCF_036785885.1. Taxonomy (NCBI): domain Eukaryota; kingdom Viridiplantae; phylum Streptophyta; class Magnoliopsida; order Gentianales; family Rubiaceae; genus Coffea; species Coffea arabica. The sequence goes on from NC_092310.1 coordinate 6,515,909, forward strand.
ACATCAAATCAGATAGAGAACCAGTGCAGGCTGCCTGCAATGACTATAAAAGTCAAAATCTTTAACTTACTTGAACTTCACACTCTTTAATTCGAAACAATTCGTTCATCTGTGCAAGTATTCCATCCTTCATAATTTCACTTGGAATTATGACCATTAAGTGAGAACATATTCCAATCTGTGCAGATACCTTAGCGCACAAAGTGGAAAGAATTCGTTGATTGTTGTTTGAAAAGTACAGGAAAGGGTGAGTATTGATGCGACATTCAAAAATATCAGAATTAAATTGTTTAATGCATGTGCACTAACTCAAAACGCACATACAACAGAATTTACTTAATTGGAATTCATCTTCTGGTGCACTCAAAGTATAAATATGTTTGAAATTTTCAGTTTTATACTGAATGTTTTAACTACTAAAAGGTATGTGAATGTATCCGTGTGAAACCCACGACTTTTGGCACCAATTTTATTATTTTATCCTTATTATTTTATTTTCTCAATTAGTTAAAAAGATAAAGTTACTATGTAAAAAAAATAAATAAATAAAGTAACTATAGGATGGGATAAGGGGTTCTAATATAAGTAGGGTTAGGTTTAGGATTTTATTAAAACCCTAGACAGAGAGATAACCCTAGTCTTACCTTTCTTTTGTTTGCCTCCCTAGAGCAAGAGCCGTCAGAGAGGTGAAAAGGAGAAAAAGGCGTCACCATCAATCGATCCGTCAACTAGGCACCTAAATATGTAAGTCCCAAATTCACATGAAACCTCTCCTTTAAATTCTAGTAATCGAATTATTTATCCTAAATATTTTATGAATATATATTATTGTTATATACATGTTGATATATGCGTTTCTATAAGAGATTAGGAGGATTCATGTTTGGATTAGTAGGAATAGGGTGATAGACTATAATCTTGGGATGAATAGATTTCCCAATCTGTTAAAAGAGGAAAAAAAAAAAAGGAGGAAAGAGCAGCGGCTGCTGCTGCCCTGTTGTTGCTAGGCGTTGCAGAAGCAACGCAACAAAAGAGGAAAAGCAAAAAAAAAAAAAACAAGGGGGAAAAGAGCCCCCGTTGCTGACGGCAAAGGAAGGAATTTCAAGGTTGGCCCAAGACCAAAACTAAAAAAAAAAAAAAAAAAAAAATTGAGATGATGTCGCTAGCAAGTGCTGGCGACAATGGAGCAATTACGGTTGGCCGAGGGAAATAGAGTCTGGCGACCATTTGGCCGACCATGGGCCCCACCAGAAATTAAAAAAAATGATAATAATAATAATAATAATAAATAAAATAAAATGAAAAATAATGATAACAATAAACAAAAATAAATAAGTTGAAAGGGAGCAATTTAAACTTGGACCAAACTATAGTATAAAAATTTAGTAAATATTTAATAAATAGATTTTAAATATAACTAGTCCATTTTTATAGTATATTGTGAATATTAAAACTCAAGACCCAATCTAATATAATTGTTAGAATTGAGGGTTAGTCATGTAAAATATTACTTTATTAATTAAATCTAAAGTACTTAAATAGAAATCTAAAACATTTTAACCTAGCCTTATTAGATTAAGTTGTACAATGTAAGATAAGCTTTAGATTGTGGAACGAAATGCTTAAAATAATAATAATAGTAATAATAATATGGATGAAACAAATTAAGGATGTAAACGAAAATATAAATACAAATACAAGTGTAATAGGTTAAGACAATAACTATAATAACAAGACAATATATATATAGGTTTATATATACATAAATAATAATAACACCTACACACGCACAAAGGTAGAAATAAAGTGAAAGGTAATAATAACTAATTAATAGATATATATAAGTGGTAATAAAATAAAGTAGCGACGACAAGGACGATAATAATATAATAATAAATAATTATTAATATGTATAGTAAGATAACAGTCAAGATAATAAACATGCTTATGAGTAACTATTTTCTTTTAAATTAAGAAACGTTACAAAAAGGGAAACTTTCCAAATTAGGAAACTTTTCAAAAATAGAAATCGTCCAATTTGAGGGAGGTGCTATTAGGGTCCATTTAATGGTCTAGGTATGAATCTTATGCTTACTTAGAGGTTGTATATTTATGCATCTATAGGAAGTAACAACTAATTAGGGAACTCATGCATTTGATAGGTACGATACAAGGATCTAAGGTAGTTCCACTCAAGCAGCCAAACAGAGGTAGGCGATACTTACCCTTCTGAGATTTTCAAATGTGTAAATGAAACTCTCGTTTTCAATCCTACTTGGCTATGTGGACTCGAAATGTGTTTGATTAAATGTTTTACTTGGGTATTTATGAAAGCTGTATTTTACTATACAAAGATGGACCATGTGACGTATTTGAAACGTTTTGATATGTTCTTATATACAAAATGAGCTGAATCTTTTATGAAAGCAAGGAATTATGTATATGAAATACGAAATGAGTTTTGACCAGTAAAGCTCAGAATGGTCATGGAATAGACGGTAGGGGCTATAGTCCTGTCTTATCGTCATGGTAGCCTGGTATAGAGTCCGGCCAATTGACCCAAATATGAATGAGACCAATCGGTAGTCATGAAACTTATTGGTCGCCCACCTAGTAGGGGTTTAATCTCTAGGCTGAGTACTCAGTAGCCGGTCATTACATGTACTTGTTATGAGCTGATCTGAAAGAATGATTTATGAGCCGGTATGAAATGAATTTATGAACTGATTTGAAATGAGACTTATGAACTGAAATGAAGCGATTTATGAGTGGATATGAAGAGATTTGTGACTTGAGACGAAATGAGTTATGACTTTACGATTTCTTATGTACAACTATCAATAAAATGTTTTTAAATTGCTTGTCATTCTTTACTACTGATTGCTTTATAAGTAACGTTACTTTCAAAATTACGGATGTGAATGATATGCAAATGATTTAAGTTGTAATTATATATTTGTGTACCTATAAAATTAAGAGTGCATGGTCCAACAGAGGGGTAAATATTACCTACTGAGCGATGTGTCGCTCAACCCACTTCTTATCATTTTTGCAGATTCGGAAGAGTATGAATTGGTTTGCATAGAAGACCCTGAGGATGACTTTTATTAGTTTAGGTGCATAGAAGTTGGCAGGCTAGCTACTTCTAGTGTTATCCTATTTACTTTTGTTTCCACTGTTTCAATTGGAGAATAAATGTACGAACGCCTTGAATATTCGTAGACTTCCTTTTATATGTAATTCGAACCGCACTTTATCTGTTTAAATTATTTAGTATTGTCAAGTTTAATTAGTTAATGTAGCCTTGTATTCCTGAGTGGGACTTGGGAGTACGGCGGATGTCATGTGACGGGCACGCGCGGGCTCGGGGCGTGACAATCCGTCTCAGTGTGTGAGCTATTAAAAAGTAGTCTACCGTATCATTTCTATGCGTGTAATCAGTTTTGGGGATTAAAACACTTAGATTTGGATGTTTATCCACTTCGCAAGACTGCAAGGAACCTTGGTGCTTTTCTTAATTATATCCCACTGTGCAAGCCTTACCAAGTTTTTCAACTGCAGTGGATCTATGATTATTTACTAATTTTAAAAAGATAAAAGTCATTTGTATGGTTATACATTTTTTATTTTTTTTAACCCTTCCTCCACTGCCCTCCCTTCCCAACCAGCATGGGGGCTTTGCCCCGCGCCATCAGCACCCTGGACACAGTATTATTTCCGGATATGCTATAGTGCTGATCGTCATCATAACTTGTGAATTATTTAAATTAAAATACTAGTACAACCAGTTAATAGTGGTTCCTACATCCAAGATTGGTATATTTAGCGACAATTGCACAACTATTGATTCAGGTTTCCAATATTCAAAGTAACATCATGTGGTAATATGGTAACTTTGGTAATAAAATTGGTAAGTTATAAGTGTGATATGAGATTTACTCTTTAAATACTGAACGTTACTACTTCTCCAACGAAACTTACTACTTTATAATTAGTAAGTTTAACTCAAATAATGGTAAGTTTTTATTAAAAAATTATCAGCTTTACAAATAAAATGGTAAATAGGTGAATTGTTCAAACTTACCATTTTACTTAAGAAAGTTACAACAATTATAATTAGTAAACATAATAGAAACACAAAGCCAAACTTGTATTATAACTAAACATGAAATCCAATACAAGAGAGAAAGTAGTAGAAGAGATATCACCCTTGTCACATGAGACCAATCTCTCCATCTTTGTTCCTCAATCTTTGTCCAAATCTAGCTACAAATACAAGAAGGATAAACTACACTAACTATACTAATCTACTCTAACTAATGAACTAAGAAAAACTAGTGAAGACTACATTTTTAGTGATTTCCTGTATCCTTCCAAAAGTTACGAAAATGTCCTCCAAGGCTGCTATTTATAGAGAAATTCAAGATCAAGGTGAGTTGTTAAAGTTGATGTAAATTGCTCCTTCGAATCACCAAAAGATGCTTCTTGAATTCTATATACTTGCTTCCTCAATTCTAGCTAGATTTCTTGCAGATAAATTGGTTAGAAAGCTTGTGTGAACGGAGCACAAGCTGCAGAGCAGCAATTGGGGATCCGAGGCAAGATTTGAGGTCAGATCGCTCAAAATACCTCTTAGATCTCATTTTTCTTCATTTTTATCTTCACTGCACATTAGGATCCGAGACCTGTAACGTGGGGATCCGAGGTCGGACCTTTCTCTTGGATGTAGCCTCTCATTACAGAAATTTATCCGAGGTCAGGTTTAGTGCAAATCCGAACTCGGATTTCCTTGCTTTATTTTTTGTCCAACTTTAACTGATATTTTCTTAATGATAGAGGCTGAACTAACTCTTGTTAAAACATGAAAGTTGTAGTTCTTTGAGTTAGATTTCCAATGCGTCAAGAATCATCCAATTTGGACCTCTGTGGACTGAGAAATTACCAAAATAACCCTTGACTGGTCAGGGCTCTATTTTAGCTTTTGACAATGAAAATGCATTTTTGATAATGAAAACGACTGAACTGGACTTTAATGTCATACCAAATGTAGATCTGTCTCTTAGTTTCAAAATGATTTAAGAATCACCTCAATCCAATACTTGTAGTTTAAGATATAGCTAAAATACTACAAGATATCAAAGCTGTAAAACTTGATTTCTTTTAAACTTGATTCCTTATATTCTTGATTGCATTTCTTCTTTTGCACTTCATCTACCAAAAACAAAAAATCTATAATATAAGCGTGTTAATATATATATTGTACATATTAATATAGCTCAACAAATTTAACCATAATAACCTCTCAATTTTTACGACCAATTCTTCCTCATACATCAAACAAACACAGACCACCCCCAGGGACATAATATACATCAAGGAACAATAAAACCAATTAATAGAGCTTTAGAATTTGCTACTAAATTTCCAAATGAGATAAAAGATAAAAATCAATTGCAAAGATTTTTAGGATGCTTAAATTATATAGCAGACTTCTTTCCTAAATTAAGACAAGAATGCTCTATATTATTTAATAGATTAAAGAAAAATCCAAAGATAACATGTATAGAACTGTAATTAATGTAAAGAGTTGGACTTACAATTAATTTGAGAGTTGCAATAGGTTCTACGGAAGCTTGCACAATTTCTTGAATCTTGACTTTATATAAGACTTTTGAAACAAGAGTGGTTGGGATTTGTTGAAAAGTGGGTTGAAAATGAGAATGGTGTTTGAGAGTGTTTACAAAGGCTTTCTTACTTCTTTTGTTTTTGAACCATATTTTATTTGTAATCTTAATTCTGAACATAACATTAATCCTTCTTTTTTCACAAAAGCAAATAATTGCCCAAAAGTAATATTCTCGAATGAAATGACATCTGTTCCCATTTCTTTTTGTAAATTATCCATTATTCTTTGTGAAAATAAACTTGGTAATCCAGTTATGAATCTTTCTTTCCAGAATGAAGCATTACAATCTGGTCTTCTTAATACATTTGTTAAAAACATATCTTTATACCATCTAAAGTCTGATAATGTTGGACATCTTAAATTTGTTAGAGATGTTTTATTGGAATTTAATTCTTCTTTGGGATTTCCTATAAAATACATGACTATTGTTACAATTAAAAATTCTGCAGCATCTGACTGTATTTGAATATTTCCTTGATCATCTTCGATTTCTTGTGTATGATCTAATATTGATAATTTATCTTGTAATGTTAATGCATTATCCCACCAATTTTTTAATTGTCCAGTAAATCCTGAGACTAATAATGTTGCAATATTTCTTTCTTGAATGTTTTTAATTTTATAAGCTAATCTTGCCATTCCCATTTCTTGCAAATTATTTAATACTTCATATTCAGCTTTGCCATCTATATTCCATTCATATATTGAATCTCCATCATATTTAGTAGTTCTAAATTTTGGTCTTTCTTCATATTGAATATCCGGAGGACTTGGTCTAGGATAATAATTTTTTGAACTTACCATTTTCCAATTATTTTTCTTGTTATAATCTTTTCTTTTTATTCTATTTATCTGATTTTCTTCTGTTTCTTCAAATTGATTTTCTATTGGTAGAATTATATCTTCTTCTTCTTCTGATTCTGTTGATTTTTCAGATAAATCTTCTATTTCTTCAGTTGAATTTTCTTCTATTATTCTGTCTAATGTATTTATTTTTGGAGTGGAAGGTTTAGATTCTGTGGTTAAGTTTTGTAGAGCTTGAGATATTTTATTTAATACATTATCTGTAGTATTTATTTTTTGACTATTAATATTTTGTACTAATTCTTGTTCTTTTTCTCTTGTCAGGCTTCTAGGTTTAAAATGAGGTGCTGAAATATCATTTGGGAATCTTAATTCTGGTTTCTTTATTGTATCTATCTTAGTATTTAATACTTCCATATGTTGAGTTATTGTATGAAGAATTTGATTTGTATAATTATTTTGTTGATAAATTTTTTTAATATCTTCTAAATTTACATTATTATTTGTACTTGATTCAGCTTCTCTTCCTTTTTTAAAAGGTGAGGCAATTATCTCTCCTTGTCCTATATTAATTTTTACTTCTTGTAATGGAGGGTGTATTGAAGTTAATACTTGATTATCTTTTAATTTCCATTTTTTATATAAATTAGTTTGAACATTTATTTGTGGTGTGTCATAAACATTGTTTATTCCTAATTTTGATGTATAAAATGTTAACCATGTAAAGAAAGGGAAGTCAAACTTTTGTTTTTCTATTTCTGTTTTCCACTCTAATATTAATTTTTCTTTATAATTCCAGTTGAAAAAATCAAATTCTTTTTTCAGTATTTTCTTCATCATCAAAATCTTCTTGCAAATATTTATGATTTATTTTATATGGTTTATTTATAACATTTATTTCTCCTTTCATTTGTGAATGAGTAGGTGAATATTCTGATTGATTTTGATTTATAACTTCTGGAACAGGTGTTTTATACTTAAAAGTTAAAGTATTTTCTAAAGGAAAATTTATTTCAGTGGATTCATAATTAGAATGTCTAGCTGGTATCCATGAATAACTTGAACTAGGTCTTTCTCTTAATGAAGCAAATCTTATTAAAGTATTTCCATCAGGTTTCTCTATAATATCTTCGGCTGTAGTTTGTTCTACATTTCTTGCTATTTGTGGATTTCTAATTTCAAATTCACTTGGTATGGTTATTTCATTCCATTTTAATCTTTTTGGTGTATAAGTTGTAGGTCGGTCAGCATCTACTTGTAATAAAGTTGTTTCTTCTTTAAGAGTTTGAGTCATTATAAATTTGGGATTTAAATGAGATGATAGAGGTCTGTAATACATTCTGTATATTATTGCAAAATTCTTTGTATGTTTTTCAAATTCATTTCCTTGTAAATGAACATCTAATATAACTGAATTTAGAATATGTGGGTCTGTTAGGTCTATTAAAAAATTTGGAGCACAGTTAAAATATATAGGTCCATTAGAAACATTTGTTTGAATCATAGATAGTAAAGAAGTTTTATATCTTTTTAATCTAGTATCTCTTAATGCTAGATATATAGGAGCATCTACTCCTAAATGGAATAAAGGTTTTACAGCAATTTGTATTAAACCTATATGAATGTATCGATATCCTTTACTTAAATATTTTTGAATTGTACTATGATTTAATAATGGAATTGTTTGATATTCTTCTTGAATAGATATGGTTTCTTCATGTGTTTTAACTGATAATGCTGTTTTGAAATCTAACGAGCCTATTCTATATATATGTTCTATCTTTTCTTCTGGAATAGTCCAATCTGAATTATTTATAGGCATATGATATTCATGACTTTGTACTATATTAGCTTGCTTTGAATTAGATCCTAATTTAAATTGTCTAAGAAATGCAGCCATGCTTAATATTTAATTAAATTTTACTTAGACGGGAACAACCGAGCACTATGCCTGGAACATCCTATCCTGAACTTACCAACGGTCTAACAAGGCATCAGGTCTTACCAACGTTTTCAGTAAAAGTTTAATAAAATATGTAACATAAATGCATGAAATAGCCAAGTTAAAATAGAAACGTAATTCAAATAAAGCAAATATAATTGCAAAGTTTAAATATGCGTATGCACTTTAAACAGGGGTGTGACTCTGATACCACTTCTACCCAGGTAACATAAAGATAACATGAATGTATAGAACTGTAATTAATGTAAAGAGTTGGACTTACAATTAATTTGAGAGTTGCAATAGGTTCTACAGAAGCTTGCACAATTTCTTGAATCTTGACTTTATATAAGACTTTTGAAACAAGAGTGGTTGGGATTTGTTGAAAAGTGGGTTGAAAATGAGAATGGTGTTTGAGAGTGTTTACAAAGGCTTTCTTACTTCTGAATAGCTAATTCACCGATGCCTTCTATCTAACATTTTGATTCTATTTATAGAAGCTCGGGAAGTTACATTTGAACTTCATTTCATCTTCATTTGAATTTCATCTTCTTTTTCTGTTGAATGGCCGACATCTTTTTCTAAAAGTCGTTGGGGTCTTGTCCGCATGGTCCTCCGAATGGATCAAAAGTAGATTCGGATGATTCTGCTGACTCTGTAATTTTGTCGATTTCTTCTTTTTTCTCTGGCTTTTGTAGATAGTCCAAATATTCTTTGAGTAGTTTTGGATCTTGCATCATTTTCTTTATCAAAAAGTCACTTGAAATTGCCTCGGATACCTTTTCCGTCTCTTTTTCTTTTGCTTTGTCTTGCTTTATTGGAGTAGTGGTTGGAGTTGGTGCCGTGATAGGATTTGATGATGACTTGGTGGTAGTAGGTATGGAAATTGTTGGATTGGTTGGAGTAGACGTTGATTTAGTCCATTTGAGTTTATCTCCAGTGGTAAGGAATCTGATGACATTAATTTGATCTCCGAATTCTTGATTGAATCCTGTCCACCATTTTATTTTGAATTCTCTGACTAGAGACATTGGGAGTGGCTTTTCTAATTCTTGATGAATTTTGAAACTCCAGCAAAAAATCCATGGTACTTTGAACTCCATATGAAATAATATTGGCCTTGTATATTCCTCCCCCCTTGCTTTTTTGAGATAGGTTTGGAATCCCATCAGAACATTTGGAGGTAGGATGTCTGCTTGAGGGCCAAACCATTTCCACCAATGGTTGAACCAAATTGGAAATTCTTTGCTGCAACATTCTTTAAATGTAAAGAACCATGAATGATTGAATGGTCGATACAAAAAAGCACGGTACCATGCCATTTTGTAATCCTGATAAGTAAATCCATCTGGAATAAAATTGACTGAGAACGATTTCTTTGAATAAAGAGAAGTCCATTCATTAGGTGAACAAACTTTCTTTATTATGCATTTGGAATGACTTACAATATTTGGGTTCTTTTTATCTGGTATTGGATATATTTCTACAGATTGAGTATCTGTAAGAATCAATTCATAATAATCCAAATTTTTTGAAGGATCATCTGGCTGCCAATAACATTTTGGAGGGAAAATTCTTTGAACAGTCTGATTAAGTGTAGAATATAATGGGGTTTATTGGAGGAAAGGTTGGAGTACTAGTAGCTTGACTGTAAGTCAAAGCTGGAAAATCTTGTAATATTTGAAATCTATTTGGAGATACTGGGGTAAGACTCATCTCATAATCTTGAGGAGTTTTTGGTCTAGAACTTCCTGCTTTTGAATCCATGATCCTGCAAAATTAACAAATAATTCTGTTAAGCTGTTCTTTAAGCTGTTGAATTCGATTTGTAATTTGTTGAATATCTTCTGGAGGATGATTTGCTTTTTCTAGAACATTTTTGAATATGATATTCGAATTGATCTGCCTTTTTAAAAGAAAGGCTTGTTCTTTTTGGATGGTTGCAGCCCAAAAGCTGTGTCTAATATGAACTGTATCATGGTTTCGAATTTGAGAATAAGGAATTGGTTGAATGGTTTTGTCAGGGTTTATAATATAATAGGTAAATGGTCTATGAGAAATATTTGCATCTCTTTTTTGAAGAATAGGGTTATCTCTTTCAGCTCGTAGTCTTCGAATGTATTTTTTGTGAGTTTCACGTTCCATTTCCCTGTAAGAATTCTCTAGTCAAGAAGTCAGGAAGAGAATTATTTTCTCCTTTAATAAATTCTATTTCGAAATCAAATACTGAAAGAATTGCTTGCCATCTAGCAAATATTTGTTTTGAAACTATATTTTGAACATCCTTTTGTAAAATCTCTTTTGCTGATTTACAATCTATTCTGATTAGAAATTTCTTATTATATAAATCATCTTGAAATTTTGATATGCACAAAACTATGGATAAAATTTCTTTTTTAATAGTTGAATAATTCTTTTGAGGGTCAGACCATGTTCCAGAATGAAATCTGACTAGTTCTTCTTTTGAATTGTCTATTCTTTGTTTTAATATTCCACCATATCCTAATTCTGATGCATCAGTTTCAACTATCATGAATGCTTTAGGATGAGGTAAACATAAACAGGGTAATGACTCTATTTTTTCCTTTAATTATTTTATTTTTTGTGTATGTTCATCTGTCCAAGGTTTTGGATTTTTCTTTAATCTATTAAATAATATAGAGCATTCTTGTCTTAATTTAGGAAAGAAGTCTGCTATATAATTTAAGCATCCTAAAAATCTTTGCAATTGATTTTTATCTTTTATCTCATTTGGAAATTTAGTAGCAAATTCTAAAGCTCTATTAATTGGTTTTATTGTTCCTTGATGTATATTATGTCCTAAAAATCTTATTTTTGTTTGAAATAATTTCATTTTTGGAGCAGAAACAACTAATCCATTTTTCTTAACTACTTTTAAAAATATACTTAAATGTTTAAAATGTTGTTCTATGGATTCTGAAAATATTAATACATCATCTATATAGACTATACTGAATGAACTGTAAGGATTAAAGATGTCATTCATTATATTTTGAAATTCTGATGGTGCATTTTTTAATCCAAATGGCATGACTTTCCATTCATAATGTCCAAAGGGTGTTGTAAATGCTGTTTTATATCTATCTTTTGGATTTATTATTATTTGCCAATATCCAGATTTCATATCAAACTTTGAAAATATCTTAGCATTAAATAATCTATTGAGTAAATCTTTTTTATTAGGAATAGGATATCTAATCCATTACAATACTTTATTTAAAGGTTTATAATTTATTACTAATCTTGGAACTCCTTTTTCTTTTTCTGCTTGATTCATCACATAGAATGCAGCACAACTCCAGGGTGATTTTGAAGGTGTTATTAATCCTTTATCTATTAATATTTTTATTTCCTTTTTACAAAATTCTAGTAGCTCCGAATTCATTTGTATTGGTCTAGCTTTTGTTGGAATATTTTTCTCATTAAAATCTTTTTCATATGTTAATTCTATCATATGTTGTTTTCTATTCCAAAAAGCATTAGGAATATCTGCACAAATTTCTTTTTTAAATAATTCTTCTAATTCTGATATTCTTTTTTGTATTTTAATGTCGTTTAATTGTTCTTCAATTTTTAAATAAGATTTTTCTTCTTTAATATAGTTTATTTGCTGTTGTATTCTTGTAATAGTATTTATTGTTTTATATATTGAGGATGTTTGTAATGTTTGTAATTCCTTTTGTCTTATGGGGGTTAAGAATTTAAAAGTAATAATTTTTCCCATTATGTTTACTGAAATTCCTTCATTACTTACTAGAAATGGATATATTTGAATTAGAAAAGGTGTTCCTAAAATTACATCATGATTTATATTTTTTACGATTATGAAATTATGTCTAATACAATATTCATTATTACATATTGATCCTTTTGTAAATTTATATTTTACTTCTAAATCTTCTCCATTTGCGGCCATTAGTTTTTCTTTTGTTCTTTCACAATATTTAGTGGGGATTATTCCTTCTTTAATACAACTTGTATCAGCTCCACTGTCTATTAGAGCTACAAATGTTTCTTTGAAATCTTCTACTGTGATTGTTATTAAGGCAAACCATTTTTGAAAAGTCATTTTTCTATGGTATTTACATATTGATCTTCTTTTACTGGATTTTCTGCTATCGCTATTTCATTTGTTTTAATACTAGAGGTTGAAGGTTGATTGTTGTCTATTAGTGTTAATTTTGATTCTATTTCCAAGATTATTAATTTTAATTCTATAATCTCTTGTTGTAATTGTTTTACTTGTGTTTTAAGATTATTAATTTTAATTGTTTTACTATGCAAGCCTTACCAAGTTTTTCAACTGCAGTGGATCTATGATTATTTACTAATTTTAAAAAGATAAAAGTCATTTGTATGGTTATACATTTTTTATTTTTTTTAACCCTTCCTCCACTGCCCTCCCTTCCCAACCAGCATGGGGGCTTTGCCCCGCGCCATCAGCACCCTGGACACAGTATTATTTCAGGATATGCTATAGTGCTGATCGTCATCATAACTTGTGAATATTTTAAATTAAAATACTAGTACAACCAGTTAATAGTGGTTCCTACATCCAAGATTGGTATATTTAGCGACAATTGCACAACTATTGATTCAGGTTTCCAATATTCAAAGTAACATCATGTGGTAATATGGTAACTTTGGTAATAAAATTGGTAAGTTATAAGTGTGATATGAGATTTACTCTTTAAATACTGAACGTTACTACTTCTCCAACGAAACTTACTACTTTATAATTAGTAAGTTTAACTCAAATAATGGTAAGTTTTTATTAAAAAATTATCAGCTTTACAAATAAAATGGTAAATAGGTGAATTGTTCAAACTTACCATTTTACTTAAGAAAGTTACAACAATTATAATTAGTAAACATAATAGAAACACAAAGCCAAACTTGTATTATAACTAAACATGAAATCCAATACAAGAGAGAAAGTAGTAGAAGAGATATCACCCTTGTCACATGAGATCAATCTCTCCATCTTTGCTCCTCAATCTTTGTCCAAATCTAACTACAAATACAAGAAGGATAAACTACACTAACTATACTAATCTACTCTAACTAATGAACTAAGAAAAACTAGTGAAGACTACATTTTTAGTGATTTCCTGTATCCTTCCAAAAGTTGCGAAAATGTCCTCCAAGGTTGCTATTTATAGAGAAATTCAAGATCAAGGTGAGTTGTTAAAGTTGATGTAAATTGCTCCTTCGAATCACCAAAAGATGCTTCTTGAATTCTATATACTTGCTTCCTCAGTTCTAGCTAGATTTCTTGCAGATAAATTGGTTAGAAAGCTTGTGTGAACGGAGCACAAGCTGCAGAGCAGCAATTGGGGATCCGAGGCAAGATTTGAGGTCAGATCGCTCAAAATACCTCTTAGATCTCATTTTTCTTCATTTTTATCTTCACTGCACATTAGGATCCGAGACCTGTAACGTGGGGATCCGAGGTCGGACCTTTCTCTTGGATGTAGCCTCTCATTACAGAAATTTATCCGAGGTCAGGTTTAGTGCAAATCCGAACTCGGATTTCCTTGCTTTATTTTTTGTCCAACTTTAACTGATATTTTCTTAATGATAGAGGCTGAACTAACTCTTGTTAAAACATGAAAGTTGTAGTTCTTTGAGTTAGATTTCCAATGCGTCAAGAATCATCCAATTTGGACCGCTGTGGACTGAGAAATTACCAAAATAACCCTTGATTGGTCAGGGCTCTATTTTAGCTTTTGACAATGAAAATGCATTTTTGATAATGAAAACGACTGAACTGGACTTTAATGTCATACCAAATGTAGATCTGTCTCTTAGTTTCAAAATGATTTAAGAATCACCTCAATCCAATACTTATAGTTTAAGATATAGCTAAAATACTACAAGATGTCAAAGCTGTAAAACTTGATTTCTTTTAAAAACTTGATTCCTTATATTCTTGATTGCATTTCTTCTTTTGCACTTCATATTCTCTCTTTTATCACTTCAAATCATCATCAATCATCTAATTATCTTCTCAAATCACTCCAATTGATGATTGAATGCTTAAACCTATAAAAACATGCTGCTTTCACTATAATAATCCACAGAAATGCAATTTTTATCACTTAAATCACAAAATGCATATTTTCACTAGAATCCTAACTATTTAATTATAAAACTAAATAAAACACACCAAAACTAACTAACAAAACATACTTAAAACATGTAAACTATGCACTTATCAAACTCTCCCACACTTAAACCATTGCTTGTTCTCAAGCAATTAACACATAATCAACAACAATGATTCAAGAGGAGAAACGCTATATGCACTTAATTCAATGCCTTATAACTTGGCAAACAATCATTATGCAATTTTTTAATTTACACTAAATACTCATAAATCAAGTATAGGAAAGATAATTATACCCAAATTTTAATAAGTTAAACTTAATCTTTCACCCTAACCTAATTTCACAAATAGCCAAATCACATAATCAATTTATAGCTATATTTCTCCCAAGATCATCTTTTTCACAAATTTTACAACTAAGAGGGATTTATTCATACTAATTTTTACTCAAATAGTGGAAATGTCTTTTGACACGAAAATCAACACTTTTCGGTGAAGATCCCTGGTTACTCAATATTTCACTTATTTAGATTGCTATGCATACTCTTAATTCAAGTATCTTTTTATGCGAGTGTTGACATTTGTAGATGCCAACCTTCGGTTACTCGGTACAAGAATCATTGGAATAGAACAAAAACTCTTTTCTTCTCTTTTTTTTGAAAATAAAAGACAATAAATAGACATTCTCTCTTAGCAAATACACAAGAATAACCAAAGGAAGATTATAACTTTTGTTGACTATATCAATCACTTACTTGTCAAATTAAATAAAGAGGAGAAATCTCATCAACCATGTAAAATTATAGGTATAATTCTCCCTATCTTATAGGATATACTTCCTAAAATGCAAAAATTTCAATTGCATAATAACTATTTCCAAATCAAATGAGGACTAAATCTTCCAAAATACATATAAAGTTTCAACAAGTAGAAGAACCACAATGCTCAAGTTGGAACAAATTGGCCCTTTTTTAAAACAAAGACAAAAATTGCAAAAATTTTTGGGACATAGTGAAATATTGAAAAAGATTTTAGAAAAATTTTAACAGAATTTTCCCTTATAACTGGATGAAACTCACTACCAACAAACCAATTTTTCAAGTTCAACATGGCAATATTTTCAAGTACAATTCCAACATTTCTAATGCATTTAAATCCACAAAATATCATTGCATGGCATAAAATAGCAAGCCAATTATTTCCCTCCTCCACACTTAAATTTCACATTGCCCTTAATGCGAGAAAGGAAAAATAACGAAAGTAAAAGAAAGTAGTACTCCCCTATCAAATTTGCGCTATCCAAATCCATAGCCAAGCAATGAATTTCCAACCTTATTTGCAAAGAAAGGAGAATTCAATTAATGCACCACTTCAAATGGTAAAATCAAATAAAACAACTAAGTAAAAACTTGCAACGATCAAGAAGTAAGCATGCGAATCAAGGGAAAAGGGGAAAGTGATAAAGCATGTGAAACCATATAATGTTTAGGGGATAAAAACATGAAATGAGCTAATCTTTGCGAATCTAGTATGTGCATTAGTATCCAAAGTAAAGGGAAGCTAATTTCACAAAATAAGCCCATCATCATGAACAAAGTAAGTTCCATTTATACATTTTGTCATCGATAATCAAGTTCCCTAAAGTACAAAAGTAATCTCAAAATAGAGGCAAACACACCAAGTCAAAATATGTGAGAACCCGTAATTTTCTTAATTGCTAGGTTTTATTTTCTTTTAATTGCACGCTTTTCCATATTTTATTTATTTGAAAATTTGTGAAAATAATTTTTATGAGTAAAGATGGTTTTAAAATCATTTTTCCGAGTATAAGTTAGCTTATGAGATTTTAGAAGTGGATACTGGGTGTGGGACCCGCTAGTGCGGTAAGTTTGATAAAATTCGGCCAATTAGGTTAAGTTGTGTATACCGAGTTTAATTTATCAGGTGTGAAGAGATAATTAGAAGTTACCTAGATGGATTATCATTGGAGAGACAAAAGGATAGAGCTGCATTAAATAAGGGTGACAAGTGTCACCTTGTGGTTTATTCTTGACTTTGACCATCTTATTTACCTTTACCAATTAACCAAAATTGACCAAAAATTCATCACTTTCATCCTTCTCTTGGCCGAATTTCTTGGACAGAAAAGAGAGAAAACCCTTCAATATCTTCCTTCCATAACTTGCTCCAATCTTCCAATCTAACCGATAAAACTTCAAATCACTCCATAAAAACTCTTCTCTAGGTAGGATTAAGGTTCTTGGTGAAGTGATTAGGAAGAAATTGGTGCTAAGTAGCTTCCTTTCTTGAGGTTGCAAGGTAAGTAGTTAGGGAATTCTTTCCTTGGTATTGATAATGTCAAATTAATGACTTGTGGTGGCTAAAGATGTGATTTGGTGAAAGATTTCTTGATTTTAGTTGAGATTGGTGACTTTTATATTTATTCTTGAATTTTTCTGTTTTCATATGTTTAACATTGTGTGGCCATGGATGATGACTTGGTATAGTTTAGAATGAAGCTATTGTATGTAAATTGTAGTTATTTGCGGAAATTTCCGCTTTGTACCAAAATTTCCAGATTAGGGTTTCATTTTTCCCCAATTCTGCCCGGTACTGTTACAGCTAGTTAGAAGCCGATATAGCTTTAGTACAAAACATGAAAGTTGTAGAGAATGATATTTTATAGTAGCCTACAAAATATCAGCTCGATCGGAGCAACGTAACCTATGAAAAGACCAAATTACCCCTGCTGCCCTGTTTCTATCCGAACATGTTAATCAGCTTCTGTAATTGGTTGTTTTGACCAGGAATACTACTGATTTGGTTGTCGATGTCTTCTTAAGAATTATAGCCTTGTATCTTAGCTTTCAAATGGCTTTGGAATTACCTGAATTGGAGTTGTGTGTACTGAGATATGAGTGACTAAAACAGGACTGCTAGTTGATTTCCGCGGTGAGTTTCGAACTGGAAAATCTGGAGTTGTTTTGGTAAATTTGATCTAGTTAGGGTGAGAACTGGACTTAGTAGTCTTCATCAAAGTTATAGCTCTCTGTCTTAGCTTCAAAATGGTGTAAATTAAACCCCAATCCGATAAGTGTAGCTCCAGTTGTGTCCATTCCGCTAAATGACGTCAAAACTGTCTTTTGGTTTAGGGCATAAACTTCATTTCCGGACCATTGTCCTAGCTTGAATTTGTACTTGTACCACTTGAAGGCTATTGAACGGCTATTACAATGAGGTTATTTTTATGTGTGACTTTGGGATTGATTGAGGAGAACAATGAAGCCATAAATGGCTGGAAAATAGGTAAATACAGAGGGTATGCTGCCCAAAATTTTAGGGCCACGTGATTCTTTCAAGTTGAGTTGATCTTGGTAAAAATGATGCGTTTTGGGAGTTGTTTGTAACCCTAGAACCAACTGTTATCTTTTTGCTCAAAAGTCATAGTTTATTCTTTTGTACTAGTACTTAACCTGGAAAGACGTACGACATGTAGTCGAGCCTCACTTGTACATTCCGTTTACTCGATTTTGGATGTGAAACCTTCAATTGTTTTACTTTGATGATTTTAGGGTTTCTTGGCAATTAAAGCCAGTCTGAAGTGAAAACTTTTGAAGTATCCGTATTTAAACCGGCGAGTGTACCACTCCCCTCACTTGTTGTTTAACTCGGTTTCTGTACATGCAATCTGTGATATGAACGACTGAACTATCTGTTTATTTTGTTTGAGACGAGGGTGTACTTTATCACACTCGTTCTCTGTCTATTCATATGCCAATTTTGGTGCGAATCTGAATCTGTTATCTGTATCTGTTCGGACGTCGTTTGGAAACTTGTATCCATTGACCTTTCTGTGACCTCTGAGCTCAACACCTGTGGCCTAGTTACTCGAGTCGGGCCGGCAAGGGTCTGGTCGATTAGATAACGAACCACGGTAGTCTGTTTTAGGATCTTTGGGTATTGAGACCCTTGATTCCGGTATACTCGAGTATTACTATTTCTGAACTGATTGGAGTTCGGGCCCGGTCGGGGTATGTGAGGTGGAAGGAATTGGAGAAAGTGGAGTCTACGGTATTGGTTACTCCTTTAGCGTTGACGGAGTGTCAACTATTATTTCGATCAAGTTTCGGTGAAGCAAATAGGAATTTGGCTCCGGAGAGCCACCCGTATCCTTTCTATCTATGGTGTTTGTTCATTTCTTTATTTGATTCGCATATGTGACTAATTGAATATGAAGTTCCACGTTTCTTATTTGTTATTATTTTGGTACCTCATTGAGCGTAAACTCACCCCCTTCCCCTTATCTTTGTTTTCCTTATAGGGGACAAACTTTGAAACCACGATTTTGGAAGAAAATGGGTCGAGCTAATGTATATGTTATTTTGTTAAGCTCCTTTGTAACCGAAACCCTAATTGTATTTCGTGTAGCATGAATACTTTGGCTTGTATTTTGGTTCACTTGTTCAAGACTCCGGTGTAAAAAAATGTATAAGTGTTTAACCGATGTTCCGTACTTCCGTATGGTTTGGTAAGCTCTGTGGTAACTGTTGGTGGCCTGCAATTGTTCGTTTTCTTAGATCCTTTCGCGCGTACTATATTGGGTTTGTGTGAATTGACTCCGTAGTCCTGGCGAGAGTTGGGCAGGCGGTCCTCTGAACCCTTTGATTCGCCTTAGGGTGAGGTGAGGCTGTCACAAAATATAAATGACCTTCTTGAGAACTCATGAAATACTAAAAACCATTGAACCACAAAGAATATAAGTGCATTTATGAATTTCGTCAATTAAATCATCTTCAATTCACCTCTTCTTTTAGAATTACCTAAGAATTCAAGAAATCATTCAACCAAACACCTTTTCATTCATGAGGTAATCTAAATTACTCGCATGAATATTATAAACTCCCACAAGCTAATTAAAATGCTATCTTGGCCATTTAATATGCAACTTTGTCACCAAGCCAAATTAAGCATAAAATTAGATAAAATTCACCAAATGAATACAATAAACACACCCTCAAGATTTATTTATCACTAACAATCACCAATAGCATCAATAAGCTCAAATAAATACACCAAGCTTCACATATTAAAAATTCCCTAAAAATAGAAAATATTCAACCATGGCAAAATTCATATGACAATGTTAGGTGAAGATTTGCTACCTTAAAGTGGTTTGGTGATGTTTAGAGATGAAAATGATGTGAAACTCCCCCCAAGAAACTCACTCCAATTTTGCCTCAATTGAAAGAGATGAGAAGATGAAACCCTAGCTTACTTGAATCTTTAATTCAAATTTGGAGATGTTTTTTAAAGAATTAAACCATGAAAACCACTCTAGATAGTGTAAGGAGTAATGTGGTGAAGTTTGTTTGAAGATAAGATAGTGAAAAGAGTGATTTAGTGAGTAGTATGTATTTTGGGTGTGGGGAAGTTGAAGGAGGAAGAGAGGAAAGAATGAGAAAAAGTGAACCAAACCTTCGTTTTTGAATTATTTCTAAAAGGATCCAAGGTCAGATCGTGATAATTGAACTCGGATAAAAAAAAATTGAATTCATTCTTTGATTGCAGAAGTAGATCCGAGGTCTCGGATCCATTGAATCTGCACTTATTGCAGAATTTTCTGCAATTTTCAATTTGAAACACACTCTCCAATTTGTGCTCTACAACGAAATGTTCAACAATTCAACATTTCATGCACATGGAAAGTGACTTAAACATGAATCTTAACTCCTCAAAACAAATAAAAAACATGTAGAATGCAAATTGATGGTTGAGCTTCTAGGATCAAAAAGTCCCTCTGACATTTTCAATGCACATAATGGTGCTCAAATGGTTCAAAAGAGTGCAAATAGATCAGAACATACTTAATCACTTAAATGCACTTCAATTTCATGTAAATGACTGACTTAATCTCGTATCATGAAATTAAGCATTGTAAACTCAAAAATAAAGATTAAGCTTCCCATTTTTACGTCGGTCTCCACTCCTTATAAGCTCTTTTGCACTTGAAATAATTCACATGACTTCTTGTCATTGCTACCTACAAAACACACAAAAAAAAGACTAATCAAATAACTAAAGCCTACTAAAAAACTAGAAATTATTGGATTGCCTCCAACAAACGCTTCTTTATAGTCATTAGCTTAACTATTTCACCTCACTTTTCAAGAAGGATTGTTAAAGAATAATCCACTATTTTTGGACATGGTGAATCATTAAAAGGTGGCTTAAGAATAAAAACCACATAATCAAATTATAAGAGAGATGGAGGAAACTTACCTATCTTAAGTGATGATGTGAGACGGATCTAGACGAACACCAAGTTGGGATGATTGGCGGAACTTTGACCCTTCTAGAATCACAAGCCACGAACTAAGGAGATTCCTTAACCCACGACTAGCAAATTTAGTGAACCAAAAGTATAGATAGAAGAACGCCACAATCAAGGAGACTACTTGATTGATAAGTTCGATGAACAACTTGAGATTAATTCTCAAGTATTTAAAGGAAATTCTCTTGAGACAAGAGAGAGTGAATAAACTCACGTATATTTGATAAAATCTGAAACTGTCCCCTAATGAATGAAAACCTAGGCTATGTATAGCCTTACAAGACAAAACCCTAACTCGGCTAGGCTAGGCCTTTGGCCCGATTCCACTACTCAAACCCACTATCTAATGGTCAGCTTATAATTGATCCAATGAAGGCTTTAAGCTGGCCCAACATAACCCAATAAAAGCTAATTAACCAACTTAAGTTATAGTGAGCCTAGACTCTACAAATCGGATCCAACTCAACATGATGTCTTGGACCGAATTTATTCCTAGCAAATAAAATAGAAATCTAGAAAATAAACTACTAACTATTACTAAAAGATTCAATCTCTTGCAGCCCAAAACATGGCCCATAAGCAGCCCATATTTCGTATCAAGTGATTCATAGATTTTACCTTGAATGTGTGTCACTTGATTTCTTACCAAAGGAATGTCCGCGTGATCTTCTTGGACAATAATACCTTCAAAACCTATACTTCCAACAAATTTCTCAAGAGGGGTGAAAAATGAGGCATTAATACTTATTTCTTGAGGTTTAACATAGTTCCAAAGATATTATCTTGTGAAATGGATATTTCCTCATTGAAACTCAAATTGAATTCATCATTTTCATCAAAATGGAATGCACTTTCACTTGCAACATGCTCACCGTTCATGCTAGGGTCATAGTGCATATAATTAGAAGAAATAACTTTGCACAACTCATGCAATTGGTCTTGTATTCTACCAAAGTGAGAAACTAATTCATCTAACCTTTCATCAATCTTAGCAAAACGATTGGAGATTGCATTAGCTAGCTTTTTTATAACTAAATCAAATTGATTAGAAAATTTTTCTATAGCTAGCTCCCAAGATGCATTAGAATCATTAGCTAATGGTTTACTTTCTAATTCCTAAGGTAAAGATGCAGTAGCTAACCTTTTTGTTGACGGGTTTTTAATATGCGTATAAGTTAAAAAATCCAAAATACACCCGTTTCACTGCAAGTATATAGGTTAACTAGTAGTTTAGCGTATATATCGGGTCGATCCCTCGAGGAAGATTGAACAATTACCGGTGTTACTAAAACTTCTCTATTATTTAGACTATTAATGAAATATAAGAAATGGAATCTACTAAACTTATGCAAAATAACAATTGAAAGCTCCTTAGGTTATGGTATCCCTAACTACTCATGCAAGTGCTATATTTAGATCATTGAGTACTACTATCTAGGCTAGTTATGATGTAATTTCCTTATGCATGTGAAACCTACTTTCGTAGTGAATCAACTATATTTATAACTAATCCATACCTATTCTCATGGTTATGAAATTAGCTACAAGTTCATTTCTTCAATGAAATTACATGAAATGAATCACTAAAACCACATAGGTGCACCTCTACTCTCGTGAGTGTATTCCCTATGTTTAGCACTTCTTGAACCTGTGTTAAATATCAATTTTCATTGCAGAAACAACACCTTAGATAATCACAATCAATGGTACCAGATTAATCATGATTTAAAGAGCTAAAGTCCTAAATAATTTGCTCAAATAATAGCATCAAATAACCAAATCATAGAAAGTTTAACCAAACCTAAGGCATAAACTTTAGAAGCACATAATAAACATGAAATCCATAACTTGTATATTAACTAAACTTAGAATCAAGTACAAAAGATAAAGAGTTAGAGAAGAGATCGATAACCCTTGTCACATGAGTTTCAACTCCTCCTTTTTCATCCCAATCTTCATCCTAACCTAGTTAATATGCAAGAGTGGATGAGCTATACTACTCTATACTAAACTAATCTAACACACAGAAAATGGAAGAGTTACATTTCTGCACTCCCAAGTTTTCTCCCGTATGTCTCTCCTTCAATCTTGCAAGTTTTGGCTATATAAAGATGAAAGTGGTTAAGAAATGAGGCCTATATATTTTCCCTTATGGCTGGTAATGTTTGTCACATGTTTAGCATTACATGTGACTTATTGGAGGTGAAATCAAGTTGTCCACGTGTAGAGCAGCCTTTTCTGACTGAAATCCGGCCATAATTCCAGCCAGATTGATATAATGACCTTTTGTGCAATTTCTGTTCAATCTTCAGCTCTGCTCCGATTTTGCCTCAACTTCAACTGAACTTTTCTTGATGATATAAGCTGATTTAACCCTTGAGCAAAAACATAAAACTTGTACCTCTTTGAGTTAGCTTTCCAATGTATCAAGAATCACCTCATTTGGATTTGTGTAGGCTGAGAAATGATAGAAATACCCTTGACTGCTCACTGTTTTGTTTCTGCTTCGACCATAGAAAATTAGCTACTGTAATTCGGCTTTTTGACCTAGAAAACCTTCAAATTGGATTTCGATGTCTTCACCAAAGTTGTAGGTCTATCTCTTATCTTCAAATTAGCTCAAGAATCATCTTAATCCGATCATTATAGCTCAAGTTATAACCGAAATACAAAGATGTGTCAAAACTATCAAAATTCACAAAATCCAAGTAAAAAGTGATAAAAATCTCATTTAATCACTTAAAAACATTTTTCACCAATTATAGCCAAAATGATCTATTTTCTTCCTCCAATATTGCCAAAGTGACTAAAAATGATATAAAATATCATTCAAATATAGTGTAAATTAGTCACTTATCACTAATTCGCAAGATGGTTTAGATTCATATTAGACACATTCAGATTGGTAATCATAAAAACTTGGAGAATCACTATATGCATCCATAAGTATAAGAATTTCTCCAATTAGGTCCATTTTGATCAAAATAAGGATTGTAATACCCCAATTCATCACAATAATTCACATTTTGTACTTGCCTACATATATAAGTAGCATGATCATCTCCACACAAGTCACAAATTTCATGATAAGAATTGAAAGCATTAAAATTCCTCTTTTGTTCTAGCACATTTGTAATGTGTACAATTGAACTTTTAATGTTATAAAATCCCATTTAGCTTTTAAGCACCTCAAGCCATCATCAAATGATATACCTTCAATAATTTCTTGGTCACCTCTATCCATGGAGCTTTGCACGTAGTAGCCATTCATTGCCTAACTTTCAATTCTCATGCATTGTTCTCCAAATTGACCTACCCTCTTCATTACCTAAAATTGCTTTTAAACAAGTTAAGAGCAAGGTTAGTAAGAAGAATAGGTGATAAAATACATATACACATTAAACACAAAAATAAAAGAAAATAAAAGTCAAGACTAACTCAACAATCACACAACAAACTAGACTCAATTAATATACAAGAAAAACTATTAAAATGTCTAAACTAATAAAGTTATTTTTAGCGCCGAAATTGAGCAAATCATCTCCGACAATGATGCCAAAAACTTGACAAGTACGGGGCATACATATATCAATTAGTTTATTCACAGTCAAGTTTTATATTTATAAAATTTTAAATACCCAACACACAATTGTTTGTAAGTATACAAGTCACGATTGAGTACAGGGTATTAAGGGTTGAACCCACAGGGAAAATTGTCAATTACCGATGTTTTTCAAACACCTTTATTATTTAGACTGTCACAAGTACTAGATATTAAATCTACACTATAAACATGAGATAACAATAATAAAAATAACAACAGAAGAAAGCTCTTAGAGATATGGAATTCCTTACTACTATTGCAAATGAAATTACCGGTTAAATGAAAACTATTATCTTGGTTAATTATGACGTAATTTCCTAATGTATGTGATACCCACTTTCGCTAGTGTACCAACTATACCTATAGTTAATTTATACCTACTTTTGTGGTTAAGAATTTAGCTACAAGTTCATTTCTTTTATGAAATTACATGAAACAAGTCACTAAAACCACAAAGGTGCACATCTACTTTCGTGAATGTACTCCCTAGGTTTATCACTTCCTTAAACTAGTGCTAAATTCCAATTTTCATTGCAAACTTAGCACCTTAAGATTATTACAATTAATGGCCGGTTAATCATGATTAGAAAAGCAAAAGTGATAAATAACTTGCTCAAAATAATATCATCAAGTAACCAAGTAAATATCACTAACAAGATATAGAAAGTTCATCCATACTCTAGATATAAACTTTAACTAAACATAATAGAAACACAAAGCCAAACTTATATTATAACTAAACATGAAATCCAATACAAGAGAGAAAGTAGTAGAAAAGATATCACCCTTGTCACATGAGATCAATCTCTACATCTTTGCTCCTCAATCTTCATCCAAATGTAGCTACAAATACAAGAAAGATAAACTACACTAACTATACTAATCTGCTCTAACTAATGAACTAAGAAAAACTAGTGAAGACTACATTTTTGGTGATTTTCTGCAGCCTTCCAAAAGTTGTGAAAATGTCCTCTGAGACTGCTATTTATAGAGAAATTCAAGATCAAGGTGAGTTGTTAAAATTGATGTAAATTGCTCCTTTGAATCACCAAAATATACTTCTTGAATTCTCTATACTTGCTTCCTCAGTTCTAGCTGGATTTCTTGCAGATCAATTGGTAAAAAATGCTTGTGTGAACAGAGCACAAGTTGTAGAGCCGCAACTGAGGATCCGAGGTTGGATCGCTCAAAATACCTCTCGGATCTCATTTTTTTTCCATTTTTATCTTCACTGCACATTAGGATCCGAGGCCTGTAACATGGGGATCCGAGCTTGGATCCTCCTCTCGGATGTAGCCTCTCATTACAGAAATTTATCCGAGATCAGGTTTAGTACAGATCCGAACTCGGATTTACTTGCTTTATTTTTTGTCCAATTTTTAGTACAGGTCAGGTTTATTTTTTTGTCCATTTACTTGCTTTATTTGCTCAATCGAAATCCTACAAAGGTCGTGTCGAATCAAACACTAATTGAAACATCGAATGAAAGGAAACCATCGGTGAAACACTGAAAAAGTCTTTGGGAGCATTTGCTATGCTCAAATTCCAAAAGAAAAGTGTACAAGATTGAGGAAGTAAGTGAAAATGTATTTTTGCTGGTTATAACTCCAAGTCTAAAGGCTATAGATTGTTTAATTTGAAAACTAACAAAATCATCATTAATCAAGATGTTGTATTTGATGAAAATGCTACTTGGAATTGGAATGAGAAAAAGATTGTGAAGCATGCTATCTATCATCATGAAGAAGATGCAAATTCAACAAATGACGAGAAAATGGTGATGATTCAAAACCAATAAGGAGTCCACTATCATCTCCAAGTTAAAGTTCGAGTTCTCCAATCTCAACTCTAAAGAAAATGAGGAGTTTGAGTGATGTTTATGCAAGATGCAATTTTTGCATGTTTGAGCCGGAAAATTCTGAAGAAGCATATGCAGAAAAGGATTGGAGAAAGGCAATGGAAGATGACATTTATGCAATTGAGAAGAACAAGACTAGGAAACTAGTTGAAAAATCTCAAGACAAGGAGATCATTGGTATCAAGTGGATTTACAATGTCAAACTAAATTTGGATGGTTCAATCCAAAAGAAGAAGGCAAGACTTGTTGCTAAGGGTTATTCGCAGCAGCACTAGTTGCAAGATTTGGCACAATTAGAGCTCTTATTACCGTGGCAACCCGAAAAGGCTGGAATCTCTACCAACTTGATATTAAATCTACCTTTTGAATGCAGAATTGAAGGAAGAAGTGTATGTTCAACAACCTT
The DNA here is from genome assembly GCF_036785885.1 of Coffea arabica. Taxonomy (NCBI): domain Eukaryota; kingdom Viridiplantae; phylum Streptophyta; class Magnoliopsida; order Gentianales; family Rubiaceae; genus Coffea; species Coffea arabica. Next base: position 6,542,670 of record NC_092310.1, read on the forward strand.
AAGACTTTATCAAAGAAGGACAAGAAGACAAAGTATATAAGTTGAAGAAAGTATTGTATGGAATGAAACAAATTCTAAGGGTTTGGTATTGCCAAATTGATTCTTATTTCATGGAGCAAGAATTCAAGAAGAGTAAAAGTGAGCTAACCTTGCATGTGAAAACCCAAGGTGAATCTAACATTCTCATTGTTGTTTTATATGTTGATGATTTGCTAGTTATACCAGTAACAATTAAAATATGATAGCTGATTTTAAAAAAGACGTAATGAAAAGATATGAAATGAATGATATGGGATTGTTACATCATTTTCTTGGCATGGAGATTTATCAATATGATGATGGAGCCTTTATTTGTCAAAAGAAATATGCTGAAAATATTCCTGTGAAATTTTGCATGGCATGGCTGATTGTAAACCTATGCCCACATCACTTGTTGTAAGTGATCAATTTGTCAAATATGGTAAAAAAAAATGATTCCACTTTGTATAGAAGTTTGGTGGGAAATTTGCTTTATCTCACAGCTACAAGTCTAGATATCATGTTTGCTTCAAGTTTATTGTCAAGGTTTATTCACAACCCTAGTCAATTACATTTTGGAGCAGCCAGAAATGTGTTAAGATACATCAAAAGCACACTCAACTACAGCATTAAATTTAGCAAATGCGATACTTTAAATTTGTATGGTTATTATGATAGTGATTGGGGTGGATGCCTTGATGATATGAAGAGCACCTTACGCTATTTCTTTTCGTTTGGTTCTGGAGTATTTTCTTGGGCATTAAAGAAGCAACAAAGTATGGCACAATTATCCACTAAAGTTGAATGTGTGTTCACAAGTTTGGCAACAGCACAAGTCATTTGGCATAGGAGAATTTTTGAAGACATTGGTGAGAAGCAAAAGGAAGCTACGATAATGTTCTATGACAACAAATCAACAATTGACATTGCCAGAAATTCAATTTATCATAGCAGAACTTGCCATATTGCTATCAAGCACCATTTTATTCGATATACAATTGAGGATGGTGAAGTTGAGTTAAAATTTTGCATGAGTGAAAACTAAGTTGCAGACATCTTTACCAAGGCACTTCCAAAAAACAAGTTCAACTATTTTCGAGAGCTGCTTGGAGTTCGCGAACAGCACATTAAGAAGGGAATATGTTAAATAATTTGCTGAATCAATTAGTTAGTTGGGAAGCTTGATTAATTACTTAGTAAGCCATTCAAATTAATGAGATAGTAGGCAAGAGAAATCTTCTCTATCATTACAAGAAATTGGCCTTTTGTGACAACATTCTTAGTGACAATAGAGAAACTTGTCACAATTGACCAACTTTAGTGACGACTTTTGATGTCATCATAGTTGACCGGGGTAGACTCGTCATCAGTGACAACACAGGATTAGTCGTCACAATATGGGTGGCGCGCAATTGACCGGTGTGGCGGGAAATCACCATTATGATGACTTAGAAAAACGTTGTCACTGAAATAGATCCTATAGTGATAATTTACAATGTCGTCACAATAGGGTAACCGATTTAGAATTAGTGATAACAATTAGTCGTCACTATTTAAAGTGCTTGTTCCTAACTCACTTTCATTAATTCTACTATGCCACCCTAATTTTTTCAATATGGCCCATATGTTGTAAATAAATTTTATTAATTCTATTATGACACCCTAACTTTTACATTTTAGCCCCATATGTGGTAAACTAATCTCATTATCTCTACCATGACACCTTATCTTTTGCAATTTAAGCTCGTATGTGATAAACCGATTTCATTAATTCTAATATGGCACTCTATGCTTTACACTTTAGACTATGTTTTTCATTTGCAAAATGAGGAAAGTATTTTACTAAAAAATGTATACATATTTTATAATTGTTCCAAACTTAGATAATAACTTGTTATAAAGTTAAAATATATCATGGATCCCTGTCTAGTTCTCTTGACAACATATGGAAAATTATTGATTAGCACAGTGTGAAAAAAATGGCAAAGAACAATAAAATTTAATATGAAACTAAGTAAAATCTTGACAATTGCATGACTGGAGTTTATTATTAATTACAATAGTCAAATTATTTATGGTTTTATGAATCGGTACTTGTACCAAATGCATTTAGTCTTTCATGCATGTATTAGCAAACTTTTTGGTTATTTGATCAACTAAATAGATTATTAGGTCTTGTCAAACCACAATTCGTACATAATTGATAAAATTATTAAATTGATACCAAAAATATTTTCATTAAAAGAGTTTTTTTGAATTATAAACATATCTTTAATAAGCTTTTTAGTTTTTGAACATTATTTTTTTTGTACAGATCCTGAAAAAACCTACATTAGGAAAACAAATTATCCAAAAAGACACCAATTTAACCCCATATGTAACACACCAATTTTATTATTTCTATTATGGCACCCTATCTTTTGCAATTTAGCCCCTATTTTTTCATTAGCAATTTGCAGATGGTATCTTAATAAACTATGTATACACATTTTATAATTTTTCCAAACTTAGGTAATAATTTGTTATAAATTCTAAAGATATATCTTTCATTACAATAGTTATATGGCAGATAGGTCTTTTTATTAGATAACTATGTCCCTAAGCCCAAGATAAAAAATTTCACAAATTGCCTATTTAGTCATCAAGACAACATGTATCATTTATGAACCAATACTTGTACCAAATATATTTGACGTTTCATTAGCAAACTATTTTGATTGTTCGATCAACTAAACTGATTGCCAGGTCTTGTCAGATTGTAGTTCATACATGATTGATAGAACCATAAAATGAGTATCAAAACTGTTTTCATTAAAAGAATTTTTTTAGTCATGAATACATTTTTTAACAACCTTTTTATTTTTTGAAGTATTTTTTATTATAAATTAGAAAAAGTCCTATATTAGTAAAAGAAAATTTTAAAAATCTTTGCCCAAACACATTAAATTTTCAAATTCTAAAATTTTAATACAATTTCAGAGTTAAATAAAAAGAAAACTCAAAATAAAAAAAATTAATTACATGTAGATGAGGAAATGAAAATACAAAAATAGGAGAAGGAGGAAGAAAGCATGAATCTTACTGCTAAATAGGAGAAATGCGCATTATTTATACGTAAGAAACTAAGAGCGGCAAACTGAAAAATTGAAGAGGTATGGCGGGCTGAAGGATTTTTCAAAGTACGACATTGGTTGGACACATTCGCATTCTATACCCACAACACTTGACCAAATTTTCATATCCAATTTTATCTTCTCCCCCTCTCCATCCTCTTTACTTAGCCGAAAATGTCCACCTGCTCCACTCTCTCCCTCTACCAAATACATCCATAAATTCATTGGAGTTCGCCATTGTCATCCTTGTCTATGCTACTCCACTAATTAGTTTGAACACTTTGAATTTGGGCAGCTTTATTGACCTCGCACTACCAAAATCCCTAATTCGGTTGTAACACTGGCTTGGTGGCAAGAAATCAGAATTTAGGGCATGAAAATTAGGAGAAAGCTGCAGTTTAGAGCTTGAAACTTGGGGGAAAACAAGAGTTTAGGAATTGAAGGCATGACTTGAGGTATTTTCGATATTTTGTGTCTAATTTTCTATTGCATCGTACATAATCTTAGTGGTTACTTTTGACATTTCGAATCAGGGTTTGTTTAACATGCTGTGATGGTTTTATCTTATGCTTGGTTTCCTTCTATCTATTGTATTTCATTCCTATTCTTTTCCTTTTTTACATCTCATATCATCTTAAAGTCTTGATTTTCAGCTAAAATGTTTTGGAGATTGTGCTACTCAATGATAGTCATTGAATTTGATCTAGTGCAACTGGGTTTCTAGTCGGACCTGGCAGGGCTCCCTTCTATGTTAAATTGGGGGATGGAATCCTTACATTTTTGCTGAAGTTTTTGAAATACGAATAGTCAATTGGTAAATGTCAAAAGCAACTTGAGATTTAATCTTCGTGGGCAGGAGATAAATTGCTTAGGGATGAACGAATATTTTATATAGCAAATTGATAAACAGATTGATGACTTTGGTAATCTTGGAGTCTTATTTTCTTGCCAAAAGATCCAAACTTGTGCTTAAACTTGGGGAGTTTGGAATGTTACTTGGTACTAGCTGAGGTTAGTTTGTATGGGTTGGAGCGAAATAAGGAATTTAAACCAAAAGTCAACTATTTGAAAATACACCTCCTTTTTGAAAACTGTACTTGATACTTTCTCCCTTCAATTGTATTGTGTGGCTTTTGTACCATTTAATTCCATCTCCTCTCATTTGTATTAGCAAGAAAGATTTACTCTGCAACTGCACAATTTGGACATCTTAATTGTTTCAGTGAATTCCAATATTCAAACATTCTCTTTCCAGCTTTTCATGAAAAAAAGCTACTTTGTATTCTCTTCTGTTATGGCCTCTTTTTTTGGGTGTTTATAGTTTAGCTTCTTTTTTGTTTGCTGGTTTCTTGATTTTTGTTCATCGCACTGTCTACACCTGTTATTGCTATATGCAGGTATTCATTCTCTGTCCTTTTTTTTGGGTTTTTATTTTCCCTCATGTAGCTTGTTGTAATGCCTCTGAAAGTACTCTAGGACATTCATCTGATTCTTGGCTTTATATATATATATATATATGTATATATGTATATATATAAAGCTTTATTGTTCAGCTGTGTGTTTAGCTTCTCTGTTGTTCGTGTTTTGCTGCATTGGTTTCTTACAATCTGTTCAACGCACTATCAACTGCTATTTCTTTCTTCAGGCAAGTATTTAATCTCTTGCTCTTTTTCTTGTTGTAGCAGCTACCAAAGTATTGTGGGATATTCCTTGTGGTTCTCTTCTGGTTTACATGTCTTGCATTTTACTCCTTTTATTGTCTGCAGGTATATACTTTATATTTGAATACTTTGGATTTGTTGAATGGTTAACATGCCTCCTTATTTTCTCTGCTATTCGATAATGAATCTGTTTACCCCAATTGCACTTTTTAGTTACTTTCATTGTCTGTCTTGCTTTTTTTTTTTTTTCAGTGTCATTGCTCTTGGTTTGTTGAGGCTTGAGTTTCAGGTACTTCTCTTACTTATAGTTCTATAAGATTAGTTATTTATTTAGGCTTCGAATTTATATTTTTGCTATACCATGTTGTTATTTCTGCATTGGGCATCTTCTTTTTACAAATATGCAGTGGCTGGTTCTGTGTTTCTAAAAATGCATTGTGTTGTTAGCTAGCGAATTTAGCTTATGAAATTGATTATTCATGTTATGGCTTTATTTTTAGTTTGCCAATTTTTTCCATGTATATTTGGCTATAGATTCTGTTTAGTTTGTTCCCTTGCTCATGCATTTATTTTTTAACTTCTTTTACCGCAACTATGCACACTTTATACTAATAATCGTATTACTACCCCTGCCCATTAGTACATATATTGAATTTGAACAAACGAAACAGTCATTCATATATGTATTCTCAATATTAGCTATTTTTTCCCTAATTGCTAATAGAGGCAAGTATTCATAATAAAAACTAAATGACATTCACAGTTTTTACAAATGATTTTCCCATAGTTATGATCGCATTTGCAGATATTGACTTTGGCACTTAATATCATCAAACTATCTACTGAACAGTTTCCCAACTACCTAATTCAATTATTTACCTCAGTAAAGTTTCTTAATATATAGAACAATATTAGAAATTGCTTCTTCACACATATCTAATAGAAGCTTGCTCTTTGACTTCTAACTCATGAAATGGATCACTGTGAAAATATTGGATCATCTAGTCAACCTTCAAGGAATTAACTTTCACCGAGTTCTGGACAAAGATTAATTCAGCAACTAGTATCATCATAGATGAAGCTTGATTTTATTAAAAATTTAACTGAAGAAATGCGCTTCTACCAAGTTGTTACCAAACAAAGCATGAACAAATTTATGCTATCACTTGCTTATATTCCGAATATGTTGGCTAAGCAAATATGTCTAACAAATAAGTTGTTTGGAAATAATTAATAATGTTCTCTTTATTTTGGCTAAAACTCTATTTTGACTGATTCTTTTACTTCTTATCATGTTGACAGTAATTGGAGTCTTGTTTTGTATGACTATTCATTTAAATTTAGTAGTGTAAGGTTGTAATATCATATTTTCTGACTAAAGTCTATTCTAATGCATATAATACTTTATTTTCAATGCAGTCCACCTTGATATTGATCACGAGGAGTCTGTTGGATATGATGATAGAGTGGTTGAAGTCTGACATTGGTGGTGCAATCTATGTTTTAGTTTAGAAATCTAGTACTCTATTTTTTGGAAAGGATATGTATTGGCCATTAGTGCTTGAACTGATTATGTGAGTTTTGGGATCCAATATTTTTGGTTGACTTCTATTTTGATGAATTTACAGATGTTTATGGCCATATATATGAATTTGTGGCTTCATTCTAAATTAATTTTGGTTTTTGTCAATTTGAATGTTCTACTATAATTTATTGGAAATGCTATATTCGTAATGATTAATTTTAACTCTTCAAAACAAAGTTCAGTGACAACTTTCGAAGGTTGTCACTACATGCAAGTTCACTAAGTGACAACTATTCTTGTTACTGAATAATAGGATTGATAGTGACAAATTCAAGTCGTCACTGTAGACTTCAAATTTGTGATGACTTTTGCTACATCTATGACAAAAATATAAGTGAAATGGTGACAAGAAAAGTCATCACAGAATGATATCCATTAGTGATGACTTTCTTCTCGTCATTGAATAACAAGATTCTGTGACAGCTTTTAAAAGGTTGTCACATGGATTCATTTGTGACATAGAATCTGTGACAACCACGTGACAACGGAAAAATTTGTCACTTTATCCATATAATGACGACTTTTTGGCTTTCAATGACGGCTTTTTGTTGTCACAAAAGACCAATTTTCTTGTAGTGTATGTATCTAAAAGATTGGAAATTAAGAAGGTTGCTGGTCAATGCAGTTGGAAATCTTCTCTATGCATTTGGAATGATTATTTACAACTATAAATTGATGTTGTATGCCCCAATGCAATATATGAGTGAAAGAAATGAAAGAAAGAAACAATTGAAACTAGTCTTGTTTCCAAATATTCTTATCAATTCTTGGCCTAATATCCAACAAATCACCATTTGTTAGAGTGTTATTTTGGTGGACACAGATTAATCCATGAATTGATTATAGCAAAATAAAAATCATGGGCATAAGAAATCTGTGGAACTTCTGATCGTCTATATCAAAAAGTGGTCTTATTTCTTGGAGAGTAGGTTTTGCAGGAACGATCAACTCTGCTTCCTTGTGTCTTACTAAGAATTGCATTGCCATTCTTCTTGTTTCTTTTAGGCTAACTAGGAAGGGGGTTTTAGGGGGTGTTAGGTGAATCACAGGGGCTGGGGAACGTTAGCACTGGAAAATAATTGAAACTTTTGTGGGTTAGGTACTACTAAGTGACAGGTTGTCAAACCTGTACTATAATAAATACCTACTCGAGATAAATACAAATTTTGTATATTACAGTGATCAGGGTTGAATCCACAGGGATTGGGGATAATTCGTTTCTTCCAGAGTCCGAAGTATGGGGGGGTTTTGGAGAATATGAAATAACTAATTAACTAACTAATGAAACAACTAATAGAAATAAACAGAAATTAATCAATAATCAATACTACTCTAGTCAAAAGTGCAACTTTTCAGACACGGGCCATTCAACTGATCATCGATGCAAAGATAATTCAATTACTAATTAATAGATTGGTAATAATTGTCATACACGCGATAAACAACCAATCTTTTCTTACTTTTTTGATAGTCAAGGTACGACCATTAACTATTTCCCTAATCACGAAATAACCCTAGGTACGATCAAAAGATTTAATTTTTCGATTGCAATAAGAATTAGAAATGTCCAACCCTAACTAACAAACATGCTACGAGGGTCACTTAAGTTAGATCATACGTTTCCTTAACGTGAAACCAATCACACTAGTTGCCACTGGTATTAATCAATTGAACAATTACGGATTCAATCAATTAATCTGACAGTAGATTATTAGGTTAATTCAAATATCGGACCCTTGACATTCAAATAACATAACAAGCATAAGAAGTTAAATCAGAAAACGTACAAATACCAATGAATAACAGAAATAAATAAAATAATTCGATCTCACAGATGTTTGGAATCGAGTCTTCAAATTGACCTTCGACTAGAAAGCGGAGATTTAGCTACACATGCTCAAGGGAGATCTGCAGGAATCCATCGCTAACCATTGTTTTTTCCCTCAAGACTAATGAAAAGCAACCTAAATTAGCCATGGAGAAACCAAGGACGGCTGTCTTATGTTCCAAAGAATCCCTGACGGGTATTTTACATACGTGCAAGCTAAAAAATATCGAATTACACCCGTTCACTGCAAGTATACAGATCAACTAGTAGTTTAGGGTATATATCGAGTCGATCCCACAGGGAAGAGTGAACAATTACCGGTATTACTAAAGCTTCTCTATTATTTAGACTATCAATGAATTATAACAAATTTAACCTACTGAAATTATACAAAATAACAAATAAAAGCTCCTTAGGTTGTGGTATCCCTAACTACTCATGCAAGTGTTATATTTGGATCATTGAATACTACATCTAGGCTAGTTATGGTGTAATTTCCTTATGCATTTGAATCCTACTTTCGTAGTGAATCAATTATACTTATAACTAATCCATACCTATTCTCATGGTTATGAAATTAGCTACAAGTTCATTTCTTCAGTGAAATTACATGAAATGAATCACTAAAAACCACATAAGTGCACCTCTACTTTCGTGAGTGTACTCCCTATGTTTAGCACTTCTTGAACTAGTGTTAAATCTCAATTTTCATTGCAGAAACAACACCTTAGATAATCACAATTAATGGTACCAGATTAATCATGATTTAAAGAGCCAAAGTGCTAAATAACTTGCTCAAATCATAGCAAACAAATAACCAAATAATAAACACTAACAATCATAGAAAGTTCAACCAAACCCAAGGCTTAAACTTTAGATACACATATTAAACACAAAATCCAGAACTTGTATATTAACTAAACTTGGAATCAAATACAAAAGATAAAGAGTTTGGAAGGAATACAACCCTTGTCACATGAGCTTTCTTCCTTGCCTTCTTCATCCTCCATCTTCATCCTAATCTAGATAATAAACAAGAATGGAAAAGCTACACTACTCTATACTAAGCTAAACTAATACTAGGGAGATGAAAGAGCTACATTTCTGCAGACTCCAAGCTTCTCCCGTATGTCTCTCTTCTTGGATCCCCTCTATCTTCTCTCTCCCTTTTGCAATGAATTTGGCTATTTAATGATGAAAGGTGATAAGTGACTAATTTACGTAATAATTGTATGATATTTTATATTATTTTTAGTCACTTTTGATATATTATTGGAAGAATATGAATCATTTTGGCTATAATTGGTGAAAAATGCTTTTAAGTGATTAAATGAGGTTTTTATCACTTTTTTGTGGGATTTTGTGCATTTTGACAGTTTTGACACATTTTTGTATTTCGGCTATAACATGAGCTACAATGATCGGATTGGGATGATTCTTGAACCCATTTGAAGATAAGAGATAGATCTACAACTTTGGTGAAGACATCTGAATCCAGTTTGAAGGTTTTCCAGGTCAAAAAGCCGAAGTACAGAGTCAATTGCTATTGGTCGAAACTGGAACAAGGCATGGAGCAGGCAAGGGTATTTCCGTCATATCTCAGCCTACACAGATCCAAATGAGGTGATTCTTGATGCATTGGAAAGATAAGTCAAAAGGCTACAACTTTCGTGTTTTAGACATGAGCTGGTTCAGCCTCTAACATCAAGAAAAGATCGGTTGAAGTTGAGACAAAAACAGAGCAAGTGATCCACACTCGGATCCACTATTCATCCGAACCCTCGGCTGTTTCTGGGTTAGTGGATCCGAGCTCGGATCCATACGGATCCGAGGCACTGTAGCAGCTCGGATCACTGTAGCAGCCCAGATTTACTGTAGCAATCCGGCCGGAATTTGGCCGGATTTGTGGCCGGATTCCTGGCCGGATTGTGGTCAGAGAAGTCTGCTTTTTACGCGGAAAACTCAATTTCACCTCCACCAACTCACATGGGATGCTATACATGTGAGAAACATTCCCAGCTGTAAAAGGGAGATGTAATCCTCATTTCTTGACCACCTTTCATCATAAAAGAGCCAAATTCATTGCAAAAGAAAAGAAGGGAGTAGAGAGCAAAAGCAAGGGAGTTCATAGCAGAGTAAGAGAGTGAGCTACGGGAGAAAGCTTGAAGCTGCAGAAATGTAGCTCTTTCATCTTCCTAGTGTTAGTTTCCATTCTTGTTTATTATCTAGATTAGGATGAAGATGGAGGATGAAGAAGGCAAGGAAGAAAGCTCATGTGACAAGGGTTGTATTCCTTCCAAACTCTTTATCTTTTGTATTTGATTCCAAGTTTAGTTAATATACAAGTTCTGGATTTTGTGTTCATTATGTGTTTCTAAAGTTTATACCTTGGGTTTGGTTGAACTTTCTATGATTGTTAGTGTTAATTGTTTGGTTATTTGATTGCTACGATTTGAGCAAGTTATTTAGCACTTTGGCTTCTTAAATCATGATTAATCTGGTACCATTGATTGTGATTATCTAAGGTGTTGTTTCTGCAATGAAAATTGAGATTTAACACTAGTTCAAGAGGTGCTAAACATAGGGAGTACACTCACGAAAGTAGAGGTGCACTTATGTGGTTTTTAGTGATTCATTTCATGTAATTTCATTGAAGAAATGAAATTGTAGCTAATTTCATAACCATGAAAATAGGTATGAATTAGTTATGAGTATAGTTGATTCACTACGAAAGTAGGTTTCACATGTTTAAGGAAATTACACCATAACTAGCCTAAATGTAGTATTCAATGATCCAAATGTAGCACTTGCATGAGTAGTTAGGGATACCACAACCTAAGGAGCTTTTATTTGTTATTTTCTTGCATAAGTTCAGTAGATTTTACTTGTTATAATTTATTGATAGTCTAAATAATAGAGAAGCTTTAGTAATACCGGTAATTGTTCACTCTTCCTTGTGGGATCGACCCGATATATACCCTAAACTACTAGTTGATCTGTATACTTGCAGTGAACGGGTGTAATTCGGTTTTTTTTTTAACTTGTACGTATGTAAAATACCCGTCAAGTTTTTGGCGCCGTTGCCGGGGAAGATTTGGCAATATCGGTGTGAAGAGCAACTTTATTAGTTTAGACATAATATTAGTTATAATGTGAATGTTATTTTCTGTTATTTTTGTATTTTATGTGTATGTGTTTCATTACCTATTTTTCTTACTAATTTTGCTTTTGAGGTTGTTTAAAAGCAATTTTAGGTAATGAGAAGGGTAGGTCAATTTGGAGGACAATGCTTGAGAAATGGAGGTTTGGCAATGAATGGTTGCCTAGTGCAAAGCTCCTTCAACAGAGGTAACCAAGAATTTACTGAATGTATGTCTTTTGAAGATGGTTTAAGGTGCTTAAAGGCAAAATTTGATGTAATTAAGTTACAAGTTCAAATGGACACCATGATGCATGAAATTGAGCAGAGGAGGAATGTTAATGTTTTTAATTCTTATCATGTGATTTGTGACTTGTGTGGAGGTTATCATGCTACTAATACATGTATGCAAGCACAAAATGTGAATTATTATGATGAATTAGAGCATTACAATCCTTGTTTTGATCAATATAGTGCTAATTGGAGCAATTCTCCTGCTTATAGTTGGAATAATCAATGTACTTATAGTGATAATTCATGTTTTTATGATTACCAACCTGAAAGTGTCCAATATGAATCAAAACCATCTTGGGAGTTGGCAATAGAGAAGTTAGCTAATACACCTCTACCTTGGGAGTTAGAAAGTGAACCATTAGCTAATGATTCTAATGCATCTTGGGAGCTAGCTGTAGAAAATTTTTCTAATCAATTTGATTTAGCCATAGAAAAGCTAGCAAATGCAACCTCTGACCGTTTTGATAGGATTGAGGAAAGGTTAGATGAATTAGCTTCTCACTTTGGTGATATACATGAGCAATTGAATGTATTGTGTGAAGTTATTTCTTCTAATAATTTACAAAATGATCCTAGCATGAATGGTGGAAATGTTGTATGTGAAAATGGATTGCATTTTGATGAAAATGATGAATCTCAATTGTGTTTCAATGAGCAAATGTCCATTTCACATGATAATATCTTTGGAACTAACTTTGAACCTCAAGAGGTGAGTTTTAATGACTCATCTTTCACCCCTCTTGAGGAGTGCATTGAAAGTATAGGTTCTAAAGGTATTCCTGCCCAAGATACTCTCATGGCATTTCATTTGGTAAGTTCTCAAGTGATGCATATTCAAGGTAATATCTATGAAACACTTGGTATAGGTAAGTCACTTTCATTTCTCACATCATTAGATCATGTGGCTTTTGCTATAAAGTCACCTTTTAATGATCCACCAAGGCCTAAAATGGTGGATTATTCGTTAACTAAACCTCCTTGAAAAATGAGGTGATATAGTCAAGCTATTGACTTTAAAGAAGCGCTTATTGGGAGGCAACCCAATGCTTGTTTAAGTTGGTGTTACTTTGGAGTGATTTTATGTTTAAAGTATAAGTTTGAGTAATTTTGTTGTTTTTCATTTGTAGGTTTTGAAAAAGTGACCAAATGAGGAGAAAAGGGCGAAGTTTGATCAAAGATCTCAATACCTCAATTTCAGTAATTATGGTTTTTGATGCATTAAAGAGGTTTAGAATGCATGTTTAGATCATTTTACATGTGCGTGAATGGTTTATTTTGATATAGAAATGATCTAGGGTGTATTTTGAAAAATTGGGGTCAAACTGAAAAATTGCAAAAATTCTGCAATAAGTTCAGGTTCAATGGATCCGAGCTCGGATCCATATGGATCCGAGGCCTCGGATCTACTTCTGCAATCAGAAAAAAAAAAAAAATTTCGAACTTCTTGATCCGAGCTCACTCACAATGATCCGACCTCGGATCCTTTCAAAAACGACCTCGGATCCTTTCAAAAACGACCTCGGATCCTGTTAAAAACGAAGGCTTGGATCACTTTTCAACTCCACTTTTCTTCATGTTGGCTTGTTTTTAGTAAGTTTTAATTGTTCGATTAATGTTTTTGTGTGTTTTGTAGGTGGCAATGGCAAGAGTTCATGCAAATGATCTCAATTGCAAAGGTGTTTATATTAAGGCAAAAAGGGAGTTTTCATGTTCAATTGCTGCATTTCATGCATTTAAGGTGTTTCATGTTTAACTTATATTCATGCATGATCATGTTAAATTTGAATTTTATTCAAAGAACATGAAATAGGTTGAATGTGGAAGGTTGGCCAAGCAAATTTGGAGGAAAAACTGCAGAAAACAGCTTTTTCTGCAGCAAATCCGGCCATAAATCCGGCCAAATGTTGGCCGGATTGAAGGCCGGATAGTCAGGGGAGAGAAGAAAATTTTTTCGAGCATTCTGGACAGAATCCGGCCGAAAATCCGGCCTGAAATCCGGCCAAGAATCCGGCCAGAAACTGGCCGGATATGCAACAGTTAAAAAAAAAAAAAAAAAAAAATTCTGCCCAGAATCCCTCCATGAATCCCTCCAATTTCTGGCCGGATTGTGAACAGTAACCAGCGTAAGATGAATCCGTTTCACGGATTTCTCACAATTTTTCTCCCTTCTTCTTCAACCCAACTCACACACTAACACCTCAAACACACACCACTCACTAAAACACCACTTCTCACCATTTAGTCTTCAAATAACCTTCACCAAATCACTTTCTCCTATCCTCTAGAGTGAATTTCATAGTTCATATTCTTTCAAAAACAACTCTAAAGTGGTTCAAGTTTACCATTAGTTAGGGTTCTACCTTCTTGAAATCACTCAATGGAGGTCATATTGGAGTAAGTTCTTAGGGGTTTTCACATCATATTCATCTCTAAACATCACCAAACTACCTTGAGGTAACAATTCTTCACCTAACTTTGTTATTTGAATTTTGCCATGAATGAATATTTTCTATTTTTAGGCAATTTTTAATATGTGAAGTTAGGTGCATTTATTTGAGCTTATTGATGCTATTGGTGATTGTTAGTGATAACTATATTTTGTGATTTGCATTTATTGTACTTATTTGGTGAATTCTTGCTAGTTTTATGCTTAATTTGGCTTGATGACCAAGTTGCATATTAAGTGGCCAATGTAGCATTTTAATTAGCTTTGTGGGAGTTTATGATATTCATGTGAGTAAGAAAATGGCCTTAATTGTTGAAATTCATAAATGCACTTATAATCCTTGTGGTTCAATAGTTTTTAGTATTTCATGAATTCTCAAGAAGGTCATTTATATTTTGGTTCGGTGTGTTTGCTTCCATTTTGAGATTGCTTTTGTACTTGCGGGGATTTGATCATTGATGACAAAATGTATAAATGGAACTTATTTTGTTCATGATTGTGGATTTTTTGTGTGAAATTAGCTTCCCTTTGCTTTGGATACTAATGCATATATTTGATTAGCAAAGATTAGCTCATTTCATGTTTTTATCCCTTGAACATTGTATGGTTCCACATGCTTGATCATTTTTCCTTTTTCCTTGAATTGCATGATTTTGTTGATTGCAACCTTTTATTTTTAAGAAATTTATTTGTTTTGATTTTGTCTTTTTCAGGGTGCAATAAGTGAACTCTCCACTCTTTCTCAAATACGGTTGGAAATTCATCACTTGGACATGAATTTGGATTGCGCAAGTTCAATTGAGCAATATTTTCTTTTACTCCTTATTTATTTTCCTTTTCTCACATTGAGGACAATGTGAAGTTTAAGTGTGGGGGAGGAAAGTATTGAACTTGCATTTACTTGCTAGGTGATGATATTTTGTGGATTTAAATGCTTAGAAATGTTGGAATTGTGTTTGAATTATTTGCCATGTGGATAATTTGCTTGAAATTGGGTTTGTTGGCAGGGAGTTTTCATCCATTTATAAGGAGAAACTCTGTTAAAATTTTTCTAAAATCTTTTCCAATATTTCACTATGGCCCAAAAGTTCTTCAAATTCTTGCATTTTCATTCACAAAGGGCTAATTGTTCCAACCTTATTCTTCCAATTGTTGAAACTTTATGTGTATTTTGGAAGGTTTAGTTCTCTTTTAACTTGGAAATAGTATTATGCATTTAGAATTTTTACATTTTAGAAAGTATATTTGGTAAAATGAGGAAAATTATGCCTATAATTTTACATGTTTAATGAGATTTCTTCTCTTTACTTAATTTTGCAAGTAAGTGATTGATATAGTCGATAAAGGTTATATTCCTCCTTTGATTATTCTTATATATTTTCTAAGAGGGAATATCTATTTATTGTCCTTTATTTCTGAAAAAGAAAAAAAAAGTAGAAAAAAAAAAGAAAAAAAAAAGAGAAAAGAAAAGAAAGTAAAAATTGTTCTACTCCAATGATTCTCGTACCGAGTAACCGGGCGTTGGCATCTACAAATGTCGACATTCGCGTAAAAAGGTACTTGAATTAAGAGTATGCATTAGCAACTTGAATAAGTGAAATGTTGAGTAACCGGGGATCTTCACCTAAAAGTGTCGATTTTCGCGTAAAAAGGCATTCTCACTAGTTAAGTAAAATTTGTGTGAATAAATCCCTTTTAGTTATAGAATTTTGAGAAAAAGATGATTATAAGGAGGAGGAAGGCTATAAATTGACTATGTGATTTGCTTATTTGTAAAATTAAGTTAGGGTAAGAGATTAAGTTTAACTTGTTGAATTTAAGGTATAATTATCTTTCCTTTACTTGATATTATGAGTATTTAGTGTAAATTGAACAATTGTATAATGATTATTTTTCAGGTCATGAGGAATTAAATTGGACAAAGTGCATATATTGTTTCATCTCTTGAATCATTGCATTTGATTATGTGTGAATTGCTTGAGGACAAGCAATGATTTAAGTGTGGGGGAGTTTGATAAGTGACTAATTTACGTAATAATTGTATGATATTTTATATTATTTTTAGTCACTTTTGATATATTATTGGAAGAATATGAATCATTTTGGCTATAATTGGTGAAAAATGCTTTTAAGTGATTAAATGAGGTTTTTATCACTTTTTTGTGGGATTTTGTGCATTTTGACAGTTTTGACACATTTTTGTATTTCGGCTATAACATGAGCTACAATGATCGGATTGGGATGATTCTTGAACCCATTTGAAGATAAGAGATAGATCTACAACTTTGGTGAAGACATCTGAATCCAGTTTGAAGGTTTTCCAGGTCAAAAAGCCGAAGTACAGAGTCAATTGCTATTGGTCGAAACTGGAACAAGGCATGGAGCAGGCAAGGGTATTTCCGTCATATCTCAGCCTACACAGATCCAAATGAGGTGATTCTTGATGCATTGGAAAGATAAGTCAAAAGGCTACAACTTTCGTGTTTTAGACATGAGCTGGTTCAGCCTCTAACATCAAGAAAAGATCGGTTGAAGTTGAGACAAAAACAGAGCAAGTGATCCACACTCGGATCCACTATTCATCCGAACCCTCGGCTGTTTCTGGGTTAGTGGATCCGAGCTCGGATCCATACGGATCCGAGGCACTGTAGCAGCTCGGATCACTGTAGCAGCCCAGATTTACTGTAGCAATCCGGCCGGAATTTGGCCGGATTTGTGGCCGGATTCCTGGCCGGATTGTGGTCAGAGAAGTCTGCTTTTTACGCGGAAAACTCAATTTCACCTCCACCAACTCACATGGGATGCTATACATGTGAGAAACATTCCCAGCTGTAAAAGGGAGATGTAATCCTCATTTCTTGACCACCTTTCATCATAAAAGAGCCAAATTCATTGCAAAAGAAAAGAAGGGAGTAGAGAGCAAAAGCAAGGGAGTTCATAGCAGAGTAAGAGAGTGAGCTACGGGAGAAAGCTTGAAGCTGCAGAAATGTAGCTCTTTCATCTTCCTAGTGTTAGTTTCCATTCTTGTTTATTATCTAGATTAGGATGAAGATGGAGGATGAAGAAGGCAAGGAAGAAAGCTCATGTGACAAGGGTTGTATTCCTTCCAAACTCTTTATCTTTTGTATTTGATTCCAAGTTTAGTTAATATACAAGTTCTGGATTTTGTATTCATTATGTGTTTCTAAAGTTTATACCTTGGGTTTGGTTGAACTTTCTATGATTGTTAGTGTTAATTGTTTGGTTATTTGATTGCTACGATTTGAGCAAGTTATTTAGCACTTTGGCTTCTTAAATCATGATTAATCTGGTACCATTGATTGTGATTATCTAAGGTGTTGTTTCTGCAATGAAAATTGAGATTTAACACTAGTTCAAGAGGTGCTAAACATAGGGAGTACACTCACGAAAGTAGAGGTGCACTTATGTGGTTTTTAGTGATTCATTTCATGTAATTTCATTGAGGAAATGAACTTGTAGCTAATTTCATAACCATGAAAATAGGTATGGATTAGTTATGAGTATAGTTGATTCACTACGAAAGTAGGTTTCACATGTTTAAGGAAATTACACCATAACTAGCCTAAATGTAGTATTCAATGATCCAAATGTAGCACTTGCATGAGTAGTTAGGGATACCACAACCTAAGGAGCTTTTATTTGTTATTTTCTTGCATAAGTTCAGTAGATTTTACTTGTTATAATTTATTGATAGTCTAAATAATAGAGAAGCTTTAGTAATACCGGTAATTGTTCACTCTTCCTTGTGGGATCGACCCGATATATACCCTAAACTACTAGTTGATCTGTATACTTGCAGTGAACGGGTGTAATTCGGTTTTTTTTTAACTTGTACGTATGTAAAATACCCGTCAAAAGGTGGTCAAGAAATGAAGCTTTACACTTTCTCCCTACAGCTGGTAATGTCTCTCACATGTCTAGCATCACATGTGAGTTGGTGGAGGTGAAATTGAGTTTTACGCGTATAAAGCAGCCTTTTCTGACCAGTGGTCCGAGCTGCTACAGTGCCTCATATCCGTATGGATCCGAGCTTGGATCCACTAACCCAGAAACAGCCGAGGGTTCGGATGAATAGTGGATCCGAGTGTGGATCACTTGCTCTATTTTTGGCCCAACTTCAACCGATCTTTTCTTGATGTTAGAGGCTGAACCAGCTCATGCCTAAAACACGAAAGTTGTAGCCTTTTGATTTATCTTTCCAATGCATCAAGAATCACCTCATTTGGATCTGTGTAGGCTGAGATATGACTGAAATACCCTTGCCTGCTCCATGCCTTGTTCCAGTTTCGACCAATAGCAATTGACTCTGTACTTCGGCTTTTTTGACCTGGAAAACCTTCAAACTGGATTCGGATGTCTTCACCAAAGTTGTAGATCTATCTCTTATCTTCAAATGGGTTCAAGAATCATCCCAATCCGATCATTGTAGCTCAAGTTATAGCCGAAATACGAAAATGTGTCAAAACTGTCAAAATACACAAAATCCAAGTAAAAAGTGATAAAAACCTCATTTAATCACTTAAAAGCATTTTTCACCAATTATAGCCAAAATTATTCATATTCTTCCAATAATATACCCAAAGTGACTAAAAATAATATAAAATGTCATACAATTATTACGTAAATTAGTCACTTATCAATCCCCTCGCAAGATTGTTGTTGTAAGAATCAAAGACAACCTAAGAGGGGGTAAATTAGGTTAATTAAAAACTAATCAAGTTATGAGACACTTTTTGGCTCAATATGAAATTTACCCTCTTTTCTAGATGACCACACAATGAATAATTGAGTAAGAAAGCAAGATTGCTCAGGAGTAGAAGAGATAATCAATTTATGTTTGCAAGATAGTAAGTAAAGGGGAAAGAATATCAAACCAAATATTTCCAAACTCCTCTTGAGCTTGAGTCTTACTTTATAGAACAAGTCTCTTCAAGTTGATCAAATACAACCAATTTTTGTGTACAAAAGAAGGATCACCTCCTCCTTACCCCAAGCTATACTTGTTCAAGTTAGGAAGTTTTACTATCACTCGGATAACCCTCACAAAACTACATTATTGAAGTATTTTTCTCACACAAGAAGAGCTTACATGAAATTCACATAAACAAGAGTACAAATCTTCTTTGAAGAGTATTTTGTCATTAAAATCACTCTAGATCTTTTGCAGTCTTAATGTACAAAAAATGTTTTGAAGTGGTTGACTATACTCTATATGAAACCAAAAAGTTCCTCTATTAATGCTTCCAACGGATAGAAGGCAGCTGAAAAATCAACTAGCCGTTGGCAGTGTCGGACGTCCGGTAGACTTGTTTCTTGCGTCTGACAGCAGTCAGTGAGCTAAAGAGATTTTTTTCAATTCTTTCGGACTTCCGGTGCCTCCAATGCTTTTGCGTCCGAAGTGCCGCAATGTTTGTTGGACGTCCGGTGCCCCAATGTTATGCGTCCAATTGAAATTAGCGAGATTAGAAGGAATGACTTAATTTCATCGGAGTCCGGTAGTGGAGTTCTTCATGCGTTCGAAGTTGCGCAATGATTATCAGACATCCGATCCAGGCTTCTCGAGCGTCCGATAGCTTTCAGCACTCATTGTCTCATTCAATTGTATTTAATCTTTGAACCTGATTTACTTCATTACTGAAAATATCTTTGCGGAGATATTAGTAACATCCATTTGTTTTGTAAACATCAAAAGTTAGGGACTAAGATTAACAGTTGCTGCCGAACTCCTAATCACGTGGGTCCGTCCTTCTTTTTCTCCTAGTTTCCTAATTGATGTCTACTACTAAATAAAAAACTAGTCTCCTAAATAGAAAAAGAAACCATAAAAAGAAAATATTCCAAGTTTCCTAATCCAATACTATAACTAATAATGAAGATTAAAATCTTCAAAATCTTCCTTCAAAAATTGCCTTGAATTTGACTCGGACTTGGAAATTAGTCCCGAATGTGCCACCATCAAATTAACTGGAAAATTATCACTTTTAATCACATTTTGCTCATTTTCCTACAATTAACACCATTAACCAAATATAAGTAGAATCTATTAATTAAAATAATATTTGGCTACAATCAAGGGGAAAATAATCATAAATTGAATGATAAAAATGCAACCTATCAATTTCCTCCCCACCTAAACCATGCTTGTTCTCAAGTATGAGAACAACAAATCAAACAATCAAATTCAAACAATGGCTACTGCTCAACTCTTCTATTGCCAAGATACAATTAAAATATATGTCAAGTATTAGTAGCAATTTTCAAAAAATATCTCTCCAGTTAGCTTTCAAGATCAAGGACTCTTTCAAGTTATGACTAACTAATATAAGAATATAAAATATTCAACCAGCATCCATGAGCAAATGGTTCGACTATTAAGCAAAATCTCAATATTAAAATTCATGGATTAGCTGACTAATAATTCATTCAAACACTTCCAAATTTTTTGCTATTAACACATTTTTTCTAAAATATCCCCACACTTGATTGATTTTTGTTTTTTCAGGAGGAATGCTTAGTTTTTAGCCATTTAAGTGTTTTAGCGCGAATTCCGACATTGGCCAAATGAAGGAGCTCGGTTACTCAGCCATCATCATTTAAAAATCACATACTCATAGCTATCGTCACTTTTTGATGCGAAAATCGACACTTATGGTGAAGACATCCGGTTACTAGGCAACGATACTAGCGAAGTATAGCCGAATATTATTCATAAATAAGCACCAAATTAAAATTAACAATTACACAAATCCGCTTCATTTCTTAAATATGGAGAACTAAGATTAATAGTTGAACCAATTTGTATAAAAAACTGCTAGACAAATATTTATAATACTTAGAGAAGTTAGCCAAAAAGTGTAAAAGTCACAAAATCTCAAATATTCACCAAAGAAATACCCATAAACTTAACGATGTCATATTTAACACCTTAGAATAAAAAATCTTATCAATAGAAAAATTTGAAACATCTAACCATCGTTTATCAGGAACAAACATAAGTATGCATAAAGATAGGCAAAAATTGGATAAAATTCGACAAAGTCAAACAAAAAATTCCAACAAAAATGCTTATACTTGCACTTTTTCAATGTATTATCAATATACTACTCCCTCCCACACCTAAATCTTACATTGTCCCCAATGTAAGAGATAAAGAATAGAATACGAAACAAAAGGACAATGAAACTTCCCTGAGCACATAATGGAGGGTCTCGAGCAGCTATGGCATAGGTGGGAATGGTGGTGTGAAGCCAATATGGTGGACCTTTACTTCCTCCAAACCAAAATCGGAGATGCCAACAGATAGCGAAAATGGAGATGGTCATGGGCGGCGGCTAGCGGCGGCAGCATGGTGTGGTAGGGATAGTGACGAGCAGAAATGGTGCAAGCAGCGGTGATGGCGTGCGAGCGGTGATTGGCAGCCGTGTACATTCGCAGAGAGAGGGAGAGATTGTAGCGGCAGCAGGAAAGAAAGAGAAGGGGAGGGAGAAAAGAAAGAAAAAGAAAGACAAAAAAATAATAGGGCACCGTTGATTTTTTTTTTTTAACCGCTGCGCTAGACATGGGCATGCCTAACTACCCTTGAGTCTTCTGACTAACCCTCAGAAATTAAGTTCTTTAAGCGTGACCACATGATGTGGGCACGCCTAACTAATGCTGAGTCTTCTGCCGAAACAACGAAAATTTCATATTAGACGTGACCACCTAGCGTGGGCGCGTCTAATTATGGAAGAGTCTTGTGCCCGCAGATGAAAATTGTATGCCTTAGGCATGACCACCTGGCATGGGCACGTCTAACTATAGAAAAGTCTTCTGCCCGCAGATGAAAATTGCTTTCCTTAGACGTGCCCATTTGGCGTGGGCACGTCATAACGATAAGAAACCTGCTAACTATCAAAAACAAAAAATTAAACCACCAAATATAAAAAGTCTAAGAGAAACATATTGAAACACATAATAAATGATAAAATAAAAAAATTACCAAACAACTAAAAAAATGGATTGGATTGCCTCCCAATAAGCGCCTTTCTTTAATGTCTTTAACTAAACATTGCCATGTTTATTCACGGAAGATAAAATCGTGTAACTCAGTGCTTCATTTTCTATATAGTCCTGATATCCTTTGTAAATAGAGTAATCATTGAGCACATGAGGTACGGTCTTCCATGGATTAGTAGATGGCGCCAAACAAACAAGTAATGACCTTAATTCTTCACTCACTCCTCCATCACGAGCACTCATTGGTTCGAGATATTTTGCCATCGCAACTCTTAATTTATTCCTGTCATGAAACTCAAAATGTTTTGATATAATAAAGTCAATCTCACTAATAGGAATTAAAGAACAAAAGTCAGGAGAATAGTAATTAAGGAATGAAGGAGATGTCACCGCATTTGGAGATTGTTCACTAGATTCATTCACTTAAATGATTTGATGTTAGGGTATCATTTCTTGCACTTCAATTCCCTTGTCAACTGCATCTTTGGATCATTTTTCTTGAAACTCTTATAGTTCCATGTCAATTATCAGGATAATTGCACTCTCATCTTCTTTAAGGTCGACGTTGGTCTGTGAGGGCAATTCTTTATAAATTGGAGAAATCAATTTGCTCATTGTAGATGCCAATTCACGCCTTCCATCTTCCATCCTTTTAATTATCCTTTGTGTGTGCTGTTGAAAATGATATGTGTTAGTAGATAGTAATTCAATCATTTCTTCAAGAGACATACCTGATATGGATGATGGTTGTTGAGACTCTTGCTATTGAAAACTTATTGGCCTTTGTTCATAATTAAAATTGGAATTATTCCACTATCTTTAATCATATCCATTTGAATAAAGGTCATACCACGTTTGATATTGAGGTGAAAAATCTCCAAAAGTATCGATTGGAGCACTTAGACCATCTTGAAATACGAGGTATATGTCGGTTGAATGATTTCGGGTAAAATAATTTCCATAATTTGTAACAGCCAATTAATCATTAGTAAAAGCATGAGTCTTACAACCTCTTCTAGAAATAAAACCCAGTCTATCACTAAAATACGGAATGTTAGTAGGCATAAACTATATAAAAAAAATAATAAGAGAAAAAAAGAAAGAAAACAAGATGAACTCAAAAAGAAACAAATTAATCAAGCACCAGTCCTCGGCAATGGCGCCAAAAATTGATAGGTTGTCGAGCCTATACAATAATAAATGCTTACTCGAGAAAAATACAAATTTTGTATATAGTGGCGAGCAGGGTCGAATCCACAGGGATTTGAGATAATTCATTTCTTCCAGAGTCTGAAGTATGGGGGAGATTTTTAGAGAATATAAAATAACTAATTAACTAACTAATGAAACAACTAATAGAAATAAACAGGAATTAATCAATAACCAATACGTCTCTAGTCAAAAGTGCAACTTTTTAGATACGGTTCATTCAACTGATCATCGATGCAAAGATAATTCAATTACTCATTAATAGATTAGTTATAGTTGTCATACACACAATAAACAACCAATCTTTCCTTATTTTTTTGATAGTTAAGGTACGACCATTAACTATTTTCGTAACCACGAAACAACCCTAGGTACGACCATAAGATTTAATTTCTCAATTGCAATAAGAATTAGAAAAGCCCAACCCTAACTAACAAACATGCTACGAGATTCGTTTAAGTTAAATCATACATTTTCCCTAATATGAAACCAATCACGCTAGTCGCCACTGGTATTAATCAATTGAACAATTACGGATTCAATCAATTAATCTGGCAGTAGATTATTAGGTTAATTCGAATATCAGACCCTTGACATTCAAATAACATAACAAGCATAAGAAGTTAAATCAGAAAATGTACAAATACCAATGAATAAACGAAATAAATAAAATAATTCGATCTCACAGATGTTTGAAACTGAATCCTTAAATTGGCCTTCGACTGGAAAACGGAGATTTAGCTACACATCGTCAAGGGAGATCTGCAGGAATCCATCGCTAACCATTGATTTTTCCCTCAAGACTAACGAAGAGCAAGCCAAATTAGCCAAAGAAAAACCGAGGACGGCTGTCTTATGTTCCAAAGAATCCCCTCGCGAGATTGTTGCTGACGAACTCCTAATCATGCGGGTCCATCCTTCTTTTTCTCCTAGTTTCCTAATTGATGTCTACTACTAAATAAAAAACTAGTTTCCTAAATAGAAAAAGAAACCGTAAAAAGAAAATATTCCAAGTTTCCTAATTCAATACTATAACTAATAATGAAGATTAAAATCTTCAAAATCTTCCTTGAAAAATTGCCTTGAATTCGACTCGGACATGGAAACTAGCCCTGAACGTGACATCATCAAATTAACTGGAAAATTATCACTTTTAATCACGTTTTGTTTCTTTTCCTACAATTAGCACCATTAACCAAATACAAGTAGAATCTATTAATTAAAACAATATTTAACTACAATCAAGGGGAAAATTGATAAGTGATTAATTTACGTAATAATTGTATGATATTTTATATCATTTTTAGTCACTTTGGATATATTATTGGAAGAAAATGAATCATTTTGGCTATAATTGGTGAAAAATGCTTTTAAGTGATTAAATGAGGTTTTTATCAATTTCTACTTGGATTTTGTGCATTTTTGACAGTTTTGACACATTTTCGTATTTTGGCTATAACTTAAGTTACAGTGATCGGATTGAGATTATTCTTGAACCAATTTAAAGATAAGAGATAGATCTACAATTTTGGTGAAGACATTTGAATCTAGTTTGAAGGTTTTCCAAGTCAAAAAGCCGAATTAAAGTGGCTACGTTTCTATAGTCAAAGCTGGAACAGGGCAATGAGCAGGCAAGGGTATTTCAATCATTTCTCAACCCACACAAATCCAAATGAGGTGATTCTTAATGCATTGGAAAGCTAACGCAAAGGGCTACAATTTTCATGTTTTGGTTAAGAGCTAAATCAGCTTTTATCATCAAGAAAAGTTCAGTTGAATTTGAGTCAAAATCGGAGCAGAGCTGGAAATTGAACCAGAGGTGACCAAATGGTCACTGTAGCAATCCGGCCGGAATTTGGCCGGATTTCTGGTCAGATTTCTGGCCGGATTGTGGTCAGAGAAGGCTGTTCTTCACGCAGAAAGTTTATTTTCAACTCCACCAACTCACATGTGATGCTAGACATGTGAGAAATATTTCCAGCTGTAAAAGGGAGTTGAAAACCTCATTTCTTGACCAACTTTTCATCATTAAATAGCCAAATTCATTGCAAGATTGGGGGAGAGAGAGAGAGACATACGGGAGAAGCTTGAAGTTGCAGAAATGTAGCTCTTTCATCTTCCTAGTGTTAGTTTAGCTTAGTATAGAGTAGAATAGTCCATCCATTCTTGTTATTAGCTAGATAAAGAAGAAGATAGAGAATGAAAAAGGCAAGGAAGAAAGCTCATGTGACAAGGGTTGTATTCCTTCCAAACTCTTTATCTTTTGTACTTGATTCAAAGTTTGGTTAATATACAAGTTCTGGATTTTGTGTTTATTATGTGTTTTTAAAGTTTATACCTTGGATTTGGTTGAACTTTCTATGATTGTTATTGTCTATTATTTTGTTATTTGATTGCTATGTTTTGAGCAAGTTATTTAGCACTTTGGCTCTTTAAATCATGATTAATCTGGTACCATTAATTGTGATTATCTAAGGTGTTGTTTCTGCAATGAAAATTGAGATTTAACATTAGTTCAAGAAGTGCTAAACATAGGGAGTACACTTACGAAAGTAGATGTGCACCTATGTGATTTTAGTGATTGATTTCATGTAATTTCATTGAAAAAATGAACTTGTAGCTAATTTCATAACCATGAAAATATGTATGGATTAGTTATGAGTATAGTTGATTCACTACGAAAGTAGGTTTCACATGTTTAAGGAAATTACACCATAACTAGTTTAGATGTAGTACTCAATGATCCAAATATAGCACTTGCATGAGTAGTTAGGGATACTACAACCTAAGGAGATTTCATTTGTTATTTTGTATAATTTCAGTAGGTTAAATTTGTTATAATTC
This sequence comes from Coffea arabica, assembly GCF_036785885.1. NCBI lineage: Eukaryota > Viridiplantae > Streptophyta > Magnoliopsida > Gentianales > Rubiaceae > Coffea > Coffea arabica. The sequence goes on from NC_092310.1 coordinate 6,568,823, forward strand.
ATTGATAGTCTAAATAATAGAGAAGCTTTAGTAATACCGGTAATTGTTCACTCTTTCCTGTGGGATCGATCCGATATATACCCTAAACTACTAGTTGACCTGTATACTTGCAGTGAACGGATTTAATTCGATTTTTTAACTTGTACGTATGTAAAATACCCGTCAAGTTTTTGGCGCCGTTGCCGGGGAAGATTTGGCAATATCGGTGTGAAGAGTAACTTTATTAGTTTAGACATATTATTAGTTATACTGTGAATGTTATTTTTTGTTATTTTTGTGTTTTATGTGTGTATGTGTTTTATCACCTATTCTTGTTACTAATTTTGCTCTTAAGTTGTTTAAAAGTAATTTTAGGTGATGAGAAAGGTAAGTCAATTTGGAGGACAATGTTTCAGAAATGGAAGATTGGCAATGGATGGTTACCAAGTGCAAAGCTCCTTCAACAGAGGTAACCAAGAATTTACTGAATGTATGTCTTTTGAAGATGGTTTAAGGTGTTTAAGGGCTAAATTTGATGTTATGATGCTACAAGTTCAAATGGACACAATTATGCATAAAATTGAGCAAGGGAGGAATGTCAATGCTTTTAATTCTTATCATGTGATTTGTGACTTGTGTGGAAGTTATCATGCTACTAATACATGTATGCAAGCACAAAATGTGGATTATTATGATGAATTAGAGCATTACAATCCCTGTTTTGATCGATATAGTGCTAATTGAAGCAATTCTCCTTCTTATGGTTGGGAAAATCAATGTGCATATAGTGATTATCCGCATTTTTATGATTACCAACTTGAAAGTATCCAATATGAATCAAAACCATCTTGGAACTTGGCAATAGAGAAGTTAGCTACTGCATCTCTACCTTGGGAGTTAGAAAGTGAACCATTAGCTAATGATTCTAATGCATCTTGGGAGCTAGCTGTAGAAAATGTTTCTAATCAATTTGATTTAGCAATAGAAAAGCTAGCAAATGCAACTTCCGACCGTTTTGATAGGATTGAGGAAAGAATAGATGAATTAGCTTCTCACTTTGGTCGAATACATGAGCAATTGAATGCATTGTGTGAAGTTATTTCCTCTAATAATTTGCAAAATGATCCTAGCATGAATGGTGGGAATGTTGTATGTGAAAATGGGTTGCATTTTGATCAAAATGATGATTCTAACTTGTGTTTCAATGAGGAAATGTCCATTTCACATAATAATATCTTTGGAGCTAACTTTGAATCTCAAGAGGTGAGCTTTAATGACTCATTTTTCACCCCTCTTGAGGAGTGTATAAAAAGTGCAAGTTTTAAAGGTATTCCTGTCCAAGGTACTCTCATGGCATTTCCTTTGGTAAGTTCTCAAGTGGTGCATATTCAAGGTAATATCTATGAAACACTTGGAATATGTAAGTCACTTCTATTTCTCACATCATTAGATCATGTGGCTTTTGCTATAAAGTCACCTTTTAACGATCCACCACGGCCTAAAATGGTTGATTATTCGTTAACTAAACCTTCTTGAAAAATAATGTGATATAGTCAAGCTAATGACTATAAAGAAGCGCTAGTTGGGAGGCAACCCAATGATTTCTTATTTTGAGTAAGTTTAAGTTATTTAATTAGTGTTTTTGTGTGTTTTATAGGTGGCAATGGCAATGGTTTATGAATTTGTTTCAAGTGCAAAAGAACTTATAAGGAAGCAAAAAGGGAGTTTTCTTGTTCATTTGATCCAATTCATGCATTTTAAGTGAGTTATGCTGAAGTTATATGGATGCATGATTTCATGTTTCAAGGTGCATTTGGTTGAGAAAGTGCATTTTTCATGTTTAAGGTGAGTTTTTCTTGGAAAAAATGAAGAAATTTGAAAATTGGATGAGTTGAAAGCTTGATTAAATGAAAAACGGAAGGAAAAACTGCAAAAATAAAAAATTTCTGCAGTAAATCCGGCTAGGAATCCCGCCAATTTTTGGCCGGATAGTCAGGGGAGGCGAAACAAAAATTTTTTTTACTCACTGCCTCATATCCAGTCGAAAATCTGGCCGTAAATTCGGCCATAATCCGGCCGGATATGCAGTGTAAAAAAAAAAAAATTTGCACTGTAGCAAATTCGACCAAATTTGGCCGGATTGAAGGCTGGATTGTCCAGCCAAATTGAAAAATTTTTCGAGGCTACTGGCCAGAATCCGGCCGCCAATCCGGTCGGATATCCGGCGGGAAACTGGCCGGATTCTGGCCACTTTTGCGCACAAGAGGGGAATCCGTGTGCGGATTCCCCAATTTCGTCTTACCTTTCTTCTTCAACACTTCACACACACTCCACCTAAAACACACACTACTTCTAAAATCCATCTTTTCACCATCCAATCTCCAAACTAAATACACCAAAACACTTCCCTCTCCCTTGTGAGTTGATTCCATAGCTTAAAGTCCTTCAAAAACAAGTTTTAATTCGGATTTGAGCTTGAGAAGAACAAGGGTTTCAAATTTTTGAACTCTTCATTTAGGGCCAAATTGGAGTGAAATTTTTGAGGGTTTCTTCACCATTTGCATCATTAATCATCTACCAACAAGTTTGAGGTAACAAATCTTCACCAAATGTTGTCATTTGAATTTTGCCAATTTTCACTTTTTCCTATTTTTGGGCAATTTCGAATTTTTTTCATTTTGTGAAGTTTGATGCTTGTTATTATGATTATTGAGCTTATTGATGATTATTGGTGATGTTTCATGGGTTTGTAATTATATGGTGAATTTAGCAATTTTTAGCTAATTTTGAGGATTAATTTGATTTGATCATTATTAGCTAAATTTTTGGGCTAATTGGATTGAATAAAATTGTATGAGATTAATGGTTTGTTCTAGGATATTTACATGCTAAATTTAGGCTTAATTGGCTTATCTTTGTAATTTTAGCATGTTTATTCTAGAAATTTTGTTAAAAGGAGAATTAATGACCTTTTTAAGTTTAAAATTCATGATTAAGGTGTTATTAACACTTAATTAGGTCATTTGGGAGTAGTAGTGCATTTGTTTAATTGCTTCCTCTAATGGGATTTATATGTTTAAATGTGTCAATAAGGAAAAATAAAAGGAGCATTTGTGGTTGATAATCAATTGTAATTCTTACTTATGATGGTTAATTGTTAATTATTATGTAAGTAAGTTGATAAGATTGTCGAATTAAAGATAAAGGGGTAAAAGTGAATGAGTTTTCCTTATTTTTACTTACCAATGTATCTATTAAATGAAGTTAATGTTTAATTATTGAATTTAGGTATAATGGCTCGCACCAAGAAAGGTGCGGTGAAATCTCCACCTCCCAATAGGAGAGGAGAAGCGTCTACATCTAGACCACCGCGCTTGAAAAGAAAAGCGAGTAGACGCCTTGTGCTTCAAGACGAGCCATCATCCGGAGAGGAGACTCAAAAACAAGAGGCACAAGGGGAACAAGAGGAGGAAGTCCCTTATGATAAGTCGCGCTTCACCTCCGCCGAAAATGAAGCTTGGTACAATGCTAGGAGGGGAGCTAAGATGTTGGTGGAGAAAGATGTCACTCTAGATGTTGAGGAGGTCTACCATCTCAAGGCATCCTTTGCCAAGTTGGGATGGGAAAACTTCTTTAACATCCCCAACTTTTATTATGAGGAGCTTGTCCGAAAATTCTATGCGAATGTGGAGGACAAGAAAGTTTTTCACTATGACACGGAAGTGATTACCAGTACAGTGCGAGAGAGAACAGTTCGAGTCCATAGAGCTGATTTGGAGCGCTATCTTCATGTTTCGGATGTAGGGCGTAAGGTAGATTTGAAGAAAACCTTCAAACCCAATGATTTGGACTCTTGGAACATGCTAGAGGCACTTGTACGCTTGGGGGTTGAGTACAAGGCTACTTGGAAGACTGGGCGATATTCGGTATTGACTTCATCATTTCCAGAGTCGCAACGTCTTCTAATTTACTTGTTCGCCTCCAACAAAATTCCGAAGGCAAGTGGAACCAATGAGGCGCGCACAAGTGATATCTACTTCTTGGATAAAATGGAGCATGACTTAGGAAATATTCAAGGCATTCCATTGGGAAGCATTATTACCAACCACATGTGGGCTGTGGTTCACAGTAACGACATCAAACATGCCTTCCCATATCCTCGGTTCTTGACCTTTGAGTTTCAAAGGGCTGGAGTGGATTTTTCTAATGCTATCCCTACAATTCTAAAAAAGAAGGATGTCTTTACATTGGATTTTTGCAGGTTTATTTTGAAGAGTAAAGACATAGGTGGTCCCTTGACTCAAGAAGGTGCTCAAGGAGACATTCGGCACGAGGAAGCTGAAATTGAACGAATTGAAGAAGCTCAAGGAGTTGAAACAACCACCCCACTGGTCTCAACTGAGCCGTCTTCCTCCCGTCGTCCATCCTCACCTCAGGACACTCGGTCATTTTTGAAGAAGATAATGGATAAGCTGCTTTGCGTCGAGGCTGAGGTGAAGAAGAGCCGCCAAGAGAACAAACGGAACTCTGAGCGTCTTCGTCGCATCGAGACCAAGCTGGGTATTGAAGCTCCTCCAACTCCACCATCTTCACCTGACCAAGCGACTACTTGAGGGAGTGCTTGTCACCTCGTGACATTGCCACTAGTTTTTCTTTTACTTTCTGTAGTATTCATGATGTTTAATTTTTAGTGATTTTCTTTCTTTTGTGTGACCTAATCCAAGTGATCTTCATCTCTGTTGTGGTGTTAGTGATTCGGACTACTTACGGTTGGAAATTCATCACTTGGACATGGACTCGGATTGCGCAAGTTCAATTGAGCTGTATTTTCTTTTACTCTTTATTTATTTTCTTTTCCTCACACTGAGGACAATGTGAAGTTTAAGTGTGGGGGAGGAAAGTATTGAACTTGCATTTACTTGCTAGGTGATGATATTTTGTGGATTTAAATGCTTAGAAATGTTGGAATTATGTTTGAATTATTTGCCATGTGGATAATTTGCTTGAAATTGGGTTTGTTGGTAGGGAGTTTTCATCCATTTATAAGGAGAAACTCTGTAAAATTTTTTCTAAAATCTTTTCCAATATTTCACTATGGCCCAAAAGTTTTTCAAATTTTTGCATTTTCATTCAAAAAGGCCTAATTTGTTCCAACTTTAAATGTTTAAATTCTTCCAATTGTTGAAACTTTATGTGTATTTTGGAAGGTTTAGTCTTCATTTAACTTGGAAATAGTTATTATGCAACTAGAATTTTTACATTTTAGAAAGTATATTTGGTAAAGTGAGGAAAATTGTGCCTATAATTTTATATGTTTAATGAGATTTCTTCTTTTTACTTAATTTTGCAAGTAAGTGATTGATATAGTCGATAAAGGTTATACTCCTCCTTTGATTATTCTTATATATTTTCTAAGAGGGAATATCTATTTATTGTCCTTTCTTTTTGAAAAAGAAAAAAACAAAGAGAGAAAAATAAAAAAAAAAGAGAAAAGAAAGTAAATAAAAATTGTTCTACTCTAATGATTCTCGTACCAAGTAACCGGGGGTTGGCATTTACAAATGTCGACATTCGCGTAAAAAGGTACTTGAATTAAGAGTATGCATAGCAACTTGAATAAGTGAAATATTGAGTAACCGGAGATCTTCACCTAAAAGTGTCGATTTTTGCGTAAAAAGGCATTCTCACTATTTAAGTAAAAATTAGTATGAATAAATCCCTCTTAGTTATAGAATTTTGAGAAAAAGATGATTATAGGAGGAGGAAGGCTATAAATTGACTATGTGATTTGCTTATTTGTAAAATTAAGTTAGGGTAAGAGATTAAGTTTAACTTGTTGAATTTAGGGTATAATTATCTTTCCTTTACTTGATATTATGAGTATTTAGTATAATTTGAACAATGATATAATGATTATTTTCCAAGTTTTGAGGAATTAAATTGGACAAAGTGCATATATTGTTTTACCTCTTGAATCATTGTACTTGATTATGTGTGGATTGGTTGAGGACAAGCAATGATTTAAGTGTGGGGGAATTTGATAAGTGATTAATTTACGTAATAATTGTATGATATTTTATATTATTTTTAGTCACTTTGATATATTATTGGAAGAAAATGAATCATTTTGGCTATAATTGGTGAAAAATACTTTTAAGTGATTAAATGAGGTTTTTATCAATTTCTACTTGGATTTTGTGCATTTTTGATAGTTTTGACACAATTTCGTATTTTGGCTATAACTTGAGTTACAGTGATCGGATTGAGATGATTCTTGAACCAATTTAAAGATAAGAGATAGATCTACAATTTTGGTGAAGACATCTGAATCCAGTTTGAAGGTTTTCGAAGTCAAAAAGCTGAATTAAAGTGGCTACTTTTCTATAGTCAAAGCTGGAACAGGGCAATGAGCAGGTAAGGGTATTTTGGTCATTTCTCAGACCACACAAATCCAAATGAGGTGATTCGTGATGCATTGGAAAGCTAACTCAAAGGGCTACAACTTTCATGTTTTGGTTAAGAGCTAAATCAGCTTTTATCATCAAGAAAAGTTCAGTTGAAGTTGAGTCAAAATCGGAACAGAGCTGGAAATTGAACCAGAAGTGACCAAATGGTCACTGTAGCAATCCGGCCGGAATTTGGCTGGATTTGTGGCCGAATTGTGGTCAGAGAAGGCTATTCTTTATGCGAAAAGTTTATTTTCAACTCCACCAACTCACATGTGAGAAACATTTCCAGGTGTAAAAGGGAGTTGAAAACCTCATTTCTTGACCAACTTTTCATCATTAAATAGCCAAATTCATTGCAAGATTGGGGGAGAGAGAGAGACATACGGGAGAAGCTTGAAGTTGCAGAAATGTAGCTCTTTCATCTTTCTAGTGTTAGTTTAGCTTAGTATAGAGTAGGATAGTCCATCCATTCTTGTTATTAGCTAGATAAAGAAGAAGATAGAGGATGAAGAAGGCAAGGAAGAAAGCTCATGTGACAAGGGTTGTATTCCTTCCAAACTCTTTATCTTTTGTACTTGATTCAAAGTTTGGTTAATATACAAGTTCTGGATTTTGTGTTTATTATGTGTTTTTAAAATTTATACCTTGGGTTTTGTTGAACTTTCTATGATTGTTAGTGTTTATTATTTGGTTATTTGATTGTTATGATTTGAGCAAGTTATTTAGCACTTTGGCTCTTTAAATCATGATTAATCTGGTACCATTAATTGTGATTATCTAAGGTATTGTTTCTGCAATGAAAATTGAGATTTAACACTAGTTCAAGAAGTACTAAACATAGGGAGTGCACTCACGAAAGTAGAGGTGCACCTATGTGGTTTTAGTGATTGATTTAGCACGTCTAGGATGACAAAGACCGATGATTTAGCTACCTTCAGAACCATCAGTAGTTTTGCACTTCGTCCATGACATAGATGTTTTCTAAGATTTGGAAGGAGATTCCCTTAACTTTCAAGGCATAAAGAACTTATTTTGATATTTTTGGACTTTGTATCAAAACTCACCCTTTACTTCTCAATCAACAATCGACAATTATCACTGTTAGGTTCTCTTCCTTTATCCAGGTGTACATGTGAATCTGATTCTAGCCTGGTGTAATTGTGAAGCTAGTTCCGTGCTCAACTATACATGTTTCAATTCCTTGGCTTTTTTATTGTTTGATTTTTTGTTTCAATCTTTACCATGTCTTTATTTTGTTTTGTTTTCCATCACGATTATTCTTTTCTTGCAACACGATGTTGGTATATCAGATATACCACGTAACACACTCACACAGGGTAACAAAATAGACAGCAAAATAGAGATTGAAACCAGAGATGGTATAAATATGAGAACGCATAACAAGACTTAGCAGGTACCAAACCTTCGCCGCCTCACAAAACAAAAGGCACGAGAAAGACAGAGAGAGAGAGAGAGATGGCAATGCAATTTCTAGTGAGACACAAGGAAGCAGAGTTGATTGTTCCTGCAAAAACTACCCCCGAAGAAATAAGACCACTTTCTGATATAGACGATCAAAAGGGCCACAGATTTCATTTACCCATGATTATGTTTTATAGCTATAATCAGTGCATGGACGAAAAGAACCCTGTTGGGGTGATTAGGAATGCACTAGCTAAAGCACTTGTTTATTACTATCCCTATGCCGGCAGGCTCATTGAAGGGCCTTCAGATAAGATTCTTGTCAACTGTACAGCTGAAGGAGTGGTGTTTAGGGAAGCCATTGCAGAGGTTAGGCTCGATCAACTTCGTGACTTCATGCAGCCACCATTTCCTTACTCAAAGGAGTTCTTAATAGATGCTTCTGGCTCTACAGCGATCTTGGACAGTCCGTTGATGTTGATTCAGGTGAGCAAAACATTCAGGCTAAGTCTGGCCTCTTCTTCTTCCAGCCAAACCGAATATCTCTGTTTGATTATCTGCAAATTGCTACATGACCATGTACGTTCTACAAGTGGTTCTATATAAAGTAGAAAATAGATAGAAAGCACCGCAGATTGCAGTGATTGACCCAGACATACTCTAAAAATGTGTGAGCATATTATAGTATCCACCCTTCTGTGCTTTTTCATAAATACTCACTTGGTCCCTCTATGATTTTACATCTATTTACATAATTCCGCTATAGTTGTATAAGTGGATAGACCTTCATTCTGTTTAGTATTTAATTTAAATAAGGATAATACTGCCATTTCAACTGACTACATCACAAAGATCTTTTCTGCCAAATTTTCACTTTATAAAAAATGATAGAGTGGTTTGTAGATATTTTGAAACTTAAAGGACTTATATGATAACATAAGAGAGATGGGGATTAAAAATAATTTATACTTTAAAATAGTGGTAGTTAAATAGTTAAGGAAACAATCCAAATATGTGGAGCAATAACGTTTTATTTTTTGGGTAAATTATTTTTTATAACCCCATGGTTTGGTGTTTTACCACATAATCACTTATGGTTTAAAAACTTATCTATAACCCTCTTATGATTTGAATAAAAGTGTTGTCATTAGTTTTTCCATTAAAATTAATGGTCAATAGAAAAAAGTTATAGTCAAACTAATAAATTGACAAATTCACCATTTCACTACTTTTTTCTCATTTTTTCTTTCTCTCTTTTTTTTTGGGGGGGAATAGAAAAGATGACTTTGAAAACCAATATCTTGGCCTACAAAATCTTAATTTTCTCCAAATACAAAAGAGAAGGGAGGGAAATAAAAATAAATAAATAAGAAACAAAAAAGATGGAAGGAAAATATAAAACAAACAAATAAGAAATAAAAAATACCAAATCTTTTTTGACTACAATATCATTTTAGGTTTTTAAACCAAATTTTTAATGGTATTTTCTAGTTCTTATTTACCTATTTTTTTTATTTCAAAATTTTAAACCAAGAACTAAATAAGACATTTTCAATCCAAAGTATGAGGAGGTTATATATAGGTTTTGAAATCATAGAAAATTATGTGATAAAGCACCAAATCAAGAGGGTAAAAAGTAATTCACCCTTATTTTTTTCATTCATGAGACAAAAAACTCCACAAACCACTGTATCATGAAATTTTATACTTTAGTCATTCAAATTTTGTCTTAATTTCAAAATGGTACTAAACTCACAAAATCAGTATACTAGTGGCTATTCTGTGTAATTTGCTGTTAATCCTAATAGAATTAGCTGCACTATTTCTAGTCTTGTTATGTAAATTTTAAGTACATAAAGTTATCAGTAAAATGAACTTCTCACAATATTGAGCAATTTTCACTTGAAAGCTCCAATTATAAATTACAAAATTCCTATTTATTTACAAACTTTACCTGAAGGCTTTCTTATTGTCATTTTGGTTTCTTGGGGGGTCAAAATTCAGGTGACCCGCTTGAGCTGTGGTGGACTTGTCCTCGCTATTCGCATAAACCATACAATTAGTGATGCAATTGGCTTTGTCCAGTTTCTGAATGCAGTAAGCCAAATATCCAAAGATCCATCGTCAGCACCTTCTCCATTACCTGTGTGGCAAAGATGGCTCTTAAGTGCCAGAAATCCACCATACGTCACATGTGTGCATAATGAGTTCGAGGTGGAGAAAAACAGTAATAGCTGCACTGAGCCTACAACATTCGACTCCCCTCTCAACCTTGTATGCAAAGGCTTCTTTTTTGGAGCACAAGAGATAAAAGCCATCAAGAAATATCTTCCACCAAACATTCCTTATGCGTCAAAATTTGATTTGGTAACTGCATTTGTATGGAGATCAAGAACAATAGCCTTAGAATTGGATCCTGAAGAAATCGTTACTCTTACCTATGCAGTTAATGTTCGTGATAAAAATAAACCAAAGTTGCCTAGTGGTTATTATGGCAATGGATTCGTCTCTCCTGCTGCAGTCTCAAAGGTCAACCAATTGTGCAACAATTCATTTGTCTATGCATTAGAGCTAGTGAAGAAAGCAAAACATGAAGTTACTGAGGGCTTCATCAAATCGGCCATTGACTATAGTGTTTTGCATGGAAAACCAGGGTATTCTACGTTGTTGAAGGATTGGATTGTTTCGGATGCATCAAGAGCTGGAATTGACGACGTAGATTTTGGCTGGGGAAAGCCAATTTATGGTGGAACCATGGATGGAGGGCCAACTTTTAATATGACAGTTTATTCGCAATTTCGAAATAACCAAGGGGATGATGGTTTGGTGGTGCCAGTGTGCTTGCCTGTTGCAGCCATGGAGAATTTTCAGAAGGAGATGGAGAAAATGATCAAGGGGCCAATGGACGAGTGCAACAAATTTTGGCATCCTAGGATTATATCTATGCTTTAAAGCAATGATAAAATCATCATGTGGGGACTTTTTGGAAATTATATCTCTACTTGACTTTTCTTGAAAATTTTGACTTTTATTTTCTTATGTTAAGCTTCTATTATTTTCTTTTTCTTTTTGGTTTTCGTTAGCGACAATAAAATTCTTATAATAAAGTGAAACAAAATTTACTGATACCACGGGTAGGTGGAGAATTACTATCAATCCTTTTAAATATAACAAAAAATTCATTGAGACCAATTTGCGTACACCAAAGTGGAAGATTCCTTACCACGCTCATGAATATTACGAGTACATATAAAGCAATTTTATGACTAAATTCTATGACAACTTTGACTATCAAAATTTAACAAGTCTAGTTGGATGTTATATATACAAAATTTGATATTCAAATTCAACTTCAAATGATATGATATTTATTCAATCCCATCAGTATATACACTATAGTATAGGAAAAATTAATCTTTATAGTTTACCTTTAATAACTTCAACAAATATAAGATTTTCCTTCCACAAATATGTGGCGTATTTACATGCACAACTATAGTCTTTTATTTGTTAGCCTAAGGACATGCCTATAATATTCATTTTCTTTTATTTGTTTTCATCACTGTTTTCTTCAAAATTGAGAACTTTAGGTACAAAATTTGTTTTCATTACAACTTTAGGATCTTCAGTGCATTCCCCAACTTTAGGACCTACAATTCTTTCGAGACAAATTTAAGCTAACTTCGCTTGTAAGTTTACTTAATTGTTGCCCTTGCTGCAGACATGACCATTTGAGCTATAGGAAAAAGGATTTGAGCGTTTTGGAATTTACGTATGATGCCTTAATAGTACCCTTCAAGAATTAATAGCCTTCCAAATCTAAATATCTTTTGCCAAAGTGAGTTATTTCATGCCGCAGTAGCCACAAAAACGTGTTCAACTTGTTAGATCCTATTCATTCTTGTTCGTACATTTAGTGGGAAGTGAACAGTTTATAGCAAAATTTGATGTCTTTGTTAGACTTCCTTTAAACTCGAAAAATGGCTCTGTTTGAATTAGACAATTTTTCATAAACAAGTTTTTCAACTACATTGTTACAATAACACACAAACAAAAATAGTTCCACAAATATTTAATTCATATAATATCTCAAAAACAACTATCAAAAAATAAAAAATAGGGTTAATTACAGTTTGTCCCCCTGAACATAACTCTTTACAACACTTTATCCCCCCTAAACTTTAAAATATACACTTTACCCCTTTATTAACTAGCCAAATGTTAAATGATAAATTCTCCATCCACAATTTTAATAAAATTACATTAATGCCCCTACATAGTGGTTCTAAAATAATGTTATACTTGTAATCATAATATGAAACACAAAGTTACATGATTTTAAAAACTTAAAAAATAAAAGATGTATAACACCAAAGAATTGAAATTTTATATTGTGGAGAAAAAAAGAATTTGAAAATTCCTAAAACTTTTGCATAAGTTTTTTATTGCTTGTCTTTCTTCTTTTAAAATGTAAACAGATTGGTTTTGATAATTTTCATTACCTTACAAGTTTTACAAGATTTTCATGAGTCAATAAGATACTATTTGGTATTTTTTTTTACCGCATTCATAACTTTGTATTTTGTTTGAATTCTACATTTTTTTTCAAAAATAAAACTTAAGATTCTCTAAATACAATTTTTTCAATACATTTGTATTTTTTATCATGCTCTTGTATCATATAAAAAACATTGAAAAGTGCTACGATAAAATATATAAGCAAATAATTTTCATTCCAATTCATTCCAAATACACTAATTAATTTTATTTCATTTAAAATAAGTATTCTTATTGAAATTGAGATAAACACTTTGAGTTGCTTAGACTTCTTGTTTTGTGGATTATCTAATTCATTTTAGTGCTAAAAGATCGAAATGCATAGTGTAATTGTGTTTCAATGCATTTAGTAACTATTAAAGAAATAGGTGTTTATTATGTTACAATTATTATTTATATTTAAGAATTAGCAAGGGATATTTTGGTCATGAAAATATAATTTCATCTTAACTCAATCAAAAAGTTGACTTCAGGGGGGAAAGTGTATATATTTGAGATTTAGTAGGGCAAAGTGTTACAATGGCTCAAGTTCATGGGGCAAAGTGTAATTAACCCTAAAAAAAACCTACCACTATCTTCTTCCACCCACTATCTATCACCACCACTACTTCCCATTCCCCTCCCCTCCCCTTCCCTCTTCCTTCTCTTCTCTCCTCCTTGTCCATTTTCCTCCCCTCCTTCCTTCTCCCTCCTCCTATCTCTTCCTCCCTTCCCTTCCTTTCTCCTCCTCCCTCCCCTTCCCCTGCAAGATCCCCCGCCTTTGTGACCAGAAAAGATTTGGTTGCAACCAGAGATGGTGGAAAAAACAAGAGGTTTGCTACCAGATCTCAGATTTGGTCACAACTATTTGCAATTGGAGAAGATGGGGGAAGGGGAGTGGGGATTTGTTTAGGGGAAGGGAAGGGAGAGGAGGGAAGGAGGGAGGAGGAAGAAGAAGGGAGGAAAGAAAGAGAGAAGAGAAGGAGAAAGGAAGGAGAAGAGAGAAGGGGAAACAATGGTGGTGGAGGGTTATGGGGGACAGTGATGGATGGTTTTTTTTTTATTTTAAAAAATCTAATAAAATTTTAAATTTTAAAAACACCCAAACAAATAACAATATCAAAATATTTTTATATATAATGTTGTAGTAAAATTTTTAAAAAACAGCGCAAAAGCACATAATCCATGTGAAGCCAATTCATATATGTGGTTGTAGGTAAGTTTTTTTTTTCCTTTTTTTAAGGGATATCAATTTGTTTTTTTTTTTATGAGTGGAAGGATTGTAGACCCATTATATAGTAACAAATCTAGGCGTAGTGAAGCAATACGATTAGTTGCCACCAAACTTTTAATAGACTTTGGAGGACAAACAAAGACTTTGTAGCCTGATTGTAAGACTTATCCTCATAAGATGGTCGGCATTTTTGTTTCCTTCTCTCCATTCATATAGCAAGCGACAGTCCCGCTGCAGCAGTGATATCAAGTTCATCCTCCTATCAGTGTGTATACTTTTTAGTTCTCTAATAACAAAGTGCCACCTTACTCCTTAGTATTTTGAACTCTTTCCTATGTGCATTAGAACTTCATCTTATAGAATCACAACCAGATAATGGAAACAAACAAAAGTATTCAAGTTGGATTATTTTTTATTCTAACAAATTTAAAAGTGAGAATGGCTATGCATAAAGAATTTCGTCCTTTTTGCTAGTTGGGAATTTATGGTTGAGGGGGGAGCTTGACTAGTTTCATTGGTGTTGCTGCTGCTGTCATTTACTGTCGTTCCATCCATAGTTGTAGATACACTAGTCACAGCGCATGGTAGGTGGAGGACAGAGTTGTGAGAGAAGTGCTTTTTTTTTTTTTTTTAATTTAGTTCCTCCATAGCAAGTTCACTTTTTTTTTTACAAGATAATTTCATCTGAATAAAGCTATATTAATGAATACAACAATAAAGCAGATAGAAGGAATTTCCTTCCTTCTAATTTGAAAAATCGACAAAGAAAACATTTTGAAACTCCGAAATGTCGTGTGATAAACCTCTACAACCCCTGATTCAACTCGAAAAGAAACTTGAGATTTGTCACAAAAAATCTGAGAAATTTGAGATTCTCTTAACACTACCCTTTTTCCCCCTCTTATATGGCGTGCCTAGGCCTTATACACACAAGTCTTCAATAAACATAAGTATTTGGAATGGAATATGTTCTTTGGACAGAAGGTGCCCAAGGCCAATGTAGATCCGTGACACGGATCCAGAAGGAATTGGTGAATCCTCTCTGGCCTGGTGCGGATTGGATCCATGGATTTATTTCTGAACATAACTAGGGAGGATCCGCAGAGAGACCCTCACGGTGTGGATCCAGGCACATCGGATTAATAGTGCTTTACCAGAAGTTACCTCTCGTTTCCAGTCTGCCTTTGTTCCGGGTACGAGTTTCTCCGACAATATTCTCTTAGCTCAGGAACTTTGTTTCAGAACTGGATACGATATTAGAGGGAACCGAATCTTACATTTGTTAGTATCATGTTTCATGTCTACAAATCACCGCAACGGATCTTCTGTCCCACTCTCTGTGCCACTTTTTACTATTGCTATTTCTCCTTCATAAATATCATGTTTTAATTCTTTTTTGTTTTCTTAAGATCCAATAACTATTAATTCAGTAAAAAATAAATACAACAGTTTCAAAAAAGTAATATATAATAGAAAAAGCAATATAGTAAAAAGTGGCACAGGGTGTGGGACAGAAGATCCGTTGCGTATTTTGAAGTACTCAAATTAAATAAGGGATACGCCTAATAGCCATACTTTAACTGCTAAGGATTAAGAATCAAACCAACCGAAACTGGCTTTTCTCTTAGTGTCATGACCTTGCCAATACAAATCTAACTTATGGAACCTATTAATGAATAGGTAATATAGTTAAGAGACTTGTTGCAACGTGAAATAGACTAGTTTGAATTCTTTTTCTACAGAAAAGAAAAAACCATATGAGTTCCATGAAACATAGGCTATGAGTTTATTAGCACAATGTAATTTTACACAAACTTACACATGCATCTCTCCAGAGCAAAAAAAAGCTACTTCTTTCTTGGTTCTCCACAAATGCAATAAAGATACAGCTTCACTAGTAACAGTAGGTGATCAGGATCAGATAATCTCATCAAAGCTTATTCTTGTACCAAAAAACACCCTTGATTTCTTCACCTCGCTCAACATAAAGACACTCTTTTGCCTCCCTCCACATTGCTTTGTAGACAGGAGTGCCATCAAATTGGTAATACTCTCCCAGAATTGGCTTCATTGCTTCAGTTGCCTCCACTGCATGATAATGTGGCATTGTTGAAAAGAGATGATGAGCCACATGTGTGTCTGTGATGTTATGGAAAACCTTGTTCAAGACACCATAATCTCTATCAACGGTTGCCAGCGCGCCCCTCAGCGAATCCCACTCAGATGAATCATAGTGTGGCAATGAAGTGTGAGTGTGGTGCAGATATGTGATGAAAACAATGATTCCATTTAGAATGAGCAACGGTAGCACATAGATGCATATAAGCCAGGCTAGCCCTTTTGCTAGTGCGCTGTGATAAAGCACATAAATTGTTACAATGACACCAACATCGGAAATGTAGATTTGAAGCCTCTCGCGAGCATTATAGATTGGACTATAAGGATCATAATGGCTTGCGAAACGATCATATTGTCTGCCTGAAGCATTGATGGCCAAGTACAAGGGCCAACCCAATACAAGTGTGACTGCCAGAGTGATGACTCTGCCAGGAGAGTTGTTCAGGTACTTGTAGTACCACTCTATTTCGGACTTTGGCTTCGGCACAAAGACTTCATCATGTTCGATTGATCCACTGTTGGAGTGGTGGCGGCGATGGCTGTATTTCCACGAGAAGTAGGGGACCATAAGCGCGGAGTGGATGACAAGACCAACAGTGTCATTCACCCATTGGTAGTCGCTGAATGCATGGTGACCGCATTCATGGGCAATGACCCAAACTCCAAGGAAAACACAGCCCTGAAGAATCCAGTAAATAGGCCAGGCAAGATAGTTGTATGGAGAAGGAAGGAGATGGAAATAAGTTGTTGCAATGTAGTAGAAGAGAAAGACCAAGGTCAGGTCATGAACAAGATAGGAGAATGAGCGGAGGAGTGATTTCTTAAAGCAGTGAGGTGGAATGGCTTTCCTGATATCACTGATGGTGAAGGGAGGCTTCGAGTGTGGGGCTCTATTGATGGGGTTTTTCGTTTGTACAGTCCTGGTTGTTGGAGCTGACGTGCGGCCTTCGGCTCCCATTGTTGATACAGTGCCTGTGTGCTTCATAACCACACCTGAAAACGGACAATGTGGATAGTTATATAGCAGAGAAGCTTAAAAGGAATGGTTACATATACCTTTTACAAATAGTCTATGCTTGAAATGGAAGTGTAATTGTTACAGTTTTGAACTAATTATTACAATCAAAGTCCCGTGTATTCATAAGCAGATCACTTCAATTCTCTTTGTGCTAAACAGAATATCAAGACGATTAGTTATTAGATAGATTCATGGGGATATGATCAAGGAAACCTAGTAACCACGCAGATTTATTGAAAGTTTTAGGCAAAATTTTCACGTGACTAAAAGAATAGATTCTGAGACAGAGTATAGTATTTAATCAGGATATTAATTCTTTGTAACTTCTCTGTTCCTTATCTATGCCACCACCCCCCAAACCATAAAAAAAAAAAAAAAAAAAAAAAAAAAAAAAAAAAAAAAATCTTTAATTGAGAACATATTCCAATCTGTGTAGAAACTTAGATCAGTACGTGGAAAGAATTCGTTGATTGTTGTTTGACAAGTACAGGAAAGGGTGAGTATTGATGCAACATTCAAAAATATCAGAATTGAGTTCTTTAATGCATGTGCACTAATTCACAACGCATATACACCAGAATTTAGTTAATGGTTGGAATTCATCTTCTGGTGCACTCAAAGTATAAATATGTTCGAAAGTTTCAGTTTTATACTGAATGTTTGAAAAGTATTTGAATGTATCATTCTCAGTGTGTGAGCTATTAAAAAGTATTCTAACGTATCACTTCTATGTGTTTAATCAGTTTTGGGGATTAAAACACTTAGATTTGGATGTTTATCCACTTTGTAAGACAGCAAGGAACCTTGGTGCTTTTCCTAATTATATCCCAGTGTGTGAGCCTTACTAAGTTTTTCAACTGCAGTGGATCTATGATTATTTAGCAATTTTAATAAAAATCATTTGTGAGGTTATATATTTTTATTTTTTTAACCCTTCCTCCACGGCGCCCCCCCCCTCCCGCCCCTCCCGACCAGCAGGCGGGGGCAAAGTCCTTTGGCCATCAGCCCCCTGGAGATTATACAAGCAGGCACAGTATTATTTCAAATAATTGGGATTGACAATTCTTGAGGAGCCAAAAAAAAAAATTTAGTTGGTTATTTTTGTTACTGTCATGTTATGCCTACAAATCACCATCTGGTAAGAGTGTTATTTTAGTGGACACAATTAATCCATGAATTGATTATAGCCAAAAAAAAAAAAAAAAAAAAAAACATAGTCATGGGTAAAAGAAATCTGTGAAACTTTTGATCGTCTATATCAGAAAGTGGTCTTATTTCTTGGAGAGTAGGTTTTGCAGGAACAATCAACTCTGCTTCCTTGTTTCTCACTAAAAATTGCATTGCCATTCTGCTTTTTTTCTTTTTAGCCAACTGGAAAGGGGGTTTTGCGGGCGGACCACCGGGGCCGGGGAACGTTAGTACTGCAAAATAATTGAAACTTTTGTAGGTTTGGTACCTGCTAAGTCTTGTCATGTCTTCTCATATTCATACAATTTTCGAGTGACAGAAGGAAAATGTGCTCTAAATCCTCATCCCATTTCCGGTTTCAGTCTCTGTCTTGCCTTTATTTGTCATGCCTGAGTTTATTACCCGGTATATCCATTATATTCCAAAATAGAGTTGCAAGAAAAATTAAACATGATAAAAAAAATCAAGATAGAGATTAAAACAAAAAATTGAACAATGGAAAAGTGGGGTAACAACTGAAACCAAAAATGAGATAGAGGATTCAAAAATAGAAAATGACGCCTACCTATTAATAGTTCTACATGAGGACCATGTGCCAAGAATTTCGGCCTATAGCACGGGACTAGGCAAGAGAACCTAACAGTATTGATAATTCACGATCATGGCTGGCTGAAATATTTACCATTAAACGCGTTTTCATGTAATCTTACAAATAGTATATATGTTTTGGCGCGATTAAAGTGTATATGCCCTAAAATCAATCAACTTCTAAAGTTTAATACGCACTTGAATTATTTATGTCATAATAAATTACATCTTTATCATATTGATTGCAAATATATTTATATTTGCATGATAAACCTCTTAAAATAAACCTATCGATGAAATCATAAAATTTTTGATGGTGAGATTAATTCGATTATAAATAAAGTTTATTTTTAAATATTTCTAGTTAAAGTATTACCAAGAAAGGGTATTGTTAATACAATTAGACTAACATACACTATACCACTTCAATATCAAAAATAGTATACCTCATCTACTATGGTGTGCGAGACACCTAAACTAGTATATGGATGCTTGATACAATGATTAATTTTACTAAATTGGTCCGTATAGAGATATTCTTTAAGTGGCAAAGGATTAATTTTTAAGTAATGTTTGTGTAAGTGATCCTTAGACTTAAGGTTATCATGGTATTTTGAGCATGGACAGATACACTTTGTTTGTTATATGATGCTCATATCATTAACAAATGGGTATGTACTTGAAGTATGAAAAGGTAGTGAATAACCTATATAGATTTACCATTTCTTATAAAAAGAGAAGGTATCTCATGTCTGACCGCTTGTAAAGTATAACTCGGAATTCTTAGCATTAAGTGGAAGATTCTTAGAGTGTGTTTCTAAGTACTTCTTCATTGGAGTTATAATTTGGTACAAGCAATAAGCATTAATCACATTAGGGAATGAGCATAAATTATTCAAGATTAATGTGAAATAAATGTGGTAAAAAGATATTAATTATACAGTAAATGTTTACTGAAAGGTGAAGTCCACTTGACTTTTCTCATTACTTGGGTGGCCATGATACATTGTTAGATGCCAATCTTGATCTATAAGTATGAGTTGATTGATTAATGGAATGGGCATAACTTATTCCAAGATTAATGTGAAATAAGTGTAGTAAAAGGATATTAATTACATGGTAATTGTTCACTAAAAGGTAAAGTCATCCACTTAACTTTTCTCATTACTTGGGTAGACATGATGCATTGTTAGATGCTAATCTTAATCTTTAAGTATGAGCTGATTGTTTGGAATCAATAATGAATTAAAAGAAATTTTAATTTATCTAATTATGGGACAGAGTATAGTATTTAATCATGATATTAATCCTTTCTTTTATTTTGATCTTTGAAACTTCTCTGTTCCTTATATATTCCACCACCCCCCTAAACCCAAAAAAAAAAAAAAAGAACTTAAACGTAGATGTGCAATCCTATCCCTAGGTGCCGCTAAAGTTCTCCTCAATCTTCTATCTTAAAACTTCTTCTGCGCATCTGATCCTCAACCCCCTTAAGGAGTCTTCTTACTGGATCTCAACCTAAAAATTTGACACATATAACAACTCATGTGATTTTATTAACTCAATCCTATCCCGAAACCTATTTGGCCATTCCCTTCTCTTGAATATTATGAAACCCAGTCAATGTATCAATGATCCAACCAACGAGAAATCACATCAAACAAAAATCCATAAACCATAAATCCATAATTAGAATTATACTCAACTCTCTCAAAATCTGATGTTTTCCATTACTCTTTACACCTTTTGTTTTATATTTGAATATCTGTGATTGACTTGGAATTCCATAAAATTCACTCTCAAATAATTGTGATTTATTTGACTTGGAATTCTTAAAAAATCACTACTCCTATAATGAAAAAAAAAAAATTTGTTTGCAGATATCAAATTTTTAGGGTGAGGCCCGGTAAGGAGCTCCTTAAAGGGGCTGAGGATCAGACGCGCTTCTTCTGGTGCAAAGACTGTCATCCATGAAGGGCAGTTTTAAGGAGCCTTCTTCCATCAAAAACTAAAGGACCATATATACCTAGAGGGGTCAGGGACCACCAATATTAAGGCTGTGAGATAATGTAGCAGGAACTCCACCGATCATGTTTGTTATGGGCATCTAAGAAGTCAACAGCACGTCAAAGGATATACTACAAGAATAGACCTAACTGAAGTTTTTCTTTCCTATGGGACAAATCTTAGCACATCAGAGACTAAGCAATGAGCATACACTTCAAATTCTTTTCATTTTATCCTGGAGAAAAACAAGCTCATTCTTTCTAGCTCATGACAGTGCAAATGAGAAGATTTCTATTGTCTGGCCTAATAATTATTGTGCAATGAAAATGCAATAGAAGCATATTCTCCATGGTGGCAGTGACCTATGGCAACCAAGATGTCCAAAGCAATCCACTAAGCAAGCTTATGCTTTCTAGTTGTTGCTTAACAATCTCATCCTAGAGCAAAGAAAATACATGTCAAAGTCTTGGATGTTTTGGAGAAGTCTTTAGATCGATGACGCCCGTCATACGTCACTACAACAAAAATGGCCTTTCCTGACATATCTGTAAGGACACTTGTTGGTTTGTATCATTATAGCACTCCTATCATGACACTTATTAGCAATTCAATAATATATACTCTAATTTTTTTAAATTTTATTAGATATAAAAATAACAATGTGCCTTTAGACTATCTAACATGACACTTGAGAAAATATGAGATACACCAAAAAAAAGAAAGACACTAAACGGCATCGTTTGATTTTGGCGGAAGATTCATTCGCCATAAAACACTCAAAATTTTCATTCTGCCGGCCAAAACACTTACTCAAAACAATTGCTCAAAATTTTCATTTTCCAGCTCCACCATTTCCAGCCACCCTCTCTCTGTCTCTCTATCTCTCTGTTGTCAGATTCCGATGTAGTTGGTGGGAAAAATGGGTAGCAGCCAAGCAGCAGTTTCCATGAAGCTTCAACCGTGGCTCCCTCAAGCAGCTAACAGCAGCATCAGCAACAAAATCTCTCTCGAAGGAAACCCACTTCCAGGTCATCATCATCTTCTTCTTCGAATTCGGCTCAACAAATTTCTCCCCCGACTCGAATAGTTTATCGAGAATTGTCTTCCAAGTCCAATCTCAATTTGCCCTTTTGGCAAACTACCTGGTTCATTGGCTTACTTTTACTAATGGCAATCTCGTTTTTCGGTCTCGCCATTTTCCTTTTTCTTACCCTTGACCCCGATTTCACCTCTTCCCCCATCTCTACCGCTTCCGAAGGCGTCCAAGTAAGCCAAAAGCCCACTTACTACTTCAAATTCATGGTTTTTGCGTTCCTGTAGATGCACAGATATGCGGTGCATCTTTGTGTGTGTGTGTGTGTTTTCCCCCTATTTGTTGAAATTGTACGCGGAAAATTGTTTTATAGTTATTTTTGGTTCAAAATTTTGACCAAGTTTGTGCTATTATAGGCATGTGATGGTTATAAATTATAGCACTTCAGAGGTTTATAAGCTAAAAGAGGACAGGGAAAGAGGAAATGGAGTTGTTTGTGTAGAATTAGTAATAGCCTTCGACATGTTTGATGAAATGCCTCAATAATCTTTGTTGAAAATCTAGCTGGGTGTCAGTTAAAAATTGCTATTTGGATTTTTTAAAGAGCTGATTTATGAATTAAATTTGATTTTTTTTCCTGTTTTATAGTTTGAGGTTTCTGTTGTGTGGCGAAAATAAAAAATGGTGTATGATGCTTTGAGTTCTAATAGTTGTATAATGGGGCTTTGTGCTAAGTCATTCTTATTTTGTTCGGCATTTGTGATTTTAGTAGATTACTTATGGGCCAGTGATCAAGTTGATGCATGAGAGAACAAAGTTTAGGCTGCATTCGCATGATGTACCATATGGCTCTGGTAGTGGGCAGCAATCCGTCACTGGTTTTCCCAACGTTGATGACTCAAACAGCTATTGGGTATGTTTCTTTTTCTAGTATCTATTTTTTCTAGATCATTATAATTGTCTAAGTTTAGGTATGATTAAACTTGGCTTGCAGATTGTTAGACCCGTACCAGATACCAACGCCCAACAAGGTGGTACCATCATCAGGCTGCAACACATGAGGACCAGAAAATGGTTACATAGCCACTTGCTAAATGTAAGTCTTACTATGATGCCTATTGGCTTCTAAGGTATCAAACCAACAACTGATACTCGATCGTACCTCTTTTGATCACTTGTGCTTTTTCATACCAAAAAGGTACCCAACAAACCTGTTCGAAAGAGCTGAGATCAACTCAGTTTTAGACTGGCATCACGCCAATCTACGACATAGTTCGGGTGCCCATCTTAAGTTTTGGCTCTCTATTAAATTATTACTAATCTAGCTGTACATTATTAGCTTGTCTTCCCTTATCAAGAGAATTGGGATTTGTCTAGCGATGTCTAGATATAGTCATTCCAAGTTTCATTTTCAGTATTTTGCTTATAAATGATACATTATCATCAATATTAATGTTGTACTCCTTGATGCATGCGCTTATTTTTCTTACAGCTGGATTAGTCTTCCATAGCAAATGGATCTTTTTTGAAGTCATTATGATCTCATCCCATGAAATAATTTTACCTTTCTTTGTTATTTGATTGTTGCCTATGAACATTTTGTGTGCTTCCAGTTAATTGATCTTTAGGAGAGTCATTCTAGATTTATTGTCCCATAACAATCTTTAGCTAATATATTACTGGTTTTCTTTGGGGTTGGCAGACCACACTTTTGGATTACATCAGGAAAAGCAAGGTATGAATCGATTATTTTTATTGATGTTCACATTGAGGTACATTATTTGTAATGCCATTATGATTTGATGACTTTAGAAGAAGTACCTTATTCTGTCTTATGTTATGATACTTGAATAGCGAGGAACTAAATCTTAGACAACCTACTGTAGGTGGCAGCATCTGAAGCAGGTGGAATTACTCAAGGCATGGGGGCATACAAGGTACAAGTACCTTTTGATGGCAAGCCACAGACTTGTGTTTTCCTTGACACCCCTGGGCATGAGGTAATTAATGATGTAGCGCTGGTTCTAACTTTTAACTGCTTATTCATGCAAGTTTTTTTTCTTTTTTTAAAATTTTTATGTCAAATGCTCTTCTTGGAGATTTTGCAGACATATCTTAAAAGGCCTTTGTCAAGATGAATTATCTAACATAACTGTAAAAATGGTTGGATAGGCATTTCGAGCAATGAGAGCTCGTGGAGCCAGAGTAATAGACATTGCTGTTATTGTAGTTGCTACTGATGATGGAATTCGACCTCAAACAGAAGAGGCCATTGCTCATGCCAAAGCAGCTGGAGTGCGAATTGTTATTGCTATAAACAAAGTGCGCTTGCATTTATTCTGAGATTTTCCACTGTGTGTTGGCTTGTATATCATTTAGTCTCATTTGCATTCTGCTTTTGATGTATGAAACATGATGACAAATCTCCTCTTGCTTATGGGAGTTGGCATTTTCAGTTCTCATAGTCACAGTACTGCTCAAGTTTGATGTTTCTAGATTTTTACATCATAGCATATTATATTATATGCATTTTGTTCTTTGGGATAATTTTAAAAGTCCTTTGGGTTTCTAATTGACGGAATGTATAGCAGGGAACATTACCTGCAGGTTGCTTCTATCTCAAAAAAAAAAAAAAAAAAACTCCTGACAATTAAAAGTGTCAGCATAGAATTCGATATTCTAATGTTGTACTATACCTATCCTGACACTTTCAATTATCAAGAAAAGGGATTTTTGTTGGCAGATGGGATGTTATAATAGCATAGTTTTCCTAACATGTTGAACAGTATGAGTCTATCCCCACATTGGAAGGGACAACACTCGTCCTAGGTGTGAGGATAGATAAAGTATCAGGTTAAATTATCTATACTAACACTTTTAAATGCCGTTAAAGGCCATTTTTGTTGTAGTGCGTCAGCGCCAAGAATAAAAAGTTTTCTTCTATAATTACTGTATTTGAACAAACGCAGAACGAGAATAATTGCCCTTTGGATAGGTGCATGATGACCTCACATTTTGGATGAATTTTATTTGATGTGACCATGGTGACATATCCATAAGAAAAACAAATAAAATTAGGATTAATCTTTCTTACACTAACAGTGTATACATTATCAGCGTTTGATGAATGATAACTGTACAAACTTTGAATTTGAAATTTAATTTTTGTACACATGTCATGGATCAAATGATGATAGTATATACACTGTCAGTGTATATAAGATTTATTCATAAAATTAAGGGTTTTCATCAAATATTAAAACCAATTTTAATACCATATAGAGTTCATTAGAGTTCATGCAAGAACTCAATGACAAGTTAAATAATTTACAAAAATTTAATACGATGACTAATGATACAATCAATTCTAACATCAAATCAGATAGAGAACCGATGCAGGCTACCTGCAGTGACTATAAAAGTCAAAATCTTTAACTTACTTGAACTTCACGCTCTTTAATCCGAAACAACTCGTTCATCTATGCAAGTATTCTATCCTTCATAATTTCACTTGGAATTTGGACCATTAAGTGAGAACATATTCCAATCTGTGCGGATACCTTAGCGCACAAAGTGGAAAGAATTCGTTGATTGTTGTTTGAAAAGTACAGGAAAGGGTGAGTATTGATGCAACATTCAAAAATATCAGAATTAAATTCTTTAATACATGTGCACTAATTCAAAACACACATACAACAGAATTTAGTTAATTGGAATTCATCTTCTGGTGCACTCAAAGTATAAATATGTTTGAAATTTTCAGTTTTATATTGAATGTTTTAACTACTAAAAAGTATTTGAATGTATCCATCTCAGTGTGTGAGCTATTAAAAAGTATTCTAACGTATCACTTCCATGTGTGTAATCAGTTTTGGGGATTAAAACACTTAGACTTGGATGTTTATCCACTTCGTAAGACTGCAAGGAACCTTGGTGCTTTTCTTAATTATATCCCACTGTGTGAGCCTTACCAAGTTTTTCAACTGCAATGGATCTATGATTATTTAGTAATTGTAAAAAGATAAAAGTCATTTGTATGGTTATATTTTTTTTTATTTTTTTAACCCTTCCTCCACAGCGCCCCTCTTCCTGACCAGCATGGGGGCAAATCAGCACCCTGGACACAGTATTATTTCAGGATAATGCTATAGTGCCGATCGCTATCATAACTTGTGAATATTTTAAATTAAAATACTAGTACAACCGGTTAATAGTGGTCCCCACATCCAAGATTGGTATATTTACCGACAATTGCACTACTAATGATTCATGTTTCCATTATTTAAAGTAACATCATGTGGTAATATGGTAACTTTGGTAATAAAATTGGTAAGTTATAAGTGTGATATAAGATATACTCTTTAAATACTAAACGTTACTACTTCTCCAACGAAACTTACTACTTTATAATTAGTAAGTTTAACTCAAATAATGGTAAGTTTTTATTGAAAAATGATAACTTTTACAAATAAAATGGTAAATAAGTGAATTGTTCAAACTTACCATTTTACTTAAGATAGTTACAACAATTATAATTAGTAAACATAATAGAAACACAAAACCAAACTTGTATTATAACTAAACATGAAATCCAATACAAGAGAGAAAGTAGTAGAAGAGATATCACCCTTGTCACATGAGATCAACCTTGTCATCTTTGCTCCTCAATCTTCATCCAAATCTAGCTACAAATACAAGAAGTATAAACTACACTAACTATACTAATCTACTCTAACTAATGAACTAAGAAAAACTAGAGAAGACTACATTTTTTGTGAGTTTCTCTAATCTTCCAAAAGTTGTGAAAATGTCCTCCAAGGTTGCTCTTTAAAGTTGATGTAAATTGCTCCTTGGAATCACCAAAAGATGTTTCTTGAATTCTCTATACTTGCTTGCTCAGTTCCAGCCAGATTTCTTGCAGATAAATTGGTCAAAAAGCTTGTGTGAACAGAGCACAAGTTGCAGAGCCGCAATTGGGGATCTGTGGCAAGATCTGAGCTCGGATCGCTCAAAATACCTCTCGGATCTCATTTTTCTTCATTTTTATCTTTACTGCACATTAGGATATGAGGCCTGTAACATGGGGATCGGAGCTCGGACCCTCCTCTCGGATGTAACCTCTCATTACAGAAATTTATCCGAGGTCAGGTTTAGTACAGATCCGAACTTAAATTTACTTGCTTTATTTTTTGTCCAACTTTAACTGATATTTTCTTGATGATAGAGGCTGAACTAACTCTTATGAAAACATGAAAATTGTAGCTCTTTGAGTTAGATTTCCAATGCATCAAGAATCATTCAATTTGGACCTCTGTGGACCAAGAAATTACCAAAATACCATTGACTGGTCAGGGCTCTGTTTTAGCTTTTGACAATGAAAATGCACTTCTATATTTCGACATTTTGACAATGAAAATGACTGAACTGGACTTTAATGTCATACCAAATATAGATCTGTCTCTTAACTTCAAAATGGTTCAAGAATCATCTTAATCCAGTGCTTGTAGTTCAAGATATAGCCGAAATGCCACAAGATGTCAAAGCTGTGAAACTTGATTCTTTTTATTCTTGATTGCATTTCCACTTTTGCACTTCAGATTCTCTCTTTTATCACTTTAAACCATCATCAATTATCTAATTATCTTCTCAAATCACTCCAATTGATGATTGAATCCTTAAACCTATAAAAACATGATGTTTTCACCATAAAAATCCATAGAAATGCAATTTTTACCACTTAAATCACAAAATGCATATTTTCACTAGAATCCTAACTATTTAGTTATAAAACTAAATAAAACACACCAAAACTAACTAACAAAATATACTGAAAACATGCAAACTATGCACTTATCAAACGCCCCCACACTTGAACAATTGCTTGTCCTCAAGCAATTAACACATAATCAACAACAATGATTCAAAAGGTGAAACACTATATGCACTTTTTTCTAATTCAATCCCTTATAACTTGGCAAACAATCATTATGCAATTGTTTAATTTACACTAAATACTCATAATATCAAGTAAATGAAAGATAATTATAGCCTAATTTTGACAAGTTAAACTTAATCTCTCACCTTAACCTAATTTCACAGATAAGAAAATCACATAATCAATTTATAGCTATCTTCCTCCCAAGATCATCTTTTTCACAAATTTTACAACTAAGAGGGATTTATTCATACTAATTTTTACTCAAATAGTGAAAATGTCTTTTGACGCGAAGATCAACACTTCTCAGTGAAGATTCCCGGTTACTCAACATTTCACTTTTTCAGATTGCTATGCATACTCTTAATTCAAGTACCTTTTTAGGCGAGTGTCGACATTTGTAGATACCAACCCCCGGTTACTTGGCAGAAGAATCATTGGAATAGAACAAAAACTCTTATCTTCTTTTTTTTTTAAAATAAAAGACAATAAATAGACATTCCCTCTTAGTAAATACACAAGAATAACCAAAGGAAAATTATAACTTTTGTTGACAATATCAATCACTTACTTGTAAAATTAAATAAAGAGGAGAAATCTCATCAACCATGCAAAATTATAGGTATAACTCTCCCTACTTTACAGGATATACTTCTTAAAATGCAAAAATTTCAATTGCATAATAACCATTTCCAAGTCAAATGAGGACTAAATCTTCCAAAATACATATAAAGTTTCAACAAGTAGAAGAACCACAATGCTCAAGGTTGGAACAAATTGGCCATTTTTTAAAATAAAGACAAAAATTGCAAAAAGTTTTGGGTCATAGTGAAATATTGGAAAAGATTTTAGAAAAATTTTGACAAAGTTTTCCCTTATAACTGGATGAAACTCACTACCAACAAACCAATTTTTCAAGTTCAACATGGCAATATTTTCAATCACATTTCCAACATTTCTAATGCAGTCAAATCCACAAAATATCATTGCATGGCATAAAATAGCAAGACAATTATTCCCCTCCTCCATACTTAAATTTCACATTGTCCTTAATGTGAGAAAGAAAAATAACGAAAGTAAGAGAAAGTTGTACTCCCCTATTGAACTTGTGCTATCCAAATCCATAGCCAAGCAATTAATTTCCTACCTTATTTGCAAAGAAAGGAGAATTCAATTAATACACCACTTCAAATGGCAAAATCAAATAAAACAACTGATTAAAAACTTGCAACGATCAAGAAGTAAGCATGCAAATCAAGGGAAAAGGAGAAAGTGATCAAGCATGTAAAACCATACAATGTTCAGGGGATAAAAACATGAAATGAGCTAATCTTTGTGAATCTAGTATATGAATTAGTATCCAAAGTAAAGGGAAGCTAATTTCACAAAATAAGTCCATCATCACGAACAAAATAAGTTCCATTTATACATTTTGTCATCAATGATCAAGTCCCCTCAAGTACAAAAGTAATCTCAAAATGGAGGCAAACACACCAACGCAAAATATAAATGACTTCTTGAGAACTCATGAAATGCTAAAAACCATTGAACCACAAAAATTATAAGTGCATTTATGAATTTCGTCAATTAAGGCCATCTTCAATTCGCCTCTTCTTCTAGAATTACCTTAGAATTCAAGAAATCATTCAACCAAGCACCTTTTCATTCATGAGGTAATCTAAATTACTCACATGAATGTCATAAACTCCCACAAGCTAATTAAAATGTTACCTTGGCCATTTCATATGCAACTTTGTCACCAAGCCAAATTAAGCATAAAATTAGCTAAAATTCACCAAATAAATACAATAAACACACCCTCAAGATTTATTTATCACTAACAATCACCAATAGCATCAATAAGCTCAAATAAATACACCAAGCTTCACATATGAAAAATTGCCTAAAAATAGAAAATATTCAACCATGGCAAAATTCAAATGACAATGTTAGGTGAAGATTTGCTACATCAAAGTGGTTTGGTGATGTTTAGAAATGAAAATAATGTGAAAACCCCCCAAGAAACTCACTCCAATTTGGCCTCAATTGAAAGAGATGAGAAGATGAAACCTTAGCCTACTTGAATCTTTAATTCAAATTTGGAGATGTTATTGAAATAATTAAACCATGAAAACCACTCTAGATGGTGTAGGGAGTAATGTGGTGAAGTTTGTTTGAAGATTAGATAGTGAAGAGAGTGATTTGGTGAGTAGTGTGTGTTTTGGGTGTGGGGGAGTTGAAGGAGGAAGAGAGGGAAGAATGAGGAAAAGTGAACCGAGCCTTCATTTTTGAATTATTTCTAAAAGGATCCGAGGTCAGATTGTGATAATTGAACTCGGATAAAAAAAAAACTCGAATTCATTCTCTGATTATAGAAGTAGATCCGAGGTCTCGGATCTGTACAGATCCTAGAGATCCGAGCTCAGATCCATTGAATCTGCACTTATTGCAGAATTTTTTGCAATTTTCAATTTGGCCCCAATTTGAAACACACTCTCCAATTTGTGCTCCATAACAAAATGTTCAACAATTCAACACTTCACGCACATGAAAAGTGACTTAAACATGAATCTCAACTTCTCAAAACAAATAAAAAACATGTAGAATGCAAATTGAGGGTTGAGGTTCTTGGACCAAAAAGTTCCCCTGACACTTTCAATGCACATGATGGTGTTCAAATGATTTAAAAGAGTGCAAATAGATCAGAACATACTTAATCACTTAAATGCACTTCAATTTCATGCAAATGACTGACTTAACCTTGTATCATGAAATTAAGCATTGTAAACTCAAAAATAAAGATTAGGGTTCCCTTTTTTACGTCGGTCTCCACTCCTTATAAGCTCTTTTGCACTTGAAATAATTTGCATGACTTCTTGTCATTGCTACCTACAAAACACAAAAAAAAAATACTAATCAAATAACTAAAACCTACTAAAAAACTAGAAATTGTTGGGTTGCCTCCCAACAAGCGCGCTTCTTTATAGTCATTAGCTTGACTATTTCACCTCACTTTTCGAGGAGGATTCGTTAAAGAATAATCCACCTTTTTTGGATGTAGTGGATCATTAAAAGGTGGCTTAAGAATAAAAACCACACAATCAAATGATAAGAGAGATGGAGGAACCTTACCTATCTTAAGTGATTCATAGATTTTACCTTGAATGTGTGTCACCTGAGTTCTTACCAAAGGAATGTCCGTATGATCTTCTTGGGCAATAATACCTTTAAAACCTATACTTCTAACAAATTCCTCAAGAGGGGTGAACAATGAGGCACTAATACTCATCTCTTGAGGTTCAACGTTAGTTCCAAAGATATTATCTTGTGAAATGGACATTTCCTCATTGAAACTCAAATTAAATTCATCATTTTCATCAAAATGGAATCCACTTTCACTTGCAACATGCTCACCATTCATGCTAGGGTCATAGTGCATATAATTAGAAGAAATAACTTCACACAACTTATGCAATTGGTCTTGTATTCTACTAAAGTGAGAAACTAATTCATCTAGGTCTTGTATTCTACCAAAGTGAGAATCACTATATGCATATTGATTATCCCAACCATACGTATAAGAATTACTCCAATTAGGTCCATTTTGATCAAAATAATGATTGTAATGCACCAATTCATCATAATAATTCACATTTTGTGCTTGCCTACATATATAAGTAGCATGATCACCTCCACACAAGTCACAAATCCCATGATAAGAATTGAAAGCATTAAAATTCTTCTTTTGTTCAAGCATATTTGTAACAGTGTCCAATTGAACTTTTAATGTTATAAAATCGCATTTAGCCTTTAAGCACCTCAAACCATTATCAAATGACATACCTTCAGTAATTTCTTAGTTACCTCTATCCATGGACCTTTGCACGTAGTAGCCATTCATTGTCTAACTTTCAATTCTCATGCATTGTTCTCCAAATTGACCTACCCTCCTCATTATCTAAAATTGCTTTTAAATAACTTTAAAGCAAGATTAGTAAGAAGAATAGGTGATAAAATACATATACACATTAAGCACAAAACAAACTAGACTCAATTAATACACAAGAAAAACTATTAAAATGTTTAAACTAATAAAGTTGTTCTTAGCACCGATATTAAGCAAATTATCCCCGACAACGATGCCAAAAACTTGACAAGTGTGGAACCTGGAAAACTGGGTTATATTTATTCCCTGTCTTTGCGTGCATTTTCTTTACTTTACTTTATTATATTAATTTTCTAGATATTTTTATAAGAGAATATAGGTTTTAAATTATTTTCCTAGCATAAATTAGTTCATGTCAAGTTTGGAACGTATTATGGACATAGGACCCGCTAGTGCGGTAAATGCGACATATTTTTGACAACTCGTTGGAGTTTTGTACTAAGGGATATTATTTTACAAGGTGCTAGGAAATAATTAGAGATTAACTGGATAGATTAACCATTGGAAGACAAGAGGATTAGATCAAACCCTTAAAGTGCCAAGTGTCGCGATCCGATTCGTAGTTGGACTTTCACCCAATTTTCTTCACTTTACTAAAACTAATTTTGACCATAATTTCCTTCATTTTTTTCTCTCTTGGGGCTATTTAGAACAAAAAAAAGAGAGGAAGAGAACTTCATCTTGCACTATCTTTTCTTGTCCAAATCTGAGTTTACACCGTTAGAATTTCAAACTACTCCATAGAAGTTGCTCTCTAAGGGATATTAAAGGCCTTGGTGGAGTTATTTTGGAGGAAGAAATACTAAGCCACCATTTTTGTTGAGGTTACAAGGTAATTTTCCTAGAAATCCATCTTTACTTCCAATAATTGCATATTAGTGGTTTAAGGATGTTGAATATGTAGTTTTGTGAGACACATGATGGTTTGAAGTGGTCTTATGGAAATTTTCAGTTTTATTGGTGAATATTCTGCCCTCATATGAAGCTTAATGATTAGTCATGGTTTGCTAGCTTAATTATGTGATAATTAGTGTATTATGTGCTAGATGGACTTGCCTAAAGAAATTTCTAGCCTTAGCTCCAAATTTCCAGCTTTAAGGATGAACCTGTTCTGTTCTGAATTACTTAATTCGTCCATGTTAGAAGCCTAATCAGGCTTAGTTCAAAACACAAAAGTTGTAGGAAATGGTGTTAACTAGCTTCCTGAAAACTTTCAGCTCAATCGGAGCACTGTAGTATGTGAAATGACTGAAATACCCTTGACTGCTCACAAGCCCTGTTTCACGGACAGTTTTCTCTTTTCTTTGAGATTTCAATTTTTGACCATGAATATGCATGAATTGGCTTTGGAGGTCTTCACAAGAAATGTAGTTATCTGATTGAGCTTCGAATTGGTATAAAGTTTACCCAAATCCGATAAACGTAGCTTCAGTTGTGACCGAAATGCCAAGAGATGTCAAACCTGTTATTTTGTTATTGGTCTTGAACAGTAGTTCCGGTTGCATTGCTAGCATTATTTTGTAATTGGATGACATTGAACCTAGTGAAAAGCTATTGTGGTAAGATTATTTGTGTGTGATTTTGGGGCTAAATTGAGAAAAATAATGAAGCCATAATGGCTGGAAATTAAGAAAATACAAAGGGCATGCTGTCCAAAATTTTAGGGTTACTCGATTCCTTTGAGTTTGGGTTGATTTTGGCTAGAAACGAAGGGTTCTAGGGTTTTCATGTTATTAAGACCAACCGTTACCTTTTTACTCCGAAACCACCTTTTATCTCTTTGTATTAGTAGTTCGCTTGGATAAGCATATGACTCATAGTCGAGTCTCATTTGTGCATTCTGTTTACTAGATTTGTGGATGTAGGAACCATAAGTGTTTTACCTTGGTTATTTTAGGGTTTCTCGATGATCAAAGGCATACATTGGGAGGAAACTTTTGAAGTTATCCTTGTTTGAACTGGTGAGTGTACCACTCCCCTCAATTGTTCCGTAACTTGGCTTATATGTACTTGCAAATTGTGACTTGAATAACTGTATCATCTGTTTATTCTGTATGAGATGAGAGTGTATTTTATCACACTCGTTCTTTGGCCTGTATGAATGTTTACTGTATAAACTGGAATCTGTTACTTGTACCGGTTATGAGCTTGAATCAGTTACCTGTGCCTATTATAATGTCGTTTGGAAGTGTATCCAACGACCTTTCTGTTAAACCTGAGCTCAACCTCATGGGGAGTTAATTGAATCGAGCCAACAAGGGCTTGGTCGAACAAATTGACAATCCATGGGTGCCTGTTCCTGGGGAATCTATGGCTATTGGAGACTCTGGATTTCCGGTATACTTGAGTATTACCATTCCTGTTCCTGTTGAGGTGTTCGGGCCCGGTAAGGGGTATATTTGGTGGACGGAATTTGGTGATAAGTGGTGTTCTATTAGAATTGGTTACTTTATTTGTAAGTTGACGGAGTGTCAACTACTATTTGATCAAGCACTGGCGAAGCAAAAAGGAATTTGGTTCTTGAGATCCATCTGTATCCTTTCCATTTGAATTGATTGTTCATTTCCTTATATGTTGTGTATATGTGCCTTAAAAGTGTAATGCCATGATTTGTGACTACTTGTACTTTTGGTACCTCATTGAGTTTAAGTTCACCCTCTTTCCGTTATCCTTTGTTTTCCTTAGAGGAAACAACACTTTTGAACCGTGATTTTGAAGAAAGGAGTAGAGCGAGCTCTAGCTATTCTTTTGTTAAACTCCTTTATATTTACAAACCCTAATTGTATTTTGATCAATATCACCCTTTGACTTGTAAAGTTCCAACATATGTATATAAGTGTTTATTCATGTTTACTTCGTGTATTTGTTGGTGAATGTACGTACTGTGGGTTTATATGCACTTTACTTGTATCTTTTGGGGATTCGAACGAGTAGGGAATTTGAATGAAGAGAGAAGAATTTTTGGCGGGAGTTTCTGCAAGAGAATCCGACCCCAAATCCGACCAGTTCTTGGCCGGATAGCTAGCCGAATTAGCAAGGGAATTTTGATACCGTTTGAGTTTCGCTACTGCCTCCAATCCGGCCATAAATCCGGCCAGAACCCGGCCGGATTGTGACGTGTCCATTTCGTTTCGTTTTCTTGTTTTCATTTCTCTTATCGTTAAAGGGTTCAATCGATGTCCTATTTCACCGCATGATTTGGTAAGTTATATTTGAGTTTGGTGGTTTTCAATTGTTCGTTTGCTTTGGATTCTATCGCGCGTAATATAGGGTTTGTGTAATTCAACTTCGTCATCCTGGCGAAAGCTGGGTAGGCGGTCTGCTAACCCCTTTAGTACGCCCTAGGGGAAGGTGGGGTTGTCACAGTTGGTATCAAAGTTGCTTCACGTGGTCTCTGCGCGGAGTGAGCTTGGGCCAAGTGGTGCTATGGTCCTAATTTCGTGAATGTGTCTAAAGATATAAGTGCTCTTTTGAGCATAAGCTATGAACCGTGCATGTTATAAGTGTAAAAATCTTTATCATGATACTTGGAGAAGGATAGATATGTATGTCGAGTAGGAATCTTTAATATGGATGATTTACTCTTGGGACCGACCGGCTCGAGTTGTGAATTATCTTATTGTGGATTCTTGTACTTGAATACTAAATGTGGAGAGCACTAGAAGAAGGGTCTGTATCTTGATTGAACTTGAGGTAAGTCTGGATGGCAAAGGCCAAGGCACGGAAGATTTTACATTGGACCTAGTAATTAGACTGATCGAGGGGGTTTGATATGGAAGTGTTATCATGGACTACTGTTATACTAGTCTGGTTAGGGTTTCGTTATGTATATAAGTGATAAGTGGCATAGTATATTAAGATATTGCCATAACTATGTTCTACTTTCTCGTCTACCTCATTTGGAAATAACCGTGGTTGGATTGGGAGTGAGGGAACCTAACAGTTATATGGTTAAAGTCCCAAGTGTACTTAGTTACTTATTTTGATTCCCTAATTTGTCTGGCAGGCTATCACTTGAGTTCGACCGAATCGGTAAGATGGCATATTTAGCTGATATGTATAAGGAGATAGAGATTCTTCGAAAGGAAGTAGAGTTCCAAAAGAGATTAGCTTAGCGCTGGGAAGGACGATGGAAATTAGAGTATTCGGAGAAAATTAAGCTACTGCACAAGAACATAGAGCTGAAAAAGAAATACGAAAGGATTTCGGAAGAGGTACGGAGTAAGTTTGAGTTAGTGTCTTCGTCTAGTCGAACAACATCTCTGGACACTCTTAGTAATAAAGAAAAAAAAGGAGAAGGAAGTGCTCGCGATGTTAAAGGGAAACGCAAAGAGATGGATGGAGATGGATTTGCTATGAAGGATAAGGGAAGGAAGAAGAAAAAGAATGGACATTTCAAGAAAAGATGTGTAGCAGTTAAGTGTGAAACCTGTAACAAAAATCATACGGGAGTTTGTTTTGCAAAAATTGGTACATGTTTTAGATGCGGCCAACTGGGACACCAAGGAACTGCCTAAGACAAATAAATTTTGGGATGGTGAAGCTGCTGTAATAGTTAAAGTTAGCAAGTAGTGATGTGTTAGTTGAAATAATTGTATTTAGAGAATTATGTGTATGCAAACTTTATGTTGTGATTGTATTCCTAATAGAGGTATTGGACCTAGTACCTAATAGTTTGATGAGTAATATTAAATATTGGTGTTTGGACAGTATTGAATCCTGATTCATGAATCTTTTCTTATGGTTTAGTCTTGAAGTTAGGTGAAAAATTTCGTTTGTGATTCAAAAAGGAAACTTGATGTTTTTAGAATTTTCTTGCTTGACATGATATTTGTGATTTAGGGAATTGGACTAGAGCTAGGAAACTATCTATGATGGATAAGGATCATGAGTTGTGGTTGGTGAGTGATTCCAAAACTATTTCCAAAATTATTTTCAAACTATTTCCTGTACTGTTTTCTTGCATGTGTGCCATGCAATGATTTGGCTCAGATGAGTGCTTGGAAGTTTTGTACTTAACACCAACGTCTCCACTTTAATGACACCTGATTTGAATAGGGGAGCACCGATGGCTCTCTGGTACTGCTTGACTATTACTGGATTTTATTGGAGAATTGGAAGTCTAAGTACCATGAGTTCCTTGCCCCACCAGAGCAATAAACTTACATTTGATTACTGATTTATGACATCATCTAAATGCACTATTGTGCATTGATTTTTACTGGACACTGGTCGAGCTTAATTCACTTCAAAATATTTATTTCGTCTCCACAAAGCTCGAGGCAAAGGAAGCACTTGTATTAACTTATTAGTGTGGCTGGATGGGATATCTCATGTATATTTTAAATTTTGATTAGAGTGACCCTTAGTGCCTGAGTGACTTTCGAGAACTATCTTGACTTGGTTAGGGCATGACTAAGGAGAGGCTTTTGAAAAGTAGAAAAATTTACTATAGAATCATTTTTTTGTGAGTAAAAGAGAGAACTTCGAGGATGAAATTCTTCTAAGGGGGAGAGAGTATGGAACCTGGAAAACTGGGTTATATTTATTCCCTGCCTTTGCGTGCATTTTCTTTACTTTACTTTATTATATTTATTCCCTGCCTTTGCGTGCATTTTCTATATATTTTTATAAGAGAATATAGGTTTTAAATTATTTTCCTAGTATAAATTAGTTTATGTCAAGTTTGGAACGTATTATGGACGTGGGACCCGCTAGTGCGGTAAATGCGATATATTTTTGACAACCCGTTGGAGTTTTGTACTAAGGGATATTATTTTACAAGATGCTAGAAAATAATTAGATGTTAACTGGATAGATTAACCATTGGAAGACAAGAGGATTAAATCAAACCCTTAAAGTGCCAAGTGTCGCGATCCGATTCGTAATTGGACTTTGACCCAATTTTCTTCACTTTACTAAAACTAATTTTGACCATAATTTCTTTCATTTTTTTCTCTCTTGGCGGGCTGTTTAGAATAAAAAAAAGAGAGGAAGAGAACTTCATCTTGCACTATCTTTTCTTGTCGAAATCTTGAGTTTTCACCGTTAGAATTTCAAACTACTCCATAGAAGTTGCTCTCTAAGGGATATTAAAGGCCTTGGTGGAGTTATTTTGGAAGAAAAAATACTAAGCCACCATTTTTGTTGAGGTTGCAAAGTAATTTTTCCTAGAAATCCATCTTTACTTCCAATAATTGCATATTAGTGGTTTAAGGTTGTTGAATATGTAGTTTTGTGAGACACATGATGGTTTGAAGTGGTCTTACGGAAATTTTCAGTTTTATTGGTGAATATTCTGCCCTCATATGAAGCTTAATGATTAGTCATGGTTTGCTAGCTTAATTATGTGATAAATTAGTGTATTATGTGCTAGATGGACTTGCCTAGAGAAATTTCTAGCCTTAGCTCCAAATTTCCAGCTTTAAGGATCAACCTGTTCTATTCTGAATTACTTAATTCGTTCATGTTAGAGGCCTAATCAGGCTTAGGTCAAAACATGAAAGTTGTAGAAAATGGTGTTAACTAGCTGCCTGAAAAATTTCATCTCAATCGAAGCACTGTAATATGTAAAATGACTGAAATACCCTTGACTGCTCACAAGCCCTGTTTCACGGACAGTTTTCTCTTTTCTCTGAGATTTCAATTTTTGACCATGAATATGCATGATTTGGCTTTGGAGGTCTTCACAAGAAATGTAGTTATCTGTTTGAGCTTGGAATTGGTATAAAGTTTACCCTAATCTAATAAGCGTAGCTTTAGTTGTGACCGAAATGCCAAGAGATGTCAAACCTGTTATTTTGTTATTGGTCTTGAACAGTAGTTCCGATTGCATTGCTAGCATTATTTTGTAATTGGATGACATTGAACCTAGTGAAAAGCTATTGTGGTAAGATTATTTGTGTGTGATTTTGGGGCTGAATTGGGAAAAATAATGAAACCATAATGGCTAGAAATTAGGTAAATACAAAGGGCATGCTGTCCAAAATTTTAGGGTTACTCGATTCCTTTGAGTTTGGGTTGATTTTGGCTAGAAACGAAGGGTTCTAGGGTTGTTCATGTTATTAAGACCAACCGTTACTTTTTTACTCCAAAACCACCTTTTATCTCTTTGTATTAGTAGTTCGCTTGGATAAGCATATGACTCGTAGTCGAGTCTCATTTGTGCATTCTGTTTACTAGATTTGTGGATGTAGGAACCATAAGTGTTTTACCTTGGTTATTTTAGGGTTTCTCGATGATCAAAGGCATACATTGAGAGGAAACTTTTGAAGTTATTCTTGTTTGAACTGGTGAGTGTACCACTCCCCTCAATTGTTCCGTAACTTGGTTATATGTACTTGCAAATTGTGACTTGAATGACTGTATCATCTGTTTATTATGTATGAGACGAGGGTGTACTTTATCACACTCGTTCTCTGACCTGTGTGAATGTTTACTGTATAAACTGGAATCTGTTACTTGTACCTGTTATGAGCTTGAATCAGTTACCTGTGCCTGTTATAATGTCGTTTAGAAGTGTATCCAACGACCTTCCTGTTAAACCTGAGCTCAATCTCATGGGGAGTTAATTGAATCGAACCAGCAAGGACTTGGTCGAGGAAATTGACAATTCATGGGTGTCTATTCCTAGGGAATCTATGGGTATTGGAGACTCTGGATTTTCGGTATACTCGAGTATTACCATTCCTGTTCCTGTTGAGGTGTTCGGGCCTGGTAAGGGGTATGTTTAGTGGACGGAATTTGGTGATAAGTGGTGTTCTATTGGAATTGGTTACTTTATTTGAAAGTTGACAGAGTGTCAACTACTATTTGATCAAGCACTGACGAAGAAAAAAGGAATTTGGTTCTTGAGAGCCATCTGTATCCTTTCCATTTGAATTGATTGTTCATTTCCTTATATGTTGTGTATATGTACCTTAAAAGTGTAATGCCATGATTTGTGACTACTTGTACTTTTGGTGCCTCATTGAGATTAAACTCACCCCCTTCCCGTTATCCTTTGTTTTCCTTAGAGGAAACAACACTTTTGAACCGCTATTGTGAAGAAAGGAGTAGAGCGAGCTCTAGCTATTCTTTTGTTAAGCTCCTTTATATTTACAAACCCTAATTGTATTTTGATCAATATCACCCTTTGACTTGTAAAGTTCCAACATATGTATATAAGTATTTATTCATGTTTACTTCGTGTATTTGTTGGTGAATGTACGTACTGTGGGTTTATATGCACTTTACTTGTATCTTTTAGGGATTCGAACGAGTAGGGAATTTGAACGAAGAAAGAAGAATTTCTGGCGGGAATTTCTGCAAGAGAATCCGGCCGCAAATCCGACCAAGAACAAGGGAATTTTGATACCGTTTGAGTTTCGCTACTGCCTCATATCCGGCCATAAATTCGGCCGGATATCCAGCCAGAACCCGGCCGGATTGTGACATAGCCATTTTGCTTCGTTTTCTTGTTTTCATTTCTCTTATCATTAAAGGGTTCAATCGATGTCCTATTTCACCATATAATTTGGTAAGTTATATTTTAGTTTGGTGGTCTTCAATTGTTCGTTTTCTTAGGATTCTATCGTGCGTAATATAGGGTTTATGTGATTCGACTTCGTAGTCCTGGCGAGAGTTGGGCAGGCGGTCCGCTAACTCCTTTGGTACGACCTAGGGGAAGATGGAGCTGTCACAACAAGCACTGGGCATACATATATCAATTTGTTCATTCACAGTCAAGTTTTATGTTTATAAAATTCTAAATACCCCACACGCGATTTTTCGTAAGTATACGAATCACGATTGAGTATAGGGTATTAAAGGTCGAACCCATAGGGAAGATTGTCAATTACCGATATTTTTCGAATTCCTTTATTATTTAGACTATCACAAGTACTAGATATTAAATCTATACTATAAACATGAGATGAAAATAATAAAAATAACAACAGAAAACTCTTAGGACTACTCTTGCAAATGAAATTATTGGTTAAGTGAAAACTATTATTTTGGCTAATTATGGCGTAATTTCCAAATGTATATGATACCCACTTTTGCCAGTGTACCAACTATACCTATACTTAATTCACACCTACTTTCGTCGTTAAGAATTTAGCTACAAGTTCATTTCTTTTATGAAATTACATGAAACAAGTCACTAAAGCCACATAGGTGCACTTTTACTTTCATGAGTGTACTCCCTAGGTTTATCACTTCCTTGAACTAGTGCTAAATTTCAAATTTCATTGCAAATTTAACACTTTAAGATTATTACAATTAATGGCCGGTTAATCATGATTAGAAAAGCAAAAGTGATAAATAACTTGCTCAAAATAATATTATCAAATAACCAAGTAAATATCACTAACAAAATATAGAAAGTTCATCCATACTCTAGGCATAAACTTTAACTAAACATAATAGAAACACAAAGCCAAACTTGCATTATAACTAAACATGAAATCCAATACAAGAGAGAAAGTAGTAGAAGAGATATCACCCTTGTCACATGAGATCAACCTCTCCATCTTTGCTCCTCAATCTTTATCCAAATCTAGCTACAAATACAAGAAGGATAAACTACACTAACTATACTAATCTACCTAACTAATGAACTAAGAAAAACTAGCGAAGACAACATTTTTGGTGATTTTCTGTAGCCTTCCAAAAGTTGTAAAAATGTCCTTCAAGGCTGCTATTTATAGAGAAATTCAAGATCAAGATGAGTTGTTAAAGTTGATGTAAATTGCTCCTTGGAATCACCAAAAGATGCTTCTTCAATTCTCTATACTTGCTTTCTCAGTTCTAGCCGGATTTCTTGCAAATAAATTGGTCAAAAAGCTTGTGTGAACAAAGCACAAGTTGTAGAGCTGCAATTGGGGATCCGAGGTCGGATCGCTCAAAATACCTCTTAGATCTCATTTTTCTTCATTTTTATCTTTGCTGCATATTAGGATCCAAGGCCTGTAGCATGGGGATCCGAGCTCGGACCCTCCTCTCGGATGTAGCCTCTCATTACAGAAATTTATTCGAGGTCAGGTTTAGTACAGATCCGAACTTGGATTTACTTGGTTTATTTTTTGTCCAACTTTAACGGATATTTTCTTAATGATAGAGGCTGAACTAACTCTTGTGTAAAACATGAAAGTTGTAGCTCTTTGAGTTAGATTTCCAATACATCAAGAATCATCCAATTTGGATCTCTGTGGACTGAGAAATTACAAAATACCCTTGAATGGTCAAGGCTGTATTTCAGCTTTTGACAATGAAAATGTACTTCTATATTTCGACATTTTGACAATGAAAACGACTGAACTGGACTTCAATGTCTGCATATCAAATGTAGATCTATCTCTTGGCTTCAAAATAGTTCAAGAATAACCTCAATCTGATGCTTGTAACTCAAGATATAATAGAAATACCAGAAAATGTCAAAGCTGTGAAACTTGATTCCTTTTATTCTTGATTGCATTTCCTCTTTTGCATTTCATATTCTCTTTTTTATCACTTCAAACCATCATCAATCATACAACTATCTTCTCAAACCACTCCAATTGATGATTGAATCCTTAAACCTATAAAACATAAAGTTTTCACCATAAAAATGCAATTTTTGCCACTTAAACCACAAAATGCATATTTTCAGTAGAATTCTAGCTAATTAATTATAAAATCAAATAAAACACACCAAAACTAACTAACAAAACATACTTAAAACATGCAAACTATGCACTTATCAAAGTTACCACAATTATAATTAGTAAGTTTAATTCAAATAATAGTAAGTTTTTGTTAAAACATGTGCCAAGTTTGTTTGCTACAAGTTTTTAAAAAACTTTAACTACAATAATGTCAAAAAACTTATCAAAATTTTTAAACTATACACTACAAAATATTCAAAAATTTACACATTTCAAAAATTTTTTAAAAAACTTCTACAGTAAGCTACAGTAAATTTTTAGACAAACACCCGAAAAACTCAATTGTCAAACGGGGCCATGATAACTTTTACAAATAAAATTGTAATTTGGTAAGTTTTACAAATTTACTACTTCATTGCACAAACTTACCAATATATTTGTGAAACTTACTTAAAACTAGGTTAGTAAATTCTTTACAATAATAGCAAGTTTTGGAAGACAAATAGAAAGTTTGTGCATTAAAAAGGTAACTTATATGGATGACTAAAACTTACTACTTTATTGTCCAAACTTACCATTTTACTTGAAAAGCTTACATACAACTAGATTAGTAAGTTTAATGACGTCATTGGTAAGTTTTGTCAGATAAATGGTAAATTTGGCTAATAAAAAGGTAATTTTTGAAATTTATTTTTTTATTGAACAAACTTACTATTTTACTTGAAAAACTTACATACAACTAAACTAGTAAGTTTGATCAAAATAATAGTAAGTTTTGTTAGATAAATAGTAAGTTTTACTAATAAAAATGAAACTTTTGAAATTTGCTACTTTGTTGGACAAACTTATTAATTTATCTCAGAAACTTACCTATTGCTAAAGTGAGTAAGTTTGACAAAAAAAATATAGTAAAATTCATTACATAAATGGTAAGATTTAATATTAAAAAAGTAAATTGTTAAATACTTAAAATTTACAATTTTACAAGACAATTTTATCGATTTAGTTGGGAAAGTTTCATGTACCATTGGATGCATTATTTAATTCACCAAAAAAGGACGCAAAAAGCTATAAACTATCACAAAAGGAAAGAAAATTGGATGTTCAGCTCAACTG
The DNA here is from genome assembly GCF_036785885.1 of Coffea arabica. NCBI lineage: Eukaryota > Viridiplantae > Streptophyta > Magnoliopsida > Gentianales > Rubiaceae > Coffea > Coffea arabica. Next base: position 6,612,020 of record NC_092310.1, read on the forward strand.
CTATTATTTTATATTAACTCACCTAATGATATCGGTACCACAACACTATCCATTATTTCATATAATTGGGATTGACAATTCTTGAGGAGTGTGGCCCAACATGATTGTACACTTAAAAAAATTTAGTTGGTTTTTGGAGCAAGACAACCAGTTATTTTTGTGATTGTCATGCCTACAAATTAAGTTGAATAATGTGCTGAATGATCAATTAGTTAGTTGGGAAGCTTGATTAATTACTTAGTAAACAATTCAAAATAATGAGATAGTTGGCAAGAGAAATCTTCTCTATGTATCTAGAAGGTTGGAAATTAAGAAGGTTATTGGTACGTGTGACTAGAAATCTTGTCTATATATTTAGAATGATCATTTACAACTGTAAATTGACCTTGTACACTCCAATGCAATATATGAGTGAAAGAAAGAAACAATTGAAACTAGTTTTGTCTCAAATATTCGTCTCAATTCTTGACCTAATATTCAACAAAATTAGTATTAGAGCTAGGTTTCACAGCCTTAGTTCAAGTCCTAAAACAAGAAAAATTTGAGAGATTTCCAATTATACAAGATGGCCGATCATACTAGTAATGGTCTTCCAGTTCCCATATTCTCCGGTGAGCACTATGATCATTGGTACGTGAAAATGAGAATAATGTCCAGATCACAAGAGTTGTGAGAATATGTAGAAAATGGCTACAGAGAACCAGAAAATGAAGAAGGTCTCACCAATCAAGAATTAAGGGTACTCAATGAGCATAGGAAGAAGGATGCAAAAGTTCTTTCACAATCTAGCAAAGTGTGAGTCCAGATATCTTTTCAAGAATTATGGGAGCCAATGATGTCAAGAAAGTATGAAAGATTCTACAAAAGGAGTTTTAAGAGAATCTCAAGCTAAACAATGTTACTCATTAAACTCTTAGAAAAGATCTTGAAAATTTTAAGATGAGAGATGATGAAAGTATTCAAAATTACTACACAAAAATCACTACAATTTTAAATGAAATGAAAATTTTTGGAGAAGAAATTAGTGATAGCAGAATCGTTGAAAAGATTCTTGTTAGTTTGCCTCTAAAATTTGATCCAATGGTGTCCATAATTTAGGAGACGAAAGATATTTCCTCAATGAGTGTTTAAGAGTTGATGGGATCTTTGAAAACTCGTGAGAAAAGGTTGGCTAGACATGTTAAAAAATCTATTGAACATGCTTTCCAATCAAAATTGAATTTCAAGCCCTAGACCAATGAACAAGAGCCATCTTGCAACTCACAAAGAAGCAGTAGATATGGCCATGGAAGAGGAAGATGTAGAAATTCAAGACGAAGAGAAAGAAACAACCTTCAAGAGGCCTTAATGCTGAAAATTCACAGCCTTGCAACTATTGTGTAAGATCATTCATCTTGAGAAAGATTGTTCGCACAAAAAGAAGTTAAAGTATAATATTGCAAGAGATTTGGCCATATTGAGAAAGATTGCAGATTTAATACGGATCACGAAGCAAATTTTCAGAAGACAAGCAAGCAAAAAGAAACTTATTCTATACTTGTCACATGGCCACCGAAGTAAAGAACAATGTGTCGTATCTTGACAACGTCTGTAGCAATCATATGACAAGAGATAAATCCATTTTTGTTGACTTGGGTGAATTTATAAAGACTGATGTGAAGATGGGAAATGGAGTCATAACTCATGCACAAGAATTGGATACAATTGGTGTTCAAACCAAACAAGGTACGAAGTTCATTCATGATTTTTATTTATTCCTGATTTAGATAAAAAATTATTGAGTCTTGGATAGTTTCTTGAACATAAATATGCATTTAACTTTGATGATTATGAGTGCTGCATCTATGACAAAATGGATGGTAGACAACTTGTGACGAAAATTCAAATGCTAGCCAACCGAGGTTTTCCAATCAAATTCAATTATAGTGAAAATCAAGCCTTAAAAGCATATGTCAATGGAGATTCATGATTGTGGCCCAAGAGACTTGGCCATTTGAATTTTTGACGGGTATTTTACATACATGCAAGTTAAAAAACCGAATTACACCCGTTCACTGCAAGTATACAGGTCAACTAGTAGTTTAGGGTATATATCGGGTCGATCCCACAGGGAAGAGTGAACAATTACCGGTATTACTAAAGCTTCTCTATTATTTAGACTATCAATGAATTATAACAAATTTAATCTACTGAAATTATACAAAATAACAAATAAAAGCTCCTTAGGTTGTGGTATCCCTAACTACTCATGCAAGTGCTATATTTGGATCATTGAATACTACATCTAGGCTAGTTATGGTGTAATTTCCTTAAACATGTGAAACCTACTTTCGTAGTGAATCAACTATACTCATAACTAATCCATACCTATTTTCATGGTTATGAAATTAGCTACAAGTTCATTTCTTCAATGAAATTACATGAAATGAATCACTAAAAACCACATAAGTGCACCTCTACTTTCGTGAGTGTACTCCCTATGTTTAGCACTTCTTGAACTAGTGTTAAATCTCAATTTTCATTGCAGAAACAACACCTTAGATAATCACAATTAATGGTACCAGATTAATCATGATTTAAAGAGCCAAAGTGCTAAATAACTTGCTCAAATCATAGCAAACAAATAACCAAATAATAAACACTAACAATCATAAAAAGTTCAACCAAACCCAAGGCTTAAACTTTAGATACACATATTAAACACAAAATCCAGAACTTGTATATTAACTAAACTTGGAATCAAATACAAAAGATAAAGAGTTTGGAAGGAATACAACCCTTGTCACATGAGCTTTCTTTCTTGCCTTCTTCATCCTCCATCTTCATCCTAATCTAGATAATAAACAAGAATGGAAAAGCTACACTACTCTATACTAAGCTAAACTAATACTAGGGAGATGAAAGAGCTACATTTCTGCAGACTCCAAGTTTCTCCCGTATGTCTCTCTCTCTTGCTCTGCTATGGACTCCCCTCTTGCTCTATCTCCTCTCTCCTCTCTTGCAATGAATTTGGCTCTTTTTTAATGATGGAAATGGTCAAGGAATGAAGCTTTACACTTTCTCCTTACAGCTGGTAATGTTTCTCACATGTCTAGCATCCCATGTGAGTTGGTGGAGGTGAAATTGAGTTTCCCGCGTAAAAAGCAGACTTCTCTGACCACAATCCGGCCAAATTCCGGCCGGATTGCTACAATAAATCTGGGCTGCTACAGTGATCCGAGCTGCTACAGTGCCTCCGATCCATATGGATCCGAGCTCGGATCCACTAACCCAGAAACAACCGAGGGTTCGGATGAATAGTGGATCCGAGTGTGGATCACTTGCTCTGTTTTTGGCCCAACTTCAACCGAACTTTTCTTGATGTTAGAGGCTGACCCAGCTCATGTCTAAAACACGAAAGTTGTAGCCTTTTGACTTATCGTTCCAATGCATCAAGAATCACCTCATTTGGATCTGTGTAGGCTGAGATATGACTGAAATACCCTTGCCTGCTCCATGCCTTGTTCCAGTTTCGACCAATAGCAATTGACTCTGTACTTCGGCTTTTTGACCTGGAAAACCTTCAAACTGGATTCAGATGTCTTCACCAAAGTTGTAGATCTATCTCTTATCTTCAAATGGGTTCAAGAATCATCCCAATCCGATCATTGTAGCTCAAGTTATATCCGAAATACGAAAATGTGTCAAAACTGTCAAAATACACAAAATCCACTAAAAAGTGATAAAAACCTCATTTAATCACTTAAAAGCATTTTTCACCAATTATAGCCAAAATGAATCATTTTCTTCCAATAATATACCCAAAGTGACTAAAAATAATATAAAATATCATACAATTATTACGTAAATTAGTCACTTATCAAACTCCCCCATACTTAAATCATTGCTTGTCCTCAAGCAATCCACACATAATCAACTACAATGATTCAAGATGTGAAACAATATATGCACTTTGTCCAATTTAATTCCTCAAGACTTGGAAAATAATCATTATACAATTATTCAATTTACACTAAATACTCATAATATCAAGTAAAGGAAAGATAATTATACCCTAAATTCAACAAGTTAAACTTAATCTCTTACCCTAACTTAATTTTACAAATAAGCAAATCACATAGTCAATTTATAGCTTTCCTCCTCCTATAATCATCTTTTTCTGAACATTCTATAACTAAGAGGGATTTATTCACACAAATTTTACTTAAATAGTGAGAATGCCTTTTTACGCGAAAATCGACACTTTTAGGTGAAGATCTCCGGTTACTCAACATTTCACTTATTCAAGTTGCTATGCATACTCTTAATTCAAGTACTTTTTTACGCGAATGTCGACATTTGTAGATGCCAACCCCCGGTTACTCGGTAGGTGAATCATTGGAGTAGAAAAAATTTTTATTTACTTTCTTTTCTTCTCTTTTTTTTTTCTCTTTTTTTTTTCTTTTTTTTTTCTTTATTTTTTCCTCATAGAAAAAAAAATATAAAGAAATAATCAAAGGAGGAGTATAACTTTTATCGACTATATCAATCACTTACTTGCAAAATTAAGTAAAGAGAAGAAATCTTATTAAACATGTAAAATTATAAGCATAATTTTCCTTACTTTACCAAATATACTTTCTAAAAATGTAAAAATTCTAATTGCGTAATAATCATTTCCAAGTTAAATGAGGACTAAACCTTCCAAAATACATATAACATTTCATCAATTGGAAGAATAAGGTTGGAACAATTAGCCCTTTTTGAATGAAAATACAAGAATTTGAAGAACTTTTGGGCCATAGTGAAATATTGGAAAAGATTTTAGAAAAATTTTACAGAGTTTCTCCTTATAAATGGAAGAAAACTCCCTGCCAACAAACCCAATTTCAAGCAAATTATCCACATGGCAAATAATTCAAACATAATTCCAACATTTCTAAGCATTTAAATCCACAAAATATCATCACCTAGCAAGTAAATGCAAGTTCAATACTTTCCTCCCCCACACTTAAACTTCACATTGTCCTCAATGTGAGAAAAGGAAAATAAATAAAGAGTAAAAGAAAATACTGCTCAATTGAACTTGCGTAATCAGAATCCATGGCCAAGTGACGAATTTCCAACCGTATTTGAGAAAGAATTGAGAGTTCACTTATTGCACCCTGAAAAAGACAAAATCAAAACAAATAAATTTCTTAAAAATAAAAGGTTGCAATCAACAAAATCATGCAATTCAAGGAAAAAGGAAAAATGATCAAGCATGTGGAACCATACAATGTTCAAGGGATAAAAACATGAAATGAGCTAATCTTTGCTAATCAAATATATGCATTAGTATCCAAAGCAAAGGGAAGCTAATTTCACACAAAAAATCCACAATCATGAACAAAATAAGTTCCATTTATACATTTTGTCATCAATGATCAAATCCCCTCAAGTACAAAAGTAATCTCAAAATGGAGGCAAACACACCAAACCAAAATATAAATGACCTTCTTGAGAATTCATGAAATACTAAAAACCATTGAACCACAAGGATTATAAGTGCATTTATGAATTTCATCAATTAAGGCCATTTTCAATTCACCTCTTCTATTAGAATTATCTAAAAATTCACGAAATCATTCAATCAAGCACCTTTTCATTCATTAGATAATCTAAATTACTCACATAAATATAAAAAAAACTCCCACTAAGCTAATTAAAATGCTACATTTGGCTACTTAATATGCAACTTCGTTATCAAGCCAAATTAAGCATAAAACTAGCAAGAATTCACCAAATAAGTACAATAAATGCAAATCACAAAATATAGTTATCACTAACAATCACCAATAGCATCAATAAGCTCAAATAAATGCACCTAACTTCACATATTAAAAATTGCCTAAAAATAGAAAATATTCATTCATGGCAAAATTCAAATAACAAAGTTAGGTGAAGAATTGTTACCTCAAGGTGGTTTGGTGATGTTTAGAGATGAATATGATGTGAAAACCCCCAAAAAACTTACTCCAATTTGACCTCAATTGAGTGATTTCAAGAAAGTAGAACCCTAACTAATGGTAAGTTTGAAACCACTTTAGAGTTGTTTTTGAAAAAATATGAACTATGAAATTCACTCTAAAGGATGGGAGAAAGTGATTTGGTGAAGGTTATTTGAAGATTAAATGGTGAGAAGTGGTGTTTTAGTGAGTGGTGTGTGTTTGAGGTGTGAGTGTGTGTGTAGGTTGAAGAAGAAGGGAGAAAAATTGTGAGGAATCCGTGAAACGGATTCATCTTACGCTGGTTACTGTTCACAATCCGGCCAGAAATTGGAGGGATTCGTGGAGAGATTGCTGGAGGGATTCTGGGCAGATTTTTTTTTTTTTTTTTTACTGTTGCATATCCGGCCAGTTTCTGGCCGGATTTTCGGCCGGATTCTGTCCAGAATGCTCGAAAAAATTTTCTTTTCTCCCCTGACTATCCGGCCTTCAATCCGGCCAACATTTGGCCAGATTTATGGCCGGATTTGCTGCAGAAAAAGCTGTTTTCTGCAGTTTTTCCTCCAAATTTGCTTGGCCAACCTTCCACATTCAACCCACTTCATGTTCTTTGAATAAAATTCAAATTTAACATGATCATGCATGAATATAACTTAAACATGAAACACTTTAAATGCATGAAATGCAGCAATTGAACATGAAAACTCCCTTTTTGCCTTAATACAAACACCTTTGCAATTGAGATCATTTGCATGAACTCTTGCCATTGCTACCTACAAAACACACAAAAACATTAATCGAACAACTAAAACTTACTAAAAACAAGCCAACATGAAGAAAAGTGGAGTTGAAAAGTGATCCAAGCCTTCGTTTTTAACAGAATCCGAGGTCGTTTTTGAAAGGATCCGAGGTCGGATCATTGTGAGTGAGCTCGGATCAAGAAGTTCGAATTTTTTTCTGATTGCAGAAGTGGATCCGAGGCCTTGGATCCATATGGATCCGAGCTCGGATCCATTGAATCTGCACTTATTGCAGAATTTTTGCAATTTTCAGTTTGACCTCAATTTTTCAAAATACACCCTAGATCATTTCTATGTCAAAATAAACCATTCACGCACATGTAAAATGATCTAAACATGCATTCTAAACCTCTTTAATGCATCAAAAACCATAATTACTGAATTTGAGGTGTTGAGATCTTTGATCAATCTTCGCCTTTTTCACCTCATTTGGTCACTTTTGCATCTTTTTCCAAAACCTACAAATGAAAAATAACAAAATAACTCAAACTCATACTTTAAGCATAAAATCACTCCAAAGTAACATGAACTTAAACAAACATTGGGTTGCCTCCCAATAAGCGCTTCTTTAAAGTCAATAGCTTGACTATTTCTCCTCATTTTTTCAAGGAGGTTTAGTTAACGAATAATCCACCATTTTAGGCCTTGGTGGATCATTGTAAGGTGACTTAATAGAAAAAGCCACATGATCTAATGATGTGAGAAATGGAAGTGACTTACATATTCCAAATGTTTCATAGATCTTACCTTGAATATGCACCACTTGAGAACTTACCAAAGGAAATGCCATGAAAGTATCTTGGGCAGGAATATCTTTAAAACCTGTACTTTTTATACACTCCTCAAGAGGGGTGAAAATTGAGCCATTAAAACTAACCTCTTGAGGTTCAAAGTTAGTTCCAAAGATATTGTCATGTGAAATGGACATTTGCTCATTGAAACACAATTGAGATTCATCATTTTCATCAAAATGAAACCCATTTTCACATACAACATTCCCACCATTCATGCTAGGATCATTTTGCACATTATTAGAGGAAATAACTTCACACAATGCACTCAATTGCTCATGTATTCTACTAAAGTGAGAAGTCAGTTCATCTATTCTTTCTTCAACCCTATCAAAAAGGTCGGAAGTTGCATTAGCTAATTTTTCTAAAGCTAACTCCCAAGATGGCTTAGAATCATTAGCTACCATTTCAATTGCCAACTCCCAAGATGGTTTTGATTCATATTGGACACATTCAGGTTGGTAATCGTTAAAATATGAAGAATTACTATAAGTAAATTGATTATCCCAACCATAAGCAGGAGAATTGCTCCAATTAGCACTATTTTGATCAAAACAAGGATTGTAATGCTCTAATTCATCATAATAATCCACATTTTGTGCTTGCATACATGTATTAGTAGCATGATATCCTCCACACAAGTCACAAATCACTTGATAAGAATTAAAAACATTAGTATTCCTCCTTTGTTCAATTTCATGCATAATTGTGTCCATTTGAACTTGTAACATCATAACATCAAATTTAGCCTTTAAGCACCTTAAACCATTTTCAAAAGATATACATTCAGTAAATTCTTGGTTACCTCTGTTGAAGGAGTTTTGCACTTGGTAACCATCCATTTCCAATCTTCCACTTCTCAAGCATTGTCCTCCAAATTGACCTATCCTTCTCATTACCTAAAATTACCTTTAAACAACTTAAGAGCAAAATTAGTAAGAAAAATAGGTGATAAAACACATACACATATAAAACACAGAAAATAACATTCAAAGTATAACTAATAATATGTCTAAACTAATAAAGTTGCTCTTCACACCGATATTGCCAAATCTTCCCCGGCAACGGCGCCAAAAACTTGACGGGTATTTTACATACATGCAAGTTAAAAAACCGAATTACACCCGTTCACTGCAAGTATACAGGTCAACTAGTAGTTTAGGGTATATATCGGGTCGATCCCACAGGGAAGAGTGAACAATTACCGGTATTACTAAAGCTTCTCTATTATTTAGACTATCAATGAATTATAACAAATTTAATCTACTGAAATTATACAAAATAACAAATAAAAGCTCCTTAGGTTGTGGTATCCCTAACTACTCATGCAAGTGCTATATTTGGATCATTGAATACTACATCTAGGCTAGTTATGGTGTAATTTCCTTAAACATGTGAAACCTACTTTCGTAGTGAATCAACTATACTCATAACTAATCCATACCTATTTTCATGGTTATGAAATTAGCTACAAGTTCATTTCTTCAATGAAATTACATGAAATGAATCACTAAAAACCACATAAGTGCACCTCTACTTTCGTGAGTGTACTCCCTATGTTTAGCACTTCTTGAACTAGTATTAAATCTCAATTTTCATTGCAGAAACAACACCTTAGATAATCACAATTAATGGTACCAGATTAATCATGATTTAAAGAGCCAAAGTGCTAAATAACTTGCTCAAATCATAGCAAACAAATAACCAAATAATAAACACTAACAATCATAGAAAGTTCAACCAAACCCAAGGCTTAAACTTTAGATACACATATTAAACACAAAATCCAGAACTTGTATATTAACTAAACTTGGAATCAAATACAAAAGATAAAGAGTTTGGAAGGAATACAACCCTTGTCACATGAGCTTTCTTTCTTGCCTTCTTCATCCTCCATCTTCATCCTAATCTAGATAATAAACAAGAATGGAAAAGCTACACTACTCTATACTAAGCTAAACTAATATTAGGGAGATGAAAGAGCTACATTTCTGCAGACTCCAAGTTTCTCCCGTATGTCTCTCTCTCTTGCTCTGCTATGGACTCCCCTCTTGCTCTATCTCCTCTCTCCTCTCTTGCAATGAATTTGGCTCTTTTTTAATGATGAAAATGGTCAAGGAATGAAGCTTTACACTTTCTCCTTACAGCTGGTAATGTTTCTCACATGTCTAGCATCCCATGTGAGTTGGTGGAGGTGAAATTGAGTTTTCCGCGTAAAAAGCAGACTTCTCTGACCACAATCCGGCCAGGAATCCGGCCACAAATCCGGCCAAATTCCGGCCGGATTGCTACAATAAATCTGGGCTGCTACAGTGATTCGAGCTGCTACAGTGCCTCGGATCCGTATGGATCCGAGCTCGGATCCACTAACCCAGAAACAACCGAGGGTTTGGATGAATAGTGGATCCGAGTGTGGATCACTTGCTCTGTTTTTTGCCCAACTTCAACCGATCTTTTCTTGATGTTAGAGGCTGAACCAGCTCATGTCTAAAACACGAAAGTTGTAGCCTTTTGACTTATCTTTCCAATGCATCAAGAATCACCTCATTTGGATCTGTGTAGGCTGAGATATGACTGAAATACCCTTGCCTGCTCCATGCCTTGTTCCAGTTTCGACCAATAGCAATTGACTCTGTACTTCGGCTTTTTGACCTGGAAAACCTTCAAACTGGATTCAGATGTCTTCACCAAAGTTGTAGATCTATCTCTTATCTTCAAATGGGTTAAAGAATCATCCCAATCCGATCATTGTAGCTCAAGTTATAGCCGAAATACGAAAATGTGTCAAAACTGTCAAAATACACAAAATCCACTAAAAAGTGATAAAAACCTCATTTAATCACTTAAAAGCATTTTTCACCAATTATAGCCAAAATGAATCATTTTCTTCCAATAATATACCCAAAGTGACTAAAAATAATATAAAATATCATACAATTATTACGTAAATTAGTCACTTATCAATTTTCATGGTCTCAAAGTGCTTCAATAAAAAGTGATGGCATATGGCTTACCAAGAATTGAGGAGAAACATGAAATTTGTGAAGGTTGTGAATTTGGCAAACAACACCGGCAACCATTTCCTAAAGAAGTTGCATAGTGAGCCAAAAAGATTTTGGAGCTGGTTCATACGGATATTTGTGGACCTATGAAAACAACTTCTCATGGAGGTAACAAATATTTCATTCTTTTCATTGATGATTTTTCAAGAATGACTTGGGTCTATTTCATGAAAAAAAGAATCTGAGGTGTTTACAACTTTTAAGAAGTTCAAAAGCATTGTTGAAAATAGAGTGGATGTTACATCAAGAAGTTGAGGAGTGATCGTGAGTAGAAGTACACCTCAAATGCATTTCAAGAATTTTGTGAAGATAAAGGCTTAAAAAGGCAGCTGACTGTTGGCTACACACCATAACAAAATGGAGTCTTGGAAAGAAAGAACCAAGCCGTGATGGTGATGGCAAAATCTATGTTACATGACAAAGGCTTGCTAAAAGAATATTTGCTCAATTGAAATCCTACAGAGGCCGTATGGAATCAAACACTAATTGAAACATGGAGTGGAAGGAAACCATCGGTGAAACACACAGAAAGTCTTTGGAAGCATTTGCTATGCTCAAATTCCAAAAGAAATGGGGTACAAGATTGAGGAAGTAAGTGAAAATGTATTTTTGCTGGTTATAACTCCAAGTCTAAAGGCTATAGATTGTTTAATTTGAAAACTAACAAAAGCATCATTAGTCAAGATGTTGTATCTGATGAAAATGCTGCTTGGAATTGGAATGAGAAAAAGATTCTGAAGCATGCTATTTATCATCATGAAGAAGATGCAAATTCAACAAATGACGAGAAAATGGTGATGATTCAAAACCAACAAGGAGTCCACTATCATCTCCAAGTTAATGTTCGAGTTCTCCGATCTCAACTCTAAAGAAAATGAGGAGTTTGAGTGATGTTTATGCAAGATGCAATTTTTGCATCCTTGAGCCGGAAAATTCTGAAGAAGCATATGCAGAAAAGGATTAGAGAAAGGCAATGGAAGATGACATTTATGCAATTGAGAAGAACAAGACTTGGAAACTAGTTGAAAAATCTCAAGACAAGGAGATCATTGGTGTTAAGTGGAATTACAAGGTCAAACTAAATTTGGATGGTTCAATCCAAAAGAAGAAGGCAAGACTTGTTGCTAAGGGTTATTCACAGCAGCACTAGTTGCAAGATTTGGCACAATTAGAGCTCTTATTGCCATGGCAACCCGAAAAGGTTGGAATCTCTACCAACTTGATAGTAAATCTACCTTTTTGAATGCAGAATTGAAGGAAGAAGTGTATGTTCAACAACCTCAAGACTTTATCAAAGAAGGACAAGAAGACAAAGTATATAAGTTGAAGAAAGTGTTGTATGGAGTGAAACAAGTTCCAAGGGTTTGGTATTGCCAAATTGATCCCAATTTCAAGGAGTGAGGATTCAAGAAGAGTAAAAGTGAGCCAACCTTGTATGTGAAAACCCAAGGTAATTCAAACATTCTCATTGTTGTTTTATATGTTGATGATTTGCTTTACACCAGTAACAATGAAAAGATGATTGCTGATTTAAAAAAAAAATGTAATGAAAAGATATGAAATGAATGATATGGGATTGTTACATCATTTTCTTGGCATGGAGATTTGTCAATATGATGATGGAGCCTTTATTTGTCAAAAGAAATATGTTGAAAATATTCCTGTGAAATTTTGCATGGCATGGCTGATTGTAAACCTATGGCCACATCACTTGTTGTAAGCGAAAAATTTGTCAAAGAAGATGGTGAAAAAAAATGATTTCACTTTGTATAGAAGTTTGGTGGGAAATTTGCTTTATCTCACAGCTACAAGGCCAGATATCATGTTTGCTTCAAGTTTATTGTCAAGGTTTATGCACAATCCTAGTCAATTACATTTTGGAGCAGCCAAAAGTGTGTTAAGATACATCAAAAGCACACTCAACTACAGCATTAAATTTAGCAAATGCGATACTTTAAATTTGCATGGTTATTATGATAGTGATTGGGGTGGATACCTTGATGATATGAAGAACACCTTAGGCTATTTTTTTCGTTTGGTTCTGGAGTATTTTCTTGGGCATTAAAGAAGCAACAAAGTATGGCACAATTATCCACTGAAGCTGAATGTGTGTCCACAAGTTTGGCAACAGCACAAGTCATTTGGCATAGGAGAATTTTTGAAGACATTGGTGAGAAGCAAAAGGAAGCTACGGTAATGTTCTGTGACAACAAATCAACAACTGACACTGCCAAAAATCCAATTTATCATAGCAGAACTTGCCATTTTGCTATCAAGCACCATTTTATTCGATATGCAATTGAAGATGGTGAACTTGATTTGAAATTTTCAAAGAGTGAAAACTAAGTTGCAGACATCTTTACCAAGGCACTTCCAAAAAAGAAGTTCAACTGTTTTCGAGAGGTGCTTGGAGTTCGAGAACAGCACATTAAGAAGGGAATATGTTAAATAATTTGCTGAATCAATTCATTAGTTGGGAAGCTTGATTAATTACTTAGTAAGCAATTCAAATTAATGAGATAGTAGGCAAGAGAAATCTTCTCTATGCATCTAAAAGGTTGGAAATTAAGAAGGTTGTTGGTCAATGCGGTTGGAAATCTTCTCTATGCATTTGGAATGATTATTTACAACTATAAATTGATGTTGTATGCCCCAATGCAATATATGAGTGAAAGAAATGAAAGAAAGAAACAATTGAAACTAGTCTTGTTTCCAAATATTCTTATCAATTCTTGGCCTAATATCCAACAAATCACCATTTGTTAGAGTGTTATTTTGGTGGACACAGATTAATCCATGAATTGATTATAGCAAAAAAAAAAAATCATGGGCAAAAGAAATCTGTGGAACTTCTGATCGTCTATATCAAAAAGTGGTCTTACTTCTTGGAGAGTAGGTTTTGCAGGAGCGATCAACTCTGCTTCCTTGTGTCTCACTAAAAATTGCATTGCCATTCTTCTTTTTTCTTTTTGGCCAACTAGGAAGGGGGTTTTGGGGGGTGTTGGGCGGATCACAAGGGCCGGGGGATGTTAGTATTGCAAAATAATTGAAACTTTTGTGGGTTTGGTACTACTAAGTCTTGTCATGTCTTCTCATATTCATACAAATTTCAAGTGACGGAAGGAAAATGTACTCTGAATCCTCTATCTCATTTCCGGTTTCAGTCTCTATCTGACCTTTATTTTCTTGCCATTCCGGAGTCCCGGTATATCCATTATATACCAGAATAGAGTTGCAAGAAAAATTAAACATGATAAAAAAAAATCAAGATAGAGATTAAAACAAAAAATCGAACAATAGAAAAGTAGGGTGACAACCGAAACCAGAAATGAGATAGAGCATTCAAAACTAGGAAATGGCGCCTGCCCTATTACTAGTTCTACATAAGGACTATGTGCCGCGAATTTCAGCCTATAGCACGGGACTAGGCAAGAGAACCTAACAGTACTGATAATTCACGATCATGGCTGGCTGAAATATCTTACCATTAAACACGTTTTCTTGTAATCTTACGAATAGTATGTATGTTTTGGTGCCACACCGGCACCACTGACGGCTCGCGATCCACATGAAAGGCTGGCAACCATTTAAACACTCTCATTGGCATGCCATGGATGTACCAGATTCCCCGAAGCCAGACCTTATGGAAGTTGCCGGTTCACTATTTTAACAAGGAATGCCTTTTCCAAATCGTTAGCTGCTTGGGTAAACCGTTGTTTATGGATGCGGCTACGGCGTCGGGAGTTCGTCCGAGCGTGGCCAGGGTTTGTGTCGAATTAGACCTGCTTCAAGAGTTCCCTGGAAGGATTTGGATTAGTAATGGTGAGCATGGTGGGTTTTGGCAGCAATTTATTCCGGAGCAGGTTCCTAAGTATTGTAGTCATTGCTTTAAGCAAGGCCATGATAAGGACATGTGCCATGTCCTCCACCCAGCTCTGCGGGCGGTCAGGGAGGAGAAGGGGGTTGATCGCACAAAGGCTGTGAGGGCTGTTGGAGTGCCTTCGGGGTTGGGATCACAGCAGTGCTGCGATGATCAGGAGGGCTCTGTACGGGAGGATCCCAGGGTGGACGCACAAGTTGTGGAGGATACGAGCGCTGTTTCTGGTAGAGCTCCTATGGAGAACCCGTAGCTCCTTCAGGGTGTGGGCGACAGCATGTCGTCGGTGACAGCTGACCCTGCTGGGCAGCATACGCCTCTTGGGATTTTAGCGGATGGGTCAGTGGGTGTGCAGGAGGCAGTTCCAGCTTCTCTGCAGCAGCGGGATGATGCTGTGAATTTGCAGCAGATAGCGGAGGTACCAGCTCAGAATTTGACTGATGGCTGCCCCGCCATGAGCTGTCCAACTGGTGCGGACCCTCTCCAGCAAGCAATGCAACAGTCTGGTGCGGTTGAGGTCCAGTTGGAGGTTGGTCATGCAGACGTTATTGCGGCAGATCTGGTGAACGTGGACGTAGCAAGGGTGGTGGCAAGCACGAGGGAGGAGGAATTGTCAGAGGGGAGGCTGGCGGAGGGGGGGCTCGAGGCAGCAGAGGCGGAGCAAGGGGCTGGGAGTTTATCGCCGTGAGGGCAATTGGAAGGTCAGCATTGTGAGCCTAATTCTTTGGTTATTGATATTTTTAATTTGGATCCTATAATTCAACGTGTTCAAGAAACGGGTACAAAGGGGGAGGAGCTTAAATTGTTCCACAAAAATAGGCCGAAGGGTGCTCGCCCCCTGGCCCCGAGTGATCGGTCTCTACGCTTTAAGACGAAAGTCTCCTCTAACTCATTTGTTGCCTTGTCTCATGATTAATTTCTTATTTTGGAATATTCGGGGTATCTCATGTACTCCAAACTTTCGTAGGATAAAACGGATGATTGATGAGTTCTCTATTCCTATAGTGGCTATTTGAGAGCCTAAGGTATTACCGCGTGACATTCATGTGATTGAAACGCGGCTCAAGATGGATAGTTGGATTGTGAATAATGAGGGTTCTATTTGGGTGTTTTTTCGGAACTCATTTATTTGTAGCGTTGTGGGAGAGTCCTCTCAGCACTTGTCTCTTAAAATTAGCTCTCAGCTTCTGTCAGGTCCAGTTTATTTTTCTTTTATCCATGCAAAATGCACTGAGCAGGAACGCACATTGCTTTGGTCGGCATTGTTAGCGGAAAATCCGGTGGAATCCCCCTGGATGTTGGTAGGGGATTTCAATGTCATAGTTAGCGCGGAGGAAAAGCGGGGTGGCGTACCCTTCCGAGCAGAGGAAGGAGTGGAGTTTAGAACATTCATGTCAATGGCTGGTGTTTCTGACGCTGGTTTTTCGGGGTCCCCCTTTACATGGTTTAATAATAGGGGGCTGGCTTGTATTTGGAAACGTCTAGACCGAATGCTTGTTAATCAGACAGCTCTTCTCTCGGGGGTTCATTTTCGGGTTCAACATCTAGGAAGGGAGCCATCGGATCACGCTCCGCTTCTACTCTCAACTTCGACAAGGCTCGATAACAAGTCTAAGCCCTTTAGATTCTTGAACATTTGGACGTCAAAGCTTGAGCTGCTGGATGTCATTAGGAAAAGTTGGGCAGTTCCTTGTCCTGGTCGGCCATTGCAACGTTTGGTTGCTAAACTACGAATTGTTAAACGGGACATACAGGTTTGGTCCCGGGAGGAGTTTGATAATATTTTTGATGCGGTGAAGCGGGCCGAAGACACAGTTGCATTTGCTGAGGATGCATTTGACAACGAGCCGTCTTAGCCGCATTGGGTCGCACTTCAGGAAGCTCGGGCTGAATTGAGGAGGGCTCTGGTAAGAGAAGAAGGGTATTGGAAGCAAAAGGCACGGGTAAAATGGCTTAAGGATGGGGACAAAAACTCAAAGTACTTTCATTCGGTAGTGGCGGAGAGAAGAGCTAAGTCGATCATACATTGAATTAAGAATGGCCAAGGGGAGTGGATATCGGATGAAGGTCAGGTCTCTGCAGTCGCAGTGGAGTTCTTTAAGGCCTTGCTCATGGCTGAGCCTGCCGGGGGGCCTTCAAATATATTGGACGTGATCCCTAAGGTTGTCTCTGATGCCCAAAACGCTGACCTAGTGCAGGATCCATCTCGTGATGAGATAAGAGAGGTGGTATTTGCGATGGATGGGGAGAGTGCGGCTGGTCCAGATGGTTTTACAGGTATGTTCTTTACCTTTGCGTGGGAGGTGGTAGGTGACGATTTATGTGAAGTAGTGCTTAGCTTCTTTTGTGGGCATGAGTTGTCGAAGAGTATTTCCACAACGTTGATTATGCTGCTTCCCAAGGTCAATTTTCCTCAAGACTTTAGTCAATTTCGACCGATAAGTCTTTGTAACTTCGTCAATAAAGTTATCTCGAAACTTTTGGCGGTTCGCCTAGCAAAAGTGCTGCCGAGTATTATCTCCCCTCAACAAAGTGGTTTTGTCAAGGGTAGGCAAATTTTTGATAATTTTTTGTTGGCCCAGGAGTTGGTATCTGATAGTCGGCGGGCGAATAGAGGGGGAAATGTGGTGCTGAAACTGGATATGGCCAAGGCTTATGACAGAGTCTCTTGGCCTTTTTTGTTACAAGTGTTACGTAGGTTTGGGTTTGGAGAGATGTGGATTGATATGATTTGGAGGCTGATTTCGAATGTGTGGTTTTCAGTTATAGTCAATGGTGCGCCACAAGGTTTCTTCAAATCTAGTCGTGGGCTGCGACAGGGGGATCCTATTTCCCCATCTCTGATCGTGATCAGTGCCGAAGTCCTCTCTCGCCTTTTGAATTCGCTGCTGTATTCCAGGAACTTTATGCCTTTTGGGGTCTCACAGGGTTGCCCAAATATTACCCATTTGGCATATGCTGATGATGTGATCATCTTTACTAGTGGGCTGAAGAGGTCGGTGCGTTTAGTGATGAAGGTGCTTGACGATTATGCTTCGGTTTCAGGACAGCAGGTGAATCACCATAAGAGCTGTTTCTTGTCTCATGGTAATTGCCCCAGAAGGAGGAAACGAATGGTTGGTGACATCACTGGGTTCCAATCCAGGGAGTTTCCGGTTAAGTACTTGGGTTGCCCCTTATACGTTGGGCGGAGGAAGAAATGTTATTTCTCAGACATTTGTGATTCGATTATGAGCAGGGTGCTATCGTGGAAAGAGAGGTTGTTGTCACACGGTGGTAAGTTGGTCCTGATCCGGATTGTGTTATCTTTTATGGCTATCCATATGCTTGCGGCATCAACTCCTCCCAAAGCCATCTTTGGGATGTTGGAGAGGATCTTTGCTATCTTCCTGTGGGGCTCCTCTGAGGGTGGGCCACGGTTCCACTGGATAAAATGGGAGCAGTTATGCAAGCCATATGCTAGGGGAGGTACAGGTTTACGGTCGTTGAGGCATGTGTTTGAGGCTTTCTCAATGAAACTATGGTGGCAGCTCAGGTTGCGGCAGTCCTTATGGGCTGAGTTTATGCATTGCAAGTACTGTCCCGGCTCTCACCCTTGCTTTGCAGACGTCACCCAGGGGTGTTCGTGGACTTGGAAGCGAATGATATCTATTCATGGGGATGCGGAGCAACAGATACACTGGGTTCTGTTCAGCGGATCTGTAAGTTTTTGGCATGATAATTGGTTAGGGCATGGCCCGTTATGTCGTCAAGTGGATACCTTCCAGGAAACGATGGTCTCCGATTTCGTCGAGCATGGACAGTGGAATATGCAGCGGTTAAGCGCTGTACTGCCCAGTTGGTGGGTGGGACAGATTTTGAAAGTTGATCCTCCCTCTAGTGCACTCTCCGACAAAATGGTCTGGTCTCCCAGTACCTCAGGGGAGTTCTCCATAGCGTCGGCCTTCCAAATTGCTCAAGGAGTTGGCAACAGTTCTTGCCTATACTCCTCAATTTGGCTCCAGGGATTGCCGATTAACATTTCCTTTTCATGCTGCGGGTGTTGGCTGCCAGACTGCCAGTAATGGATAGCTTACAGAAGCTTGGGGTGCACGGCCCGTCTCGATGCTTTTGCTGTTCAAACCCTTGCCAGGAGACACTAGATCACATCTTTTGCACTGGGGAGGTTGCACGCAGAGTCTGGGAGCATTTTGAAGTGGTGGTTGGAGGGTTTAGTGCTTCCTCTACGATACGACATAAGGTGATTAGTTGGTGGTTGAAATCGAGTCGAAACCAGTATCTTCAGTATCTCCTTCGGTTATTGCCTTCTCTGATCTGTTGGAACTTGTGGAAAATGCGGAATAAATTTGTGTTTGAGGGTCAGCTTCTGCCTGCTGCACTCGTCTGCCACAGCATCTTTGGGGATCTACGGGACCTGTTTCATCTCAAATTTAAGCATACTCTTATCCCTAGACATGAGTGGCCGAGCTTCTTTACTGCTATGGCTGGATGGGTAAGAAGATATCATGTGCTAATCGTTCGGTAGAGATCCCCGGCACAGTCGGTGGTGAAGCTAAACTCCGATGGTTGCTCTAGGGGTAATCCTGGCAAGAGTGGAGGAGGAGGAGTGATTCGGTGTGGTGAAGGGAGGTTTCTTCTAGGGTACTCGTGCTTCTTTGGGGAGCTAATGAGTCTCCATGCAGAAGTGAAGGCGCTTCTTTATGGGGTTCGGTTGGCTCTGGATCGGGGGAACTGAGATTTGCACGTAGAATCGGATTCTTTGGTGCTCGTTCAGATTATCCGGGGCTCAGCACGGTGCCCATGGCAGTTGCAAAGGGAGGTACAGGAACTGTTGGACGCTAGACGATTTATTAGAGAGATCTCCCATTGTTTTCGGGAAGCAAATAAGCCTGCAGACAGACTTTCAAATGTAGGGGTGGACTCTGGGATAACTTCGACGTATGAGGCATTCGGGGAGTTGCCTAGATTAGTGAGAGGTGATCTCACACTTGACCGGATGGGCCTTCCGAGTGTTCGTAGAAGTAGGGTTAGATAGGTCGTTGGGTGTTTTGTGTCCTTTTCGCAGCATGAGTAATAAAGTCTCTTTTCCTTAAAAAAAAAAGTATGTTTTGGTGCGATGCAATGGTTTGGCAAACCAAATTTAGACGCAAAATGTCAGAATTAAGCTCTTTATGTTTTCAACCATAATGGAAATTGTTGCCAAATCTTTGAAAACAACTACATCGAGGATGAAGTGCAGCACTAATGATGCTTCTAAAGGCAGCTAAGCCATCAATCTACTTATCCTAAAAGGGCTAAGTATATCTTTTTTCCATCTCATTGTTGATGTCACATTTTTACATTTTCTATTGCTTCAAAAAAAGAGTCATTTCTCCAAAGTCAAAAAAGGTTTTAGTTGATTCTTAAATTTTCCATTCAAAAAAGTAACTTTTCGGAATTTAAGAAGCAAGGAGGGGGAAGGGAGATCTACTTTGAATTAATTGATCACAATTTTCTATTTATTTAAATTCCCAAATACCACTATTATTTCGTGATGGTAAAAACAAATGTCCCATATGAAATTACTACTTTGGACGACCTATACCTAAAGGCCAATGAAGTTAAACATTCTCTTTGAAATAGTCAGTGTTTTCTTTTTCTTTTTTTTTTAAAAAAAATCCCATATGCAGGGAAAGGATGCCACCTCTTAAATTTATTAGTGACAATAATTCGAAAAAAAAAAGAGGGATATAGACCTTACATCCAGTACATCAAAGAGACGAGAATAGAAATAAGAGCACTATTCCTTTGCAATAAATGAATGAAGAGTTGGTAAACCAATAATAGCTAGTTGTATAACCAATACTAAGCCATTGTTGACCTGTGATATCACAAAAATATCGTAAATAAGTAACATGTTATTTTTATTATCAGATAGTGACGGGATTTTTTGTATCAATGCAAGTTTAATTCCGATTTTACACCCGTTGGACTGCAAGTATACAGGTCGCAATTGTAGTACAAAATGTGTATCGGGTCGATCCCACGAGGAGCAATTTAAACAATTACTAAGCCCTTGTTCTCTCTATTATTTAGACTTACAATTAATTTGAGCAGAGAAAGTCTAATGCTGTAATCTACAAATCTGATATACAAATCTAGTTTAACAAATGCTGAATGCAAATAGAGAAATTTCACTTAAGGAAGATTCTAGGGATGTAGATTCCACTTATGGCATAAACTACACAAATGAATGGATTTACTTCTTGCTATTATTCTTGCTTAACCAGAGATTTATTTCCAAGATTACCAAGTCTCATTTTCATGATGAAATGGCCTAGAGCAATATAGATTTCCCTATTTTCATGGTGAAATACTACTACTACTCCGTTTTATTTCATGAAATGCTCAATAATCCACCTAAGTGTATCTCTATTTTCATGAACATACAACTCAAGCTCTACTCATGTGTTTCAATTGTTATTACCAATTCTCATTGAATAATAACACTATAAACGTGCTATTGGTGATCAATCAATAACAAGTATAACAGCTACACAAGTAGACAAGTTAATACAAGATATAACAAGTGTAAATCACATTCAATTAGTATTATTTAGCCATAAGTTTCATCTACTCCCTAGATAAAGGAGTTTAGCTACTCATGAATGATTTAACAATCAAACTCACAAGTTTATTAATGCAAAACATCATAAAGTACAAGTATGAGAAAGATAAAAGAAAGCTTAGCCAATTGAAGGTGAAGCTCTCCAATCCCTGCTATGTTTTTGCACAATATGATTATAAGTGAAACTCTCCAAAAAAATGCTTCTCCAAGTACTCCTATCTAGAGAAAAAATGTTACAAAATGAAAAACTAGCTACCTATGGTCATCCAGGCTTCTCCCCTGTGTTTCTACATAAAAGGTGGTAGAAATTCCATTCCTCTCACTTCATAATTTCCTCCACTCAGATTTTGTAAAAAGAAGTCAAAGATATGATGTTTCCTTTTGTCCACACTCATTTGGTTTTCTCTTTTGTTGCAGAAGCATGTGCCACCGATTTCTGTCCCTCAAAATAGCTGGAAAAGTTGTGAGAAAGGTAAAGAAAAACGGCTGTGCCACTTGCTGAAGAGAGAGACAGATCCGAGTCTTGGATCCGAGGGCTGAAAATGGATCCGAGCTCGGATTATAGGATCCGAGGACTTCCCTTGATGGATCCGAGGTCGGATCGTCCTGACCTCGGATACATCCGCCAGAAGTACAGACGAGGGGTCGGATCCCTCTTATACACACGGATCCGAGCTCGGATCCGTGTTGAGCAATTTTCCAGTTTTTCACTTCTTCCCTTTTTCTACATTTTTGCTCCCAATTTCTTGTATACTTTGTCCTCTGGATGACCCTGACATTTCTTTCAACTTGTGCATGAATTTCATACATCAATTACCTTCACAATTTCACAAAATTAACGCATTAATCCACTCATTTATCAATTTCTTAACCCTTAAACAATATTTAAGCAATTATCACCAAAAGAGTTCAAATATGGCTTTAATCTTCTCAAAACATACCAAAAATTCATGCCAAATTCGTACAAAATGTACGTTAAATATTCACTTATCAAATTCCCCCACACTTGAATCATTGCTTGTCCTCAAGCAATTTTACACAAAACTTACTTCAAATATTCAATAGAGATAGAGAAAACAATATGCGTACTCTTGTCAAATTTAATTCCTCAAAAACCTAGAAACCAATTATTATGCCATTTCTCAGATTACACTAAATACTCATAATATTCAATTAAATAAAAATAATTATGCCTATATTTTGACAAATTCAAATCAATTCTCTCATTCTATCCTAATTCCACAAATAAGTAAATCACATAGTCAAATTTATGGCCTTCCTCATCCCAAAACTTAACAATTTAGAGGGATTTATTCACATTTCATCTTATTTAAATAGTGAAAACGTCTTTTTACGCGAAAATCAACACTTTTAGGTGAAAATTCCCGGTTACTCAACATTTCACTCATTTAAATTGCTAATCATACTCTTAATTCCAATACCTTTTTACGCGAATGTCGACATTTGTAAATGCCAACCCCCGGTTACTCAGTATGTGAATCATTGGAGTAGAAGTTTAATAACATTTTTTTTAACAAGTAATTTTTTTTTCCCTCTAAGTATAATTAAAGGAAGAATTTGGCCTTATTTTTGACTATATCAATCACTTACCTATAAAATTACGTAAAAATGAGAAATATCATTAATCTTGCAAAATTCTAAGCATAATTTTTCTTATTTAACCAAATATACTTTTTAAAATGTAAAAATTCCTAATTGCATAATAATTCATTCCAAGTCAAATAAGAACTAAACTTTTCCAAGATACACATAGCATTTTATCCAATGGAAGAATTAGACACTTAAAATTTTAACATTTTGACCATTTAATTGGAAGAATTGCAATGAAATATTGGAAAATATTTTTAGAAAAATTTTGACAGAGTTTCCCCATAAAAATAGATGAAACTCCCTGCTAACAACCTCAATTTCACAAAAATTATCCTCATGACAATATCTCCAAATATAATTCCAACATTTTTAAGCTATAAACAACTAAAATCATGCATTTCAAGACACAATCACCCATAAGATAAAGTAATCCCTCCCCCACACTTAAAATCTACAATGTCCTCATTGTAGAGGAAGGTAAAAGAACTGAAACTTCCCTCAAATAGGTGGTGATGCAATTTGAAGCCTTTAATCATCACGATCATCCATTTTCTGTCCAAAATGAGACAACAAGGGTACCAAATACCATAAGTAGCACAAGATGATTCAACTAAAAGAAAATAAAATCTACAAGGTTGTCTTAACAAAAGAAAAGAAAAATAAATAAAGACATAAAAGATCAAATCCGCTAAGTAGTGTCATGGCTGCTCGGAACGAGGGTCTACTGCCTCCTCGGCTCCATGAGGACCCTGTGAGGTACCAATATGGCCCTCCTCCTGATGAGGTGTCGGAGTAGGGGACCGTCGGATATGGAAATGATCCTCGATCGCACGAAGGCGGCGATCATGTCGGTCGAGGCGCTCAGTCATCATCCGCTCCGTCTGGTCAATGCGCTCGACGACTCGCGTCTCCATACAGCAAATAGCATTGAGAAGCTCTTGCCACTTGGAGCGCGGGTGAGGAGGTGGTCGCGGAACCGGAGGAGGAAGAGTCTGCTGTGCCTCCGTCTCTTGAGTTTCCGCTTGTGATTCAGTGTGAGGCGGAGGCTGAGTGGAAGTCGATGCTTCTCCTGTGTCCCGGACCAAAGCAGCTCCAAAATCCGTAGAAATACCCAAAGATTTGAGTATCGAAGTATTTACCTCCTCGGCCGACCTAGTTACCACCGCTCTTTCGGTTCCAAGAGGAACCTTGAGCTTTTCAAAAACGAGGGATAGCAGTCGGGGAAATCCGAAGCAAGTCTCGCCGGCCCTCATGCGAGCTGTGGTCCGCATATAACTAATGATAATGCTGGGTAGAGGAATACCGGTCAACTGCCTACCCAATCCATGTATCATCTTATCCAGAAAATAGAGATCGCTATTTCGGATCTCCCGTTTACCACTCTTTTTCGGCACCACATTAAAGGCAAAAATATAGAAGATCAGGTGGTATCGATGCTCAAAGGAGTCGGCATATACCGTGAGTTTTTTCGAAGTTCCTCGCTCACGGTACTGACCCTTTAGACGCTCTACGGCTTCTCCCACTTGCCAAGGGTCTCGAGCTTTGAATTCCTTGGTCAGTTTGACATCTTCGCCTTCGTCTATTAGTTGAACGAAACGTCGCAGTGCATCTCGATTGAGAACCACTTTCCTGCCTCGAACCCACGATACGATGAGGTTGCCACTGTGGCTCTGCTTGTTCTCCATATTGGCGTAGAACTCCCGGACCAAGTTGGGGTAGTAGTACTTGGGCAACTGAAAGATGTTCTCCCATCCAAGTCGCTTGAATGCTGTCGAAATGTGGTAGTGCGCATCCACCTCCGGTGCCAAGTGTTTCTCAATAATGATCTCCTTGGCCAGGCCAGCTTCATACCACTCTTGGTTTTCGAGCGATGTGAATCGTGTGGTATCGTAATCTGGCGGTGGCTCATCAAGGCTAGTGGATGCGGTTTTCCGGCGAGACCGAGGTGGTGGCTCAGGCGAAGGAGATTCTTCCTCAGGCGACTCCTCATGCAGAGAAGGTGTATGTTCTTCATTTGACGATGGTATAGGAGTACGAATACGAGCCCTCCTTGTACGAGCCATAGCACCTATAAACAAGATGAGTATTTATTAGAAACGATAGAAACTCTCTCATACATGTTAAATAGGAATTTAAGAAAATTTCGGCAGAGTTTCCCCTTGAAAAAGGGCTAAACTCCCTGCCAAAATGTACCCAAAATTAAACAAATAAACTTCCTAACAATTCTCAAATCCAATTCCCACACTTAGAAAGGATATTAGCAGTAAAGAAATCATTTCATGCATATTAAGTGCAAACACTTTTAAATTATATCCATTTGCAAGAATGAACACTCAAACACTTGAGAATATCTCTAATCCAATTCATAACACTCGTTAACACTTAAGTTAACTACACATGAGTCCCAATTCATCCAAATACTAATTATTTCAAGTAAAAGTGGTTCAATGTGCTTAACTTGATCGGGAACACACACTTTTACCCAAATGGCTATTTTTCTAGTGATAGCATATCATTTTCAATTGGTATAACAGTGATTTATACCTCTCGGAACAAGTTCATATATTCAATGAAAGCAAAATTCACAAGTTTAAATCACTAAAATGCTCAAACCCAAACATTGAGAAGCAAATCTCAAAACTATCACCAAATCCATAATTCTCTCACAAATAAGCATGAAAATCATTATAACAGCTGATTTGAGCACAATGTAGTACAATTATATCAAGAATTTTCAACAATTAAGCTATTAGCAAAATATATTGAAAAACAAAAAATATACAAAAATGAGAGATATAAAATGTCACAGAAATTCGAAATTTGTTACCTCAGATAGATGGAGTGATGATGGAGGATGATAATGATGCAAAAATGGAGAACAACCAAGCCCAAATTCGACCTCAAATTGCAAGATTTCAATTCGGCCCTAATTTGCGTCTTGAAGATCAAAACCCCTCAATTGGATGTTTTTGATTCCAAATTGTTGAGGGTTAATGCTCACAAGAGGTTAGGGAAGGTTTTTATTGTGAAAAATTGGGAATTTTATGGATGAAATGGAAGATTGGAGGAAAGGGGATAGGGTTTCGGAGAGAGAGAGAAAAGAAATCTGGAAAATGAGGAACCGAGGCCTCGTTTCCCTTCTTATCGCGAACGGATCCGAGGTCGGATCCGTTCTGGAAGGCCTCGGATCCGACAGGGCTTGGATCAGTCTCAACAGAAACACAGACGAGCCCTCGGATCTATCTGGGTTGGAAACGATCCGTGCTCGGATCTATAGATCCGAGGTCGTATCTGTCTAGGTTTTTTTAGGATCCGAGCTCGGATCAATATTTCCCTGCACTTACTGCAGAAACTGCAATTTTTTTTTTCAAACTTTTTCTCCCTTTTCCGGCCAATTCCAAAACACACATTGGACAAACTTTTTATCAATTCTAACCTCCCACGCACATGCAATATACCTTAAACACAATATCCATCCTCTCAAAACACAACAAACACATTTACATTGAAAATCGAGGGGTGAGGTTCTTTGATCATTTTTGCATTTTTACATCAAAATGGCAATTTTGAGCATTAAATACACATCAAATGAATCCATGAACCTTTATAACCATGATATCACCAAAACTCACTTGAAATGCACAATGTATGTATAGGCATAGAAATTTTAAGCACTTAAAACACAATTTGGTAAGAAAAACTCCCTGCCAACATGTTCTTCAAGTGCACCTCCAAGATGGATGATAAAACTCCCGTATCTCCTACAAACAAGTGAAATACATCTAATTAGTTAATTAAATCACACCAAAATGTAAGAAACACATAAAAACACACAAATACACAATTATTATTGGGTTGCCTCCCAACAAGCGCTTTTGTTTATAGTCGTTGGCTCGACTCTCCTATAACTTCTTTAATTCTCCATTGCATTTCTTAAGGAGTAATTTACTCCTTTAGGAACCTTTTCTCTGGCCAAATAGGGCTTCAATCTTTGTCCATTTACTTTAAATGGAGAACCATTTTCTCCTTTTATTTCCACTGCTCCATACGGACATACTTGAGTTACTTCAAATGGTCCCGACCACCTTGACTTTAATTTTCCTGGAAATAACCTCAAGCGTGAGTTGAACAAAAGTACATGTTGCCCTACCTGAAATTTTTTAGGAATAATATGCTTGTCATGCCAATATTTGATCTTTTCTTTATAAATTTTGGCATTTTCATATGCATGTAGTCGGTGTTCCTCCAATTCACTTAGCTCAAGTAATCGCCTTTCTCCTGCAGAATTAAAATCCATGTTAATAGATTTAATTGCCCAATAAGCTTTGTGCTCAATCTCCACAGATAGGTGACAAGCTTTCCCATAGACTAAACGATACGGTGACATCCCTAGGGGTGTCTTAAATGCCGTTCGGTAAGCCCATAGTGTATCATCTAGCTTTGTAGCCCAATCCTTGCGTGATTTATTCACAGTTTTCTCCAAAATGAGCTTTATCTCTCTATTAGCTAGCTCTGCTTGTCCATTGGCTTGAGGATGATATGGAAGTGATGTCTTGTGCCTACAACCATATTTAAACAATAAGGAATCCAAATGTCTGTTACAAAAATGTTTCCCTTCATCACTTACTATGGCTTTGGGTATACCAAATCTACTGAAAATATTCTTTTTAAGGAATCTAAGTACAATCTTAGAGTCATTAGTAGGTGAAGCGATTGCTTCAACCCATTTAGAAACATAATCCACTGCTACTAAGATGTACTTATTATTAAAAGAACTAGGAAATGGTCCCATAAAATCAATACCCCATACATCAAATAACTCAACTTCCAAGAACGTAGTCAGGGGCATTTCATTTTTTCGAGATATATTTCCAGTTCTTTGGCATGAATCACAATTTTTAACATATTCCCTAGCATCTCGGTACATAGTTGGCCAATAAAATCCTGATTGCCATACCTTTGCCACAGTCTTTGAAGTACTGAAATGACCACCTGTTTCAAGGTTATGACAATGATATAAAACATTATGTACCTCATCTTCAGGAATACATCTATGTATCATATCATCGGCACAATGTCTGTATAGCAATGGTTCCTCCCAAAAGTAACTTTTGACATCATGTAAGAATTTCTTCTTTTGATGATAACTAAACCCCTTTTGAATCTCTCCACTAACCAAGTAGTTAGCAAAATCTACATACCATGGAGAATTTCTAAGTGCTAGGACAAACTCATCCGGAAAATTCTCTTGAATTGGAACCTGATCTTTGATTGGGATATATTCCAAACGTGATAAATGATCTGCAACTAGATTCTCCGATCCCTTTTTGTCTTTTATCTCTACATCAAATTCCTGCAATAAAAGAATCCACCGAATTAGTCTAGGTTTTGCATCCTTCTTATGCAGCAAATATTTAAGAGCTGAATGGTCCGTATATATAATAACTTTAGATCCTACTAAATAGGAGTCGTTGCATAATTGAGTTGTGCCTCATTTAGCAACTTGCTAGCATAGTAAATGACGTGCAATCGTCCTTCTTTCTTTTGTCCCAAAACTGCTCCAACCGCATAATCACTTGCATCACACATCAATTCAAATGGTAGTGACCAATCGGGTGAAGTTATAATTGGGGCCGAAATCAGTTCCTTCTTCAACCTTTCAAATGCAACCAAACAATTGTCATTAAATTGAAAAGGAGTATCTTTACATAATAAATCGCATAATGGCTTTACTATTTTAGAAAAATCTTTAATAAATCGTTTATAAAAGCCAGCATGTCCTAAAAAACTCCTTATCCCCTTGACATTGCTTGGGGGTGGCAATTTTTCGATAACTTCTATTTTGGCTTTATCCACCTCAATTCCCTTGGAGGAAATCTTGTGCCCTAAGACAATTCCTTCTTTTACCATAAAATGGCATTTCTCCCAATTTAATACAAGATTTGTTTCTTCGCATCTCTGCAAAATCAATTCCAAATTATGAAGACAATGGTCAAAAGATGAACCATACACAGAAAAATCATCCATAAATATCTCCATAATTTTCTCAATATAATCAGAAAAAATAGCCATCATGCATCGTTGAAAAGTTGCAGGAGCATTGCATAAACCAAATGGCATTCTTCTAAAGGCAAAAGTGCCATAAGGACATGTAAATGTGGTCTTCTCTTGATCCTCTGGAGCTATAGCTATTTGATTATATCCTGAAAAACCATCAAGAAAATAGTAAAATTCATATCCTGCTATTCGCTCCAATAATTGATCAAGAAATGGTAGGGGAAAATGATCTTTTCTTGTTACCGTATTTAACTTACGATAATCAATACACACTCTCCACCCTACCACAAGTCTAGATGGAATCAATTCATCATTTTTACCCACGATTGTAGTTATTCCACCTTTCTTTGGTACCACATGAATTGGATTAATCCAAACACTATCGGAGATAGGAAAGACTATACCTGCATCAAGCCACTTAAGAATTTCATTTCTTACCACCTCTTTCATGTTTGGATTGAGTCTTCTTTGTGTTTCCACCACTGGTTTGCAATTGTCCTCCAATAAAATGCGATGCATGCATATAGAAGGACTTATACCTTTAATGTCTGAAATTGTCCATCCAATTGCCTTCTTACGCTTCCTTAGAACTCTTAGCAACTTTGTACACTGCTCATCATCAAGGTCAGCACTAACAATTACAGGTAAAGTACTATTTTCTCCAAGAAATTCATACCTTAGATGAGTTGGAAGTGGCTTAAGCTCTAACCTTGGAGGTTCAATTTCTGAAGGTTGTGAAAACCCTTTTCCTTGGCCAAGACTTTCATACAAATTACTCCTTTTATAAGGTGCTTGAAAATCCAAGTACTTGGCCAATTCTTCAATTTCTTCACAAACATCTTCTTGCTTACCTAAACTCATTAAACAATGCTCAAGAGGATCTAAGTCAAGGTTGACTTGACTCATCTCTTGGGTTAGTTTATCAATTGTGCCAATAGAATAAGCATGATCGGTAAAAGAAGGGTATTTTTCCATTTCATTCAAATTAAATTCTACTTCTTCTTCACCTACTTGAAATTTAAGCTTGCCATTTTTTACATCAATAATAGTACCTGCCGTAGCTAGAAATGGTCTACCTAGAATAATTGGCATAGATATATTTTCTTCCATATCTAATACCACAAAATCCACTGGAATGATAAATTTTTGAACTTTTATCAATACATTCTCCAACACTCCCAATGGATATCTAATAGACCGATCCGCTAGTTGCAAAGTAATATTTGTGCGTTTAAGCTCATACAAACCCAATTGTCTAGCCACCGTTAAAGGAATTAATGATACACTAGCACCAAGATCACACAATGCTTTAGAAAAATTCACGTTACCTATGGTGCAAGGTATAGAAAAACTCCCTGGATCCTTCAACTTCGGTGGTAGCTTATTTTGAATAATTGCACTACATTCCTCCGTTAATGCTATTGTTTCGCAGTCTTCAAACTTTCTTTTTCTAGTCATGATTTCCTTGAGAAATTTCGCATAAGACGGAATCTGCAAAATAGCATCGGCAAAAGGAATGTTAATGTGCAATTGTTTGAAAAGTTTAACAAATTTTTCAAAATCTTTATCAAACTTATTTCGCTTTAATCTTTGTGGAAATGGAACCGCAGGAGGTATTGGAATGGTAGCGGAAGATGATGGTTGATTTTCTCTTGATTCCTCCCGGCTATTTTCTTCCACTATCGCCTCTTGGTTCCTCTGCTTTTCTTCTTGTTTTTCATTCTCATCTTTCTCAACTTCCATCACTGGAGGATCTTCTAATTGCTTACCACTACGAAGAGTAATGGCTTTCACATGCTCCTTAGGATTGACCTCTGTTTTGCTAGGTAATTCGCCTTGATTTCGATTATTCAACGAACTAGCAATTTGACCAATTTGGACCTCTACATTCCTGTACATTGTAGTGAGTTGGTCCAACCTTCCTTCTACTCGCTCAAATCTGTCTGAAGTAACTTTTGCGAGCTTTTCCACTGCCATCTCCCAACCAGGTTTAGTTTCAGCTTGTTGTTGCCTTGATTGAAATCCCGGTGGATTAGTTGGCCTTGGTTGATTTCCTTGATCCTTCCATCCAAAGTTTGGATGATTTCTCTACCCCGAATTGTAAGTATTTGAGTAGGGGTTATTTTGAGCATTACGATTGTAATTATTGACGAATTGTACCTGCTCAGAATCAACACACTCATTAGTATCATGTTCACCTCCACATATAGAACAACATGCTACATGTGCATTAGATGAACTTGGACCAACTCCACCTTGTCTACTTAGCAATTTCATCACATTATTCATTTGAGCACTCAGCATATTGAGAGTGTCCATTTCTATCATACCTGCGTGACGTCTTGTATTACCTCTCTCATTGGCCCATTGGTAATTATTTGCTGCCATTTCTTCTATCAAATTATGAGCTTCTTGGGGTGATTTACCCATTAAAGCTCCACCTGCAGCTGCATCGATCATAGTTTTAGTAGAAAAAACTAAACCATTATAGAAGGTTTGTATGATTAACCACTCCGGCAGTCCATGATGTGGACATTTCCGAAGCAAATCTCTAAACCTTTCCCACGCCTCATATAATGATTCACCTTCCAATTGGCTAAAACTAGTGATATCCATTCTAAGCTTAGCAGTCTTACCTGGTGGAAAATACTTATTTAAGAATGCTCTTGATAATTCATCCCATCCAGTGAAAGTATTAGGAGCATGAGAGTGTAGCCAAAGTTTGGCCTTATCTCTCAATGAAAATGGGAACAATCTTAGCCTTATAGCATCATCACTAACTCCATTCATTTTAATTGTATCATAAATTTCCAAGAATGTAGCTAAGTGTGTATTAGGATCTTCTACTGCATTACCTCCAAATTGAGATTGTTGAACCATTTGGATAAGTGATGGTTTAATCTCAAAGTTGTTAGCATTTACCGAAGGCCTTGCTATGCTGGTTTGAGATCCTTGTGTTCCCGGTAGAGCATAATCTCGTAGAACTCGCCTATTTGCTTCATTTTCTGCCATGTCTTCTTCAAATTATAATTCTATCAGGATATCTTCTATTGGCTGCCAAACCTCTTGTTCCTCTTGATGTGATGTACTCCTCCTTTTTCTGTGTAATGTTCTTTCAATTTCAGGATCGAAATGTGCAACTTCTCGATTTGATCGGTGCATACACTACAAACAAAAACAAGAGAAATTTTTCAGTTTTAATTCAACAACTTGAATAAAAAACAATGAAAAATATCTAAATTAATAGAGATGATTAGGCCCTAATATTGCCGCTCCCCGGCAACGGCGCCAAAAACTTGACGGGATTTTTTGTATCAATGCAAGTTTAATTCCGATTTTACACCCGTTGGACTGCAAGTATACAGGTCGCAATTGTAGTACAAAATGTGTATCGGGTCGATCCCACGGGGAGCAATTTAAACAATTACTAAGCCCTTGTTCTCTCTATTATTTAGACTTACAATTAATTTGAGCAGAGAAAGTCTAATGCTGTAATCTACAAATCTGATATACAAATCTAGTTTAACAAATGCTGAATGCAAATAGAGAAATTTCACTTAAGGAAGATTCTAGGGATGTAGATTCCACTTATGGCATAAACTACACAAATGAATGGATTTACTTCTTGCTATTATTCTTGCTTAACCAGAGATTTATTTCCAAGATTACCAAGTCTCATTTTCATGATGAAATGGCCTAGAACAATATAGATTTCCCTATTTTCATGGTGAAATACTACTACTACTCCGTTTTATTTCATGAAATGCTCAATAATCCACCTAAGTGTATCTCTATTTTCATGAACATACAACTCAAGATCTACTCATGTGTTTCAATTGTTATTACCAATTCTCATTGAATAATAACACTATAAACGTGCTATTGGTGATCAATCAATAACAAGTATAACAGCTACACAAGTAGACAAGTTAATACAAGATATAACAAGTGTAAATCACATTCAATTAGTATTATTTAGCCATAAGTTTCATCTACTCCCTAGATAAAGGAGTTTAGCTACTCATGAATGATTTAACAATCAAACTCACAAGTTTATTAATGCAAAACATCATAAAGTACAAGTATGAGAAAGAAAAAAGAAAGTTTAGCCAATTGAAGGTGAAGCTCTCCAATCCCTGCTATGTTTTTGCACAATATGATTATAAGTGAAACTCTCCAAAAAAATGCTTCTCCAAGTACTCCTATCTAGAGAAAAAATGTTACAAAATGAAAAACTAGCTACCTATGGTCATCCAGGCTTCTCCCCTGTGTTTCTACATAAAAGGTGGTAGAAATTCCATTCCTCTCACTTCATAATTTCCTCCACTCAGATTTTGTAAAAAGAAGTCAACGATATGATGTTTCCTTTTGTCCACACTCATTTGGTTTTCTCTTTTGTTGCAGAAGCATGTGCCACCGATTTCTGTCCCTCAAAATAGCTGGAAAAGTTGTGAGAAAGGTAAAGAAAAACGGTTGTGCCACTTGCTGAAGAGAGAGACAGATCCGAGCCTCGGATCCGAGGGCTGAAAATGGATCCGAGCTCGGATTATAGGATCCGAGGACTTCCCTTGATGGATCCGAGGTCGGATCGTCCTGACCTCGGATACACTCCGCCAGAAGTACAGACGAGGGGTCGGATCCCTCTTATACACACGGATCCGAGCTCGGATCCGTGTTGAGCAATTTTCCAGTTTTTCACTTCTTCCCTTTTTCTACATTTTTGCTCCCAATTTCTTGTATACTTTGTCCTCTGGATGACCCTGACATTTCTTTCAACTTGTGCATGAATTTCATACATCAATTACCTTCACAATTTCACAAAATTAACGCATTAATCCACTCATTTATCAATTTCTTAACCCTTAAACAATATTTAAGCAATTATCACCAAAAGAGTTCAAATATGGCTTTAATCTTCTCAAAACATACCAAAAATTCATGCCAAATTCGTACAAAATGTACGTTAAATATTCACTTATCAGATAGACCAATATTTATCCTGTGAATCTATGCTTAGTTGATCAGTAGTGGTATTAAGCACTTTGGTTCATCATTAATAGAAATAATTTAGAAGTTTGGACAATGACACGAGTATATGTTAAACAAAATTATTTAACAACTACAACAAATGCAAAAGAAAATAAGAAACTTGCATTGTATTAAACATGAAAAATAAAGGAAGAAATGAAAAGAAACTAACTTCGACAAAAGCATGAACTTTTTTACCTCTCTCTCTTTTTCAAGTGTAAGTGGATGGTGTCAAATTCGAGATCTCTCACTTACACTTCTTCCCTCATATCACCCAACTCATCCTAACTCCGATAAGCAGTGGCGGAGCTAGAAAAAATTTTCAGTAGAGCCAAAAATAACTTTAAAATTTTTTACCTACTTTTTTTCTAGTTTTTTTTAAAAAAAAATATTCACCAACAAGTACAAATGATGCATATATTCCATGAAAAACATAAAAAGATAAACTCAAAATTATTAATAACAATTTTATTTCAAAAAACAAACTAAACCATTTACAATTGCTCATGACAAGTTTTCATATTTTGATAACGGTTTACAACCTTTTCATTTTGAACTTCACAAAACATATTTTTCTCAATAAAAGTAACTAAACAATCATTCATCTAAGTGTCTTCTATTCTATTTTATAACCAATTTTTTACTTTATTCATAATTGAAAAAACCCTTTCTACGGTAACTGTAGTAATAGGTAAAATCAAAGGTAACTTTGGAAGCATAAAAATCAATGAATACACAAAACCCAAGAGGCACATTCGAAATTATATCAAATTTTTATGGGTATTATAGAAATTTAAGGGGGGCAATGGGGGCCCGTGCCCCAGTGCCCCCAATGTAAATCCGCCCCTGCCGATAAGAGTATGACCTTGTAATAATCTAAAGGGCCAAAAACTTCAGCGACCATCAAACTATTGCTTGCATCGACTTTTGAACATAAAATAATTTTTCATCATAAATTAGCTGCTAAACTAAATAATTAGTACACTCGTGGCCATTTCATTGATTATTGCTCTTAATCTACAAAATAATTAGAACATGTGTCCAAATGCTAGGGCATATCTGTCCACTATGGATATTTTTGTTAAAACACGGTTTGATTATTTTGTAGATTAAGACCAATAATCGACGAAATGATCACAAATGTGTGGGCTATTTAGTTTAATGATTAATTTGTGATGAAAATTATTTGATGGTTAAAAGTTTATGTAGGTAATAGTTTAATGGGCGTTGAGATTTTTTGCTCTAATTTGAAGATAATCGAACTTGTGAATTCATGAGTAAAAAAATTGAAAAGTCATATTAAAGCTAGTATACAATATAAATTGTTTAATTTTAACAATAACTTAATGGATAAAAATTATGAAATCTAGCAAGAGATATTTTAGAATTTCTAAGCAAATTAAAATTAAACTGTAAATTTGAAAAATTGAGATGACACAAAACTCATATTGCATAAATATAGGAATTTTTGAATCCAAAAAGAGAGCACGAGGGTTAACTAGAAAGAGTGAAAAAATAGTTGTACAGCTTGCATCCGATAATGTTAGATGATGTCGACGCTTTTTTTGACTTAAAAGCCAGACAGTTCAACCAGATGATCCAGGCTGAGTTTTAGAACATTGCAAATTAGTTACCAGTTGAAAATGATTCCATTCTGTAGAGGCTATATCTCTCTCTTTCTTTCAAACACTCTATTCCCATTTAAGAATTACAGTCACTGTTGAAGTGGAAAAATTGTTGCCATGGTCATCACCAGAAATTAGTAATTGGCCAAAATCTGCGACATAGTTACGCTGTTTATGATCAAGATTTAGTTAATGGTTGGAATTCATCTTCTGGTGCACTCAAAGTATAAATATGTTTGAAAATTTCAGTTTTATGTTGAATGTTGAACTATTAAAAGGTATTATAATGTATCATTGTCAGTGTGCTAGATATCAACTAGTATTATAACGTATCACTTCTATATGTTTAATCAGTTTCGGAGATTAAAACACTTATATTAGGAGGTTTATGCATTTCGTTAAGCTGTAGTGAACCTTAGTGCATTTTTTAATTGCATCCCGGTGTGTGAGCCTTACTAAGTTGTTAACGATCATGTGGATCAATGTTTATATAGCAATTCTCAAAAATATAGAAATAATAAGCATCTCACTTATGGAACCTATTAATGAATACGCAATATAGTTAAAAGACTATTGGTATGTGAAATGGACTAGTTTTAATTTTTTTTGGGAAAATCGTCATTTTAGTCTCTTAACTTTGTCACTAATACTGATTTGATCCTTCAAAGTTTTTTTATATGCAATTGGTCCTTAAAGAAAAATGTCTGTGCCAATAAAAGACCTGTTAGGCGGCACCACCCAAAACATCTTTTTTCTCGCCTAGACGGGAGGCCATTTAGGGGCATTTTAGGAAGAAGATATTGGGGCCTTTTTACTGACGAGATACCAGAAAAACAGCACCCTTAAATCTATGTTTTCAAATTCGGACCGGGTATCGACTTGATCGAGCTCAGGGGTCAGGAGTCAATGGGTTCAATCGGGGTCAATCGGGGTTGAAGCGGATGACGTCATAAATAAAAATTATTTAAAAATTAAAATATTATATGTAAAATACCTAAGAACATGTTAATATTAATAAAGATATATTCATATATATATATATATATTTGATGTTTCAAATATATTTAACAAGAAAATAAAAAGAAATTAGAACAATCAAGTAGCAATTTATATTATTTAATGAACATTAACAAGTTTAGAATTAAAATTATGGATTTAATTGAAAAATAACACCAAACTTTAAGACAACATTTATAAAGTATAAAATATTTGAGGTATATTAATAATTTTTAACAACCCAGGAGTCAAAACATAATATTAAAAATACTTTGACTTTTCAAAAAAAAAAAACCCGATTCTCTGATTTTTTCCGATCAAACCCGATTTTTGACCTGATCGGACAGTTAGGCGATTCCCTATTCTATCGGTCGAACCGGTGGTCCAGTCCGAGTTTAAAAACAGAGCATTAAATGGAGAAAATGCCTACTGGGCTGTAAGAGAGTTGACGTTATGCTGGTTGCTATTGAAGATCTAGGCAATGCAAAAACCTTTCGGGCGGTTGCAGAAGACGGCGCCTGATAAGTGACTAATTTACGTAATAATTGAATGATATTTTATGTTATTTTTAATCACTTTGGTTATATTATTGGAAGAAAATAAATCATTTTGGCTATAATTGGGGAAAAATGTCTTAATTGATTAAATGAGGTTTTTATCACTTTTTACTTGCATTTTGTGCATTTTTGACAGCTTTGATACATTTTTGTATTTTGGCTATAACTTGAGCTACAGTGATCGGATTGAGATGATTCTTAAACCAATTTGAAGATAAGAGATAGACCTACAACTTTGGTGAAGACATCGAAATCCAGTTCTAAGGTTTTTCAGGTCAAAAAGCCAAATTACAGTAGCCAATTTCTATTGGTCGAAGCTGAAACAGAGCATTGAGCAGTCAAGGGTATTTCAGTCATTTCTCAGCCTACACAAATCCAAATGAGGTGATTCTTGATGCATTGGAAAGCTAACTCAAAGAACTACAATTTTTATGTTTTGGTCAAGAGTTAAATCAGTTTCTATCATCAGGAAAAGTTCAGTTGAAGTTGAAGCAAAATCGGACCAGAGCCGGAAATTGAACAGAAATTACACAAAAAGTCACTGTAGCAATCTGGCCGGAATTTGGCCGGATTGTGGTTAGAAAAGGCTGCTCTCTACGCGGACAAGTTGTTTTCACCTTCAACAAGTCACATGTAATGCTAGACATGTGACAACCACTTTGCAGCTGTAAAAGGGAGGTGCAAACCTCATTTCTTGACCACCTTTATCTTTATATAGCAAAAACAATTGCAAGATTAGAGGAGAGACATACGGGAGAAGCTTGGAGTCTGCAGAAATGGAGCTCTTCCATTTTCTGAGTGTTAGATTAGTTTAGTATAGAGTAGTATAGCTCATCCACTCTTGTATATTGGCTAGATTATGATGAAGATGGAGATGAAGAAGGAGGAGTTGAAGCTCAAGTGACATGGGTTATCTCTTCTCCAACGCTTTATCTTTTGTATTGGATCCTTAAGTATGGTTAATATGCAAGTTCTGGATTTTGTGTTTATTGTCTTTAAAGTTTATGCCTTGGGTTTGGTTGAACTTTTTATAATTGTTAGTGTTCATTATTTGGTTATTTGAAGCTATTATTTGAGTAAGTTATTTAGCACTTTAGCTCTTTGAATCATGATTAATCTGGTACCATTAATTGTGATTATCTAAGGTGTTGTTTCTACAATGAAAATTGTGAATTAACACTGGTTCAAGAAGTGCTAAACATAGGGAGTACACTCACGAGAGTAGATGTGCACCTATGTGGTTTTAATGATTCATTTCATGTAATTTCATTGAAAAAATGAACTTGTAGCTAATTTCATAACCATGAGAATAGGTATGGATTGGTTATGAGTGTAATTGATTCACTACGAAAGTAGGATTCATATGCATAAGGAAATTACACCATAGCCAGCCAAGTTAGTAGTTTTCAATGATCCAAATATAGCACTTGCATGAGTAGTTAGGGATACCATAACCTAAGGAGCTTCCATTTGTTATTTTCTTGTATAAATTCAGTAGGTTTTATTTGTTATAATTCATTGATAGTCTAAATAATAGAAAAGCTTTAGTAGTACCGGTAATTGTTCAATCTTCCTCATGGAATCGACCCGATATATACCCTAAACTACTAGTTGACCTATATACTTGCAGTGAAACGGGTGTATTTTGGATTTTTTAACTTGTACGTATATCAAAACCCTGCCAGCGCCATTCTAGACAAAGGTTCTATGGGCCAAGGAACTTCCAACGAATATTAAATGGCGAGACCCAATTCTGAAAGTGATGAGGGGATCATACTTGGCTTTTTTGAAAAGGACTTGCCGAGCTATGAGATGTTGCCGATGATTGGGATGGTGGAGGGTCTTGGAGGGAGCTTCTCTTTGGTGTTGTTAGAGGAGGAGGAGGAATAGGGGGATACTATATTAAAGAGAGATTAAAGAATTGCAGAGATGCAGAGGAAGATGACGATGATAAACAAATACTTCTCCATTGTTTTTCCGCCACCAATACCAGTTCAAGATTTAAGATTAGAATTGGGACAACTTTCTAGTGGTCTATTTTATTAGTCTTGTCGTTGAGCGGAGGACAAGACAAATGGAAATAGACACCAACGGAAAATTGTAGCATCCAGTCCAATGACTCTAATTAATTCTCTGGCCTAGAGAACATGATTATGCCTAGAGAACATGACTGTATCTCGACTGAGATTCCTAACATCTATGACATGATCAACATAACAATGCAACAAGCTCAAAACAGAATTTCAGCTACTAAAACTACCATACCTTAGTCCTCATGTTAAATTTTACGATGAGTTTGGCCCTCTCTTCTCTCTAAAGCCAACAATGGTAGAGACAAAGCGACAGTTGTATTGCATACGTTTGTAGGCACGGCGGCGGAGCTTTTTCTTATCTTGCTTTGCAACCTTGGGAGTTTGACCTCTCACCTTAACGACACAAGCTAATGAATCACAAACAATCTTGTTCTGAAAATGCCCTAAATTATGCAATATTAGCAAACTATCTCACTAAAATACACCCTATCAATCTTGTTCCGAAAATGCCCTAAAGTGCCGCTAGTCTGGATGAGAAAAAAGATGTTTGGGGTGGCGCTGCCTATTAGGTCCTTTATTAGCATAAACATGTTACTTTAAGGACCAATTGCATATGCAAAAACTTTGAAAGATCAAATCGGCCTTAGTGAAAAAGTTTAGGAACTAAATTAGCGATTTTCCATTCTTTTTCTACAGATGAACAAAAACCATATGACTTCCTTTATGACTTCCTAGAGACATAGGCTAGGAATTTACTAGCACATGGTAACTTTACTTTTACACTTATAGACCTACATTTCACCAAACAAAAGAAAACTACTTTCTTGTTTCCCCACAAATTCGCTAAAGATACAGCTTCACTAAAAAAATACAAATATTAGGGGATCAAGATCAGACACTCTCCTTAAAAGTTATTCTTGTACCAGAAAACGCCCTTGCCGCCTTCATCTGGCTCAATATAAAGACACTCTTTTGCCTCCCTCCACATCGCTTTGTAGACGGGAGTGCCATCAAATTGGTAATACTCTCCCAGAATCGGTTTCATTGCTTCAGTTGCCTCTACTGCATAATAATGTGGCATTGCTGAAAAGAGATGATGAGCCACATGTGTGTCTGTGATGTTATGGAAAACCTTGTTCAAGATACCATAATCTCTATCAACGGTTGCCAGCGCGCCCCTCAGCCAATCCCACTCAGATGAATCATAGTGTGGCAATGAAGGGTGAATGTGCTGTAGATATGTGATCATAACACAAAAGCCATTCACAATCAGAAATGGTACTCCATATATGCAAACCAGCGTGGGTAGCCCTTTGGCCGATGCGAAGCCATAAAGCAGATAAGATGTTGCAATGACACCAACATCAGAAATGTAGATTTGAAGCCTCTCGTGATCATTGTAGATTGGGCCATAAGGATCATAATGGCATACGAAACGATCATATGATCTGCCTGAAACATTGAACACCAAGTACAGGGTGTTAGAAATATTTACCATCGTTAATTAATCATATTTGTTTATGCTACCTAATTAGTGGAGTTAGTGGAATAACTAGTGGGATTAGTGGAGTATCTAGTGGAGTTAGTGAAGTTGCTAGTGGAGTGAGTGGAGTTATTGGGATAGTTAGTGGAGTTAGTGGGATAGTTAGTAGAGTTGGTTTAAACTCTATAAATAGAGTAATTTCATGTTATAAGTTGTGTGAGTTTTACAAAGAAAGAAACATTTGTCCTTTGCTTCTCTTATTATTTGCCTCAATATTTGTATCAGTGGTATCAGAGCTAGGTTAGTGAGTGAAAACAAAAGTGAGTTGTGAGAATTGTAAATTACGATGGCCACCGATAATTTTGTGCAGCCAGCAATTCCTCGCTTTGATAGTCACTATGATCATTGGAGTATGCTAATGGAGAACTTCTTGAGATCCAAGGAGTATTGGCAGGTTGTCGAATCTGGAGTAGCAGAGCCAACAGCCGGAGAAATATTGTCAGAGGTGCAAAAAATGGAGTTGGAAGCATTGAAACTGAAAGATCTTAAAGCCAAAAATTATCTTTTTCAAGCTATTGATTGAGCCATTTTGGAGACAATTCTTAGCAAAGATACCTCCAAACAAATTTGGGACTCCACGAAGAAAAAGTATCAAGGAAATGCAAAGGCGAAGCGGGTGCAGCTTCAAGCTCTTCGGACCGAATTTGAGACTTTACGCATGAAATCAAGCGAATCAGTCACTGATTATTTCGCAAGAATGATGGCAATCGCTAACAAGATGAGGATCCATGGAGAAAATTTGAAGGACGCCACCATTGTCGAGAAGATTCTTCGATCAATGACAACAAAATTTAATTTTGTTGTATGCTGTATAGAGGAATCGAAAGATATTGATGCAATTTCAATTGATGAGTTGCAGAGTTCTTTGTTAGTTCATGAGCAAAAAATTAACCAGCAAGAGAAAGAGGAGCAAGCACTGGTGGCTTTAGGAGAAAGTCACTCAACATGGAGAGGAGGCAGAGGCAGAGGCAGAGGCAGAGGCAGAGGAAATAATGATCGTGGCAACCAACAACAACAATACCAGCACCAAGAAAATCAATTTCAAGGAAGAAGAAGAGGACGAGGAGGCTATCCATTAACAAATCAAAGGCCAAAGCCAGCAGACAAGTCCAATGTTGAATGCTACAAATGTCATAGATATGGCCATTATGAGTCCGAATGTCGAACTAATTTGAATAGACAAAATGGAGAAAGGACAAATTTTGCAGAAAAAGAAGAAGAAGTGTCTCTTTTGATGGTGTGCCACATGAGTGAAGAAACTCAACAAAACACGTGGTATTTAGACATCAGTTGCAGCAATCACATGTGTGGAGATAAGAAGGCATTCTCTGAATTGGACGAGTCATTCCGTAACACTGTCAAGTTTGGTGATAACTCTACAATTTCTGTTATGGGAAAAGGAAGGGTAATTATCCAAGCTAAAGAAATTCTTCTACCCACACTATTACTGATATTCTTTTTGTTCCAGACTTAAAGACAAATTTGCTTAGCGTGGGCCAGTTGCTCGAAAAAGGGTACGAGATTTCAATCAAAGATGGTGTATGTCAGATTCGAGATGCAAAGTTGGGGTTAATTGCTCAAGTTAAGATGACGGCAAATCGTATGTTCCCACTCTATTTGCAGAACTTGACTCATTCATGTTTCTCTACAAAATCGAAAGATGTGGCATGGTTATGGCATTTTCGTTATGGACATTTGAATTTTGGTGGACTGAAAACTTTGCAACAGAAAAATATGGTAGCTAGTTTACCTCAAATCACAACTCCTTCAGAAGTTTGTGAAGAGTGTGTTGTTGGCAAACAACATCGAGATAGCTTTCCAAAAGGAAAATCGTGGAGAGCAAAAAATGTCTTGGAGCTGGTTCACTCTGATCTATGCGGACCCATAAATCCGTCATCTAATGGTGGAAAACGTTATTTTATGACGTTTACTGATGATTACAGTCAAAAAACTTGGGTCTATTTTTTGCAGGAAAAATCTGAAGCATTTTTAACGTTCAAAAATTTCATGACTCTTGTCGAAAAGGAAGCAGGCAAATCCATAAAATTTTTTCGCAGTGATTGTGGTGGAGAGTATAATTCACAAGAATTTATAAATTTTTGTGAGGAGCATGGAATTCAGAAGCAACTTACAGCAGCTTATATGCCATAGCAGAATGGTGTTGCAGAGAGGAAGAATCGTACAATATTGAATATGGTGAGGAGCATTTTGACAAAAAGTGGTGTTCCAAAAAATTTTTGGCCTGAAGCTGTCAACTGGAGCGTTCATATATTGAACAGAAGTCCCACACTTGCTATTAAAAATATGACGCCTGAGGAAGCATGGAGCGGACGAAAACCAACAGTGGATCACTTCAAAATTTTTGGATGCATTGCCTATGCTCATGTTCCAGAGCAAAAGAGGACAAAGCTAGATAACAAGGGGGAGAAATGCATTTTTCTTGGTGTTAGTGATCAATCCAAAGCCTATAAGCTGTATAATCCTATCACCAAGAAAATTATCATCAGTCGAGATGTAATTTTTGATGAGGAAGATTTTTGGCCATGGAGCAGCAATATTATTAAACAACAAATACCTGCTGATTTTGATAGAGTTGACGAAGAAAATAGGCAGCAGTTGACAGAACAAATTCCACCAAATGGTCTAGATAATGTATCAAATTCCCAAATAGTAGCAGAAGATGAAGGACGGCCTCAACGTATTAGAAAAAGACCTGCATGGATGATTGATTATGAGGTAACTGGAATTGATCAATCTGAAGACCCACTTACATATTTTGCACTGTTTTCCAATTGTGATCCTACAGTTTTTGAAGAAGCTATCCAAGATTTGAAGTGGCAGAAGGCAATGGATGAAGAAATTGCAGCTATTGAACGAAATAACACTTGGGAGTTAACCAATCTTCCAGAAGGACAAAAATCTATAGGTGTCAAGTGGGTGTACAAGATGAAATTTAAGGAGAATGGAGAAGTTGACAAGTACAAGGCACGTCTGGTAGCTAAAGGCTATAAGCAAGAGTTTGGAGTGGATTATGGAGAAGTCTTTGCTCCAGTCGCAAGGCATGACACGATTAGGATGATGATAGCATTGGCAGCACAAAATTCATGGCCTATCTTCCAATTGGATGTGAAATCAGCATTTTTACATGGTGATTTACAGGAATAGGTATTTATTGATCAACCTCCTGGTTATGTGAAGGTTGGAAGTGAACATAAGGTATACAAACTCAAGAAAGCATTATACGGGTTAAAACAAGCTCCACGTGCTTGGTATAGTCGTATAGATGCTTATTTTTCTAAGGAGGGATTTAAAAAATGTCCATATGAGCATACACTTT
Organism: Coffea arabica; assembly: GCF_036785885.1. Taxonomy (NCBI): domain Eukaryota; kingdom Viridiplantae; phylum Streptophyta; class Magnoliopsida; order Gentianales; family Rubiaceae; genus Coffea; species Coffea arabica. Next base: position 6,655,910 of record NC_092310.1, read on the forward strand.
TCATAAAGATTGGAGATGGAGGTAAATTGCTGATTGTTTGCTTATATGTTGATGATCTTATTTTTACTGGGAATGATAGTGCCATGTTTGAGAAATTCAAGAAATCTATGATGGCTGAATTTGAAGTGGTGCAATCTGCTGATGGAATTTTTGTCTCTCAAAGAAAATATGTGCAAGAAATTCTGAACAGATTTCAAATGTCGAATTGTAATTATGTTAGTACGCCAGTTGAAGTGGGTTTAAAATTCATCAAAGAACCAGGAGGAAAGAGGGTTGATAGCACCCTTTACAAGCAAATTGTGGGAAGTTTGATGTATTTGACAGCAACTAGGCCTGATATTATGCATGCTGTAAGTCTTATTAGTAGATACATGGAAAGTCCAAGGGAGACACATCTTCTAGCTGCCAAGAGGATTCTTCGATACTTGCAGGGAACCATTGAGTATGGATTATTTCACAAGAATGGTGAAAAATCAGATTTGTTTGGTTTTACTGTCAGTGACTATGCAGGCGGTTCTGATGATAGAAAGAGTACGTCTGGATATGTGTTCATGATGGGTTCAGCAGCTATTTTATAGTGTTCAAAAAAGCAACCAATTGTTACGTTATCAATAACTGAAGCAGAGTATGTAGCTGCAACTGCCTATGCCTGTCAAGCAATTTGGTTAAGAAATATTCTTGAAGAGTTGCATTTTCAGCAAGAAGGAGCAACTACAATTTATTGTGACAATAGTTCTGCCATCAAACTCTCTAAAAATCCAGTTCTACATGGAAGAACCAAACACATAGATATGAGGTTTCATTTTCTAAGGGAGCTCACAAGGGATGAAATAATTGATTTTCTCTACTGCAAAAGTGAAGATCAGATTGCTGATATAATGACCAAGCCATTGAAGTTATCCACGTTTCAGAAATTAAGGAAGCTGCTTGGAGTCTGTGCAGTTAATAAATCATATTAAACTGAATGTTTGATAAACTTTCAGTTTAAGGGAGGGATTGTTAGAAATATTTACCGTTGTTAATTAATCATATTTGTTTATGCTATCTAATTAGTGGAGTTAGTGGAATAACTAGTGGGATTAGTGGAGTTAGTGGAGTTGCTAGTGGAGTGAGTGGAGTTATTGGGATAGTTAGTGGAGTTGGTTTAAACTCTATAAATAGAGTAATTTCATGTTATAAGTTGTGTGAGTTTTACAAAGAAAGAAACATTTTTCCTTTGCTTCTCTTATTATTTGCCTCAATATTTGTATCACAGGGGCCAACCCAGTGTAAGCGTGACGGCCAGAGTGATGACTCTACCCAAAGGGTTGTTCTGGTACTTGTAGTACCACACCATTTTGGATTCTGTCTTCGGCACAAAGAGTTCATCATGTTCAAGTGATTGAACATTTGAGTGGTGGCGGCGGTGGCTGTATTTCCACGAGAAGTAGGGGACCATAAGCGCGGAGTGGATGACAAGACCAACAGTGTCATCCACCCATTGGTAGTCGCTAAATGCATGGTGACCGCATTCGTGGCCAATCATCCAAACTCCAATGCAGATACAGCCCTGAAGAATCCAATAAATAGGCCAGGCAAGGTAGTTGTATGGAGAAGGAAGGAGATGGAAATAAGTTGTAGCAATGTAGTAGAACAGAAAGACCAAGATAAGGTCACGAACAAGATAGAAGAATGAGCGAAGGAACGATCTCTTAAAGCAGTGAGGTGGGATGGCTTTCTTGATATCACGGATAGTGAACGGAGGCTTCGAGTATGGGACTCGTTTGAGAGGTTTCTTCTTGCGTGCCTCCGGCTCCCATTTTTGGTACAGTGCTCTATCTGTTTGACTCAAGCAGATCACACGGACATTGTGGATGAATTTATAGCAGAAAAGCTTAAAGATTAAATATTTCTTAAGGATATTCTTTCTTAATTATAATGGAAGTAATTCTGTTATAGAACTGCAAAAAAGAAGGACACTTTTGATGGTTTTGTACCTGCTGAGAGTCGTGTTATGTTTTCTCATATTTATACTACTCTCGAATGAAACAAGGATAATGTGCTCCAAATCCTCTATCCCATTTCTGATTTAAATCTCCATCTTACTCTCTATTTTCTTTCCATGTGTAGTAACATACCAAAATAGAGTTGCAAGAAAATTTGAACATGACGGGAAAAAAAAAAGCGGGATAAAGATTGAAACAAGAAATATAAAAAAGGGGAAAAAGTAGGATAACAACTGAAACCAAATATGTGATAAAGGATTAAAAACTAGAAAACGACGCCTATCCTGTTAGTAGTTAACTAGTTATACATGAGCACTATAAGCCGCGGGACAAGTACACCAGGCTAATGTAACAACGTTTGGCATTTCAAGTGTAGAATGTCAAGGCAAATTTGGCTTTGACTTTAGCCTATAGCACGGGATTAGGGAAGAGAACCTGACAGTGATAATTTTCGATCATTACTGGCTGAAATATCTTACCGTCGAACAGGTTTTCATATATTCCTACCAATAGTACACACGTTTTCATGCCATGTAATGGTTTGTCAAGCCATATTTAAGTACACAAGTTAAAATATACAAAGAACGTATCTTGTAAATGATATTATGGTCGTAGATATACTTGTTTCAATTTGCAGAGTGCCCATGACTTCAAATTGGTTTTGCTGGTGTTATAGTAACTATCTTTTCTCTGCACACTAATTCAGCAATACCATACAAATTGACAACATATTCCAATATGTGCAGACGGCCCTAGATTAGACACCTGTCATTTTTTTTGTTTGCATATTAAATCAAGACTCAAAATTAGAAATTGTCATATTATTATCTAGTAGTGTTTTAATCAAGTTAGGGTATTAGTAATTCTATTTGGTTCAAGTTATGGTAGTTTTATTATTTAGGAATTAGTTTGAGAGCCTCGTTATGGTGTGTGATTAATATATTATTGTTGATATTTATTCCTCTTCTCCCACACATACTTGCATCATATACATTGATTTTATAAAATATATCTCCTTTATAATGTTTTTGTGAATTTTTTGGGTTCTACATTTGGTATCAGAGTCCTAGATTCGAGAAATTGATCCTAAGGTGCCTATAGACATTGAAGCATTGACCCAATTACAAGGGTTAATTGTTGGTGTTTTCTGTTGTCAGAGTTAGAGCATGAAAATTGCTGCGAAGAAATTAGTTGATCAAGTTAGACCACAAGGTTAGTTATGAAGTGCCTGGTTTGTGAGGATCAGACCACAAGATTGGTTAGATAATTGTCAGATTGATTGAAGATGTTACGACAGATATTGGAGAAGAATTCTGTCAGTTCAATTGTGATTATGAATAGCACAAAATGAATTGTTAACAAGTTGACATTAAATTGGACAACGAAAACAACCTATCCAAAAGCGTGGATTATTTTCGCAAGTGAAAAATCAGTTGAATGACGAGATAAATCTGTCCAAATGCGTTGAATATTGTAGCAACAAAAATTTTTAAAGATGAAAAATTCTGATAGGTTGCATTTTTGTCATTAAATTTATGATTATTTTTTCCTTGATTTTAGCCAAATGTTGAATTGATAGATTCTACTTATATTTAGTAATTGTATTGATTGTAGGGATCTGGAGCGAAAACGAGTTAAAAACGTGAGCTCCGTTTGGATTAGCTGTTTTTCACGGTGTTTTTGAAATATTTTATTGTATCAATGTAGTTGAAAAATTTTTACTGTAGATAAGGTTATTTTTTGCAATTTTGGCATTTTAAGGTTTTTTTCATGTTTTTGGTGTTTTTGAACTTTTTTTTATATTTTTTAGGTTGCTTTTTTTTTTGTGTTTTTGGTATTTTGAAGTTTTTTTTGGTATTTTTGAGATTATTTTTGTTTGTGTATTATTGTAATATTGTAGTTGAAAAACTTGTTTTCAAAAAATGATCAATCCAAACAGACCAATGATTTTTAACTGGATTTTTGTATAATTCGGCGTGGACGCATCAAAATCGAATTCTGCATGCACAGAGGTTCGGCATTTGGCATGTGATTTCCAAGCTTTAAATTGAAATTGCAAGAATCAAATGTTCCATCGAATGGAAGTCTTCTACTCCTACTAGGATATGAGTCAATTTATCTATTAGAACCATTAGAAATTTTCTTATTTAGGGAATAGGAGATATTGACTTGTTGTCAATATTGATTTCGCTTAGTATTAGTAGTTTAGTAGGAGTAGGAAACATAATAGCAGGAGGCATTATCGTTCCTTTAATCTTTTCTTTTCTCCGAGGGAGAGAATTAGTAGGAGAGTAGTACTAGTTTAGCAAAAGAGAAGAAACGTACGGATGAGGGACTATTGGCTTTCGTGATTTTTGAGACTTTGTTTCTGTCCCAAAAGACTAGTAGTTTAGGAGGAAGCAAAGAACCGAACGAAGAGTTTTTCTCTTCGTCTCTTCTTTTGCTTTTCTATCGTTGGACGTTCTTGCAACTTTTGTCAATGAAATTGCTTGGATTATTTCCAACTATGAGCAGCTAGTTTTTCATTCTAGTCAAGAAGTTATGGAGAATTTAGTTCATTTAAAATTATGAGATGGAATTGATTATATTTATTTCTTTTATTTTACTGGTATTCGTATGTTCTCTGATTTAATTTTTTTTATGGTTATTATTTTATTTGAATATCAAGGGCATTTGATATTTAATTTAATCTAATAATCTAAAACCAGTTAAAGCATTTAAATCCGTAATTGTTTAATTACTTTAAATTAGTGGTGACTGACATGATTGAATTTGTGTCAGGAGAACATATGAGCTAATTTAAAATGACCCTCGTAGTATGTTATTTGGTTAGAATAGGTTTTCTCTAATTTTTAAGACAATTGGGGAATTGAACTCTAAAGTCGTACTTAAGATTATTTCTTGATTAGAACGACTAATGGTCGTACTTTGATCACCGATACGGTAAAGAGAAGTTGATTGTCATCGCATGTTTGACAGTTATAAATTATTTATCAGTGAGTAAATGAAATTATCATTGCATCGATGATTAATTGAATGAACCATCTCCGAAGTTATTTCTTGACTAGAGATTATTCATTATTGATTTAATTTTTCTAAATTGTCATTTAATTTTTATTTTATTTTATTTATTTGAGTTGTTTAATTATCCTCAATTATATAAAAATCCCCTCCATACTCTAAACTCTAGAAGAAATGAATTTTCCTAATTCTTGTGGATTCGACCCTACTTATCACTATAGACAAAATGTACATTTTATTTGTGCAGATATTTATTATTGCACAGATTAGATACTTATCAATTTTTTTTTGAGTTCATCTTATTTTTATTTATATTTTTCTCTTTTTTTTGTTTTGCTAGTTTATGGCTACTAATATTCAGTATTTTGGTAATAGATTGGATTTTATTCTTAGGAGAGGTAATGAGACTCGTGTTTTTTCTAATGATCAATATTTAGATTCACTAACCTCTCATGTAGAAAATTTGGCTGTTGCAACTTGAGAAATTTGTCATGTCTCGAATCATCCAATCGACATATGCCCCATATTTCAAAAATGACTTGAGTGCCCCAATCAATATTTTTGAAAATTTTTCACCCTAATCTTGAACATGGTATGACCCTTATTCAAATGCATATAATCAAGAATGGTGGGATCGCTCCAACTTTAATTATGCAATAGAACCAATCAATTTTCAATATCAATATCAACAGTAAGAGTCTCAAGAACCATCATCCATATCAGGTATGTCTCTTGAAAAAATGATGAAATTACTAACTACTAATACATATCGATTTCAACAAGAGACACAAATGAAAATTAGAGAGATGGAGGATGGAATATGTCAACAACTATTATCCATATCAAGTATGTCTCTTAAAGAAATGATTGATTATTTTCAGCTGGAGATACAAATGAGAATTAGAAGGATGGAAGATCAAAGGCATCTATTTGCAGCTACAATGAGCCAATTGATTTCTCTAATTTGTGAAGAATTTCCCTCACAGACTATTATCGATCTTGAGAAAGATGAGAGTGCAATTACCTTGACATGTGACGAGAAGCTGCAAGAGTTCCAGGGAGAAGGATCTACAGATGCAGTTTAAAAGGAAGTTGAGAATGAAAAAATAAAAATCCAACCTCTAATCATTGAAGTGAATGAATCCAGTAAGCAATTCTCAAATATAGTGACACCTCCTCCATTCATTAGCCAACATTACCCTGACTCTTATTCTATAATTTCTACTAGTGCAATTGATTTTATTATACCAGAAATTTTTTAGTCTCATGGCAGGAATAAGTTAGGAGTTGTTATGGCCAAATATGTTGAATCAGTAAGTACACGTGATGGAGGAACGAGTGAAGAATTAAGTCACTGTTTAACTATTTGACGTCATCTACTAGTCAATGGAAGAAAGCAACTCGTGTGCATAAGGATCATTCTATTTACGAGAGTTATCAGAATTAAATAAAGAATGAAACACTAAAATGAGTTACACGATTTATCCTCTGTAAATAAATATGGCAATATCTAGCAAAAAAATTAAAGAAAGGCGCTACTTGGAAGGCAACTCAAGAATTTTTAATTTTAGTCATTTCATGTGTCTTGATTAATTCTTAGGTGCAATTTAAGTGATTGTGTTTCTTTGTATCAGGAAGTAGTTTACTGGAAGACGTGCTCAAGTTAGAATTGACTGTTGAATATTCCAATGTCTAACAGATTTTTTCAGGAGACTCTTCATGATTTTGGTGTGCCTCTGCTTTCTAGTCACGTGCTAAGAAAAAAATTTCACTATGCAATGTCCAAAAACTCCGAATCTTTATGACGTGCCCGCATCTTCTGGTAACGTATTAGGAAGAAATTTTCCAAATTCATGATCAGAAGACTCTTCCACTTTTTGATGTGCTTGCATCTTGTTTTAGCGAGAAGGGTAAAAAAAAAACAGAGAGAGAGAAGAATTTTCTTTTACCTTTTCCTTTCCTTTTCTTTTTCCATTTTCTTTTTCTCTCTTTTTTTTCTCTTTTTCTTTTTCTTTCTTTCTCCCTTCTTTCTTTCCTTTCTTTTTCTTTCTTTCTTTCTTTACTCTTCTCCGTCGCAAAAGCTCTATATTTTCAAGATGATGCAGAATCTAGCAGCATTCTTTCATCACGTAGGATTCAACCCACCTTTTGCTCCTGACTCGTAGCCATTTGTTATCTCCTTCACGTTTAGGGAAGTTTCGTTGTCCCTTTTACTTCATATTTTGTTCTTTATTTCTTATATTGGAGACAATGTAAGATTTAGGTGTGACGGAATAGTATATTAGAAGAGTACAAATATAGGTATTTTTGTTGAAATTTTTTGTTCGATTTTTTTTCGAATTTTATCCAATTTTTATCTATCTTTGTGCATATTTGTAGTTATCCCTAATAAAAGATGGTTAGATGTATCAAAATTTTCTATTACTAAGATTTTATGCTCTAAGGTGTCAAGTATGACGTGGTAAGGTCTAAGGGTTTCTCTTTGGTGAATAGTTGAGATTTTGTGATTTTTGCAATTTTTGGTTAACTTTTCTAAGCATTGTAAATATTTGTCTGGCATTTTTTGTGTAAATTGATTTAATTATTAATCTTAGTTCTCTATGTTTAGGAAATGAAGTGGGCTTGTGTGGTCTTTAAATTTAATTTGGTGCTTATTTATGAATAGTATTTGGTTATACTCCACTGGTTATTGTTGCCTAGTAACCGGGAATTTTCATCAAAAGTGTCGACTTTTGCATCAAAAAGTGGCGATAGCTATCAGTATGTGATGTTTAAGTGATGAAAGTTGATTAACTAGACTCCTTTATTTAGTAAATGTTGGAGTGCGCTGCTACAGACTTAAATGGCTAAGAACTAAGCATTTCCCCTGGAAAAAAATTAAGAAAAAAAAAGGATTTAAGTATGGGGAACATCTTTAAACAAAAAAAAAAAGAGTGTATATGAATATGAAAGTGTATGAATAATTTGTTGGCCAGCTGATCCATGGATTGTAATGTTGAAATTTTGATTAATAATCAAACCATTTGTTGACGGATGCTAGTTGAATATTTTATATTCTTAAATTAGTTAGTCGGGAATTGGAAGAGTCCATAGTTTTAAAAGCTAACCGGAGAAATATTTCTTAAAAATTAGCCGTAGTGAATCAACTATATTTATAACTAATCCATACCTGTTCTCATGGTTATGAAATTAGCTACAAGTTCATTTTTTCAATGAAATTACATGAAATGAATCACTCAAACCACATAGATGCACCTCTACTCTCGTGAGTGTACTCCCTATGTTTAGCACTTCTTAAACCAGTGTTAAATCTCAATTTTCATTGCAGAAATAATACCTTAGATAATCACAATTAATGGTACCAGATTAATCATGATTTAAAGAACTAAAGTGCTAAATAACTTGCTCAAATCATAGCAATCAAATAGCCAAATAATAAATACTAACAATAGTAGAAAGTTCAACCAAACCCAAGGCATAAACTTTAGAAGCACATAAATAACATAAAATCCAAAACTTGCATATTAACCATACTTAAGAATCCAATACAAAAGATAAAGAGTTCGAGAAGAGATAACCTATGTCACTTGAGCTTCAACTCCTCCTTCTTCATCTCCATCTTCATCCTAATCTAGCCAATATACAAAAATGGATGAACTAACTAGCTAAACTATCCTACACTAAGGAAATGAAAGAACTACATTTCTGCACTTCCAAGTTTTCTCCCGTATGTTTCTCCCTTCAATCTTGCAATTGTTTTGGCTATATAAAGATAAATGTGGTCAAGGAATGAGGTTTACACCTCCCTTTTACAGCTGCAAAGTGGTTGTCACATGTCTAGCCTTACATGTGACTTGTTGGAGGTGAAATCAAGTTGTCCGTGTAAAGAGCAGCCTTTTTTGACCACAATCCGGCCAGAAATTAATCCGGCCAAGTTCCGGTCGGATTGCTACAGTGACCTTTTTGTGCAATTTCAATTCAATTTTCAACTCTGCTCCGATTTTGCCTCAATTTTAACTGAACTTTTCTTGATGATAGAAGCTGATTTAACTCTTGACCAAAACATAAAACTTCTAGATCTTTGAGTTAACTTTCCAATGCATCAAGAATCACCTTATTTGGATTTGTGTAAGCTGAGAAATGACTAAAATACCCTTAACTGCTCACTGTCTTGTTTCAGCTTCGACCAATAGAAATTGTCTACTGTAATTCGGCTTTTTGACTTGGAAAACCTTAGAACTGGATTCGATGTCTTCACCAAAGTTGTAGGTCTATCTCTTATCTTCAAATTGGTTCAAGAATTATCTCAATTCGATCACTATACCTCAAGTTATAGCCGAAATACAAAAATATGTCAAAGCTGTCAAAATGCACAAAATACAAGTAAAAAGTGATAAAAACCTCATTCAATCACTTAAGAACATTTTTTACCAATTATAGCTAAAATGATTCATTTTCTTCCAATAATATAACCAAAATGACTAAAAATAACATAAAATGTCATTCAATTATTATATAAATTAGTCACTTATCAGTAGTTTGATAGCTACTAAATCATCAATAAGCTTATGCCCAGTGCTTCTTTCCTGTAAGGCCCATTTTCTTACTGGGTAGTTGGTCTTTGTTGAGACAGTTACACCAATCCCCATTTGAGGGTTGTCATTGTGCTTGTCTGTGGCATACCTTAATCTCATTATGCCTTCAGCCTTTTGCTGTTGCTGAGGAGTGTCCATCTGAACTCTTGTTTCTCCTGTGCTCATACTTGAAGCCATTATCGTAGCCTCCTCATATTCCAGCCATTCCTCCTGAGCTTTCTTCATTGTTTTCAATGGAGGGTGCTGGTTTCCACTGAATTCCTTCTCGTTTCTACTTTTCCAAATTTGCCACAGAATGTTGGCAGTTAGAGAGATGTGTTTATTGCCCTCGCTTCTGGATCTTGCCTCCATCACAGTAGTCCACCACCTGCAGAAGCATCCTTGCTGGTCTAGGATTCCTTCCCATTGTATTGGAGCTATCTTCCATACCTGCTTGACATAGCTGCAGTTACATGGCTGCAGTTGAGCAGCCCATGTTCTATCGTCTTCTTTTCCTCTCCACAAACTCTGCATGTTGGATCACCTTGTTTGGTCCTGTTGTTGATGAGTTGTCTTACTCGTAATGCCTGGTTTAGACATTTCCACAGGAAGATCTTCACCTTGTGCTTGACTTCGAGTTTCCATAGGTATTTCCAATTCTTTAGAGTTTGTTTGCTCCAGCTTGTAATGGTTTCCCCCTTGATCACTCGGTTGTGTTCCATCTTTCCTTCTATTTGTGCCTTATAAGCTGAGCTAACCGAGTAATTACCATCTGTGCTGAAGATCCAAAAGTTGCTATCCTTTCTACCTACTAAGCTTATAGGGATGCTTAGGATTCTTTCTGCCTCCTTGGTGCTGAAATTTCTGAAGACTAGTTGCCTATTCCATCTCTTCTGGATTATCATTTCTTCTACCTTTACCAGATTGCAACCTTGTGGCTTATGTGTGGTTATCTTTCCTTGGTGATTATCTGGGATCCAACTATCCTCCCAGATCTTTGTACTCTTTCCATTTCCAATTCTTCTCCTCATTCCTTTCTCTATCAACTGCCTAGCCCCCATCATTCCCTTCCAGATCCATGAAGCATTTCCTGGTACTTTGCACTTGAAGAGAGATTCCTTAGGATAATATCTGTCCTTTAGCACTTTACTAACTAGCAAGTTTGGTTGTGTGATTAACCTCCAAACTTGCTTTCCAAGCAGAGCTATATTGAACGCCTCCAAATCCTTGAATCCCAGTCCTCCAGCTTTCCTACCCAGAGACATTTTGCTCCATGAACTCGAATGCATTTTATTCTTCCCATTTGCCTCCTCCCACCAGTAGTTTGCCATTATGGAGTTTATTCCTTTGCATAGTTTTTTGGGTAGCTTGAAGCATGACATTGTGTATGTTGGCATAGCCAATGCTTCAGATTTGAGCATCACCTCCTTTCCTGCAGCACTTAGTAGTTTGTTATTCCATTTTTTTAGTCTCTGATGGATGCTGTATGTAATATACCCAAACAGTTGTTGCTTGGATTTAGTGACCACCATTGGAAGTCCCAAATATTTGCCTTGACTAACTATCTGAATATTTTCCAGTGCTTGATAGACTTCCATCTTTTCCTCCTGCTCCATGTTTTTGCTGAAGATGACTGAAGATTTCTCTAAGTTGATCAACTGGCCAGTTCCTCTTTCATACACATTCAACAGTCTTCTAAGTTATGTTGCATTCTGAGAGTCTGCTTTACAAAAAATCAAGAAATCATCTGCAACAATAGGTGAGTTAGTCTGGGTCCCTGTCTACTGATCTTCATTCCTACGAATTCCTGTCTAGCAGTTGCCTTTTGGAGTAAGTTGGAGAAACCTTCTGAGCATAAGAGGAATAGATAAGGTGATAGTGGATCACCCAGTCTAATTCCACCCTTTGGGGTAACACATATTCTCTGACTTCTCCATTGATAATGAAGGAATAAGAGGTTGTCAAAAGGCATTCCATAATCCAGTTCCTCTATTTGTCATTGAATGCCATTTTCTATATTACAGCTTCCAAGAACCTTCATTCAACCCTGTCATAAGCTTTTGACATGTATAATTTCACAGCCATAAACCCATCTTTCCCTATCCTTTTGTTTTTTAGATAATGCAAGAACTCATGGGAAATCATGATGTTGTCAAGGATTTGTCTCCTAGGGATAAAGGCTGACTGGTTTTTACTTATGCAGCAATGGAGCACCTGTTATAGTCTATTGGCTAGGACCTTAGCTATTATTTTATATACAGTCATGTACAAACTTATGGGCCTAAAATGATTAACAGATGTGGGGTTCAAGACTTTGGGGATGAGAGAGAAGATTGTATGGTTTACTGCTTTGATGAGATGGCCAGTGATGAAGAAGGTTTGGATAGCACTGACCGGTTCCCTTCCTAACTATGTTCCAGAATTTCTGGAAAAAAAAATGGGAGGCATACTATCTATCCCTGGGGCCTTTTCAGGATGCATAGAGAAGAGAGCATACCTGATTTCCTCTTCATTTACAGGTTTTGTTAAGCTAACATTCATACTACCTGAGATTGTGTGTGGTATACCATTCAGAACTTCCTCCATGTCCCTTGCTTCTGAGGTTTTGAATAGCTCCTTATAGTACTTGGCAATCTCAGCTGACGGGGTTGTGCTATACGTACAAGTTAAAATTCGATTTATATCCGTTTGACTGCAAGTATACAGGTCAAATTAGTAGTTTAGGGCATGTATCGGGTCGATCCCACGAGAAAGATTGAACAATTACCGATGTTACTAAATCTTTTCTATTATTTAGACTATCAATGAATATAAGAAATGAAATCTACTGAACTTATACAAAATAACAATTTAAAACTCCTTAGGTTATGATATCCCTAACTACTCATGCAAGTGTTGTATTTGGATCATTGAATACTACTATCTAGGCTAGTTATGGTGTAATTTCCTTATGCATATGAAACCCACTTTCGCAGTGAATCAACTATACTTATAACTAATCCATACTTATTCTCATGGTTATGAAATTAGCTACAAGTTCATTTCTTCAATGAAATTACATGAAATGAATACTAAAACCACAGAGGTGCACATCTACTCTCGTGAGTGTACCCCTATGTTTAGTACTTCTTAAACCAGTGTTAAATCTCAATTTTCATTGCAGAAACAACACCTTAGATAATCACAATTAATAGTACCAGATTAATCATGATTTAAAAAGCTAAAGTGCTAAATAACTTGCTCAAATCATAGCAATCAAATAGCCAAATAATAAACACTAACCAAGCTTTCTCCCGTATGTCCCTCCCCCAATCTTGCAATGGTTTTGGCTATATAAAGATGAAAGTGGTCAAGGAATGAGGCTTACACCTCCCTTTTACAGCTGCAAAGTGTTTGTCACATGTCTAGCATTACATATGATTTGTTGGAGGTGAAAACAAGCTGTCCGCGTAAAGAGCAGCCTTCTCTGACCACAATCCGGCCGGATTGCTACAGTGACCTTTTGTGCAATTTCTGTTCAATCTTCACTGCTGCTCCGATTTTCCCTCAATTTCAACTGAACTTTTCTTGATGATAAAAGTTGATTTAACCCTTGATCAAGACATAAAACTTGTAGCTTTTTGAGTCAGATTTCCAATGCATCAAGAATCACCTCATTTGAACTTGTGTAGGCTGAGAAATGACTGAAATACCGTTGACTGCTCAATGCCCTGTTTCAACTTCGACCAATAGAAATTAGCTACTATAATTCGATTTTTTGACCTGGAAAACCTTCAAATTGGATTTCGATGTCTTCACCAAAGTTGTAGGTCTATTTCTTATCTTCAAATTATAGCCAAAATATTAAAATGTGTCAAAACTGTCAAAATGCACAAAATGTAAGTAAAAAGTGATAAAAATCTCTTTTAATCACTTAAGAACATTTTTCCCTAATTATAGCCAAAATGATTCATTTTCTTCCAATAATATAACCAAAGTGACTAAAAATAACAAAAAATATCATTCAAATATAACATAAATTAGTCACTTATCAAATTTTGCCACACTTGAATCATTGCTTGTCCTCAAGCAATCCACACATAATCAACCACAATGGTTCAAGAGGTGAAACAATATATGCACTTTTTCCAACTTAATTCCTCATGACTTGGAAAACAATCATTATACAATTGTTCAATTTACACTAAGTACTCATAATATCAAATAAAGGAAAGATAATTATGCCCTAAATTCAACAAGTTAAACTTAATCTGCCACCCTAACCTAATTTCACAAATAAGCAACTCACATAGTCAATTTATAGCCTTCCTCCTCCTATAATCATCTTTTTCTCAAAATTTTTAACTAAGAGGGGTTTATTTACACTTAATTTTGTTTACTTAAATAGTGAAAATGTCTTTTTACGCGAAAATCGACACTTTTAGGTGAAGATCTCCGGTTACTCAACATTTCACTTATTTAAATTACTATACATACTCTTAATTCAAGTACCTTTTTACGCGAATGTTGACATTTGTAGATGCCAACCCCCGGTTATTTAGTACAAGAATCATTGAAATAGAAGAAAAACTCTTATTCTCTTTTTTTTTCTTTTTCTTTTCATTTTTTTTCTTTTTCGAAAATAAAGGACAATAAATAGATATTCCCTCTTAGAAAATATATAAGAATAATCAAAGGAGGAGTATAGCCTTTATTAACTATATCAATCACTTACTTGCAAAATTAAGTACAAAAGAGAAATCTTATTAATCAAGCAAAATTATAGGCATAATTTTCCCTACTTTACCAAAATATACTTTCTAAAATGCAAAAATCCTAATTGCATAATAATCATTTCCAAGTCAAATGAGAAATAAATCTTCCAAAATACATATAACGTTTCAACAAATGGAAAAATTAGACGTTTAAAGTTGGAACAAATTGGCCCTTTTTAAATAAAAGTGCAAAAGTTTGAGAAATATTTGGGTTATAGTGAAATATTGGATAAGATTTTAGAAAAATTTTGACAGAGTTTCCCCTTATAAATGGATGAAATTCCCTGCCAACAAACCCACTTTCAAGCAAATTATCCATATGGCAATATTTCTAAGCACAATTCCAACATTTCTCATGCATTTAAGTCCTCAAAATATCATCACATGACACGTGAATGCAAGTTCAAATATTTCCTCCCCCACACTTAAACTTCACATTGTCCTCAATGTGAGAAAAGAAAAATAAATAAAGAGTAAAAGAAAATACTCCTCTTATGACTTGCGCGAGTGGAATCCATGGCAATGTGATGAATTTCCAACCTTAATTGAGAAAGAATGGAGAGTTCAATTATTGCACCCTGAAAAAGACAAAATCAACTTCTTAAAAATAAAAGGTTGCAATCAGCAAGAAGAAAAAATGCAATTCGAGGAAAAAGAAAAAATGATCAAGCATCCATACAATGTTCAAGGAATAAAAACATGAAATAAGCTAATCTTTGCTAATCAAATATATGCATTAGATTCCAAAGCAAAGGGAAGCTAATTTCACAAAATAAGTACACCATCATGAACAAAGTAATTTCCATTTATACATTTTGTTATCAATGATCAAGTTCTCTCAAGTACAAAAGTAATCTCAAAATGGAGGCAAATACACCAAACCAAAATATAAATGACCTTCGTGAGAATTCATGAAATACTAAAAACCATTGAACCACAAAGATTATAAGTGCATTTATGAATTTCACCAATTAAGGCCATCTTCAATTCACCACTTCTTTTAGAATTACCTAAGAATTCAAGAAATCATTCAACCAAGCACATTTTCATTCATTAGGTAATCTAGATTACTCACATGAATATCAAAAACTCCCACTAAACTAATTAAAATGCTACATTGGCCACTTAATATGCAACTTTGTCACCAAGCCAAATTAAGCATAAAACTAGCAAGAATTCACCAAATAAATACAATAAATACAAATCACAAAATTTATTTATCACTAACAATCACAAATAGCATTAATAAGTTCAAATAAATATACCTAACTTCACATGTTAAAAATTGCCTAAAAATAGAAAATATTTAATCATGGCAAAGTTCAAATGACAAGGTTAGGTGAAGATTTGTTATCTCAAAATGGGTTGGTGATGTTTAGTAATGAACATGATGTGAAAACCTCCAAAAAACACACCCCCATTCGGCCTCAATTGAGTGATTCAAGAAGGTACAACCCTAACTAATCGTAAGGTTGAAACCACTTTAGAGTTGTTTTTGAAAAAATATGAACTATGAAGTTCACTCTAGAGGATGGGAGAAAATGATTTGGTGAAGGTTATTTGAAAAATAAATGGTGAAAAGTGGTGTTTTAGTGAGTGGTGTGTGTTTGAAGTGTTAGTGTGTGAGTGGGGTTGAAAAAAAAGGCAGGAAAATTGTGAGAAATCCGTTCACGAATTCCTCTTATGCTGGTTACTATTCATATCCAGCCGGAAATTGGAGGGATTCGTGGAAGGATTGCTGGAGGCATTCGTGGCAGAAACTTCTTCTTTTTTCTTTTAACTATCCGGCCAGTTTTTGGCCGAATTTCCGGCCGAATTTAAGGCCAGATACTGTTCATATGAACAGTTTTTTTTTTGGTATCCGGCCAGTTTTTGGCCAGATTTCAGGTCGGATTCTGGCCAGAATGTCCGAAAAAATTTTTCTTTCTCCCCTGACCATCTGGCCTTCAACCCGGCCAATATTTGGCCAGATTTATGGCCGGATTTGCTGCAAAAAAATCTGGTTTCTGCAGTTTTTCCTCCAAATTTGCTTGGACAACCTTCCACATTCTACCGGTATCCACTTGCTTTCATGTTCTTTGAATGAAATCCAAATTTAACATGATCATGCAGGAATATAACTTTAACATGAAACACTTTAAATGCATGAAATGCAGCAATTGAACATGAAAACTCCCTTTTTGCCTCAATATAGACACTTTTGTAATTGAGATTATTTGCATGAACCCTTACCATTACCACCTACAAAACACACAAAAACGCTAGTTAAACAACTAAAACCTACTTAAAATAAGAAATCGTTGGGTTGTTTTGCAACTAACGCTTCTTTATAGTCATTAGCTTGACTATTTCACCTCATTTTTCAAGGATGTTTAGGTAAAGAATAATCCACCATTTTAGGTCGTGGTAGATCATTGTAAGGTGACTTTATAGCAAAATCCATATGATCTAATGATGTAAGAAATGGAAGTGACTTACCTATCCCAAGTGTTTCATAGATATTACCTTGAATATGCACCACTTGAGAACTCACCAAAAGAAATGCAATGAGGATATCTTGGGCAACAATACCTTTAGAACCTATATTTTCAATACACTCCTGATCAAGAGGGGTGAAAAATGAGTCATTAAAACTCACTTCTTGAGGTTCAAGGTTAGTTCCAAGGATATTATCATGTGAAATGGCCATTTGCTCATTGAAACACAATTGAGATTCATCATTTTCATCAAAATGCAATCCATTTTTACATACAACATTCCCACCATTCATGCTAGGATCATTTTGCAAATTATTAAAAGAAATAACTTCACACAATGCATTCAATTGCTTATTTATTCTACCAAAGTGAGAAGTTAATTCATCTATTCTTTCCTCAATCCTATCAAAATGGTCGAAAGTCACATTAGATAATTTTTCTATAGCTAACTCCCAAGATGGCTTAGAATCATTAGCTATCCTTTCTATTACCAACTCCCATGATAGTTTTGATTCATATTGGACACATTTAAATTGGTAATCGTAAAAATTTGAAGAATTACTATAAGTACATTGATTATCCCAACCATAAGCAGGACAATTGCTCCAATTAGCACTATATTGCTCAAAACAAGGATTGTAATGCTCTAATTCATCATAATAATCCACATTTTGTGCTTGCATACTTGTATTAGTAGCATGATAACCTCCACACAAGTCACAAATCACACGATAAGAGTTAAAAGTATTAGCACTCCTCCTTTGCTCAATTTCATGCCCAATTGTGTCCTTTTGAACTTGTAACATAATAACATCAAATTTTGCCTTTAAACACTTCAAACTATCTTCAAAACACATGCCTTCAGTAATTTCTTAGTTACCTCTATTGAAGGAGTTTTGTGACAGCCCCACCTCACCCTAAGGCGAACCAAAGGGTTCGGCAGACCACCTGCCCAACTCCCGCCAGGACTCAGTCATACCTCCATTAAAACCGGAAAAAAACTACAAGAATCAAAACGAAATGGAAGGGCCGCCGCCATGCAGGATCCAACCAAAAACAAGTAAACTTTGTTTGCCATGAAAGAATGTACATTCCCGAATACATATGTTACATAAACATGAGGAAACACTTTAAAATATACATATTAGTAAGTTTACAAATCCGAAATGAAACATTGTATTAAGATACATTTAGGGTTTCCAAATTGTCAAGGAGCTATACCAAAAGAACAAAAGAATTTCTAACTAGCTCAACTCATTCCTCAAAACATTGAAGTTCCAAAAGATGGTTCCCTGTAAGGAAAACAAGGATAACGGAACGAGGTGAGCTAAAAGCTCAATGAGGTACCAACGGTATAAACAGTAGAATCAGTAGAATTCATGAGAAAGCACTTTGGAGGCACATATTCACATCAAATACGAGAAATGAATGAACATCACGATGTAAAGGATACATGTGGCTCTCAGGAGCCAAATCCCCGTTGCTATACTTGATCCAGCCTCGTTGACCCTCCGTCAATGTTCAAATAGAGGAATTAGTCCAGTAGAACACAACTTTAATGCCAAAACCCCGTTCACCAAACATATCCCTTATCGGGCCTGAATGCCAAACAGGAATAGGAATGGTAATACTCGAGTATACCGGAATAAAAAGTCTCAATACCCAAAGATTCCCCAGGAACAGGTACCCATGGATTGTCAATTTTTTGTTCTTTTCCTTGATTTTCTGGTCAAAAATTTCGGCCCCTTGAAGAAGATATTTAGGACTAATTTTGCTGAAATAAAAGTGAGAAGATTAAGGTAATAAAGTAGTGTTCAAGTGGTACACTCATTCGGTAACAAACGGTACCTGTCGGTTCAACCCATTTTTCCTTATTTCACGCGTACTAGGGTTTTCACTTATAATTCACTAACTTATTATTATCACTTCTAATCACATACTTAATATCATTTAAAACTCACTCTTAATCACCAAATTTGATCCACTCTCCGTACCGGATAATCACACTACGGATAGGCGTAAAAATATTAGTTTACCCTAACGATGAATGCAAAAGGAAAAACTCTTAATTTTATTCTTTATTCTAAACATTAGAGATGTAAATGAGTAGTATAGCTATTATAAGGGAATAAAAATCAAATAAAAAGGAATTTTAAGAAAATATGAGGGATTTTACAATTCCAGTGATTATAATTAGGGTTTTGATTCAAAATGAGAGATTTAAGAAAACCGGTTTGTCACAAGTAAATTAGGGTTTTTGTTTAGACTTTAGGGTTTCTAGAATTTAGGGTTTTCTCTTTTTTTTTTTTTTTACAAAACAATGTCTTAAATAAAGAAATCGTAATATCCTCTTGGAGACTAACAACAATAGTATCCTAAAAGTTAGGGTATCACAATCTTCCCTCCTTCAAAGAATTTCGTTCTCAAAATTTCAACTTGCACTAATCAGATCAAACAATCCTCGAAAGCAGTCAAGTACTAAGAATCTCCAATCCTATTTATCACTTAGCTACGAGCCACCGGTAGCTAAGCAAGTAACCAAATAGAACATGCAAAAGGGCTCGGTTCAACCAACTAGTTCTGAGTTGGAAATAAAGTTTCAGATATTCGAAAAATTCAGAACATGGCTTAGCCTATACCCAGCAATTCACATTCTCAAACAGTCACCGAATTGAAGTCCACAAATAGGTCATATTACTCATGCGTAAAACCAAATCAGGTCCATTACGTGTACGTAAGAGCACACTCGCCAAAACAAGTTCAAGTCCCGAATGAGCTCATCTTAGTCGGTCTCAGACAGGTCAAGTATTGCAAATCCCTTTGATTAATCCAATGACTAGGTTAAATGTTAGAATCATCCACGCCTTAACCTTTGTCATCAAAACTCACCTCAAATGCAATCAAGATATAGACCCTTATTCTAGCGCTCTCCACTATGTGGTACCCAAGTACAAGAATCCACAATAAGACAATTCACAACTCGAGCCGGCCGGTCCCAAGAGTAAATCATTCATATTAGAGATTCCTACCTAGCATACCTAACTATTGTCCCCAAAGTACCATGATAAAGGTTTAAACCTAGAACGTTTCATGATTCGTAACTTGTGCTCAAAAGAGTCCTTAATCCTTTACACCCATTCACGAAATTAGGACCATAACACCACTTGGCCCAAGCTCACTCCGCGCAGAGACCACGCGAAGTGGCTCTGATACCACCTGTGACAGCCCCACCTCACCCTAAGGCGAACCAAAGGGTTCGGCGGACCGCCTGCCCAACTCCCGCTGGGACTCAGTCATACCTCCATCAAAACCGGAATAAAACTACAAGAATCAAAACGAAATGGAAGGGCTACCGCCATGCAGGATCCAACCAAAAACAAGTAAACTTTGTTTGCCATGAAAGAATGTACATTCCCGAATACATATGTTACATAAACATGAGGAAACACTTTAAAATATACATATTAGTAAGTTTACAAATCCCAAAGGAAACATTGTATTAAGATACATTTAGGGTTTCCAAATTGTCAAGGAGCTATACCAAAAGAACAAAAGAATTTCTAACTAGCTCAACTCATTCCTCAAAACATTGAAGTTCCAAAAGATGGTTCCCTATAAGGAAAACAAGGATAACGGAATGGGGTAAGCTAAAAGCTCAATGAGGTACCAACGGTATAAACAGTAGAATCAGTAGAATTCATGAGAAAGCACTTTGGAGGCACATATTCACATCAAATATGAGAAATGAATGAACATCACGATGTAAAGGATACAGGTGGCTCTCAAGAGCCAAATCCCCGTTGCTATACTTGATCCAGCCTCGTTGGCCCTCCTTCAACGTTCAAATAGAGGAACTAGCCCAGTAGAACACCACTTTAATGCCAAAACCCCGTTCACCAAACATACCCCTTACCGGACCCGAACACCAAACAGGAACAGGAATGGTAATACTCGAGTATACCGGAATCAAGAGTCTCAATATCCAAAAATTCCCTAGAAACAGGTACCCATGGATTGTCAATTTTTTGTTCTTTTCCTTGATTTTCTGGTCAAATATTTTTGCCCCTTGAAGAAGATATTTAGGACCAATTTTGCTGAAATAAAAGTGAGAAGATTAAGGTAATAAAGTAGTGTTCAAGTGGTGCACTCATTTGGTAACACACGGTACCCGTCAGTTCAACCCATTTTTCCTTATTTCGCGCGTACTAGGGTTTTCACTTATAATTCACTAACTTATTATTATCACTTCTAATCACATACTTAATATCATCTAAAACTCACTCTTAATCACCAAATTTGATCCACTCTCCGTACCGGATAGTCACACTACGGATAGGCGTAAAAATCTTAGTTTACCCTAACGATGAATGCAAAAGAGAAAACACTTAATTTTATTCTTTATTCTAAATATTGGAGATGTAAATGAGTAGTATAGCTATTATAAGGGAATAAATGCCAAATAAAAAGGAATTTTAAGAAAATATGAGGGATTTTACAATTCCAGTGATTATAATTAGGGTTTTGATTCAAAATGAGAGATTTAAGAAAACCGGTTTGTCACAAGTAAATTAGGGTTTTTGTTTAGACTTTAGAGTTTCTAGAATTTAGGGTTTTCTCTTTTTTTTTTAAAAAAAAACAATGTTTTAAATAAAGAAATCGTAATATCCTCTTGGAGACTAACAACAATAGTATCCTAAAAGTTAGGGTATCACAAGTTTTGCACTTGATAACCATCCATTGCCAATCTTCCACTTCTCAAGCATTGTCCTCCAAACTGACCTTCCCTTCTCATTACCTAAAATTGCTTTTAAACAACTTAAGAGCAAAATTAGTAAGAAGAATAGGTGATAAAATACATACACACATAAAACACAAAAATAAAAGAAAATGACATTCAAGACTGACTCAACAAACTAGACACAATTAACACACACTAGATAACTAATAAAATGTCCAAACTAATAAAGTTGCTTTTCACATCGATATTGCCAAATCTTTCCCGGCAACGGCGCCAAAAATTTGACGGGGTTTTGCTATACGTACAAGTTAAAATCCGATTTACACCCGTTTGACTGCAAGTATACAGGTCAAATTAGTAGTTTAGGGTGTGTATCGGGTCGATCCCACGAGGAAGATTGAACAATTACCGGTGTTACTAAAGCTTCTCTATTATTTAGACTATCAATGAAATATAAGAAATGAAATCTACTGAACTTATGCAAAATAACAATTTAAAACTCCTTAGGTTATGGTATCCCTAACTACTCATGCAAGTGCTGTATTCGGATCATTGAGTACTACTATCTAGGCTAGTTATGGTGTAATTTCCTTATGCATATGAAACCTACTTTCGTAGTGAATCCACTATACTTATAACTAATCCATACCTATTCTCATGGTTATGAAATTAGCTACAAGTTCATTTTTTCAATGAAATTACATGAAATGAATCACTAAAACCACATAAGTGCACCTCTACTCTCGTGAGTGTACTCCCTATGTTTAGCACTTCTTAAACCAGTGTTAAATCTCAATTTTCATTGCAGAAACAACACCTTAGATAATCACAATTAATGGTACCAGATTAATCATGATTTAAAGAGGTAAAGTGCTAAATAACTTGCTCAAATCATAGCAATCAAATAGCCAAATAATAAACACTAATAATATAGAAAGTTCAACCAAACCCAAGGCATAAACTTTAGAAGCACATAATAAACATGAAATCCAGAACTTGTATATTAACTAAACTTAGAATCAAGTACAAAAAATAAAGAGTTGGAGAAGAGATAACCCTTGTCACATGAGCTTCAACTCCTCCTTCTTCATCTCCATCTTCATCCTAATCTAATCAATATACAAGAGTGGATGAGCTATACTACTCTATATGAAACTAACCTAACACTCAGAAAATGGAAGAACTACATCTCTGCACTCCCAAACTTTCTCCTGTATGTCCCTCCCCCAATCTTGCAATGGCTTTGGCTACATAAAGATAAAAGTGGTCAAGGAATGAGGCTTACACCTCCCTTTTACAGCTGCAAAGTGTTTGTCACTTGTCTAGCATTACATGTGACTTGTTGGAGGTGAAAACAAGCTGTCTGCGTAGAGAGCAGCCTTCTCTGACCACAATCAGGCCATAAATCAAGCCAAATTCCCGCCGGATTGCTACAGTGACCTTTTGTGCAATTTTTGTTCAATCTTCACTGCTGCTCCAATTTTTCCTCAACTTCAACTAAACTTTACTTGATGCTAAAAGCTGATTTGACTCTTGATCAAAACATAAAACTTGTAACTCTTTGAGTTAGCTTTCCAATGCATCAAGAATCACCTCATTTGAACTTGTGTAGGCTGAGAAATGACTGAAATACCCTTGACTGCTCAATGCCCTATTTCAGCTTCGACCAATAGAAATTAGCTACTGTAATTCGGCTTTTTGACCTAGAAAACCTTCAAACAGGATTTCTATGTTTTCACCAAAGTTGTAGGTCTATCTATTATCTTCAAATTGGTTCAAGAATCATCTCAATCCGATCACTGTAGCTCAAGTTATAGTCGAAATACTAAAATGTGTCAAAGCTGTCAAAATGCACAAAATGCAAGTAAAAAGTAATAAAAACCTCATTTAATCACTTAAGAACATTTTTCCCTAATTATAGCCAAAATGATTCATTTTCTTCCAATAATATAACCAAAATTACAAAAAATAAAATAAAATATCATTCAAATATAACGTAAATTAATCACTTATCATCAGCACTCAGCTCCTCGTCACTCTTAGCCCATGTTCCGTCCTCCCTCTGTATGTCCACAATCCTATTCCTTCTCCATCTCCCTTGAACACTAGCATGGAAGAATTTGGTGTTTTTGTCTCCTTCCTTAAGCCATTGCAATCATGCTTTCTGGCTCCAGTAAACCTCTTCCTCTCTGTAGGCCTCTCTCAATCTATTCTTCAAGCATTTCCTCTTATTTCTGATGTCCTCTACACCACTCAGCCCCAACTCCAGCAATTGCTTTTTTGCTCTTTCAATGTTTACTCTAGAGTTACCTTGTATCCTATTCTTCCAAATCAGCAGTGCAAGCCTACACCTTTTAATCCTTGTTGTTAGCTTGAACATTCTTGTACCATCGACTTCTTGTTCGCAAGCCTGCTTTACTACTTCATTAATCTCTTCCCTTTGGAGCCATCTTTTGTCAAAGTAGAACCTTTTTTTCCTCCTGTTCGGACCTGGCTTAGTATCAAAAAGTAGCATGCTATGGTCTGAGGCAAAGGAGTCAAGATGTTTGCATGTAACTCGTTCAAATGTTTGCATCCAAGGATAACTACTTAATCCTCTATCTAGTCTTTGTTTTATTTCCCCATACCCTTCCCAGTTATTACACCAAGTCCATGGGTGACCCTCAAAACCAACATCCATCATCTGGTTATCATTGATGAAATCCTTGAAAGCCTTGAGACTTCCTTCCTCCCTCCAGTTGCCTCCCCATTTTTCATCATTCGATACAATATCATTGAAATCACCTGCTAATAGCCATCTATCCCCCCAGAGGCTTTTCCTGGCTTGAATCACTTCCCATTGCTGTTTCCTCACTTGGTCATCACAACTGACATAGACCCCTATAAACCACTAATCTATCCTATTTTCCTTATCCTCAATCACAACTGGCATAGACCCCTATAAACCACTAATCTATCCTATTTTCCTTATCCTCAATCTGAGCTTCAATAGTAAATGTAGTCCTTAACACCTGTTTGATCCTAACCTCCTCTTTCCAAAATAGAGCCATCCCTCCTGCCTTGTCCACAACTTCCACTATGACTACTTCATCAAAGTTCAGAATATTTTTCACTTTTTCTAAATACTTACCCCTGTTCTTAGTTTCACACAGATATCCTATATCTAGAGAGGAGAGGTTGTTCACCTCTCTCAACTGGGGAATTGTCAAGGGACTTCCCACTCCTTGACAATTCCACACCAGGACTCTTATTTAACCCTTGGGGTCCATAAAGGGTTGGACCCCTCCCCCTCCTCCACTGTTTCTACTATGGTACCAGCCATTTCCACCTTACTCCTTTTCCCATTTTGCAAATCTTCCTCATCTATATCCATATCTAGCTCCCCCCGAGTCCCTTTTCTTTTTCCAGGTTTTCTTTCCTTGACTGCATTGGTGTTCAACTCTTTCAGTGGTTGCCTTTGTTTCCTTGGGGACCTCAATACTTTCATTATCCTTTTGGTCTGTTTCACCAAGGCATCTCGCAATTTTGTACCCCCTTTAGTTTCCATGTTCACTGATTCCATTGCTGTCATCCCTTCCTTATAGCACTCAGTCCAAGGGGCTTGAGCAGCCATGGTATCTTGCTCTTCCTCTATCATCTGTGTTTCAGGCCCTTTCTCTTCTGTGTTCTTAAGTACTACCTGGAGTACCCCCTAGCTCATTTCTGCTTGAGCCACTGTGTTCCTGGTTCTCCCTTCTTAGCTTCTCCAGGTTGTGCCTTGTCACTATATCAGAGTCAACTTTACTCTCTGAGCTGTTCCTTGAGTGTTGGCTCGCTTCCTGCCCATTACCTTTCCTTAGTTCTTCCTGTATCCTAGGTCCTTTTTCCAACACCCTAAGCTCAACCACATGTTCCTTATTGTTGACATTTGCCTCTGGTGCTTGACCATCTAAAGTCTTATTTTGTGTATTCGGACTTCTTTGATCCTTCCATTCCCCATGTTGCAGTCTCCAGAGGTGTCTTTGGGGGTTGAACACCGTATTTGATTGTTTTTTCTGTGGGGAACTCCTCGCATTACCAACCCTCAACCAAGGACCATACTGATTATCCTTTTTCCCTACCCCATTGCTGCCTTGTCTCTTACAGGTCCTCTCACTATGTCCTACTATGCCACAGTTGTAACAGAAATCTGGGCATCTTTCATACTTGAAGCTAGCCCATTTGGTTGTGTCACCTACCTTTACAATTGTACCCCTTAGCAGGGGTTGGGAAATATTTGCTACCATCAACAGTTTCAGATGTCTGCCTTCTTTACCTCTAGTCTGAGGCACAATCACCTCTTTCACCGGATGGAAATTCGAGCCTATTTTATTTCCTGCTTCTTTTGACATCCAGTGTACCGGTAAGTTCCATACTTGGACCCATAAGGGTGCTAAGCAGAAAGCCTGTTTATCTTCCTTTATACCCTCATACCATTTGTTCAGCGCCAGGACTTGGTTATCCACTATCCAAGGTCCCCCATTCAGAACCCTCTCTCTATCACTCTCCATTGGTAGGATGAATTGGAATAAGTTGGGTCCTAGCTCCACCACCCTCAGTTCCTTTGGGTAGCTCCATGCTACTGTCACAAAATTTTTAATACTCGTGTAATTTGACATTTTCTCCCCCATTATCTTGCCAATCAAACTGGTATTACACTCTCTAATGCCTCCTACTATCTCCTCTTTTCCAAGGCTAGTGGCTTGAAGTTCTGCACTAGAGAGGTCAAAGTTCTGCATGATCTCAGCCAGTTCATCCGCCATAAGTTCCAGTCAAACAAATGTACCACACACTATTCTCAGAGTCTGAAGGTTCTAATAGAGCTGTAAACGTAAAGGAGAGATCTACACTATCCCTCCATGTTAGAGTAAACTATAGATAATATGAGACCAGACAGACTAGAAGGTTACTGCAAGGTCAAGATAGGTTATGGTCATGAAATTACCTGCCTCCGCTCGTATGAGTATCTAGAGATTTTGGAAGCTGCTGAACAGATCTGTATTCTGGATGGTGCTCTTTAGTTCTTTGTTCGCCTGCTCCTCCTGTTGCTTTCCCTTGTTTGTTGAGATTTAATGGGGTTGGCCCAGTTTTAACTCCTTTTCCAGGTGTTTAAGATGGAAAAAGACAATGAGCAACCGTTTGTTGGTGAACTTCCGACAAATTATTGCTAACCATACGCATTAAAGATGTCCGGGAGGCCAATGGTTGATGAAATAAGTGCGCCAAGAGTGTGTTTGTTTGAGTGCGTTTGAATTTTCAAAATTCAAGGTCTTACTTTTCAACCTTGTCTGGGGCTCCCACCACAGGGAGAGAGAGCTCTCTTTTTAGAGAGAGAAAATGCCTCTACTTAGTGAGAGGAGGTCCACCGTGACATCCCCGCGTCATTGTTAATGTCATTGTTTTTATTTTTTTATTTTTTCAAAATAAATAAGAGTCATTTTTTTCAAAGTTAACAAATGATTTTAGTTGCTTCCCAAATTTGCCTTATGAAAAAGTAACCTTTCGTGCATGTTTATCCGCTTAATGAGTAAACTAGTTTGAATTAATTGGTCACATTTGTCAAACGTATGATTATATATCTCCTTAGAAGTTAGAATCCATTAGTAAGACGCCATTCTTTCAGGAACTGGGAACAAAAGAGTACAATACAAATATCCCATATACAATTGCAACACTAAATGGCCAATTTTAAAATATATGTTTTTTTAATAAAATATCATAATTTCATTAAAATCTGTACTAATGACAGAAATTACATCATCAAACATATATAGATATCAAAGAATAGATCTGAAAAAAGGATACTCCAGACCTGAAGAACAATAAAAATTATATTATAAAGCTCCAAATTCAAAAAATGAGATAAAATAACTGTAACTCCACTAACATCTATGCATGTTTCCAATCGTTAGATTTGATAATTAACTATTTCAAGTCCAAATATTACGGTGAAATTTATCGAATATATCCAAGAGAATTTTGGATCTGATAACTCTCACTAGGAATCCCTAGGAGAGAATAAAACTCTCGCTAAAAAATTTAGAAGAGAAAAAAACTTTCACTAGATAACCCTACGGAGAGAATAAAAATCTTAGAAGAGTTTTTATTCGCACAAATGAAAAGAAACTATAGAGAGAGCTCCTCCCATAGGGAAAGATTAGCAAAATCTGATCTCTCTCCCATGGGAGGGTTGAGGGGAGTTTTAATTAGAGAGTTTTTTCTAGAGAGAAGGAGGAGAGAAGGGTTTATCAAAGTAATTTTGTATTTTATGAGGGATAATTATCACTTTAATTGCCTAAAAAAATTTTCACTTCATCTCGTACCAATTAATTGTCGGTCAATAACGTTCATTTTCACAAAACCTATTTATTTACTAATTTTTACCATTATGAGAACAAGGTTAGCATAGTGGGCAAATCACAAATCTAGTCCCTGATGTTTGACCTTATACTTTTTTGTCCCTCAATTTTAAAATAATACATTTTGGTCCCTTAAATTTGAGGTTTTTGACTTTATAGCCCCTCAATTCTAGCAATGGCAATAAGGGTGGGCACCCACGAGAGGAGTAATGGGATGGGGAATAGGGCGGGGACAAGAACGGGGGAATTTTTCTCCCCTGTTTCAAATAAGGCGAGGGACGGGGGACGACACCCTGCCCCGTCCCCCATTTCAATTTAATAATATAAATAAATGTAATATATTACATAATCTAATAATAATAAATTTAGAATATTTGGCAACTAAATATAACTTTTACCCCATTTCTATCCAAATTCCTAGTTGATTTTTGGCAAAAACATGTTATGCGTTCTATAAGTATTTCCAAATGTTATCTGTACAATCCAATTGAGTTTCTTAATTTTCTTGGTATTTTATTTCATTACTTTTCTTTTTTCATTTTTTCAGCTCTGTATTTTATTTTATTCTTTGAATTTAACTTTGATCTATTGAATAAAAGTTTCTAAGAAAAAAAAATCAAATTATAACCTACGGGGGAAGCGGGGCGGGGGGCAAGAGGAGTTTTTTGACAACGCGGCGGGAGAGGGGGAGGATCCCCCGCCCCAAATCCGCTTCATTGCCATCCCTACTCAATTCTAAAATAATAATGAGTTTGTCACTCAATAACCAAAACATTCCAATATATCATATATTGAGTAATTGCTCATCATATATCATATGGCCCTCATGAATAGACTTTACAAATGATTTATTTTGTCTATTACAATTGTATATTTTTGAACCCACAAGTAACCACAATTCAACAACAATTTCTTGAGCAAAGAAGCTTAAAGATTATATATTTCTAGAGCTAGAGGTAGGTACAATCGAGACTGTGATGCGGTTATAATTTATTGCATATCATACATGATTTGACATGTACTAATGCTACTTTGTTATACACATGGATTTTGTTCATGTAAACCAATGCAATATTAAATCCATATCAACCAATTCAATATAGGAAAATGCTGTAGTAACTATCGTTATAGTAACTAAACAGTTTTTACCTGATATAACAGATTATTATACTTTTAGCGACCACTTGATTATCTATTAGACCTATCCACCTAAATAGAATAATGTCTAAAAATAAGGAAATAAGTTTCTCATCTAAAATAGTAAGTTAACGGTAATAATTAGTAACTTTTGTGTTTCGGAATAAATATGAAATTTACTTTTTAATGAGATAAGTTACTATTTTATATCTCAAACATACTTTTGAGAGAGTGAGTTTAGTTCAAGTAATAGTAAGTTTTTATACATAAATAGTAATTCTTACTTATAACATAGTAAATTTGATTAATGACCAAAACTTACTAATTTACGGCACAAATGTACTATTTTGCTTAAAAAACTTATACCAAATCAATACTAGAAAGTTTATTTGAAATAACAATAAAATGTTTTATTAATGATTAAAACTTAGTACCTTAGTTAGTAAGTACTCGTAATATACTTGTATAATACATGATTATATGTACAATTTAAAATATTTTTGTATTTATATATTTTAAAATACTATGAAAATATTTTGACCTTTCACATAACCTTATAAAATAATCAAATTTTGTCGTATTATAATTTTGAATAATTTTTGAAAAGTTTAAAAGTTTGGATAATAATAACAACACATCTTCCTAGTTATATATGGAATATCACTTATCTATGTAATTTCTACAATTTAAAACCTATTAATATAGTAAGATGATAAAGTTTTAATATATTTATTGTCTGGGACACAAGAAATAATAAGAATTAAACTTGTATTAATATAGACCTAACAAAATGAGAGAAATAGTGTAACAATTAATACAACAATAAAAATAACAGAATTAGTATAACAAAATTAGTATAATCTAGAATTTTTTTTCTCTGGAGATTGTTCACGAATATAAGATCCAACCACTAGACAAAAATCACACGCATATATGATCTATTGTATAATTTAAATTAAATTTAGTTCATGTACAAAATGATCCTAAAATAATTAGCACACTACAATACCATATTATTTTAACAACAAAAATTTTTTTTGCCAAAAGTCTCCAATATCCATGATATATGTATGAGAGATATTTTACCATATTTTTATCTCTTTTTTCCCATATTTGTATCTCATGTCTAATCATTGATGTTAATTTGAGGAAGAATATTTTTTATAATAAAATCATTTTAAATTTAATTAACAAGTTGAGATTTTTTTAAAAATAAAAGTGAATTATTTTGGGAACTTATTTTTTATTTTCCCCAAATTAAAAGATTGCTATTTTTTACCAATTGTTGCCATTAACATTTCATTTTCTAGACTAATTTTTATCAATGTAAAATTAGTTTAGTTAACAATAATTGAAGTTCTGTTGGTCCAAGGATTGGTATGCTATTGTTGTTATTTTACATGTAAATATATAACCTAAGTAATAAAATAAATAATAGCTACTAAGAAAAGGAAACAGGTGCTCAATTGATTGCATTCAAACTACGAATTCTGTTAGCGCATAATTGCTGAATTATATTTTTATTTATAAGAAATCAATACACATCATATATTGACCAGGACTAAATTACTGATTACTTAACAAATCATATCTAAACACATGATGTGATATATATTGCATTTGGTCACCTTTATACTCATACCATTTTCCTTTCTTTCTATTTATATTTTGGAGGTGCAAAATTCTCTTGATTATATTAGTGAAAATGCATAAAATCTTTTACAAAATTATTTCAATTTATTTACAAAATATTAGCACTTTTAGGAGAAGCAATGCATTGTAGGAATGGTTTACTAATTTTTTAGTAAACATAACTACTACATTAAAAAGTTAAAAAAAAAACTTGATTTTATTATGATTTAATTAGGAGTGCTTTTGAAGAGATGAATTAAGGGATCAATTTCTTTGATTCAAGAATTTTTAGAGATTGTAATTATCAAAAAGAAAAAAAAAGAATTTTTAGAGATTGTAACTCCCTTATTATTTGATTTAATAAATTTGATATTTGTGCATTTTTCATGTCTTTTATTTTCAGCAACGAAATTTGTGCTTACAGTTAGTTACAAAAATAGTAAAATATCCCTCATATGTATGTCATGGATATTTGAGACTTTCAGTAAAAAAAATTTTTGTTGCTAAAATAACATTGTATCATAGTGCGCTAATTATTTTTGAACTGTTTTATACGTGAACTGAATTTAATTTAAATTATACAATATATTATATGTGCAAGTGATTCTCATTTAATTGTTGGATGTGACGGCCCCACCTCCCTTAGGCCGTACCCCAGGGTTCAGCGGGTCGCTTGCCCAACTCTCGTCAGGACTCACTCCCTCATTACAATCCTTAAATGAAATCGGAATAAATCACAAGAATAAATAGGGCAACAATCCAAAACTTAAAGCGGAACTTATATACATTGACATCCCAAAAGGGAGTATAAAGATCGAATATACAAAGGTTCTCAATTCTTCATACGTCCAACCCGTGCCAAGCACTAGGCGAGAACCACTACAAAAGAAACAAAAGAACTAGACTGGCTAGTCTATGCTCTCATCTTGCTCGCTGTCCCCTGTTAAGGAAAATAAAACTAAAGGGGTGAGCTAAAAGCTCAGTGAGGTTCCGAACACATAATCAAACAATCAATTCAAGACATTAAACATGGAGTATCAATAATTCAAGAAACATTTACAATGGAAAGCGATAGTAACACATTCATTAAAAGGATACGGGCTCACAAGGAGTAATTTGTTTGTTTGTTCGTTCGTTCGTTCTCCTAACATTTCCCCTTATTTCTCCAATCGTTTGAAAATGCATTTTTGTAAATAAAATCCCTCGTTTGTTCTTTCGTTCGTTCGTTCACCCCCTTCCCAGCCGTTGGCCAGGCTCCACCCATCCGGTCGTTGTCCGGACTACAAGGTAATACTCGAGTATACCAAATTCACCCAGGGTCACCATATCGCCCGACCGAGTCCGCTTCTGACTCGAGTCGATCGGTAACGAAGGGTCGGGCCCAATTCAGCCAAAAGGCTTACATCATGCGCAACTAATGTATCAACCATTAAATCATTGAAAATCTCACGTTTAATTTAGGTCGAGCGCGATAAAGTACACACTCGCCTAGAAAATTCGTTTTGGAAATTATTGAAAACACTTAACACATTTTCAAACAACAACAACAAGTCATGAAGTCAAGGAGAATATAACAAACAAGGAACACTCACCTATGTACGCAAAACAACTTGCAAAATATACTTCCAGATATTATCCTTAGTCACCGAGAAAACCTAAAATTAACGAGAAAGAATATTACAACTCATCTAGCACAAACAATTAGGTGAAATCAAAAAAAATCGCCAATTGACGAGTGGATCATAATAAAGACTTTAAAGTGAAACGAGAACATTTAGACCCGTACGCAAAATAATTAGGGTTTCATAGACCAAACGTAAAACCATACTCAAAAGGATTATAAAATTTTCCAATGCAAACAATTGAACCAAAGACAAGTCGGAATCCAACTAGATAGGCTAAGAACTACTACTGTTTTTGAAATCGTTTATATGGTTCAAAATCATCTCATATTCAAGTAGATATTATAAACTAAAGGTCTTAATGAAATTCATGTAAAAGGAGGACAAAGTGTCCAAGAAAACCCTAAACCATTTCTCTTTATTTGGTAAGAGTAAGTAAACATTTGGAATTTCCAATTGAAGAAGGACCATGTTTTAAGATGGAAAAACGGTCATAGTATTTGTCAAACGAAAATATACAAGTTCAAATAGAAAATTAGTCCTCGAGCGAAAATTTGGGCAGCACGCCCTTTGTATTTACCTATTTTCCAGCCATTCATGGCTTCATTGTTTTCCTCAATCAATCCCAACATTACACACAACATAAACAGTCACTCAATATGCTCAAGACAATACAAGGATAAAAATTAAGCTAACAACAAGTGCGGAAACGAAGTTTACAAAAGACAGTTTTGATGGGTTTTTTACGGAATAGGCACATCCGAGGTTACGCTTATCGAATTGAGGTGAAACTTATACCATTTCGAAGCTAAGACAGGGGGTTACAAGGTTGAAAAAGGCCACTCAGTCCAGTTTGCAATGTATCTAGGTCAAATTTACCAACACATCTCCAGATTTTCCAGTTCGAAGTTCACTGTGGCAGTGGCAGTCCTAACTCCTTCAGTCATATCTCAGAATATACAACTCCAATTCAAGTGATTCTAAAGCCATTTGAAAGATAGGATACAAGGCTATAAGTCTTAAGAAGACATTGACAACCAAATCAGTAATATTCCTGGTCAAAACAGCCAATTACAGAAGCTGATTAGCATGTTCGGGTAGAAACATGGCAGCAGGGGTATTTTGGTCTTTTCACAAGCTACGATGCTCCGATTGAGGTAAAATTTTGTAGGCTACTATAAAACATCATTCTCTACAACTTTGATGTTTTAACCCAAGGTTAATTCGGTCTATAACATACTCAAACAGAAACAGGCAGAATTGAGGAAACTAGAAACCCTAATCTGAAATTCATGCATTCAAGTGCTAATCTTCCACAAAACAACATCTAAAACAACTAAAAACCACTAATCACCAATTAATTGAAGTAGGAGGAAGTTCTTGGCAAAATACCTTGGAAACTCAAGACAAAAATGGTAGTTTAGACTTTCCTCCTCCAAAACAACTCCACCAAAACCTTTAAGCTTCCTAGTTGAGCATTTGTATGGTGTAGTTTGTGATTTGGGTGGTTGAAACTCAAGATTTGAGCAAGAATTGAGGCTAGAAAATGAAGAAATTTCCTCTCTTGTTTTGCTCCTCAAATGGGTCGGCCAAGACAAGAACAAATAGAAGAAAATTGGGTCAAAAATTGGGTTTTACTAAAGGTAAAAGTTAGGTCAAAGTCCAAGAGTGAATTGGATGGTGACACTTGTCACCTTTTGGTTTATAGCTATCCTTTGGTCTCTCCAAGATTAATCCAACTAAGTAACCTCTAATTATCTTTTAACATCTTGTAAAATAAACTCTGTATACAAAACTTTACCTAATTGGCCGAATTTCACCGAACTTTCCGCACTAGTGGGTCCCACGTCCGATATAAGCTCTTAATTTGTTAAAAACTAACCGATATTAGAAAAATAACTTAAAACCCCTATTTGCTCATAAAAATTATCTAGACAATTTTTCTAATAGAGAAAATGCATGAAAGGCGTGCAAATAAATAAAATAAAGCCTAGAAAATAAGAAAATTTACGGGTTCTCACACTCTCTCCCCCTTAAGAAATTTCGTCCTCGAAATTTTTTTTTTATTATTTTTTTTGAACGGAATCTATCAAATCTAAAGTAACCAATGGCCTGTACCTTCTACGTCCTCAGAAGAAACGAGGCTCTTCATTCCAGTCCCTTCTCTAGTTGACGGTCCAGGGTCGGTCTGGGTTGGCTGCTGGGTTCCTTTCTTTTCGTGCAATAAATCCGGGCAATTAGCAATCCGATGCTCGGCGCTCCCACAGCACAGACATCTCCTCCCCTTTCTCCAACAATCCACTTCAATATGATTGAATTTTCTACAATAACCACAAATTGTCACTCCACCCGCTCCACGACCCTTCTTAGCAAATGACCTACCTCGCTTACCCTATTCTGACATTTGACTCTCAAGAGATGCGCTCCTTTTCTTTGCATGGAAGGTCTTCACTTGTGGCCTTGCAATTTCTGTCCTTTGAGTTTTCTCTGGAACCCCCATAGAAGTAGTGCTTTGTACCATTGCTAAGGCCTCCTCGGAAATCCCTTCATATTTCCTTTTTAGCTCTAAGTTCTTGTGCAAAAGCTCAATTTTCTTTGAATACTCGTGCTTCCATCGCCCTTCCCAGTATGCGGCTAGTTTCTTTTGGACTTTTATTTCGTCTCGAAGAACCGCGATATTCTTATACATCTCAACCCAATGTGCCATCTCACAGAATTGCTGGAACTCAGATGATAGCCTGTCAGGCAAAACAATGGGTCATAATAAATTCTTGAATACAAGTGGCACTCTCAGTCCATGTTTTATTCAGCTGTTGTTTTCTCCCTTTCTTCTCTTGACTCTTGGCCTCGTTTTGTTCCACGGCTGTGACCATGTCCGCGACTACGTCTTCCTTCCATATATATATATATATATATATATATATATAGTTTTTTCCCTCCCTCTCTCTTTTCTTTTCAAAAGGGTACTTTAATGAATGAATGTAGTAAATTGACAAAAATAACAAAATCCAACATACCAATTACACAAATAACATATCGCACATAACACGCCATATCAAAAGACGGATAAGCAAGTACACAAATACATATCAAGTTGGACAGATAACCATGTACACAAACACATATACTAACGTCAGGTGGTAGTAATATATGGGCGAACCAAAAGGAAAAGGTGAAGTCGTCCCAGTATCAGCCCGTCTGGTCTCTTACGTCACTTACTATCCAAACTAGATGTCCATTGACCTCTTGTGCTCATTCTAGTCAGACAAAGCCTGTTCATATTTTCAAAATGAAATTTCCAAGTACTTAACGCCGCCTCAACTTTAGAGTATTCGAGCACGAGAATCCGAAATAAGAAAATTCACGTCTCGAGCTGGCCAATCCCAAGAGTAAACTATCTACAATCGAAATTCCTCCCTGACGTACCTATCTACGGTCCTCAGACACCATGGGGAAGATTTAAGGCCTATAACATTCACAATTCATAGCTTATGCCCGAACGAGCACTTAGTCCTTTATACTCATTCACCACTTAGTCCAGACTCACTCTGCGCAGAGACCACGCGAAGCAGCTACAGGTTTTATCTCTAAATTGCATAACTTTCAAATCAAATCGAATCCCACAGTCCGGCATCCTAAACTTTAGCCTAGGATACACTACAGAGATCTGAACCCTAAGCTCTGATACCACCTGTGACGGCCCCACCTCCCCTAAGCCGTACCCCAGGGTTCGGCGGGTCGCCTGCCCAACTCTCGCCGGGACTCACTCCCTCATTACAGTTCTTAAATGAAATCGGAATAAATCACAAGAATAAATAGGGCAACAATCCAAAACTTAAAGCGGAACTTATATACATTGACATCCCAAAATGGAGTATAAAGATCGAATATACAAAGGTTCTCAATTCTTCAGGCGTCCAGCCCGTGCCAAGCACTAGGCGAGAACCACTACAAAAGAAACAAAAGAACTAGACTAGCTAGTCTATGCTCTCATCCTGCTCGCCGTCCCCTGTTAAGGAAAATAGAACTAAAGGGGTGAGCTAAAAACTCAGTGAGGTTCCGAACACATAATCAAACAATTAATTCAAGACATTAAACATGGAGTATCAATAATTCAAGAAACATTTACAATGAAAAGCGATAGTAACACATTCATTAAAAGGATACGGGCTCACAAGTAGCAATTTGTTTGTTTGTTCGTTCGTTCTCCTGACATTTCCCCTTATTTCTCCAATCGTTTGAAAATGCATTTTTGTAAATAAAATCCCTCGTTTGATCTTTCGTTCGTTCGTTCACCCCCTTCCCGGCCGTTGGCCAGGCTCCACCCATCCGATCGTTGTCCGGACTATAAGGTAATACTCGAATATATCAAATTCACCCAAGGTCACCATATCGCCCGATCGAGTCCGCTTCTGGCTCGAGTCGATCGGTAACGAAGGGTAGGGCCCAATTCAGCTAAAAGGCTTACATCATGCGCAACTAATGTATCAACCATTAAATCATTGAAAATCTCACATTTCATTTAGGACGAGCGCGATAAAGTACACACTCGCCTAAAAAATTCGTTTTGGAAATTATTGAAAACACTTAACACATTTTCAAATAACAACAACAAGTCATGAAGTCAAGGAGAATATAACGAACAAGGAACACTCACCTATGTACGCAAAACAACTTGCAAAATATCCTTCCACATATTATCCTTAGTCACCGAGAAAACCTAAAATTAACGAGAAAGAATATTACAACTCATCTAGCACAAACAATTAGGTGAAATCAAAGAAACTCCCCAATTGATGAGTAGATCGTAATAAAGACTTTAAAGTGAAACGAGAACATTTAGACCCGTAGACAAAATAATTAGGGTTTCATAGACCAAATGTAAAACCAAACTCAAAAGGATTATAAAATTTTCCAATGGAAACAATTGAACCAAAGACAAGTCGGAATCCAACTAGATAGGCTAAGAACTACTACTGTTTTCGAAATCGTTTATATGGTTCAAAATCATCTCATATTCAAGTAGATATTATAAACTAAAGGTCTTAATGAAATTCATGTAAAAGGAGGACAAAGTGTCCAAGAAAACTCTAAACCAATTCTCTTTATTTGGTAAGAGTAAGTAAACATTTGGAGTTTCCAATTGAAGAAGGACCATGTTTTAAGATGGAAAAACGGTCATAGTATTTGCCAAACGAAAATATACAAGTTCAAATAGAAAATTAGTCCTCGAGCGAAAATTTGGGCAGCACGCCCTTTGTATTTACCTATTTTCCAGCCATTCATGGCTTCATTGTTTTCCTCAATCAATCCCAACATTACACACAACATAAACAGTCACTCAATATGCTCAAGACAATACAAGGACAAAAATTAAGCTAACAACAAGTGCGGAAACGAAGTTTACAAAAGACAGTTTTGACGGGTTTTTTGCGTAATGGGCACATCCAAGGTTACGCTTATCGGATTGAGGTGAAACTTATACCATTTCGAAGCTAAGACAGGGGGCTACAAGGTTGAAGAAGGCCACTCAGTCCAGTTTGCAATGTATCT
The DNA here is from genome assembly GCF_036785885.1 of Coffea arabica. Taxonomy (NCBI): domain Eukaryota; kingdom Viridiplantae; phylum Streptophyta; class Magnoliopsida; order Gentianales; family Rubiaceae; genus Coffea; species Coffea arabica. Next base: position 6,693,780 of record NC_092310.1, read on the forward strand.
AGGTCAAATTTACCAAAACAACTCCAGATTTTCCAGTTCGAAGTTCACTGTGGCAGTCCTAACTCCTTCAGTCATATCTCAGAATATACAACTCCAATTCAAGTGATTCCAAAGCCATTTGAAAGCTAAGATACAAGGCTATAATTCTTAATAAGACATTGACAACCAAATCAGTAATATTCCTGGTCAAAACAGCCAATTACAGAAGCTGATTAGCATGTTCGGGTAGAAACAGGGCAGCAGGGGTATTTCGGTTTTTTCACAAGCTACGATGCTCCGATTGAGCTGAAATCTTGCAGGCTACTATAAAACATCATTATCTACAACTTTTATGTTTTAAGCCAAGGCTAATTCGGTATCGACCATTAAATCATTGAAAATCTCACGTTTCATTTAGGTCGAGCGCGATAAAGTACACACTCGCCTAGAAAATTCGTTTTGGAAATTATTGAAAACACTTAACACATTTTCAAACAACAACAACAAGTCATGAAGTCAAGGAGAATATAACAAACAAGGAACACTCACCTATGTACGCAAAACAACTTGCAAAATATACTTCCAGATATTATCCTTAGTCACCGAGAAAACCTAAAATTAACGAGAAAGAATATTACAACTCATCTAACACAAACAATTAGGTGAAATCAAAGAAAGTCGCCAATTGATGAGTGGATTATAATAAAGACTTTAAAGTGAAACGAGAACATTTAGACCCGTACACAAAATAATTAGGGTTTCATAGACCAAACGTAAAACCATACTCAAAAGGATTATAAAATTTTCCAATGGAAACAATTGAACCAAAGACAAGTCGGAATCCAACTAGATAGGCTAAGAACTACTACTGTTTTCGAAATCGTTTATATGGTTCAAAATCATCTCATATTCAAGTAGATATTATAAACTAAAGGTCTTAATGAAATTCATGTAAAAGGAGGACAAAGTGTCCAAGAAAACCCTAAACCACTTCTCTTTATTTGGTAAGAGTAAGTAAACATTTGGAGTTTCCAATTGAAGAAGGACCATGTTTTAAGATGGAAAAACGGTCATAGTAATTGCCAAACGAAAATATACAAGTTCAAATAGAAAATTAGTCCTCGAGCGAAAATTTGGGCAGCACGCCCTTTGTATTTACCTATTTTCCAGCCATTCATGGCTTCATTGTTTTCCTCAATCAATCCCAACATTACACACAACATAAACAGTCACTCAATATGCTCAAGACAATACAAGGACAAAAATTAAGCTAACAACAAGTGCGGAAACAAAGTTTACAAAAGACAGTTTTCACGGGTTTTTTACGTAATGGGCACATCCAAGGTTACGCTTATCGGATTGAGGTGAAACTTATACCATTTCGAAGCTAAGACAGGGGGCTACAAGGTTGAAGAAGGCCACTCAGTCCAGTTTGCAATGTATCTAGGTCAAATTTACCAAAACAACTCCAGATTTTCCAGTTCGAAGTTCACTGTGGCAGTCCTAACTCCTTCAGTCATATCTCAGAATATACAACTCCAATTCAAGTGATTCCAAAGCCATTTGAAAGCTAAGATACAAGGCTATAATTCTTAATAAGACATTGACAACCAAATCAGTAATATTCCTGGTCAAAACAGCCAATTACAGAAGATGATTAGCATGTTCGGGTAGAAACAGGGCAGCAGGGGTATTTCGGTCTTTTCACAAGCTACGATGCTCCGATTGAGCTGAAATCTTGCAGGCTACTATAAAACATCATTATCTACAACTTTTATGTTTTAAGCCAAGGCTAATTCGGTATCGACCATTAAATCATTGAAAATCTCACGTTTCATTTAGGTCGAGCGCGATAAAGTACACACTCGCCTAGAAAATTCGTTTTGGAAATTATTGAAAACACTTAACACATTTTCAAACAACAACAACAAGTCATGAAGTCAAGGAGAATATAACAAACAAGGAACACTCACCTATGTACGCAAAACAACTTGCAAAATATACTTCCAGATATTATCCTTAGTCACCGAGAAAACCTAAAATTAACGAGAAAGAATATTACAACTCATCTAGTACAAACAATTAGGTGAAATCAAAGAAAGTCGCCAATTGATGAGTGGATCATAATAAAGACTTTAAAGTGAAACGAGAACATTTAGACCCGTACACAAAATAATTAGGGTTTCATAGACCAAACGTAAAACCATACTCAAAAGGATTATAAAATTTTCCAATGGAAACAATTGAACCAAAGACAAGTCGGAATCCAACTAGATAGGCTAAGAACTACTACTGTTTTCGAAATCGTTTATATGGTTCAAAATCATCTCATATTCAAGTAGATATTATAAACTAAAGGTTTTAATGAAATTCATGTAAAAGGAGGACAAAGTGTCCAAGAAAACCCTAAACCACTTCTCTTTATTTGGTAAGAGTAAGTAAACATTTGGAGTTTCCAATTGAAGAAGGACCATGTTTTAAGATGCAAAAACGGTCATAGTATTTGCCAAACGAAAATATACAAGTTCAAATAGAAAATTAGTCCTCGAGCGAAAATTTGGGCAGCACGCCCTTTGTATTTACCTATTTTCCAGCCATTCATGGCTTCATTGTTTTCCTCAATCAATCCCAACATTACACACAACATAAACAGTCACTCAATATGCTCAAGACAATACAAGGACAAAAATTAAGCTAACAACAAGTGCGGAAACGAAGTTTACAAAAGACAGTTTTCACGGGTTTTTTACGTAATGGGCACATCCAAGGTTACGCTTATCGGATTGAGGTGAAACTTATACCATTTCGAAGCTAAGACAGGGGGCTACAAGGTTGAAGAAGGCCACTCAGTCCAGTTTGCAATGTATCTAGGTCAAATTTACCAAAACAACTCCAGATTTTCCAGTTCGAAGTTCACTGTGGCAGTCCTAACTCTTTCAGTCATATCTCAGAATATACAACTCCAATTCAAGTGATTCCAAAGCCATTTGAAAGCTAAGATACAAGGATATAATTCTTAATAAGACATTGACAACCAAATCAGTAATATACCTGGTCAAAACAGCCAATTACAGAAGCTGATTAGCATGTTCGGGTAGAAACAGGGCAGCAGGGGTATTTTGGTCTTTTCACAAGCTACGATGCTCCGATTGAGCTGAAATCTTTCAGGCTACTATAAAACATCATTCTCTACAACTTTGATGTTTTAAGCCAAGGCTAATTCGGTCTATAACATACTCAAACAGAAACAGGCAGAATTGAGGAAACTAGAAACCCTAATCTGAAATTCATGCATTCAAGTGCTAATCTTCCACAAAACAACATCTAAAACAACTAAAAACCACTAATCACCAATTAATTGAAGTAAGAGGAAGTTCTTGGCAAAATACCTTGGAAACTCAAGACAAAAATGGTAGTTTAGACTTTCCTCCTCCAAAACAACTCCACCAAAACCTTTAAGCTTCCTAGTTGAGCATTTGTATGGTGTAGTTTGTGATTTGGGTGGTTGAAACTCAAGATTTGAGCAAGAATTGAGGCTAGAAAATGAAGAAATTTCCTCTCTTGTTTTGCTCCTCAAATGGGTCGGCCAAGACAAGAACAAATGGAAGAAAATTGGGTCAAAAATTGGTTTTTAGTAAAGGTAAAAGTTAGGTCAAAGTCCAAGAGTGAATTGGATGGTGACACTTGTCACCTTTTGGTTTATAGCTATCCTTTGGTCTCTCCAAGATTAATCCAACTAAGTAACCTCTAATTATCTTTTAACATCTTGTAAAATAAACTCTGTATACAAAATTTACCTAATTGGCCGAATTTCACCGAACTTTCCGCACTAGTGGGTCTCACGTCCGATATAAGCTCTTAATTTGTTAAAAACTAACCGATTCTAGAAAAATAACTTAAAACCCCTATTTGCTCATAAAAATTATCTAGACAATTTTTCTAATAAAGAAAATGCATGAAAGGCGTGCAAATAAATAAAATAAAGCCTAGAAAATAAGAAAATTTACGGGTTCTCACACTCTCTCCCCCTTAAGAAATTTCGTCCTCGAAATTTTTTTTTTATTATTTTTTTTGAACGGAATCTATCAAATCTAAAGTAACCAATGGCCTACACCTTCTACGTCCTCAGAAAAAACGAGGCTCTTCATTCCAGTCCCTTCTCTAGTTGACGGTCCAGGGTCGGTCTGGGTTGGCTGCTGGGTTCCTTTCTTTTTGTGCAATAAATCCGGGCAATTAGCAATCCGATGCTCGGCGCTCCCACAGCACAGACATCTCCTCCCCTTTCTCCAACAATCCACTTCAATATGATTGGATTTTCTACAATAACCACAAATTGTCACTCCACCCGCTCCACGACCCTTCTTAGCAAATGACCTACCTCGCTTACCCTATTCTGACCTTTGACTCTCAAGAGATGCGCTCCTTTTCTTTGCATGGAAGGTCTTCACTTGTGGCCTTGCAATTTCTGTCCTTTGAGTTTTCTCTGGAACCCCCATAGAAGTAGTGCTTTGTACCATTGCTAAGGCCTCCTCGGAAATCCCTTCATATTTCCTTTTTAGCTCTAACTTCTTGTGCAAAAGCTCAATTTTCTTTGAATACTCGTGCTTCCATCGCTCTTCCCAGTATGCGGCTAGTTTCTTTTGGACTTTTATTTTGTCTCGAAGAACCGCGATTTTCTTATACATCTCAACCCAATGTGCCATCTCACAGAATTGCTGGAACTCAGATGATAGCCTGTCAGGCAAAACAATGGGTCATAATAAATTCTTGAATACAAGTGGCACTCTCAGTCCATGTTTTATTCAGCTGTTATTTTCTACCTTTCTTCTCTTGACTCTTGGCCTCGTTTTGTTCCACGGCTATGACCATGTCCGCGACTACGTCTTCCTTCCATATATATATATATATATATATAGTTTTTTCCCTCCCTCTCTCTTTTCTTTTCAAAAGGGTACTTTAATGAATGAATGCAGTAAATTGACTAAAATAACAAAATCCAACATACCAATTACACATATAACATATCGCACATAACACGCCATATCAAAAGACGGATAAGCAAGTACACAAATACATATCAAGTTGGACAGATAACCATGTACACAAACACATATACTAACGTCAGGTGGTAATAATATATGGGCGAACCAAAAAGAAAAGGTGAAGTCGTCCCAGTATCAGCCCGTCTGGTCTCTCACGTCACTTACTATCCAAACTAGATGTCCATTGACCTCTTGTGCTCATTCTAGTCAGACAAACCCTGTTCATATTTCCAAAATGAAATTTCCAAGTACTTAACGCCGCCTCAACTTTAGAGTATTCGAGCACGAGAATCCGAAATAAGAAAATTCACGTCTCGAGCTGGCCAATCCCAAGAGTAAACTATCTACAATCGAAATTCCTCCCTGACGTACCTATCTACGGTCCTCAGACACCATGGGGAAGATTTAAGGCCTATAACATTCACAATTCATAGCTTATGCCCGAACGAGCACTTAGTCCTTTATACTCATTCACCACTTAGTCCAGACTCACTCTGCGCAGAGACCACGCGAAGCAGCTACAGGTTTTATCTCTAAATTGCATAACTTTCAAATCAAATCGAATCCCACAGTCCGGCATCCTAAACTTTAGCCTAGGATACACTACAGAGATCTGAACCCTAAGCTCTGATACCACCTGTGACGGCCCCACCTCCCCTAAGCCGTATCCCAGGGTTCGGCGGGTCGCCTGCCCAACTCTCGCCGGGACTCACTCCCTCATTACAGTTCTTAAATGAAATCGGAATAAATCACAAGAATAAATAGGGCAACAATCCAAAACTTAAAGCGGAACTTATATACATTGACATCCCAAAATGGAGTATAAAGATCGAATATACAAAGGTTCTCAATTCTTCAGACGTCCAGCCCGTGCCAAGCACTAGACGAGAACCACTACAAAAGAAACAAAAGAACTAGACTGGCTAGTCTATGCTCTCATCCTGCTCGCCGTCCCCTGTTAAGGAAAATAAAACTAAAGGGGTGAGCTAAAAGCTCAGTGAGGTTCCGAACACATAATCAAACAATTAATTCAAGACATTAAACATGGAGCATCAATAATTCAAGAAACATTTACAATGAAAAGCGATAGTAACACATTCATTAAAAGGATACGGGCTCACAAGGAGCAATTTGTTTGTTTGTTCGTTCGTTCTCCTGACATTTCCCCTTATTCCTCCAATCGTTTGAAAATGCATTTTTGTAAATAAAATCCCTCGTTTGATCTTTCGTTCGTTCGTTCACCCCCTTCCTGGCCGTTGGCCAGGCTCCACCCATCCGGTCGTTGTCCGGACTATAAGGTAATACTCGAGTATACCAAATTCACCCAGGGTCACCATATCGCCCGATCGAGTCCGCTTCTGGCTCGAGTCGATCGGTAACGAAGGGTAGGGCCCAATTCAGCCAAAAGGCTTACATCATGCGCAACTAATGTATCAACCATTAAATCATTGAAAATCTCACATTTCATTTAGGACGAGCGCGATAAAGTACACACTCGCCTAAAAAATTCGTTTTGGAAATTATTGAAAACACTTAACACATTTTCAAATAACAACAACAAGTCATGAAGTCAAGGAGAATATAACGAACAAGGAACACTCACCTATGTACGCAAAACAACTTGCAAAATATCCTTCCACATATTATCCTTAGTCACCGAGAAAACCTAAAATTAACGAGAAAGAATATTACAACTCATCTAGCACAAACAATTAGGTGAAATCAAAGAAACTCCCCAATTGATGAGTAGATCGTAATAAAAACTTTAAAGTGAAACGAGAACATTTAGACCCGTAGACAAAATAATTAGGGTTTCATAGACCAAATGTAAAACCAAACTCAAAAGGATTATAAAATTTTCCAATGGAAACAATTGAACCAAAGACAAGTCGGAATCCAACTAGATAGGCTAAGAAATACTTTTTTCGAAATCATTTATATGGTTCAAAATCATCTCATATTTAAGTAGATATTATAAACTAAAGGTCTTAATGAAATTCATGTAAAAGGAGGACAAAGTGCCCAAGAAAACCCTAAACCACTTCTCTTTATTTGGTAAGAGTAAGTAAACATTTGGAGTTTCCAATTGAAGAAGGACCATGTTTTAAGATGGAAAAACGGTCATAGTAATTGCCAAACGAAAATATACAAGTTCAAATAGAAAATTAGTCCTCGAGCGAAAATTTGGGCAGCACGCCCTTTGTATTTACCTATTTTCCAGCCATTCATGGCTTCATTGTTTTCCTCAATCAATCCCAACATTACACACAACATAAACAGTCACTCAATATGCTCAAGACAATACAAGGACAAAAATTAAGCTAACAACAAGTGCGGAAACGAAGTTTACAAAAGACAGTTTTCACGGGTTTTTTACGTAATGGGCACATCCAAGGTTACGCTTATCGGATTGAGGTGAAACTTATACCATTTCGAAGCTAAGACAGGGGGCTACAAGGTTGAAGAAGGCCACTCAGTCCAGTTTGCAATGTATCTAGGTCAAATTTACCAAAACAACTCCAGATTTTCCAGTTCGAAGTTCACTGTGGCAGTCCTAACTCTTTCAGTCATATCTCAGAATATACAACTCCAATTCAAGTGATTCCAAAGCCATTTGAAAGCTAAGATACAAGGCTATAAGTCTTAATAAGACATTGACTACCAAATCAGTACTATTCCTGGTCAAAACAGCCAATTACAGAAGCTGATTAGCATGTTCGGGTAGAAACAGGGCAGTAGGGGTATTTCGGTCTTTTCACAAGCTACAATGCTCCGATTGAGCTGAAATCTTGCAGGCTACTATAAAACATCATTCTCTACAACTTTGATGTTTTAGGCCAAGGCTAATTCGGTCTATAACATACTCAAACAGAAACAGGCAGAATTGAGGAAACTAGAAACCCTAATCTGAAATTCATGCATTCAAGTGCTAATCTTCCACAAAACAACATCTAAAACAACTAAAAACCACTAATCACCAATTAATTGAAGTAAGAGGAAGTTCTTGGCAAAATACCTTGGAAACTCAAGACAAAAATGGTAGTTTAGACTTTCCTCCTCCAAAACAACTCCACCAAAACCTTTAAGCTTCCTAGTTGAGCATTTGTATGGTGTAGTTTGTGATTTGGGTGGTTGAAACTCAAAATTTGAGCAAGAATTGAGGCTAGAAAATGAAGAAATTTCCTCTCTTGTTTTGCTCCTCAAATGGGTCGGCCAAGACAAGAACAAATGGAAGAAAATTGGGTCAAAAATTGGTTTTTAGTAAAGGTAAAAGTTAGGTCAAAGTCCAAGAGTGAATTGGATGGTGACACTTGTCACCTTTTGGTTTATAGCTATCCCTTTGTCTCTCCAAGATTAATCCAACTAAGTAACCTCTAATTATCTCTTAATACCTTGTAAAATAAACCCTGTATACAAAACTTTACCTAATTGGCCGAATTTCACCGAACTTTCCGCACTAGTAGGTCCCACGTCCGATATACGCTCTTAATTTCTTAAAAACTAACCGATACTAGAAAAATAACTTAAAACCCCTATTTGCTCATAAAAATTATCTAGACAATTTTTCTAATAAAGAAAAAGCATAAAAGGCGTGCAAATAAATAAAATAAAGCCTAGAAAATAAGAAAATTTACGGGTTCTCACATTGGATCTTATTTTTATGAACAATTTCTCAAGGAAAAAAGTCCAGATCATACTGATTTTCTTATATTAACTATTATACTAATTTTGTCATTTTTATTGTTATACTATTTCTCATTTTGTTTGGGCTTTAACTCTTATTAATTCTTATGTCCCAGATGTAAATTTATTAAAACTTTATCATCTTATTATATTCATAGGTGTTAAATTATAAAAATTGTGATATATAAACAAGTGATATTCTATATATAACTAAGAAGATTTATTGTTATTGTTATCCAAACTTTCAAACTTTTCAAAAATTGAAAATGATTAAATACTTATAATATGACAAAATTTTATTACATATTTTACAAGGCTATCTGAAAAGTGAAACTACTTTTCATAGTATTTTAAAGTATATAAATACAAAAAAATTTTAAATTATACCTATAATCATTTATTATATAGGTATATTATGAGTACTTACTAAGGTACTAAGTTTTAATCATTAATAAAATATTTTATCATTATTTCAAATAAACTTCCTAATACTAGTTTGAGATAAGTTTTTAATGTAAAATTGTACATGTATTTCAAAAATCAGTAGTTTTGATCATTAATCAAATTTACCACATGTTATTAGTAAGAATTATTATTTATGTATAAAAACTTACCGTTATTTGAACTAAACTTACTCTCTAAAAAGTAAGTTTGGGATATAAAATAGTAATTTATTTATTTAAAAAGTAAGTTTAATCTTTATTCCAATTTACCTTTTGAGGTATAAAAATTACTAATCTATTAAGGTTAACTTACTATTTTAGATGAGAAACTTACTTCCATATTTTTAGGTGTTATCCTATTTAGGTGGATAGGTCCAATAACTAATCAAATGGTCGCTAAAAATGTAACAATCTGTTATATTAGGTAAAAATTGTTTCGTTACCATAACTTTCGTTACTAAAGCATTGTCCTTCAATATATGAATACAGCCACATTGGGCAGCGTATACCTACATTTAAAATGAAATACAATAACCATATCAATTGTACTAAAAGTCAGTTATACCTGTACCAAACCCGTATTTCTCAATTTTTTTTGTGCTGAAAATGGAATTAGTTTTGTTAAAGTAAATAATCAGTTCAAAGTCCATCTGATCATAAGCAGAGGTCGCTCAACCATTTCTGTTCTAATTCGGGTAAATTATCAGACAGATTAGTGGAGATCTGGTCACGGCATACTAGTTACAGCAGATTGCTTCGGATGACTATAAAATTTGCTTTACGAACTCAGAATGGAGGCTGGGGAGGTGCAATTCTGCAATGTATGGCCCGTGAATCCAAGAAAAAAGACAAATCCAGTAAATAGCACAAACACCAATCATGTTTTGTCACACAGCATCAGGGACTGGCGAGTAAAGCCGCTTTTGTCCATAAATCCTCTCAAACTCCATTTGAGCAGAGGTGACTATTAGCGAACTCCAAACATTTCTTTCTCAAGTCGAAGCATGTACGTAATTAAAAGCAGATAGGTCTTATAAAACTTCCCAAATCAAGAGAGGGAGCTAAAGACAAACTATACTTCATGAATCCAAGGGTGTTTCACCTGTGAAAAAACCATTTTTACTGTCATATGGAATTACTACTAGAGTTAGGTACGCAACATTGAAAAATCCATGCAGCCTGTCTGCAATTAGCAAGTAACCACAATGACTACAAATATATAACTCAGTCAAATTTAATCCATAACAACTCAGTTAGCTTGAATGAATTGAATGCAAAGATTTAAGTATATAAGCATTGACCACTTATATATGTACTAAGTAAATATAGTGCTGCATTTCTATGCAAACTACTTGAGCATAACATCTGCTTGCGCAAAAAGACCTGATCCCTTCAAGTAAGAAAAATCAACTACAAATTAAGATGGACAGGATTTTGTCTTTTCATCACACAGCCAATGAATTAACTTGCAAAGAATTTCCTGGTGAATCAACAATTGCAGTTTCTGGCATGACAGGATAGCAGGGAATGGCGCCCAGTCGCACGCTTTGAAAATGACGCGAATTTAACTGGTATTAACAGGATCCGAATTCAATCGGATTATTGTTAAGTCAAAGTATTAACTATACAAATGTAAATTGTCTAAATCCGGTTACCCACAGGTTGAGACACTAACCTAATAAAAATTAGCTGTTTCGTGATTACAAATGAAATTGTTTTCCTAGTTGCGCTGCTTAGGTAGATTAAAAAAGTTAATAAAAATAAACGCTTGTAAATTTGGATTAAAGATTTTAGTTATAAGCTTTGAAGGCTCATAAGTTTTATGCCTTATTGTGTAAGCAATAGAATTTGTTTCTCTCAAAAACTTAAAGTAATGAAACTTGTTTCATGGTTTGAAAAATTATTCTGTATTATGGATTAGAAAATTTTGAAAACTCTGAAATAAAAGTTTGAAAACTCTATGTTCTAGATTTTTATTATTTATTACAATATGGCTTCTTGTTTGTTGAAAACTCAACCCCTTGGATTTTTGGACTCTGTTTTACGCTTTCAAGACTTTATTATGTGTTTTCTCTTTCAAAACTCTTAAACAATTATATTGAATATGTCACATGAATAAATAGGTTCAAGTATGTGCATAACGGGGTTGGGGATTTTCGAGTTCATTTGAGGTTAACAAGTTAATTAATCTTGTAAAAATAATAATTCATGTTACAGTGGTCTTTGTCATGCAAAATGCTCCTTTGATTAAGATGGTCGTCTCATATTAATCTATTAATAACACTTAGACCATGACACAACACGATATGAAAGTCTTAATTGGTGGGTAAGTTCCATTTGCAGGGTTGGGTACATGTGATATATGCGTAGAGGAATGCTGCAATTTTGTCCATGCTGAATTCAGAGTTGAATTGTGTGTCTGTCAACGTTGAAAGAGATGCAAGAAAGCCAGGTTTCCGTTGTTTACTTTTGTGATACTGTAGCAGCAATTTTGACACTTGTGTTTGTTAAAGTTGTGTTAGAAAATCTAGGAAATAAGAAGGAATATAATCCGAATTCGGACACGAGTTAGAAATTAAATTACCTTCATTAATAGAAATTGCGAAATCTGCTAGAAAACAAGCATAGTTGAACTTTATGATAATTTTCACTTTGCACCCAGATTTTTAACTGGGACAATTTTAATTTAAGAGACTTGACATCCTAAAATTTTAGCTATCTCACTTTGATTCACTGATCGAAGTGAGTTTAGAGTCCAAGCAAGGGGATGGGGGCGGTTGCTTGCACAAAATTTTCTGAAAACTATATTGGTATTATAATCCCTTAGGCACCACATTGAAGGAAAGGGAAGGAGACGATTTTAGCAGAAAAGAAAAGAAATGAGAGTCGAGGAAAGCGGATTCCATCCAATCTTGTTTGGATTAAATACGAAAGGAAAAGGAAAGAAATGTAAAAAATGTTGTTTGGATAATGGAAGAAAAAGAAAGGAAAGGAAACTATCATATGTTAGTTACGTTTTTATTCATAATAATTTAAAATCTTAACTTAAAAATATAGGCTTTTAAGGAGGAAATTTTAAAACTTTCATTTATCTTAGTTTCCTTTCCTCTGTTTTCATCCATTTTTGGATGGAAAGTAGATTGATGAAACAATAACTAGACTGTTGCCCTCCTTTTTCGTCCCTATGCTTTCTTTTCTCTTCTCCAAAACCAATCCAAACATCAAAATCCTTATCTCTGTATTTCTTTCCTTTGCCTCCTATTTCCACAATAGAAGTAGTGCCTTAACTAAAATTGTATTACGTTGCCCTCCAACGTATTTAACTTATTTATTTCTTGTCCCTTTTAATTACATTTAAACAATTCTCCCATATTAAATCAACTATTACCTCGTTGTATTAAACAGTTACCTTTATTAGCATGTACAATGAATATCACTGTATAATTACAACTTATGAGACACTATACAAATGGAAACAAAAGATAACCAATAGCAAATCTCAAGCATGCCAGATTGAGTTGAATAAACATAAAAAAAAAAAAGAGTACCAAATAAACACCAAAACTCATGAATTTTTTATCTGCCTTCCTAAGTGTTGATGCTTCCCTAAACTCCATTTGTGTATTTTCTAGTATTGGCTCTTCCCCAAATTTCATCGTTCCAAGATAACTTTTCTTTTACTATAGATTAACTCTTAGTTATTAAGCATGTAAATAGCTATTTTTGTTGTATCAGAGGCAGAGCCAAGATTTGACAATAGGGATCAAATTTGGAGATAAAGAGCAAAATATTTGTTGTTCTAAAACATAAAATTTTTTAATTCTTTGTACTTAAAAATGTTAATTAAGAAGTAAAAGCTTTAACCTTTAATAATAATGAGTGATGGATGCAAACTCATTAATGAAATTGAGTATTTTTCTAGGCACAAAAGGGAAAAGAATACAAAGATTATACACTATGGTACAATGCTACACATGGAAGTACAAAATTTATGCCTATGGTAGAATAGCGTATGATCAAAGAAGAAATTAATCCTCTCTGGATAAATTAATAATATGAAAAAACCATAGAAAACATTCAATGATGGACCGCAAGAGGTGAAATAACTGTAATATCTTTGAGGAAAATGTCAGGCGAAGGCGGGCAAGAATGTTTAATAAAATTTTTGTGGGGGCTAAATGAGGAGCAAAAATAGAATTTTATAAAATGTTATAGGTAAAAGTAGAATTTCTGAGAAGTTAGGGGACCAGCCTGTTGGTCACCCTTTTGTAAATTTATTATTGTAAAGGTTATTGTCCATATTAACGTAGAAGAAAGCTAAACCAGACAAGATATAGTAATCACTTAGCTATTAGATTGTGGGCATGGAGAATAGGTGTCTAGTAGGAACTTGTTAGGAGTGTTCAATTTTTGTAAAAGTGTAGTTAATTTTAAAAAGTCTCTAAATATAGGGAAACAATAAATATGAATGTGTGCATTTACATGATAAGTTAGGTGCATTTTAAGTATATTAACCCGTGCTCGCTATACATTTATTAGAAAAAAAAATTTGTAGTTTATGAAGTAGTTGGTCACAATAAATGTGTATACTTTTAAGTGATTCATGACTGCATTGTTTGTTTTTAATGAATGGTAAATACAATTGCTAGTTAATTGCAATGCCCAATTTGGGGGTGGAATACTTAACTGCCCGAAGAACTGAAGCAATTTGTAGAATGCCATTACTCCAGTTCATTAGTTGAAGTTTCTTCGAAGCTAATTAGTTCGATCAGTATTTAATTTCATAAGAACTCAATTACTCAGCAAAATTAATTCTTTTTTGAAACTCTTAACTGAAATCAAGAAAATCATAAAATTGCCATCCTTGGGCTGGGTACCTCCATATTCGAACGTATTTCGTTCTAACTTCTATAAGTCTCTGGCAAATATAGATTCAATTACCACAATGAAATTTCTGTAATCAGCTGGAGTAACATCCTTCCTAGAGGGAACGTGTTAGAGTTTAAAATATAGCAAGGGAAGCTAGGAAGCTTATTAAGCCTACTTCATTGGTCCCACATGGAAGCAACAAGAAGGAAAAGGTGGTGCCCCGAGGCTATAATAAACAATGTCAAGCCAACACAAAACATAATTACCTGAACTTGGTCAATGGGCTCTTTTGATCTTAGAATGTTCAGGACTATAAATTCTGTTTTGATCTCTTAGAGTAATGGAGCTAGGAGATTGGGATATTCTCTTTTGTCCACTCACTTTTGATTTTCACCAATTAAAAATTTCCATGTTTCATCAGGAAGAAGTTGTTACTTTGCATGGTGCACTAAATGAGGCCACGTTGGTTCTAGATAGGAAAAAGGATCTCAAAGGATTTCTTCAAGCAAAAAAGGAGATGTTGTCACATTTCAATGTAGATTGGAGGATCAACTAAATTAGGACAAGAAATACCAGAACAAATTGTTGTAGCGTTGAATCAATATTCAGAAGTTTTTCAGGAACCTACTCAGCTACCTCCTAATAGGACTTTAGATCATCAAATACCATTGAAACCAAGAGCACACCCATTCAAAATGAAACCATATCGATATCCCCGCTCTCAGAAGGCAGAAATTGAAAAACAGATTGCTGACATGCTGAAATTTGGAATCATCAAATAGAGCAATAGTCCGTATGCTTCTCCTGTATTATTGGTCAAGAAGAAAGACAAGATATGGCACTTTTGTGTGAACTATAGGCATTTAAATGATTTGACAATCAAGGATAGGTATCCAATACCAAATATTGATGAACTACTGGATGAACTGTATGGTGCTAAAATCTTTTCCAAAATTGATCTGAGATCAAGATATTATCAAATCAGGGTTACAAGACTACCTTTCAAACTCATAAAGGCCATTATGAACTTATGGTAATGCCATTTGAATTGACAAATGCCCTTGCAACTTTTCAAGCATTTATAAATCAGGTGTTCAAACTATTCCTGAGGAAGTTCGTTTTGGTTTTTTTTTTATGATATTCTGATCTACAGTCCAACTTTAGAACTTCATGCGAAACATTTAAATCAAGTGTTAGAAGCACTTAAGAGCAATCAGTTGCATGCCAAGGTTTCTAAGTGTTCTTTTGCTCAGAACAAGGTAGAATATTCAGGCCATGTAGCATCCAAGGTAGGAGTTAGTATGGACATAAGCAAAGTGGAATGCATTCTTTCATGGCCAGTTCCCGGTCTGTCAAGGAGCTCAGAAGTTTTCTGGGGCTTACAAGATATTACAGACGTTTTATGCAAGGATATGGAGCAATCTGCAAGCCTTTGACCACATTACTTAAGAAAGATCCCTGTTATTGGTGCACAGATTCTCAGAAGGCTTTTGATCAGCTTAAATAGGCCATCAGCAGTGCATCAGCAGTTCTGGGTCCGGCTTGGTTATTTGTCAAGTTTCTTTAGATGAACATACTTCCCAAATTGCTTTGTCAATTTTTTGGGAAGATATTTGGGCCAATGGGTACCCAAGTATTTTCTAACATTTCCCATCAATTAATGGATACAATTGAAATATGTTCCATTTTAAACCCAATATCAAATTACAATACTCATTCCGCCCAAAGTTCCTTTGGGCATAGGTAGCCCATTGGAACTTGGAACAAATTGCCACCTCTACATCAGTGCTAAGGTTGCCAAATTTCGATATCCTTTTTATAGTAGAAATAGATGCTAGTGGCCAGGGTATGGATGCAATACTATTACAATAACACCATCCTATAGCATTTATTAGTAAGACATTCTCTTCTAAAAGCATGGGATTGTCTGTTTATGAGAAAGAACTTTTGGCATTAGTCTTTGTAGTAACCAAAAGGAGGCATTATCTGGTTGGAAATCACTTTATTATCAGAAAAAATCACAAGTAACTTAAATTCCTGTTGCAACAAAGATTGACAATTACTGCTCAGTACAAATGGTTGACAAAATTGCTATGACTAGACTATGAAACCCAACATAAGAAAGGATCAAAAAATACAGTGGCTGATGTCCAATCCAGAAGAAATGTTGAAGGACTTCAATCTATACCCCAACGGATAATGGCATTAACTAGTGTTCAACCTGTTTGGATGGAGGAATTGCAAAAAAAATTTCTTGAAGGCAAACAATTCCAGAAACTGATAAGCTAACAACTTCTGGATCCTTCACCACAAACCTCTAAATTTCAGTTGAATCAAGGATTTACTTGAGTACAAAGACAATTTATTTATGGGAAATGGCAATGGAAAAAGGCAGAAGTTAATCAAAACCTTACATGAATCATCCGCTGGGGGACATTCAGGACAAAGGGCCTGTCTACAAAGAATCAGGAATATGTTTTACTGTCTAGGAATGAAAAAATAGATTGTCCAGTTCATACAACAATGTGAAGTATGTCAGAGGAATAAAAGTGAACATCTACCCTATCCAAGTTTGTTGCAACCTCTCCCTATTCCAACTCAAGAAGGGCACATGTCACAACAGGTTTCATAAAAAAATTACCCTGCTTCAGGGGGTTTGATACAATCCTAGTGGCCTTAGACAAGTTGACCAAATTTGGTCAGTTCATACCTCTTACTCATCCATTTTCAGCTACACAGGTAGCACAGGCATTTCTAGACAACATCTACAAACTCTATGGCATGCTAGAATCCATTGTTACTGATGGAGACAAGGTGTTCATCACTAAATTCTGGCAGGAGTTATTTAGATTGGTCAGAACTAAATTGCATTAGAGCTCTTCTAATCACCCAGAAAATGCTGTGCAGACTGCAGGGTGAACGTTTAAATTAGTGTTTGGAAGCCTATTTGAGGTGCATGACAAGTGAGCTGCCAACTCAGTCGAGTCAGTGCTTAGCTTAGCAGAATTATGGTACAACACATCTTACCATACCAGTTTGGGAGTTTCCTCTTTTGAAGTTCTATATGGATATAACCCCTATCCCTGCCTATGGGGCCTTATCATGACACCATTATCTTAGCAGCAAACAACTTACTACAAGAAAAGATTCATATGCTGCAAAGGATCAAGGAACACCTGCAGCAAGCTTAGAATAGAATAAAGACATTTGCAGACAAACACAAGATAGAAAAGCAATTTGAGATAGGTGATTGGGTGTTCCTGAAGTTGCAACCATATAGACAGCAACCAGTAGCTATCAGAAAGAATCTAAAATTGGCTGCTAAATTCTATGGACCCTTTCAAATCATGGAGAAGATCAGTGGAGTGGCATATAGGCTTAAACTACTAGCAGAAGCTAAAATCCATCCAGTCTTCCATGTCTTCTTACTTAAGAAAAAGATAGGACCTCATCAAAACACTACTTCAACACTGCCAGACTTTGTTTGCCATGATCAGTGCCTTCTACAACCAACTGAAGTTTTGAAGATGTAGACAATGGAATTTTAATTAAATTCTAAAAATTACCATTGGTCTGTTAAAATATTTTTGTCCAATCGGATATTGCCATTTGTCATGTACACTTGGAAAATTTGGTTATTAAGCAGCCAATTATATTTTGCCACGTGTCAGGGTGAGGTGTTCCAAATCAATTCAATTTGCAAGGGTATCTCCACCAACCAAATCATATCATATCATGTATTTATTGGATAAATATCTAAATATTTATTTCTTATTGAAGGGATAATATTTAGAATTGTTTAACCCAAGTATATCTCTTATATACTGCAATGGCCTGGCCAGTAAAATGGCGCCACGTCACGTGTCCCCACAAGTCTGGCCAATCGAGAAATTCCTTATCTCTTTATTAATGAAGAGATAATATTTAGCTGGCACAGTCCTAATATGACTGTACGTCTTGCTAGGCAAGTAGAGTGGTGTACATGATCTCAACCTCCACCTCTTGCTACAACTATAAATAGAGGTCTCTCAACCAAGTTAAGGGGGACATAGAGATATCAAGAAGCATCTCATACACTCAAGTATTGAAGCTTCAAGCTACGAAGGTCTGGGTCTCAAAGCTCCTCAAGTCTTCCGCATATCAAGGCTTGAGCCTTCAAGTATATTCAAATCCTTCAAATCTTCCATATCAAGATTTGAAGGAGTCGGTGGTTGATCCAAGAACAAGCTGCGAAGCCCTTGGATTGGTGTTCGAGGAGAAGAATCGAAGGAAACTCTCCATAAGTTCGAGAAACTTCCAGAGATTGTACCTACATATTTTTTTTCTAAGTTTATATAGTACATATTTGTCGTGTATTTCTTTTTCTTGTCGTTTTGCAGACTTGAAATTTTTATCGCGTACAAATTTTTGGCACGCCCGGTGGGACCATCTCTGCCTTCCATCTCTTCTTCTCGAAAATTCAACTACGTATATCACCAATGGCACCAAAGAGCGACAAAATCATGATTGCACGTTCCAAGGCTATTGATGCTAAGCCTGTTCAGGAAGCTGCACATGTCGCTACCAATACCCGTGTTGTTGGTCCTGTGACAAGGAGCATGACGAGGGCCTCCACCCAAAGTAGCATGGAACCCTCGGCGCCAACTCCCGTCTTCGGGCCAACATCACAAATGAGCTATTTCTCTACGATGGGGGTCCAAGACGTTTTCACCTCGATTGAGAAGGCTCTTACCATGCTCGAATTTGGATCCGAACCCAAATTTTATAAGCATGACGATGATTCATCAAGCACTGGATCAGCCTCTTCACATGAAACTCTTCATTCAAGATTTTGTATTGAAGATTCTGCTGCTTCTTCTGCTGCAATGCCTGCCATGATGACAAATACTTTGAGTCTCGAAGAACAAGTTTCGAACATGTCCAAGATGATGGAAACCATGATGAAACACATCAAAGACCAAGATGCTCTTATCGCTCAACTGCTCACCCAAAAGGACCACACTCCTGAGGGAAGCCATATGAATTCTAAGGAGAACCAAGAGCGTGAAAATCTCTCATCTAAAGGTAAAGACAAGGTGAAGGAAGTACACGTGACCGCCGAGGGAACTATCCCCGTAGAACAGTTGAAGGAACTTGTTGAAGGCGTGATCAAGGACAAAAATGGGGGTGGTTCAAGATCGAGTTTTACCTACTCCAAACCTTACACTGCTAGAATTGACAATCTAGCAATGCCTGTTGGATATCAACCGCCTAAGTTTCAACAGTTCGATGGGAAAGGCAGTCCAAAACAACATGTGGCCCATTTTGTCGAAACCTGCAGTAACGCTGGAACCTATGGTGACCTGCTAGTCAAACAGTTCGTCCGATCCTTGAAGGGCAACGCGTTTGATTGGTACACTGATCTCACTCCGGGGTCCATCAACAGTTGGGAACAGTTGGAACAAGAGTTCTTGAATCGCTTCTACAGCACTAAAAGAACCATCAGTATGCTGGAATTGACTAACACTCGTCAATGGAAGGATGAACCTGTGGTCAACTACATTGATAGGTGGAGAAGTCTGAGTCTCAACTGCAAGGACAGGCTGTCTGAACCCTCTGCCATAAAAATGTGCATTCGAGGAATGCATTGGAGCCTAAGTTACATTTTGCAGGGTATACGCCCAAACACATTTGAAGAATTAGCTACTCGTGCTCATGACATGGAGTTAAGCATCACGGCCAATGCAACTGATGGGCTTCCTATTCAAATTCCGCGAGTACAGCCACCTCGGCAAAACAATGAAAGACAAGAAAATAGAAAAGGGGGCAAGCCTCCTTCAAGATTCAATAATAAGGAGTCCATGGCAATAAACACAGCTCCCATGAAAATTGCTACCAAAGTGAGTCGAAAAATCACTGAGAAATTAGATTCCTCCCAGAATAGATCAGTAAGAAGACCCACTTTAAAAGAGATGCAAGAAAGGGAGTACCCTTTCCTTGAGTCCGACTTACAAGGAATGTTTGATGATCTTTTCAAGGAGAAGCTCCTTGAACTTCCCGACATGAAGCGTCCGGAGGAAGCTAGTTAAGTCAATGATCCGAATTATTACTGTTATCACCGCTTGATTGGTCACCCTCTCACTAAATGCTTTGTCTTTAAGGACAAAATTATGGAATTAGCCCGCCAAGGAAAAATCCTTCTTGAGGAGGATAAAGCATCGGCAAACCAAACAACAATAATTTTGGATCTGTGTGTTGCCCGATAGAAGTTCTACCCACATCAAGCAGTGCTCTGTCTGTACAAACGGAGTTTGAAAAATCGTCAATTGAACATGTTGTCGAAGATGATAATGAAGGATGGACTTTAGTCACTCGAAAGAGAACTTGCAAGCCAAGAATAAAGAAATACATCTTTTCGAAAAGCATCCATTCGACAAAGCCAAAAGTAACGATGAAACGATAAAATGCAACAAAGAAATAAAAGAGAGTAGCCATAAAACCAATTCCTTCAGATTTTCAGCGCCTTCAAGAGGTTCGGCAGCCCGTGACACTGAGAGAATTTATACCCAAGGGGTATCTAAGTGACGATACCGATGATTTCACTTCTTGTAATGTCGTCAAAGCTGAAAATCCTCAAGTCACACAAATTGGCACTGAATTTGAGAAAAAACTCAAAGTCGATGATAAACCACCGGTGGATTGTGCAACGACCATCATTTTTGATGATGATGATTTAACTGTTGAGTTCAAAACCCACAATCGACCTTTGTTTGTTAGTGCATATGTTCGAGAACAAAAGATGAGTCGGGTACTCATTGATGGGGGATCTGCTGTCAATATCATGTCCGTACGTGCTATGAAAGAGTTAGGAATCTCAAGTGATGAACTCTCCCAGAGCCGCCTCATGATCCAAGGATTTAATCAAGGGGGCAAAGAGCAATTGGCCTCATAAGACTTGAATTGCTCATTGGTGAGTTGTCTTCAAGTGCGTTATTTCATATCATTGAAGCCAAAACCTCTTATAACATACTTTTGGGAAGGCCCTGGATTCAAGAGAATGAAATTATACCATCTACTCTGCATCAATATTTCAAATATTGTCGAGACGGTATTGTTAAGAAAGTTACTACCGATGACAAACCTTTCACGGAAGCCGAAACTCACTTTGCCGATGCCAAATTTTATCTTCACAAAGAAGCAAAAAGAAAGGAATCGGTAAGGGAAGAAAGCCAAGATTCCAAAGTACCCATTTTGCGGTATACTCCAAGATCAAAGAGAGAAGAAGGTCAGTCTTCTTTTATCAGGAATGACACATTAAATGTCCCACTCACCAAGATAAAGCCTGTTAAAATTGAGAAGGTGACATTGCAAGGGTTTGTTCGTCCCAAAGAAGAATCGGTAATGGAACATTACTCGCTACCAACTAATCGGACTCAAGAAGGTTTTGATCCAAACGCCTATAGACTTCTTGCTAAGGCGGGTTATAACCCAAATGAGAAGAATACATTGGGCAAACTCCCCCCTGAAGTTACTGGCGAGAGGACTCGCGGATTGACACCTACGCAGAAAATGTTGAAAGAAAGGGGCTATAATGTTGAAAGTTCATCGATGGGTCTTGGTTATCAACCGCCCTCTCCTGTTCGTATAATGATCAAAAGAGCGAGTTGTAACTATGTGAACGAAGAAATGGAGGTCACAAGCCGAAAGAGATCTGTGTTCGACCGATTGGGAAACAAGTCAAAACGTACTTCTGTGTTTGACAGACTTGGCCCGCAACCAAAAAATATGAAGTCGCCCGTCTATGAGAGATTAGGCAGTAAGAAACAAGAGTACCAAGTTGCCAGGGAAGAAAGTCTTACTCCAATAAAGAAGAACAGACCAAGAAAGCGAGTCTCCAATTTCTTCATGCACTATTGAGACTTATTCAATGTAAGAATTGAAACCATTTTTGAAGAACAGGGTCAAGAAAGTACGGCTTCCTGTCACCATATTACGATCAGTGATCTTGAAGAAGAAGAAGAAGATGCAAATGACGCTCCCGCTGAACTTGAACAAGAGGTAAAAAATAAGATCGATGAGCTAAAAGAGATTAACCTTGGCACAAGCGACGATCCTCGCCCAATTTACATAAGCTCTTGTATGACTCCTGAAGAAGAAAAAGAGTATGTTGATTTGCTGCTCGAGTTCAGGGACGTCTTTGTCTGGAATTACTCAGAAATGGCTGGTTTGGATCCAAGGGTCGCCGTTCATAATTTGTCCGTCAAGCGAGGAACAAAACCTGTCAAGCAAACGCAAAGGCGCTTTCGGCCCGAATTAATTCCTCTGATAGAAAATGAGATAAATCGATTGATTGAAACCGGATTCATACGAGAAGTAAAATATCCAACATGGATTTCAAGCATCGTCCCTGTAAGGAAGAAGAATGGGCAGATTTGAGTTTGTGTTGACTTTCGAGACTTAAACGAGGCTTGCCCCAAAGATGATTTCCTCTCCCCATTACAGAATTGACGGTAGATGCTACAACCGGGCATGAAGCACTATCTTTTCTCGATGGATCGTCTGGCTACAATCAAATACGTATGGCGCCCGAGGATGAGGAGCTAACTGCCTTCCGCACCCCCAAGGGAATTTATTGCTATAAAGTAATGCCGTTTGCCTTGAAAAATGCCGGAGCGACATATCAAAGGGCAATGCAAAGAATATTTGATGATATGCTCCATAGAAATGTGGAGTGCTACGTTGATGACCTTGTGGTGAAATCAAAGAAGCGAGAGGATCATATTCAAGACCTTCGAAGAGTTTTCCAACGCCTTCGGAGATACCAATTAAAGATGAATCCTTTGAAGTGCGCATTCGGAGTCACTTCTGGCAAATTTCTTGGTTTCATCGTTCATCAACGGGGAATAGAAGTCGATCGATCTAAAATTGATGACATTGTGAACATGCCTGAACCGCGAAATATTCATGAATTGAAGAGCCTTCAAGGGAAGTTGGCATACATCCGGAGGTTTATCTCTAATTTGGCCAGGCGATGCCAACCCTTTAGTAGACTGATGAAGAAAGGGGTACCCTTCGAGTGGGATGAATCGTGTAGGAATGCTTTTATAAGCATCAAGGCGTATCTCATGAATCCCCCAGTGTTGGCTGCGCCCATTCCAGAAAAACCGTTGATTCTCTATATTTCCGCTCAAGAACGGTCGGTTGAGGCCTTACTTGCTCAAGAAAACGATGAAGGTAAGGAGAATGCGCTGTATTACTTGAGCCGGATGATGACATCTAATGAGTTGAACTACGCACCCATCGAGAAGTTGTGTTTTGGCACTTATATTTGTCATTCAGAAGTTGAAGCATTATTTTCATGCACATACTATTCGTCTCATATAAGTCCAATCCCATTAAATATGTCATGGCAAAACCTGTACTATCTGATCGGCTCGCGAGATGGTACCTCCAGTTTCAACAATTTGAAATTATTTACGTACCTGCGAAGGCTGTCAAAGGACAAATATTGGCAGACTTTTTAGCCGATCATCCCCTACCTGTCGAGTGGGAGTTGACTGATGAACTTCCCGATGAAGAAGTGTTTATGGTCGAATTGCCGTGGTCAATGTATTTCGATGGAGCTGCCCACCGTGATGGAGCTGGTGCGGAAGTTATCTTTTATACTCCTGAAGCAGATATATTGTCATACTCTTTCACTTTAACACGCCGGTGTTCCAACAATGTGGCTGAATATCAGGCGTTGATTCTCGGTCTTGAAACGGCTGTAGACATGAAGCAGTTGCATCTTAGAGTCTACGGTGATTCAAAGTTGGTGGTAAATCAACTCCTTGGTATTTATGATGTCAAGAAACCTGAATTGATCCCATATTACAAGTATGCAAGGCAACTCATGGGATATTTAGGTAATGTCACTATAGAACATATCCCTAGAAATTTCAACCAACAAGCTGATTCTTTGGCAAGGGTGGCGTCCATGATCACTCTACCTTCTCATCGAAATCAGATTTCAATATGTCAAAATTGGGTCATACCTCCGATGTTTGATGAAGGTAATGATAGTGAAGAAGAAAATACTTATCATATTTTTGTCCATGAGATCGAAAAGGAGGATTGGCGTCATCTCATCATTGATTATCTTAATCATAAAAAGTTACCAGAAGATCCTAAGAAAATGGTTGATATACGTCGTCGAGCACCACGTTTCATTTACTACAAAGGGACGCTTTACCGAAGGTCATTCGATGGGGTGTTTCTACGATGTCTTGGAGAAGATGAGGCCATGCAAGCAATGGAGGAGGCTCACTCTGGGATATGCGGTGCTCACCAGTTTGGCCCGAAGTTACACTTTCGTATTAAAAGAATGGGATACTACTGGCCAACAATGGTAAAGGATTGCATTGACTTTGCTAGAAGATGTCAAGCATGTCAATTTCATGGCAATTTCATCCATCAGCCCCCTGAACCATTGCACCCAACTATGGCTTCTTGGCCGTTCGATGCTTGGGGTTTGGATATAGTTGGACCACTTCCGAAGTCTTCTGGCGGACATGTTTTTATTTTGGCGGCGACGGATTACTTTTCAAAGTGGGCTGAAGCGATTCCTCTAAGAGAGGTCAAAAAGGAGAATGTAGTGGATTTCACTAGCTTGCACATCATTTATCGGTATGGAGTCCCGCGTTATATCATTACCGATAATGGTAAGTCTTTTTGCAATGTAGCAATGAACAAACTTTGCGAGAAGTTTCATTTCAAACAATACAATTCGTCCATGTACTACGCTGCTGCAAATGGACTCGCTGAAGCATTCAACAAGACCTTATGTAATCTGTTGAACAAAGTCGTGAATAAATCGAGAAGGGATTGGCATCTTCGAATTGGAGAAGCACTTTGGGCATACCGAACTACTTTTCGAACTCCCACGCAAGCGACCCCATACGCGCTTGTTTATGGTGTTGAAGCTGTTCTTCCACTTGAGTGTCAAATACCTTCGCTAAGAATTGTGATTCAAGAA
Organism: Coffea arabica; assembly: GCF_036785885.1. Classification (NCBI taxonomy): domain Eukaryota; kingdom Viridiplantae; phylum Streptophyta; class Magnoliopsida; order Gentianales; family Rubiaceae; genus Coffea; species Coffea arabica. The sequence continues at coordinate 6,718,790 of NC_092310.1, forward strand.
GGGCTCAGTGAAGAAGATAATGTTCGTCTTCGCCTTGAAGAGTTAGAAGCACTCGACGAAAAGAGATTGGAAACTCAGCAACGGATTGAGTGCTATCAGGCTCGCCTTTCAAAAGCATTCAATAAGCACGTCCGACCTCGCTCTTTTCAAATTGGAGATTTAGTACTCGCTGTTCGGAGACCGATCATTCTCACTCATGGAGGACAAAGAAAGTTTACTGTTAAGTGGGATGGTCCATATGTCGTTCGAGAAGTATATACAAATGGCTCATACAAGTTGGTTGCTGAAGATGGATTAAGGGTTGGCCCCATCAATGGCAAGTACCTAAAAAGGTACTATGCGTAATCGAAACCACGAGACGCTCCTGGCCCGCATGAGCTAAAACTGTGGATGGCAACCACCAATAGTGTAGTATGTGGTTAAACTGCTGAAACACTCCACCAAGTCTAAGGTGGTAAACAAATAAATACTTCTGGCCCGCATGAGGTTAAAATGTGAACGGCAGGAACTACGTGTGACTTGATTCCCTTGTTGGGATACGTAGGCAGTTTGGAGAGCAACTTCTAAGTTCAGTTACACCACTCCAAATCAAATCCTTGTCCCTTGCAAAAAAAAAAAAAGAATTTTCTCTTTCCAAAAAATAAAAAGATAAAAAAAATAATAATAATAATAAAATGCTTCATTTGAGTTCTTTTCTCTTAAAAAAAAAAGCAAGAGATAAGAAATTAAAAGCGTTTTATTATTAAAAAGGAAAAAAAAATTCATTACATGGACAAAATGAGTGATTCAAGGAAAAGAAGAACATGGTGGAAAGTCTAAATATCGAATTTGTATTCCACTACGGTTACTTTATATGATTCAAGTGCAGACTTCATGTCTTCAAGTTCCTTCACAGTATCATCAGTCAAGATGCTAGCATTTTCAATGGAAGATAGCTCATCATGCGCTTGGGTTATTTCGGCCTGGATCTTTTTGAAGGTCTCATGCTTTTGATCGATAGTTGAGGTGATTTCCAAGCTTTGCTTCTCCAAACTGATGAGTTCCTGTTGCAGAACCTTTTTCCTGTCTTCAATGGACTGCAACTTTTCTTCTAGACTTTGCAAATGACAGGTTAGTTCTTCTCCCTTTGTCTTAACTCCCTCGAGTTGGACGGTCGCTTTGGAAAGGAGTTCTGCATGTGTTTCTTTGCTCATCCTCTCCCACGATGAAGATGCCAGAACATCATAAGCCTCCGCCTTGGCAAACAATTCCATCAAGTGGTCTTTTAAAGGGAGATCGTTGGTGGGATCCGTTCTTGTGATTTCTACAATGATTTCCTCTGCACACTCTTTTAAAGAAGAGATCTGCTCAATTGGAGTGTCAAGAATCTGTCCGCGAAAATCCGTCCACAAGCTCTGCAAGTACTTTCTTCGATGTGTCTGGATCAACTTTTGGCCATGAAATTCTGAAACCAGTACTACCTTAGGTCTCTTTCGGATCTCGTGCGTACCAGTTAACTCCTTCTTACGCGTGGGCGAGGTACCTCCACTGGAGGCAAGTTGCCTGGGAGTACTGATAGCTGTTTCCTCACTTTTGTTGTTTGAGATTGTATCATCGACTTCAAGTTCGGGTGGTAAATTGTTACCAACACCTTCTTGACGGAATTCAAGAAACGGGGGCTGAAAAAATAAAGTTACAAAAAAAAAATTTATTACAAAAAGGGAAAAATGGAGAGACAATTACCTTAAGTGGCGACACTCCAACCGACGGTGGTGTAAAGGAAACCTCCTCCAAATCAGAAGACGTCCTCTTCTTTGATCGGTTCCAATGACGGTCTTGACTACTACTACCACTCGCCAACAAGTGTGCTCCTCCTTGGGTAGATCCGATGCCCTGAACTTGAGTCCCTTCCTTTTCTATAGCCCGGATAGAATCACAATCGCCCGCTGTTTCAATTTCGACAACTCCCTCCGTACGAGTCACTGATAAGGATTTTGAAACTTTAGGCGGCGTCTGCTTTGCTGGAATCACTGGTTGCGCCTCTTTGATGGCCTGTCGAGAGTCCTTGGAAGACTTATTTTTTGTGGCAATGTTTTTCAAGGGGCTGCTAGTAATTTTGTTCTTTCGCGAGGTAGATGAAACAAGACCCGTTACAATCTCTATAGCTCCATTATGATGCCCTGACTCGTTAGCGGAGGTAATCTTACCCTTCTTCGATGATGGCTGAGGGATCTTAACGGTGAATTTAAAGGAAGTTGAAAAGACACTATTTGACCGAGTCGACCACCAGGCGTCATAGTCTTTTGTGATCAATGGATGCTTCCTATGCGCGGGTATAGTCATCCGAGATCGTGTCTGCGTGCGAATTAAGGAATCTCATAGTTGAATAGCCTCACCCAAAGTATACGTGTGAGTGATCTCTTTCAAGTTGTTGGGGATATCCTGACAGAAGCCGAATTGTCTGCTGAACCTGCAAGAATTATATTTTTCAATAATGAAAGTATTGTCCTTACGTAGAGTTAAGTGGCAAGAGCGTTGACTAATGAAGTAGCTCGTGAGTCTGGATGATAAGGATCCGTCATCGATCAACGCCTTTTCTTCATTCTCAGTCCAGCACAATTTAGGAAGCATCAAAGGGTTCACTTCTTTGAAGATTTCCTCAGCTTCCAATTGGCCATAAAATATTGTCATTTTCTCACAACTAAATCTTGTCATGCGCGCGTGGTGGCTACTCACTTGATGATTTTCGTAATATACATCAAAGTATTGGCCAATCCAAGCATAGACATAATGGATTGGAAAAGTTACCTCGCATTCTTCAAGGTTAGGGGCGTGGACGATCTCCCTCAACCCATGATATATGCTCGCAAGGACGGGAATCGCAAGACAAAATCTTTTCCCTGTAGCCATTAAGCATGCAACCTTGAAGACACTTGGACGAATACGATCGACTTTTTTGCTGGGCAAAAGGAACTTGCAAATCCAACATGCTATGAATGCCGCAATATAGGTTTCCTTTCTTAGAGACCCTGGGATACCCAGGGTGTCAAAAGGGGCGTTGAAATCATTCGTATCGGCAAAGTCGTAAGGCTCCACGCTTCCAGAAGGGTTGTAAGTCATTTTTGGTTTAGATGTGGTCTTCCTTCTGTTCGCTCTATTCGGAGGAGCCCTATACCTAGCCTCTCCTTTGAACCAGAAGCGAATCCAGTCCTTCATCCATACCCCTTGGTCATTCGTCCAAAGGTGGTAGTAGGCGGAAAAGAGGTGCCTGCAACTCTCGGGAAGAAGTGGCTTCCTTTCTTTGTCACGAGTGAGGAGCTCCCGCGCCGAAGGAACAACTTCATCGAAAAACGTGCCATCGATCGAAAGGCCACCAAGTCGATAGAGGTCCCAAAGTGTGATGGACAACTCCCCAACGGGCGTATGGAGTGTGTTCGTCGAGGGACACCAATATTTGAAGAAGGCTCGCAAGATATTTTCACAGCGGTCGTAGGAGTATCTCGACGCGTAAACGGCTTCAAATATGCCAGCGCGTGTGAGTATGTCTTTATGCCTTCCAAGCATGTCCTCAACCCACTCCCAATAATGGGAGGTGAAGCACGCCTCACCGAAGAATGACGAAGGGGTTTTCCATGTAGCTTTGTCAACATTGAATCCCACAAACGGAAGAGTGAATTTGGCTATTTCTGGATCTCCATTGTGAAGAGACGAGTTTAACACGACCACTTCTTCTTCCCTTGACGTAGTGGAGAAAGTCGACGGTGCCACCACTTCCTTAGTCCACTTGCTAGTTCAGTCTTCGAGATGAAAGCATCCTTCGAGGGGTATGAAGGATTCAGCGAGCGGCCCGATTGCTGGTTTGTAAACATGTAGTGACAAGCTCTTTGATTGAGTTCCTCCCCGTTCATCCGTCAGCGAAATATGCGGCAGTGGCACGGCATAGTCCTTAATTTGCATGATTGCTGGAATTTTGAAAAAGAAAGTATTAGACGATGAAGGGAATTTCTTACAGAATTTTGGTAATCAAATTACCTAATCAGCGGCTTTCTTCAAATCCCCGAAATTGTTTCAACTTTCTTTTCGGGCACGAGGTGGGCTCTCTACAGGAGAACAAGTTAGTAAAATTGAGATGTTGAGATGGGATGGGGCAAAAAAAAAACAAAAACAAAAAAAAAACTTTTTTGTTATTATTAAGGTCAAAGTTTTAGCGAAAAGAAGGGAAATTTTTGCTCAAATATCATATGTGGTACTGTCCCAAAAAAAAAAAAAAAAGGGTCTCTCAAATACCATATTTGATATTACCCTCATACATGAAAAAAAAAGGGGTTCAAATATCATATTTGGTATTATCCTAATAGATTAGCAAAAAAAAAAAAAACTTTTTCTCAAATATCATATTTAGTATTAAGGAAAAAAAAGGGGGGTTCAAGTATCATATTTGGTATTGTCCTAATAGACTAAAAAAAAGGGGGGGTGTTCAAATATCATATTTGGTATTACCCTAGTAAATGAGCAAAACAAAAAAAAACACAAAAAACAAAAACAAAGCAAAAAAAAAAACAAAACAAAACAAAACAAAAAAAAAGGCTCAAATATCATAGTTGGTGTTATCCTGGTGGTTGGGAAAAAAAAAGGGTATCGGCAGGATGCAAATAGCGGGTGGCATCAGTTTGGAGGAAGCAACCGTCAAATATTTCTACACAACCATTCATAGTTCATCAGGTTTTACCTAAAGTACAAGGGGCAGACATAATTCATAATGGAAAGTTCCATGCGAGACCAACAAAGACAATAGTTCACATGGTACTTAGCATCTTGCATGGAAGATAAATGTAAAGCACATCGAGTCAGGCGTTCCGGCAACATTGACAAAGAAGATTTTGTCCCTGAATCTATCCATGCATAGACTACAAAATTCGCAATTGTTCCATGTAAGGTAGTAAAAGCAGAAATACAAGCAGGGTGGTACCATAGCTTGGAGAAGTAATGCGTACCTTAAAGTAATCCAGGAGTAGTCCGACAGGGGTAATGGCCGACGTCAAATTGATTCTATCAGTCTGAGAGGCAGCAAATCCAAACAAACTAGTGAATTATGAACGACGGCAGCAGCCAAAAAAAAAAAAGGAAAAAAAAAGGGACCTGGCGGCGGCGAACAAAGAAAATAGCAGCAATTTTGGATGGACAAACCGCCAAGCGGGATCACAAGGAGAGAGGGCAGCGACTGGAGACCCACAGCTCTGAGGGAAGTATGAGTCTGTGACTTCGGTCCTGAGAGTTTTATAGCGGAAAGTTTCAAGGGAAGCCCGCGGGTACTCAAAGTCTGAATGCGACATAGAGTCCTGCTCTACGTGAACTACTCAAAGGTCTTGCCGTGAGGACTATGCGTGCTTGGTAGAAATTCAGTAAGTGGAATTCAGGTCCAGTACGGTGTCCCTTTTAGCACGGTCCTAGTAAGTAGAATTCAAGTCCAATACAGTGTCCTGTAACCAACTACGTCATGAGGACCGGCACGGAGAATTGGGTTCCTGCGAATGGAGCTTGCCATGGGTTGCATTACCTAGCTAGTAGTTTTGGAGTGAACTTCTAAGTACAGCAGACCCATCGGCTTCGTCACGTGAATAACCTGCGAACTATGCCCAACATATGGAAATCAAGAAACCTACAAGGGAAGCGGCAGCTAGTCGCGTAAGATAGCATAAAAAAAAAAGAAAAAAAAAGAATGACCACTACTGCTGTAACTTCAAAGGTTGGGAGCGAGGTCGGCCGTGGGATTTGATCAATATCAAATGGCGCACAAGACTTCAAGTGAGCTGATGAGCATAGGTAATGCCCTTGAGGGAGGGAAAGAAGAAACAACGAAGTTCCTCTGGTGCCTGCCATTGGTTTGAGGGACGTTGAAACAAGATGGCGCAGCTACTTGGGGTAGATGTCGAAGGCTGCCATGGAGGAGGGAGTGATGCATGCTGTCTCAAACAAGCTCATGAGTTGGGTCAAGGTGGCAGGGGAGACCTTCCTTAATCCACCCACTGAGGGAAAAAGAGTGAAGTATGTCGATGACCAAGCATCGGGCAATCTGCAAAAAAAAAAAAAAAAAAAAAAAAAAAAAAAAAAAAAAAAAAACTCCGCCGCAGCAAACTAGAGAAGGACTTGGGGCAAGCTAATTTGAAGTCATTTGGCTTTACCACCGAAGTTTGTCTAACAGCGATGGATTTGAGACTATTGGCATCATTTGTTTAACCTTGGATTGATACACTATACTATGTATGAATGAGTGGCATCCCACGTGGCCACCTTGTGAACAATCCAAAGCCACAAACATTGCAAAGCTCCAAGTAAATTACGTTTGTGAACATCACTTGAATTAACATGCCAAATGAAGTGATCCGGCCTCGGGAAATTGAAGGCACTGGTGATCTTGGAAATTGAGATTACTAAGGTGGCATTTCACGTGGAGTTTGAGACCACTAAAGTCCTTGGACTTTATTTAAGATCACTAAGTCACCAAAGCTTCAAGGATAGCCTATTTATGGACTTATTTGAGTACTAATATTCCAATGGTGTTCAAATTGAAGCAAATATATATATATGTCAAAACTTGTCCGTTCAAAATTTGCTCCGATATCCAGCAGTCACGCACAAGTTTCGAGGGGGCATTTGTAGACAATGGAATTTTAATTAAATTCTAAAAATTACCATTGGTCTGTTAAAAATTTTTTGTCCAATCGGATATTGCCATTTGTCATGTACACTTGGAAAATTTGGTTATTAAGCAGCCAATTATATTTTGCCACGTGTCAGGGTGAGGTGTTCCAAATCAATTCAATTTGCAGGGGTATCTCCACCAACCAAATCATATCATATCATGTATTTATTGGATAAATATCTAAATATTTATTTCTTATTGAAAGGATAATATTTAGAATTGTTTAACCCAAGTATATCTCTTATATACTGCAATGGCCTGGCCAGTAAAATGGCGCCACGTCACGTGTCCCCACAAGTCTGGCCAATCGAGAAATTCCTTATCTCTTTATTAATGAAGAGATAATATTTAGCTGGCACAGTCCTAATATGACTGTACGTCTTGCTAGGCAAGTAGAGTGGTGTACATGATCTCAACCTCCACCTCTTGCTACAACTATAAATAGAGGTCTCTCAACCAAGTTAAGGGGGACATAGAGATATCAAGAAGCATCTCATACACTCAAGTATTAAAGCTTCAAGCTACGAAGGTCTGGGTCTCAAAGCTCCTCAAGTCTTCCGCATATCAAGGCTTGAGCCTTCAAGTATTTTCAAATCCTTCAAATCTTCCATATCAAGATTTGAAGGAGTCGGTGGTTGATCCAAGAACAAGCTGCGAAGCCCTTGGATTGGTGTTCGAGGAGAAGAATCGAAGGAAACTCTCCATAAGTTCGAGAAACTTCCAGAGATTGTACCTACATATTTTTTTTCTAAGTTTATATAGTACATATTTGTCGTGTATTTCTTTTTCTTGTCGTTTTGCAGACTTGAAATTTTTATCGCGTACAGAAGAGACGAGTAATTTTGAGGAATATGTTCCTGTTATACAGTATCTGAACAAATGGCATCAGTTAGGAGAAGAGGAAACTTCAAGGGAAGATCAATCCTTCATTACAAGCCAATTTCTAGAGTTCCAGCCTTAAGGACAAGGCTATCCTCAATCAGAGGAGGTATTGTCAGGATTAGGGGTATCAATGAAAAAAGGCAAAAGTATTAAGGGTCGCAATAGTAAATATTAGAAGTAGTTAAAGGTAAAGGTAGTTAAAGGTCGTTAGAAAAAAATGCAGAATTTGGTACTGGAGTTAGAAACTAGCAAAGTCTCAACAATTGTGTATAAATTCTAAAATGTACTGGGATTGAAACAAGAAATGATAATTGAATTTTTCCCTCCTCTCTCGTTCTCTCTCTGGAATCTTCCTTTTTTTTCCTTTTCTCATTTACTTTCTAATTTTATTCTCTCTCTTTCTTCTTTTCTTCTTTCTGTTCATCTAATTCTACTAATCCTTGAAGATCCTGACAAATTGCACGTAGGAGGGGTGCCTTCCTATGGTCTCCCCCCCCCCCCCCCCAAGTGGAAGAGCCGACATTATAATTAGTGATAGTGGTAGCCTGTGTTCGCGTCACTCCTGCCCATCTCTAGTGAAGGTTTTTGAATATTTTTACCATGTAAGTGATTATGGTTCTTTACCTGCCCATCTCTAGTTCTTAATCTTTCTCTGTTTTGAAGTGATTATGGTTTCTTCTTAAATAAATTTTATATACATTGACAGTATATATTCTATCATTGATAGATTCATGACACATGTGCAAAATGGGTTTCAAATTTAAATTATATATAGTTGTCATTCATCCAAAATTGTACATTATCAGTGCAGGAAAGATTAATCCTTTCTTTAAACAAGGAGATTATGTATAACAATTTAGAAAGACTACATTTACACAGAAGATCAATTCATGGTCAATCTCCGCCTTTATTATGTTTAGGCAAGAAAAGTCTGCACCAATTCATATTTGTGTGCATCAAATTTGATAGAGAATGCGGTGACGTAGAGAGAGAGAGAGAGAGAGAGAGAGAGAGAGAGAGAGAGAGAGAGAGAGAGAGAGAGAGAGAGAGAGAGAGAGCTTTCTTTTTGTGATAAAATAGGAAAGTTAGAGACATATCTCACGTTTAAGAAAAAACAAACTAGGAAATTAAATTTAGTTCAGTTTTTGTCTTTATAAGAATTATCACTCTTTTTTTTTTTTTAAGAATTATCACGTTGATGGAGTACGAATAGCAATACCAGCTTTTTATGTGATTAATGCACTTTCTTTCTTGACCCTATACATAAAAAGGATAGCCTACGTGTTATTTTGAGCTGGTAAGAATTTAACTCGAGGATGTATGATTTAATCTTGTTGCTAAATAGGTAACTACCAAAAGAAGTCAAGAAATTTTTAAAATGTGTTGTAAAACTAATGAAATAACAAGATGTGGGATAACACAAAATAGAGAGAAGCCAAATAAAGTAGGGAACTATTCTTCCTTCTATTAACTCAAACGATCAAGGCTTACAAAGAGATGTTCAATCACCTCTATTTATAGAGAACACTGAATAAGCCAAAAGATTAACCTCTAAATATAAGAGAGGTTACGAATTAATTGTATAGGAAAACCAAACCGTTATCTATACTAACTCTTTTATCCTTGGAGGAATCAATTTTATCCTTGGGAGAATTCAATAGACATAGGAAACTTTAATGGATATTCATTCCTATTTAATTGTTTCATAACTAAATGCCAATCTTTGCTAGTTGTTGAGTTCTTGGAACTTGGAAGCTAATATATTTTTTCCCCTGCGTTCATAAAAATTGATTTACTCAACAAAATATATAGTTCCTCTAGAAAAACTTAGATGGTGTCAATTTAATCATACTATGCGACCATACTTGAATACCTCCACACTCATTGTATAATTTCTTATCTAAGTGGCTCATTAATGGTAATTTTAGATGTAGATACCATACTCAGATGGGCAAGCGATACTATCAAAGCAATTAATTATCTTCTTGCCAGAGTATATTTTACTTAAATATCAAGATTACCCTCAATCAATCAACTTTAGATATGTTCATTAATTACTCCTCTTTTTTTCTCTCTAATTAAGTATTTTTTATTAAGATCTCTCACTCTTCTTCCTATTATTTTCATTTCTCTCTTTTTCACTCACACACTAATATATCTATTATTTTATAATTAAATACGTAGGTTTTGCTAAAATCTTTTCTTATATCTTTTTGGTTCTATGTGATCTTCCTTTTTTATTCAATTCTAAAACTTTTATTTATTAATTTTTTTTAGAAATGGAACTTCATTTAACTCCAACAAATAATTATTATTATTAAGATGTCATTGTAACTCAATACTTTAGCATAAAATTTTTTTTTGACATGCAACATGCATTTTTCTTTTGAATTTTGCTCGTTTATCGTGTCTCTGAGCAACTAATACCATTAAAACTTTGCCATCTTTTTCTCTTTTATACTTGTCATATAAATCTTGAATTTTTATCTTTTATCAGGTATAAGACTTGATTTCTCTCAAGTATTCATATTATCTAATAATTAGATGAAAATAAGTTGAAATTCTATTACGTTATATATCTTATGAATATTGAAGAGAAAAGCTATTTTTTGGGACTATTTTCATTTTAAACTATTATTTATTTTGACTTAAACTACATTGTGATTGAAAAAAGAACCATTTGAGTAAATTTTTAAATATATATATATATATAAGGACGTATAGAATTAATATACAAGAAATTATTAAAACCAAGGCCAATTCAGTAAATCATGAAAATAATTCATGAATTAATGTGTGTGTGTGTGTGTGTGAGAGAGAGAGAGAGAGAGAGAGAGAGAGAGAGAGAGAGAGAGAGATGTAAGTAAGTGAGTGGAAAAAACTTTAATTGGAGAGAGAAGAAGAGGAGTAATTAGTGCTTAATGAATCTAAAAATATATGGACTTGATTGATTAAGGATAATATGGGCATTTGAAAAAAATTTACTATGACAGGAACATTATTGCCCTAAAAATAACGCCAGCCTACCTAGATGACAAGGAAACATGTTACGGTTTTAAATGTAGCAAGCGGAAACTTGGTTAAAACCCACCCTTGTGTACCCCCACATCTACCGACAAGGAGACAAAGAACGGTGCTGCAAGCCCTATAAGAGCTGGGAACGACCACCTTGCAGAGGTAATTGACGGTCCAAATCAGGTCCAATAAATTGAATTTGATTTTGACCGTTGATTATAAACAAAAAAAAAAGAGAGAATATATTGAACAGATTAGATTAATTGATGTGGTGGCTCATATCAACTAAGGGAACTCATATCTAAGCAGTGAACTAGTCTCACGGAAACAAGGCTAATGGCTCGAGAAAAAGTATTGAGATATTGATCAGTAGAAATATAAATATTTATCGATGGATAATATTTTGGGCAATCAATTTATTTAAAGCCTTTGGTTTCCGCTCAAATAGTTTTGGGTTAACTCACCAGTCACCAATGAGTTAGTGACTTCAATGGTTGATAAGCACTAATCCATCTGAACTGAAAGAGAGGTCTATTGCAATAGTTAGGATTCTTGTTCTGAATTCTATCTTATTTATTTAGCACCATCTTCTACCAAAGAAAAAGCAACATTTCCATCACGCCTAACAAAATATGTCACCTATCGAAAGATCAATATAACATTCTAGCTTGCAATGACTTAGCAAACAATCCGTGATTTAAAGTTCAGAAGGGAAAAGTACCAAGAAAAAAAATGATAGAACAGTGACCAGTAACACAACAGCCTAACACAAATTAACTAAGGAACCATGAATATACTTAGAAATAGATCTCACAATTATCAAGCTTCGCTCTGTGTCTAATACCAATAATAACTGGATTGGACACAACAGACCCCATTGCATCTACTATGGTCCGTCCCACTTCAGTCTCAAAAATCACGAAACAATGTCAGAAGAACAGGTTTCTTACTATAGCAACAAACATAAACAACAAGGTGTCAGCAATCTAAAAAAATGCAGGGGCCAACAAAGCAATACAGAAAGATCCAGGCACCGGGAATCACCTTTGATCAACGACATGATCTCTAGCAATAACAGAAACACCATCTAAAAGTGCCTTTCTCGCTGGTAAAGCATATAAAAAGGAAGCCAGTGACTCAATTATAGAGGCACGGCCATCAACCAAATGTTGGAAAAGAGGTAAAAGGGCAAATATCAAGATCAGGCAGAAGGCTCAGTTTGTCATCAAGATCAGGCAGAAGGCTCAGTTTGTCAAGCTCGCCAACTTCTTTGATTAGAGTATCATCATTTATAATTTAGTAGAAGTGATACGCAACCGGTGCAACAGTTTTGGGAATTTCTTCAACGGCAGCATTATTAATACAGCACATTTTAAAAGGAACAAGCAGTTTTTTGACGCGAGCAGCATTACGATCGAAAGCAACAGCAGAAACCTCTACTCCCTGAATCACACAAGAAACATAAGGAATAAACAAAACTGAAAATATAACACAGGTTACATGTTTTGATCTTTGTCTTTTGAAGAGCTAAATTGCATTAATGTTAAAAATGGTAAACCAGATGCTCAAATTCACTATACAACCTGTACAGTTGGCTCAAAAATAGGATAATTTTTTCATTCCAAACCCCCGAGACATTAACACTGAATATATTATTGAAATCATTACTGTATACTTCAAGTAAGCAAAAGGACCACATAGTAAACTATGACACCACAAAAGGGGCAAAAAGCTAAACCTACATGCAAATTGTCAAAGACAAAGTGACAATACACTTTCGTGGCACATTCAGCATCAGTAGTTTTAAGATGTGAGGCCTCAATGACTTGGATGATAGTCCGTCAAAGCAAAGAACTGTGGACCTCAAATATACTCAATCCCTTTACATCCATCTAACAACAAAAGGAAAGAGAAACACGTCAAGAAAGGAAAATGGGGAAAAAATGGTGAAACCATGTGGACTATACATGCATAGAGAATTCAAGAAAAAGAGAAAAAGAATAGCAAAAGTAAAGTAATAGCAAATATAGAGGCCAGAATAGAAAAAATGATACTCAATACAATGAAGAAACTGCATTCAACACAAGCAAACATGAACAAAGGTAACAATGTTAACCTTTCCCCCCAAAAAAAAAAAGGAAAAAAAGACTTCACAGCACACACAAATGGAAAAAAAAAAGGTAAACCAGATGCTCAAATTCACTATACAACATGTCCAGTTGGCTAAAAAATAGTATAATTTTTTCATTCCAAACCCCCGCGGCATTAACACTGAATATATTACTGAAATCGTTACTATATACTTCAAGTAAAAGGACAGCAGAGTAAACTACGATAGCACAAAAGGGGCAAAACGCTAAACCTACATGCGAATCATCAAAGACAAAGCGATGATACACTTTCGTGGCACATTCTGCATCAGTAGTTTTTAGATGTGAGGCTGGATGATAGTCCGTTGAAGCAAAGAACCGTGGACCTCAAATATACTCAATGCCTTTACATCCATCTAACAACAAAAGGAAAGAGAAAACAGGTCAAGAAATGAAAATGAGGATAAAAAGGTGAACCCATGTGGACTACACATGCATAGAGAAATCAAGAAAAAGAGGGAAAAAGCATAGCAAAAGTAAAGTAATAGCTAATAGAGAGGCCAGAACAGGAAAAAAAGGATACTCAATATATTGAAGAGACTGCATTGAATACAACCAAACATGAACAAAGGTAACAATGTCAACCTCTCCCCCCCCCCCCCAACAAAAAAACAAAAAAAAAAAAGGGGAAAAAAAACTTCACAGCATACACAGATGAATAAGTCCGGCGGAAGGAAGGAAAAAGGACAAGCAGGTGTACACAATGAATTGGATGGTAAGAGTAAACCAAAGCAGAGAACCATGGACCTCAATATGCACAATAACTTTACACACATCTGATATCAAAAGCAAATAAAAAACAGGGCAAGACAGAAAAATAAGGGAAAAAACCGAAAAGAAAACCATGAGGAATATACACACATCCAGAATCCAAGGAAAAGGGAAGAAAAGTTCAAAGGAAAAGGAAGGGAAATGATAGCAGAAGTAAAGAAGCAGCAAATACTAAAAAAAAAAAAAAACTCACTAAAGAAAGGAAAATAGATAACACAATGGGAAAAAACATAGCCAAAACCAAAGCACACTAATTACAGAATAAAAGCAACCAAAGCAGAAGGATTAAAGTGTAAAATTAAGAGATAAATAGCATTAAAAAAAGAAAAAAAAAAGAATAATTCACCAGGATTGATGGAGGAAGAATAAGCTCCCTGCAAAAAAATAGTAAATGAGAAGAATGGAAGAAAAGAAAGAAATATTTGGCTGGATACAAAGAAATCAAAGACAAAAAAACTAATCCATTCAGAGCATCTAAGATAAAATAGTTCAAATAAAGGTTAAAAATTAAACCATAAAAAGGAAAGTAAATGGGAAAGTTATGGAATTACTGCAGCAAGTTTTTCCGTCTTAACCAACTGTAGTGGTGGTGGACCAAAAAAGGAAGGAGGAAGAGGAAAAGGGTGAGGTGAAGGAGAAGGGGAAGAGAGGGGCAAGCGGCAGAAATTTGAGAGACCCTAGAGAGCAAGTCTATGTAGATGTCTATCAATCCCAGTCCATTGCATGAAGGGTTTTAGCGATCTTAAAAAAAAGGCTGGCAACCCAAGTGTGCGGCACGTAGGAGGACGAAAGAATTGTGCTGGATCCAATTGCCATTTTATCTACTTATGTTGAAAAGTCTCCTCTCTTCCATATGTTATTAAATTGTCCAACTTCCCTTGTTGATGTTTCCTTAAGGCTTAATGTAATTAAACCAAACTGTGTCAAGGATTATGTGGCTCAACTTATTTTTTGATTTTTATTATATTTAAAATAAAAACTGAAGCCAGTCACAATCATTTGTCAACCTCTTATGGCAGAACCAATAACCATAGCGGGTATATGACTATGTCCCTCCTCAAACCCTCTCCTTTTGCCTGGTAAAAATTAGAGTGGTTGTTGAAGTGAAATCTCACAAAAAAATTAGTCACTGGTTGCCCTGTTATATATTTTCAGTTGTACCCAGTTCCAGAGATTTTCAAGAATAGAATGCTCTGCCTCAGCCGGTCTAAGAAAGAAATACGTACTAGAGTGCTTCAGACAAGAAAATATGTATACCAACTACAAAGTTCCATGAGGTATAACATATAAGCTGTAATTAATCAAAAATAGAAATTAAAAACGCAACAAAGGGATGAAACAAACGATAGAGAAGAAACTTGTCAATTCTTTAATCGAACATGTAAGTTGGTACAGAAGAAGATCTCCACAGAACTTTTGTCATGCTTCAGTCTGCTGTAGTTATATCTCATTCGTATATAGAAAATATACAATGGAAATTGACTATTCTCAAAATGCTTGCTACAACAACTTGGGCGCTGAAATCATCCAGCAAAAAGGGTAATGAAATGCATCCATCCAACAGAACCAAACGATACTCATCCTTTTGATCTGAAGAAGGCAACAGTTTAATTGTACCTCACGAAATGAGAATTGCTTCATGCTTGCAACTGATTGGATAAAATTTGACTTCCACTAATTGTGCAAGATTCTTGCTTTCCAAGTTAAAGCTCATCTTTTGTTGGAGGCATAAGGTAACACTCTTCATCCCAATAATAAGGGAACTTCAATTTGGCTGCGGTATGCGGCATATGCCAGTCATCATATATAAACCTGAAAGCATGAACACAGAACATAATTATCATTTCCTAACCATAAAAGCAAGTATATGAGGGGATACATCTACTTATGTATATTAATCTACTAAGTCTCGCAATAATCAGATATATGAAAGTATGACAGAAAGAATCCATCAATTGCTTCAAATAAAGAACTCAATCCATCAAAAACATCTATCCTATTC
Organism: Coffea arabica; assembly: GCF_036785885.1. Lineage (NCBI taxonomy): Eukaryota > Viridiplantae > Streptophyta > Magnoliopsida > Gentianales > Rubiaceae > Coffea > Coffea arabica. The sequence continues at coordinate 6,734,292 of NC_092310.1, forward strand.
TCCACTACAAGGTCCAACAGAAAAAGATCGATTTGCAAAAGATAATTGGCACCTAGCATTCCCCTTGTTCTCCCTGTCCTTCTAATATATGTTTCTCTTCATCCATCTAGTCTCCACTATCCACAAAACCCGGCAACTTGAAGTTTTCTATTTGGAAAGAATCACACTTTTGGCTCCTCTAGTCTCTTAAATCCATCCATTTTCCCAAAATATGTCCATCTTTTCTTCTCAATTTGATCCTTGCACTAGCTTCATCATCGACTAAACCATCATGTTTCCATATGACCTAAAGAAGAATATAGTTCATCACTAACACACAGCTTACTCCAGCTACAACATCTCTTGAAATTATCTTTGAAGTAAAATTTCTGCAAAACGCTTTTTGGTTCATCGAATAAATGACCTTTCTTTCTGAGTAGTTTATCTCAGAAATTTCAAAAATTCATTTCTGTGGCACTTTAACCAGCAACAAGAACATATGACCATCATATATATATATATATATATATATGAAAATTGAAACTTGTTTCCCTCCAAAGTAACTTCCATAAATCAGATATTTACTTGAGACACTAGTATTACAGATCTAACATGAATAACGTAAATTGATGAGATGCAAGGCAACTAGAAATGATTGAAGTCCAGAGCATACTTACACTTTAACTGGAGGACGAGAGACAACAACCAAGAACTGTAAATCCTCCTCTTTGTTTGTGTTCCATATCTGTAACAAAAATAAATGAACAAAAAGTTTTCTGCATATAACAGGATACTTTAGCATGAATGCTGCAAACTCATAATTAGTCAATCTATACCTTACTAGCAACAACAATTCCACAAGTCATGGAGAACAGGAAGGACAAAAAAAGGATTGTAAACTGAGATTAAAAATAGAAAAAGAAAAAAAAGGAACAATAAACTTTAAACATAGTCAATTTCATTAGTGTGGGATGGGGCTTCATCCTGCAACAGTTAATAAACTTTTCTTGTGACCTTTCCCTTCCATTCACTCAGATTTCTTCCTTTCATGCTGTGAAACCCCCTCCTCCACTCGATAAGGGAAAAAAACAATGGCAAGAATGATGTTCAATTTTCTTTCTATGCAGCTATTGCCGAATTGAATACAGATATATTTGCAAAAGTTCTGCATCAAACTAAGAAAAGCAAAAGTCAAAACAATTCACCTGATGAGCATCATTAACAGGGATATGAAACGTGCTATTAGAGAAGATAGGAAGCTCTTGTGGGTTGCCAGGGTATTTGGGGTGTGAATTAGAAGCAAGATAAAGAGTCCCACTCCCTTTCAGTACCACGAATACTTCCTCGCATGAATGCCTATGAATTGGAGTGTGAGATCCAGGAGAAAATGTTTGCAGCCATACCTCAACCTATTGAAAGAGCATTCATAGAATTTAGGGCTAAGAGACGCAAGAAAGCTACCTCCTAATTTTCAATTTACCAGTTTAACACCAGAGAATTGGTATTGGATTAACTTACCTCTTTCATCCCATGTAAAAGCGAACCGGCTATGGTCATGTGAGACAAACCGGGTCTACCATAACTATCCTGCGTAAGCTCACTGATATTCCTCACCAGTGGAAGCCCTAGATTATAATTGAGAAGCTTTCTTCATATTGATTTCTTCCATACTGTACTAAAAAAATCACCACACTATACTAACAAAATCACTTCTTTTAACCCACAAAAAAAAAAAAAAATCACTTCGAAAGCAAAAACACATAAAAGGAGGAACAGAGAATGAATCTTGCAAAGCGAAAATGATATCAGTTATACTCATTGATTGGGGAAGAGAAGAAATGCAAAAACTTGCCTTCGGTCGAAGAGCAGGGATAGCCGTCGGCATTGGAGCTAAGATGGAGGGCTGTAACTAAAAGCGCCAACAGCACTCGCCGCCGGGACATATTCTCGGCCAGGACTGCACAGACCGCTCAGGTCTACGATTATGAAAGATATGGAAAATCTAAACGGGTATTGTGTCACGTGACATCATGTGATACTGAAATCGGGGCTCAAAACAATTTTGGAATTGGCTCCTTCAAGGATTAGCCCTTTTAGTTTGTACGCTCTTGGCCCACGTTACCATTCCAAGGATCCGTTTGGAACCTGAATTTTTTGAAAATTTATCTAAAATTTTACTGTAGATCACTGTAGAAGTAGTAGAAAAAACTTACTGTATAAGTTTTTTAAAAACTTTACTGTAGCAATTTTTTAAAAATTTTAGGGTAGCAATTTTTTTACAAAATTTTTTTATAACTTAAAAAAAAATTTAGGGAAAAATTCCCTCCCTAAATTTTTTTTTTCCTGTATCCAAAAATTGTGCTCTATATTACTGTATCAAAATTAGGATTACATTTTTGTCAACCCGAAAGCCAAGTTGCTTTTCATTGTTCGCATTCGAGGTATCAATGCTATGCATCCAAGGACTAAGAAGATTTTGCAGCTTCTGCGCCTGAGATAGATATTTAATGGTGTATTCCTAAAGGTTAACAAGGCAACGCTGAATATGCTACACCGAGTTGAGCCTTATGTTGCTTATGGATACCCCAACTTGAAGAGTGTTAAGGAATTGATTTACAAGAGAGGCTATGGCAAGGTAAACAAGCAGAGAATTGCATTGACTGACAACTCAATCATTGAACAGGCTTTGGGAAAACATGGTATTATCTGCATTGAAGACCTTGCCCATGAGATCCTGACAGTTGGACCTCACTTTAAGGAGGCAAACAATTTTCTCTGGCCATTCAAACTTAAGGCGCCTCTTAGTGGCTTGAAGAAGAAGAGAAATCACTATGTTGAATGAGGCGATGCTGGCAACCGTGAAGACTATATCAATGAACTTATCAGGAGAATGAACTAGATTGATTGCTACAATAAATGAATCATTGTTACAGTTTTGGAGGTCCTTTCCGATGGATTTTTAAGTTTATCCATAACCCCTTTCTAGACGTGATTTAGGATCATATTTAGATCAATTTTTTATTTTCATCTTTTAATTGTCACCTTAAAGCAACTTTGCTAGACCTTAGATTTTGTGAGAATTTAAGGTGATTTTGTTCTAAAAATAAAAATAAAAAAGTTACACATGGAGATTTTCTTATATTTCACAGTAATATAAAAGCTCACACCTGTATGCAAACAATTTGTTATAACAAAATAATTTGGACAAGTTGTAAAAATATTACATTCACTCAAGTGGAAAGGAATCCGTTAACCCAACCTTGACAAGAAGGCTTAAATTTTTACAGTACCAAATATCCATCCCAAATATTAAAAAAGAGTCATATTATACAACTGAAAATAGTTCGAGCTACGTGGAAATCAAGCGTGGCAACCATATACTACTCATTTCGGTGAAGGTACATGTGATCAGCCATTACATTTCATAATTCTTTCCAATCATGGAGTGCTTCTGGAGTGACATGAAATTGTGGCATTTGAGCTCCTTCGGTATCTGCGCCATCCATATTTGCTTCATCCTTCAAGTAGATGTCATATGGCTGCATCTCCCTAATGAAATTGTGCAGTACACAGCACACCACTACAATGTTCCTCTGTGCCTCAATAGGATAGTTTTTCATTGGACCATCCAAAATTTTGAATCTCATTTTCCATACCCCAAACGTCCTCTCTATTATATTCTGAACCGAAGAATGGCGGCGATTAAATAATCTTTTTTGTGCAGTTTGTGATCTCCCTCCTAGACCACTCTTAAAAGGGGCCATGAATCCTGGCATGTGTCTATACGCTGCATCAACCATGTAATATTTTTCAGCCGGTGGTACAGGAAATGCTGCATCCGGATTGGATATAGCATCCAATAAGACACAGCTATCATGGGCACTTCCTTCCCGGCCAGCTCTGACATATACGAACCTCATATCATGGTCACATGCAGCTAAAACATTCTATGAAAGCGTGTCTTTTCTGTTATGAAAGGCATCATGTTCCTCTCTTGGCACGCTTGTCGAGACATGTGTTCCATCAATAGCCCCAATACAATCCTACATATTGAATTTGAATGCAAATTAGTCATAAATTTAACTTATGAGTTTTAAGATGCGGCCAGGTACCTTAAACCATGGATAAAATCATCTATTATTCCGAATCCGAGAATGAGTAGTATCTGTGTTTCTATGTCGGAGTACAATAGGTGCTAATTGGACTAAGGCATGGCATAGGCGGCATACGTGTCGATGAATTGTCTCAGTGGAATGCTGGAATTGTTCACCTAGCACTTTTTGTGTCAAATCATGGCTCACACCATATAAGGCAATTGCTACGCTTTCCTCTAAAGTCACTTTATCACAGGGGCCCTCAGTAATGTATCCACCTTCTCGCAATATCCGATATAGTTGAATAAATGTGGGCACATTCATGCGCATGTTGTTAAGCATCCTAATGCACTTTCCCCCTAATAGGTCCTTAACCCAACCCTGACCAGTCATAGCACTCGTGTGGACTAGCTGTCTTGTCCTTGGAACCTGATAGGTTTGAAAGTGCCACTGTAGAATCAACACAGCAGTTGCGGCTCTTCTTGCATCCTCTGGGTCATCTAAATTTACTCCAAAATTGGGCAGAGTGCTAGCCATTTATCCTCTGTATGGACAAAACACCTGCATGGGAAAATAAAGTACAGGATAAGGCCCAAATGCCTCAAAAGCTAGGAATATGTGAACTAGTCAAGCAACTCTTATATTAAAGTAGAAATCCTATTTATTATTAATTCTCTCAAAAAGTGCATATTCGAAATGCCGAAAGTTTATCAAATCATCTTGAAATGATCCAAACTATGAAATAAGACAACCCCAGTGCAAGTTCGTTTCCCAACAGGGAAAACTAGCATCCTTCAATCACAAATACAAATATTTTACATTAAAACATGCAAACTTATAGCCTTCCAACTGGAGATGAACCTCTAGGCACATGCAGGTCTCAATCATCTAGTTCGCCCCCCCAATACTCAGTGCATATAACCGTTTCCTAGCATCACTCTTTTGACTCAGAAACATCCTCTGATGGTCCGTGGAATCAGCCAACTTCACAGCTGCTGTAATGAATACTTTATCCGGCAAGCTTTCTATTTTGTTTAAGGCTGCATCTGCCTTTATCACCGAGAAAGAGTCATCATCCACGTAATTTGGAGGAGGAGGAGGAGCTGGAGTAGCAGCAGGTGGGGGTGGTAGGGCATCTACGCTCTGGGAGGTGCTCCGATCGGAAGCAAACGTTGCATCCATCCAAGATATGGCATTATTGTAGGAGGTTCGACTTAGACCAGGCGGGAGGTCGCCGTCCCCGGCGAATGAAGATTCCAGAGTCTTCCCTTTCCCTTTGCCTTTGCTCTTTGAATGTTTGGCATCCGATTTCCTAGTTGGAGGCATAGGAGGGATCATTTCATCAATCAGGTCCACGTGCTCCATGCCCTGGCCACCCATATTGTGATATGCTTGACTTTGCCTCGCCCTTATCTCATCATTAATGTCAACTGGTGGCTGGTTTGAATCCCTTGCATATTGCCTTTGGGTATCCATTTTGTCAAACACCTCCGATAACATGTAGAAGACACGGCAATCTTTGTTGTGGAAAGTCTCAAAAGATGGGTTCTTCTACACATTTAACACCAAAAATTAGCCATTAGAGGATGTTAAAAAACAGCTTTTTACACTTTATAAGCTTATGATGAAATACAAAAAATTAATTTTCTACCTTAATCATAACTTGCCATTTGCTTTCGTCCATAGTTACAGTCTAAAGGAGGGGATCCCATCCGGCCCCAGTCACCCTCAACCGCATGTGATTGTATTCTTGTGTCAGATGCCTTAATGCATAATACTTCGCCTTGATTTGATTTGGATCAAAGTGGCATCCTTTTTTGACAAATTCATCAACAATTGCCGGGAAGACCTCGCTCTTTAAGTTGCCCTTGTTCATTCTATTATCCCATTTAATTTCAACCAAGTATTCTGCAAATTCAAGCTCTCGCTCTATTGGAAATTGGGCACGACCTTGCCTTGATGAACCAACCTTGCCAGCCATTGATTTTTTACACTTTATGTACGACAAATAGATTAGCGAAAGTTGGCAATTAAGGATGCTAAACAGAAATTGAAAGGCATCTATAGCATCCAATGCAAGTAGTTTATGTATAGCCCCAATGGAAGTAAACACTAATTTATCTATAGCCCCAATGCAAGTAAACAAAAATCTTATACAGATATTTATCTATGGATTCTCTTATTGCATATATAGCAATAGAAGTATTAACACAGGTGAATCACGTCTAAATAATAGCAAAGAACAAATAGGATAGCCAATCCCAATACAGGACACACAAAATAGTTAACTCTTATATTATAGACGGGGTTGGAAAAAGAGACTGGTCAGATAATACCTTGAAGTAATTGGTGATAGAAAGCTGTAAGTCGTTCTCTCCACACTCGGACCAAATAGTGGTAACAGGATCAGGAAGTAAGAGTTTTCCGACTGTTAGCGAAAGTAAACATTAGCCAGGCCATTTCTTAACAATCTGATATGCAAGTTGAAAAAAAACCCCAAAACAAACCTCTAGAAACGGATCTAGTGCACGACGGCATAAACCTGTGGACAGAAGAATGTATGCCTATGATAAGTAATGTTGGAAATAAGCACCAAATTACCTAAATCTATAAAAAAAAAAACAGAAAAATGAGCTAAAGAAAGAAATGAAAAATTCCACAATCAACCAAGATAGCTATTTGCAGTCAATTCCATGTCAAGCTACCATAGTATATAACAAATCAATTCAACAGACACATTAGCATTTGGCATAGTATATAATTACGGTGAAAACACATTAGCATTTGGCATTGCTTGGACCGAACAGATAGGGTTGTGCATAGAAGAAAAAAAACATCTTAATATCCAGAACCAGTGTTTTTACAACTAAAAGAAATGGTCAAACAGCACATTGTACTCGTTTGTAAACAGATATTGACATCTTCATCTGGAAAACAAACATTTAAGACCAGATATTGACGATAAAAAATAACTTGTTGACATGATTAAAACTATTCTGTCATGCAAGTCTATCATCTTATTCGCTAGTTTAAGCTGCAGAAATTTGTACCATTAATGGCCTAAGAAAAAGCAACCAACTAAACAGGCGACAAGCAATAAATACTCAAGTACCTCCAGAAAATTTAAAAGCTTTCATTGGCTGGGGAAACGAAATTACTCTCAAAGTACCAGCATATACAATAGCAAATTCATCCTGGTGAAATTAATTGCATGCTACAGGGCCAATAAATAAATAAAGATGTCTAACAGACCAACCTCCAGTATGAATTCTCTGAACAAAATGCAATAGAAAAACCAAGAAATAGTGCAAAGTTCGAAAACTTGGAAGTTCCATACACACAACATCCCCATTTCATACACACAACATCTAGGAGGTGCGACTTATACAAGCTTCAATCACTCTAAACCAGAAATGAATTCCAAATACGAAAAATGCTCTTACAGGGAAATAATGGCCATTCAACCACTCTAAACCAACACATATTCCTAACTAAAATACCAGATTTGCTTTTGCCTTTTTTCCATTACAAGCCTCAATTATGGTTCATCCAATAAACAAAAAAAACTCAAGTAATCAGGAAAAACACTAAATCATGGCCAAACCAGAACTATTTTGTCTTCATAATTCATACTTAAATCCCGTGTCATAAGATAATTTTCATTAAATAGCATCTAATTTAAGTATAAGATCTGACCTATAGGAAATTTTTACACATAACAACACACAGAGTTCTCTCGACTTCAATTGAAATTATTCACAAGTAGGTGAATCTTAGAATATCCTGTATACTCAGATCAGAAAGATTACAAATGTACCGCAAAGGCCATAAAATTAGCAACAATCCCACCAATTTAAAAAAAATACCCAAATGGAAAGGAATGTACCGGGAAAAGCGACTGCTCAGTCATTTTAGCAAACTGCCACTTCAAAAAAAAAGGAAAATCAAACATCCGAGCTAATCTTGTAACAGTTCTGGTAATTATGCACCTGAAAGTAGAGGGCTTTTGTAGCGGCCGGACAAGGGCAGCTGTTGCAGAGCTCACCGTGATGGACGACACTACTATCAGCCACCGTAGACTCTTGCCGGACTTCAACGAGTGTCGATGACGAAAATACTACTCATTTGGAGGACACCAGCGAGACTGCTACACCAATAGAGGAGTGTAGAAAAACCTCGTGTGCAGCTTGTCTTTGGGTTTATCAGCCTACCAGTGAGAAGAATTAACTTGGTGTTCACCTGCGGTTCAGCAATAGGAAGCCTGCGGGTGCGGGTGGTAGGGCATCTACGCTATGGGAGGTGCTCCGATCGGAAGCAAACGTTGCATCCATCCAAGATATGGCATTATTGTAGGAGGTTCGATTTAGACCAGGCGGGAGGTCGCCGTCCCCGGTGGATGAAGATTCCGGTGTCTTCCTTTTCCCTTTGCCTTTGCTTTTTGAATGTTTGGCATCCGATTTCCCAGTTGGAGGCATAGGAGGGATCATTTCATCAGTTAGGTCCACGTGCTCCGTGCTCTGGCCACCCATATTGTGATATGCTTGACTTTGCCTCGCCCATATCTCATCATTAATGTCAACTGGTGGCTAGTTTGAATCCCTTGCATATCGCCTTTGGGCATCAATTTTGTCAAACACCTCCGATAACATGTAGAAGATTTAGCAATCTTTGTTGTGGAAAGTCTCAGAAGATGGGTTCTCCTACACATTTAACACCAAAAATTAGCCATTAGAGGATGTTAAAAAAACAGTTTTTACACTGTATAAGCTTATGATGAAATACAAAAAATTAATTTTCTACCTTAATCATAACTTGCCATTTGCTTTCGTCCATAGTTACAGTCTAAAGGAGGGGATCCCATCCGGCCCCAGTCACCCTCAACCGCATGCGATTGTATTCTTGTATCAGATGCCTTAATGCATAATACTTCACCTTGATTTGATTTGGATCAAAGTGGCATCCTTTTTTGACAAATTCATCAACAATTGCCGGGAAGACCTCGCTCTTTAAGTTGCCCTTGTTCATTCTATTATCCCATTTAATTTCAACCAAGTATTCCGCAAATTCAAGCTCTCGCTCTATTGAAAATTGGGCACGACCTTGCCTTGATGAACCAACCTTGCCAGCCATTGATTTTTTACACTTTATGTACGACAAATAGATTAGCGAAAGTTGGCAATTAAGGATGCTAAACAGAAATTGAAAGGCATCTATAGCATCCAATGCAAGTAGTTTATGTATAGCCCCAATGGAAGTAAACACTAATTTATCTATAGCCCCAATGCAAGTAAACAAAAATCTTATACAGATATTTATCTATGGATTCTCTTATTGCATATATAGCAATAGAAGTATTAACACAGGTGAATCACGTCTAAATAATAGCAAAGAACAAATAGGATAGTCAATCCCAATACAGGACACACAAAATAGTTAACTCTTATATTATAGATGGGGTTGGAAAAAGAGACTGGTCAGATAATACCTTGAAGTAATTGGTGATAGAAAGCTGTAAGTCGTTCTCTTCACACTCGGACCAAATAGTGGTAACAGGATCAGAAAGTAAGAGTTTTCCGACTGTTAGCGAAAGTAAACATTAGCCAGGCCATTTCTTAACAATCCGACATGCAAGTTGAAAAAAAACCCCCCAAAACAAACCTCTAGAAACGGATCTAGTGCACAACGACATAAACTTGTGGACAGAAGAATGTATGCCTATGATAAGTAATGTTGGAAATAAGCACCAAATTACCTAACTCTATAAAAAAACAGAAAAATGAGCTAAAGAAAGAAATGAAAAATTCCATATTCAACCAAGATAGCTATTTGCAGTCAATTCCATGTCAAACTGCCATAGTATATAACAAATCAAATCAGCAGACACATTAGCATTTGGCATAGTATATAATCACGGTGAAGACACATTAGCATTTGGTATTGCTTGGACCGAACAGATAGGGTTCTGCATAGAAGAAAAAAAGCATCTTAATATCCAGAACCAGTGTTTTTACAACTAAAAGAAATGGTCAAACAGCACATTGTACTCATATGTAAACAGATATTGACATCTTCATTTGGAAAACAAACATTTAAGATCAGACATTGGCGATAAAAAATAACTTGTTGACATGATTAAAACTATCCTGTCATGCAAGTCTGTCATCTTATTCGCTAGTTTAAGCTGCAGAAATTTGTACCATTAATGGCCCAAGAAAAAGCAACCAACTAAACAGGCAACAAGCAACAAATATTCAAGAACCTCCAGAAAATTTAAAAGCTTTCATTGGCTGGGGAAACGAAATTACTCTCAAAGTACCAGCTTATACAATAGCAAATTCATCCTGGTGAAATTAATTGCATGCTACAGGGCCAATAAATAAATAAAGATGTCTAACAGACCAACCTCCAGTATAAATTCCCTGAACAAAATGCAATAGAAAAACCAAGAAATAGTGCAAAGTTCGAAAACTTGGAAGTTCCATACACACAACATCCCCATTTCATGCACACAACATCTAGGAGGTGCGACTTATACAAGCTTCAACCACTCTAAACCAGAAATGAATTCCAAATACGAAAAATGCTCTTACAGGGAAATAATGGCCATTCAACCACTCTAAACCAACACATATTCCTAACTAAAATACCAGATTTGCTTTTGCCTTTTTTCCATTACAAGCCTCAATTATGGTTCATCCAATAAACAGAAAAAACTCAAGTAATCAGGAAAAACACCAAATCATGGCCAAATCAGAACTATTTTATCTTCATAATTCATACTTAAATCCTGTGTCATAAGATAATTTTCATTAAATAGCATCTAATTTAAGTATAAGATCTGACCTGTAGGAAATTTTTACACATAACAACACACAGAGTTCTCTTGGCTTCAATTGAAATTATTCACAAGTAGGTGAATCTTAGAATATCCTGCATACTCAGATCAAAAAGATTACAAATATACCGCAAAGGCCATAAAATTAGCAACAATCCCACCAATTTAAAAAAACATACCCAAATGGAAAGGAATGTTCCAGGAAAAGTGACTGCTCAGTCATTTTAGCAAGCTGCCGCTTCAAAAATAAAAGGAAAATCAAACATCCGAACTAATCTTGTAACAGTTCTGGTATTTATGCACCTGAAAGTAGAGGGCTTTTGTAGCGGCCGGACGAAGGCAGCTGTTGCAGAGCTCACCGTGGTGGACGACGCTACTATCAGCCACCGTAGGCTCTTGCTGGACTTCAGCAAGTGTCGATGACGAAAATGCTACTTCTTCGGAGGACACTAGCGAGACTGCTATACCAGTAGAGGAGTGTAGAAAAACCTCGTGCGCAGCTTGTCTTTGGGTTTATCAGCCAACCAGCGAGAAGAATTAGCTTGGTGTTCACCTGTGATTCAGCAATAGGAAGCCTGCCTTCTGTGCGTTGAGTTGAGGAAGACGGGACAAGTTTTTGGGTTTACGAAGACAAGAAAAAAGGACGGGCAAAAAAACACAAGTTTTTTTTGTCCAAAACGACGTAGTTTCATTAAAGTTTCAGACAAAGTCCAAAATTTTTATAAGAGTTTTTTGAGTTTCCTGTAACAAAAGTTGTTAAAAAACTAGTAGCAAACAAACTTGCTAAAAAACCTACATTCCAAACAGGCTTCTTGGCCTACTATTGGTGCATTTGACAAAATTTAAATCTGAAAATTAAAATTTTAAATTTAGAATCTAAATTTATTAAATTATTGAATTGTTTAAATATTAAATTAAATATATTTGAGTGTATATCACATTCAATGATAAGTGAAAAACTTATCACTTATTTTTGGGAGCAAATTTTGTCTAGAAAATTCAGTGTCACTCAATTAATTCACATATTCAATTTTGGGTTATCAAACGCGACCTGAACATATTAAGATCTGAATTTATTAAATTTAAGTGTTGAATTGAATTATCAAACATGGTTTAACCACGCTTCACAATTGGAAAAACAAGCACCGTAGAAACACATGCTGCTCAGCCGAAGAAAGATGATGGAGAGTGATTTATAAAAATTACCTTTCTTGATGTTCTAATTTGTATTTCCATTGAGATTTAAAATTTCTAATAGCAAGCAATATATGTGCAATATATAATTTACTAATAGTAGCTTCAGTTGATTCTTATTATTTATTAGCTTTAACACATTCTGATCATTCTCTATCATCACTTTTCAAAATCATATCAAAATCGAAAGCAATTGATTGTGGACATCTCTCCTAATTAACCACTAAATTTAGGCAAATGAACGGAGGTACCTGATTAGGAGAGATGATTGCGGACACTTAATTTAAGTGAATGAACACAAAAGGGTAAAAAAGAAAATTGCAGCAAATTACAAAAAATGAAAAAGCAATTCAACGTATTTAACATTTAAATTAAGAATAAATCTTTTCTGCACTGACAGTATATACATTATCATCGTTGGATTCATGACATATGTGCAAAAATTGAATTTCAAATTCAAATTTTGCATAATTGTCATTCATCCAATGATGATAGTGTGCACACTGTTAGTGTAGGAAAGATTAATCCTTAAATTAAACGCCTGAAACAGAAACGGGAAAAGGGGTTTTAAAAAAATCAGGAATATGAAGGTATTGATGGCGGTGTATGGCCTCTAGCTTGAGAATTAACTAGCAAGAGTTTGAAGAGAAGGCTTGAAAGGAAGATGACGGAGGAGGAAGGTTGCAGAAGTGGTAGTGTAAAAATGCAGAGACTCAAAGGTAGAAGGCGGAGACCGGAGACCGAAGAAGTGGAGTTTCCGATAGGCGATGCAAGTCACGGGACAATCTGGAACCACAAAATGGCAGCAACACTTTGGACTGGATCAATGCCAAATGACTAATAAACGATAAGACTTCATCATAATTACACTACAACCAAATCTTTGTTCATTGCAGCGTAGACATTGGACACTTTGTTATAGGGTTTGAGATTGCGATAACTTATTAAAAAATAATTTTTAATAAAAGTACTTATGAAGTGCTTAAATACATTTAAATAGACTATTTGAAGACATAGTTCAGTACTTGAATGCTTTTAAGTATACTATTTGGAGACATAGTTCGGGGGCAGTAAAAAGACTTAAAATAGATTCCACTATTAACACAAGTATCGTGCAATTAAATGCTTCAATAGACTTTAAAGAGGAAGGAAGAGTATCGTTCGGGCCAAAATAATTAAATTTAATATTTTATTTTTAAATCACAAAAGTTACTCTAAAAGTATAAAATTTGAGTTTTTATTAAAAGTACTTTTAACACTAAAACCTTCACTGCTGATTTTATTGGATGATGTTCACTAAATCAAAATTATTTTTAACACTTAAAAGTGTTTTTTTATCAAAAGCATTGCAATCCCGAACAACACCTTAATCCACTAACAAAAAAGGATTTTTATCGCTATGGAATTTACCACATTGTCCCGGCATCTGAGTTGCAATAACAACTTATTGTGTGGTTAATGTACATATTTTCTTCTTGGAAGCCTACATCTAAAGCAAATGGTGTACGTGTTATTTTGAACTATTAAGAAGGTCACTCAAGGAAATGACTCGACGTTGTCATGCTAGGTAGGCAACTATCCTAATAACTCAAGCAATTTGTGGAATGCTATATTTGCTAGTTTACTTGTTGAGTTCCTTGTGTCACGGGCTGCTTGTTTTCTTACAAGCCAACACACCGTGCAGTGTAGACACCAAATTTTTGTTAATTTTTAACGTTTTCTTGGATTTTTATCTATTTAATGAGCTATCTGTTTTCCTGTATTTTAATTTTATTTATTCATTTATTTTTTATTTTTCTCATTTTTGTTTTATTTTTAAGAAAAGGAAAATATGAAAACAAGAAAAAAAGTCATGACTAAATTTACACATTTTAATCATTTTCCATACCGAACGACTATTAACCCATTTTTACACTCAATTTCCATGCATCTTTCTTTTCATTTGGAAAAACCCATCATTTTTATCCCATGGTTCTTTCTTGTCATTTGGTGAAGAAACCATCATTTTTTATCAACCTAATCACAGACAAGACTCCAACAAAACCCATCTCTCGGCCTCTCTCGAGAGAGACAAGAAGAGAAGACAAAAAAAGAAAAGGAAGGCACTCTACTCTCAATACTCCCTCTCGGCCGTTTTTTTCTTTCTATCAACTCACAACATTTCCTCTAGACAAACACACAAACAAAAAAAAAAAAGAAGAAAATCTCCCTCACCCTCTCGGCTCTATTCCTCCTTTTTCTAAATTCACACAACATACCCACACACAACTCAAACAGAACAAGGTAGCAACCAGCTGGATTGAAGCTTGAAATTGCATCAAAAACTTCAGCCAAGGGAATACAACCTTCATTGAGGTATTTCTTTTTTCTTTTTTCCAGCTTTTCTTTTTTCTTAATTAATTAGATTAAATGCATGTTTGGCTGCTTGTTTGTCGATTTATTTTGCTGGTTTTTTTATTGTTATGTTGTGGAAGATTTGGGGTTCAGCTACAAGCAAGATTAGGCAAAAGGAAATAAATTTTGTGTATGCATGCCAAGTGTTTGAAAAAAATGTTCAAATGGAAAAAGAATTATAAAGCTGAATATTGTGCATGTTTTTTGGTCAAAATAGATGACCATTAGCTAGTATAGGTCCGGAAATGTTTGGTTATCCAAAATTTTTGAATTTTTGAACCTTAGAAGCATGTGAACAATTTTCTTTATTTTTGGACTGTTTTGCTTTAATTTTATCATATTGTTGTTGCTTTTTATTGATTTCAAATTATAGTTATGTTGTCAAAATCATAAGGAGTGTATTGGTATAAATTTTATGATTTTTGGTGAAGGTTATAATGATTTCAAAAAATAAAAATTGGGTTGTTTTATGGCATTTTCACCACTTTTGATCCATTTTTTTTTTTGTAAAAACTAAGCCCAAAAACGGATTCTACGCGAAAAATTAAATGGGGGGGTGTATTTTAGTGAAATTTTATGACCGAAAAATTTGCCAGTGACTGGTCTGACAGCTGCGCTGCCGGCGACCATCATGGCCAGCAGTGGCTGAAGCTTCAGCCTGCCGAAGAAGAAGAAAAGGGGAGAGGAGGAAGAAAGAAAAGAAAAAAAAATAAATGGGCTAATGTTCTATTTTCTGGTGGGCCAGTTTCTTTATTTTCGGTTGGGTTAGAGGTTTCTTTTTCTGGGTTTTCATCTGGGTTTTGGTGTAATTTTTTCATTTGGGCTTGCTTCTCTTTTAATGAAGATAGCTTGCATTTTTCTTTTGGACCGAAGGCGTCTAGTCCAAGCAACTAAAAATAAATGGCCCAGAGCCTTTCTTCTTGCCCAAATCAAAAATCAAAATTTTCATTTTAGTCCCTAATCTTTGGAGTAATTTTATTGTGGCCCATAAATTTTAGATTTATTTCAATTAAGCCCTTATTTAATTGTAATTGCACCCCTAAACTTTATCTTTTATTTACTTTTGACCCCTAAACTTTTAAAAATTTATATTTTTCCCTCAAAATTTTCTAATTATTGCAATTTAATCTCTTGTGACTTTTTAACTCTCTCTATTATAATTGTTTCTTTTCGTTAATAGCTAAATATATTACTTTTGAATGTATTCAACTTGTAATTTTTGGATGTCCTTAAGTTTCTTTATGTTTGATGTATTAATGTGAATTTAGTACTTTTATTATTATTATTATTTTCAATTAAATTGGTACCATGATTCTTTTGTTCATTTTGAGTATAAATTGGGCAATTTGACTCCATTTAGTGACCACTTCAAAAGGGTGGTACCTCTATTATTATTTAAATATCAATTACGTACTCTTATGTGCTCCTACGTGCTTTTATGTGTTTATATATTTTTATATGGTTCGTTATTTATTTGATTCAAATGTTCATTCAAATTTTCTTATATTTGTTTAGTTAAGTTTTATAATTATTTGGAAAGTATTTAAATATTTCAAGATGTAAAAGATAGGTAATATTTTTGAAAAATTGTAATTAGATAAACAAATGTAATAGATAAGATAGATAGGTTTATTTTATTATATTTTTCCATTTTAAAATGTAATTAGGCCCCCTATTATAATAGATAGGATAGATAGGTTTATTTTATTATATTTTTCCATTTTAGATTGTAGTTAGACTCCCCGCTGTAATATGTAGGTTTTGTGTGTTTGCATGGTTTATGCGTTATGTGCTTTATCTGCTTTCTTTAGAATTTTTGCATCTAGATATTATGTTTATGTGCTACGTATTACGTGCTTTTATGTGTTTATTTATTTTAATTTATGTCTTATTTGTTTTACTATGTATTATTAATACATGACGTCACCACACTAAACTAACGCTAGTTGTGGTTTTTCCCTCTGCTTACTTGCTAGTCCAACGCTAGTAAGGACTTTTAGAAATAGGTTAGTCCAATACTAGACCCTTAAATCATTCATGCGTTAGATTCATCTTTTGCGTGACATTCATTATATTTTCATGCATATTTTTTAGGATTTTTTCTCATTTGTATGATATTTTCTATTATATTATCATCTACCCTCTATCCTCTATATGTGTTAATCATATCATTTATGATTACATCTCATTTAAGAAATTGTAAATAAGTTAGTTCATTTGCTTGTATAAATTAGGAGAAGTACTCTTTGAACATGGAAAATGGGTGATCATAACTTTTTAGTTTAAATACCCCCTTAATCTCTGTATAAGAAAATTATGTCACGAGTTTTTACCTCTCGTACCCATTATATTGCATCCTTTTTTCCTTGATCACTTATATCTATATATATAATTTAATTTTCTTTTCTTTTGAATTTCATTTTTGCATACTAGTGACCTTTTCAAGGGATTATTTGGGCATTCGTAATAAATGCGATTGATATCAATTAAATTCTTGAATGGACATTTTGTTCCTTTCGATATTTTTTATAAATTTAGATTTGCATCCATGTAAGAAACATCCAAACGTGACAAATTTAATAGTTAGATTAGGAAAATTTTTGACTATTTCTCGCAACTAACATAGATTAGATTGAAAGGGTACCTTAAATTTGAGTTAATCAAATCTTTACTTTCCCTTTCTTCAGCCTGACTCCCGAACTCATTTTCTCTTATTTTTCAAAGACTTGGAGTTGTCAAAAAGGGTTTTATCTACTTTTTGTTAAAAATATTTTTGACTAAATCTCGCAACTAACATAGATTAGATTGAAAGGGTACCTTAAATTTGAGTTAATCAAATCTTTACTTTCCCTTTCTTCAGCCTGACTCCCGAACTCATTTTCTCTTATTTTTCAAAGACTTGGAGTTGTCAAAAAGGGTTTTATCTACTTTTTGTTAAAAATATTTTTGGGTGACTTGATACATCTAAATTCAATACCAAGGCGCGACTCCTATTTTCTTAGAAAATCCTTTTTAGACTAAATTTTGGACCTAAACTATCGCATTCTTTAAAGTCCTATTTTAGATCCCTTTTTACTTATTTTTAAATAAAAATCACATCATTTGTAAATATATTTTTTCATCGTGAAAAATGGGGCACGACAGTTTGGCGACTCCACTGGTGAGTCCAACTACTTGGTTTAGTTGTCTTTTCTCCTTCTAACCCTTTCACTTATCATATTTGGATGTCTAAGGTTGCATTTTTTCCTTTTTAGGGTGTTTTACATTTCACACTAGTATTCATTCCTTGTTTTTTTGTATATGCGATGAATGATTTGTCTATTTACTTTTATTATTTATACTTGCTCGAATCGCGCTATGCATTTTGGGGATGGGGAGTGATATTACCTTGGAGCCTTTAAAACATGTTTAATAGTATTATTCTCTCCCCTCAAAGGAGCACTTCATACGTGCATACGTTATTTCTTTTTAACCCTTTATCTTATTTTCTTTTAGTGATTGTCACACCACTCCTTCCTATTAGGATTACGATCGATCCAATTGCACATGTGGTCGTGGCACGACATACACGTAATAATGTCTGAGAGGTCACTTGAGCCACCGACTAAGGGTTTTGGGATTGATGACCTTTCGCACTTTTGTTTGAAGGTTTGGGGATCTGAAACCTTATCGAATCTAGATGTATTAATGAGCCCAACCTCATGCATCCATTTAAAAATCACCTAGGGTAGAGCCTTCATCTACCCTATTAAGAATACTAGACACGAGGGGAGGAATTCTACCCCTCTTTCTTTTTCTTTATCTTATATTTCGGTATTATTTTGTTGCTCCAATCTATTATGTGTTGTTTATCAAAAAAACTAACAATTGTTTTATTCTCTTATTGCATTCATAAACCCTAAAAATAAGAGTTCTAGTATGGTACTCATTTAGGGCAGATCGCATTTTATAAATATCACGTTTAAATTTCAGTCGAGCGCATTAATACTATGTATATGTGTGCATGTCACTTTTAGACTTACCTCCACATCTAAATGGGGCACCCTTAGGTCGTGTTTTAATTATCGTATTGCATATTTATTCTTTTAATAAACTGTTATCATGCATTAGTCCTAGAGAGAATGTCATTTAGGGAATCCCATTTTTGGAATATGCCAACCTTGTTTTCCCTGGGTATCTAACCCTCTATAGGATATTCATGTTTAAATTTTTGTAAAATCGGAGAAGTGAGACCTGTAGGTAAGGTATTTAATCAAGGTACATGCTTCAGATGGACAAACCTCAACGAATTAGTCAGTTGTTATTGGTTCCAATGGAGGTTCGAAAATGGCCTGAACTTCTCTTGTTTAGTGAAATCAATCAAGTTGCCTCCTATCTCGAGCCAATTGGAGACTTCAAAGACATTGAATCCGATGGGTATTTGGTAAAGGCTTTAATTCAACTGTGGGATCCCAACGGTTCAACATTTAAGATAGGAAATAAGGAGCTGACTCTGACAATTGAAGAGGTAGCTGGACTTCTGAATTTACCAGTAAAGGGTACAACGGTGATATTTTCGGTTGCTTCTAGCAAGACCGAGTTTTTTCATTTTATCGGGTTAAATGAGTCTATAGTGCGAGGATCATATTATAGCATAGATGTAAAATTTTTGTTTGATAGATTCGCAACGAAAGACGGATTTGATAAGCATTCGCAGGATTTTTCATTTGCATCTAAGGCAACATAGGAATGTAAGAAGCTGCTGGTATATGGACTTGTGATGGCAGGGATTTATTTGTTCCCTAAAAAAGATAAGAAAATTGATTTCAAGATCACTAAACTTCTGTCTGACCTGTTTTTTGGGATTAAGGATTGACAAGGCTTTATAATACTAACTGTGTTGGCTGACATTTTTGTTAGGTGTACTAATTGTCAAAAGGGGTCAAAATTCTTTTATAAGCCAAATCGAATCTTACATATATGGGCCATGGAATATTTTCAGAGACACTTATCTGCTTCTGATGGTCTACTGTTGATTGGGTATAATTGGATAGCTACCCATCATAAGAGAGTTGACAAAAGTAATTTGTCAAGAAATGCATTAGAATGGTTGGACTTTCTGAGGTTATTGCCAGATCAAAAGATTAGATAGGTGCTAGACTGGACCGACTGTTTCAACCCCGCTCTGCGCACCAAGTCATCAGATTTTATACTACTATTGGGAACTCAAGGCATCATGGTATACATTCTGAAAAGATTTCTTAGACAGTTAGGATGTATTCAAGGAGTACCACTCTCACCTGATATGACTAGATTTACCATCAGTTTTGACAAAGGGATCTGTCCGAGCAAAATTTCAATGAAGATACCAATTATCGAAACTTGAGGAACATTTTCTAATGATGAGGATATCGTTTATATTTCACAACTTAAGCAGATGGCTTTAGTCACCTCTCAATACGAAGAATGGTTCAGAGACTCTAATGCTAAGCGACCACCAATGGAACAGTTCGAGAAAATCAAGAAATTAATAGCTATCATTGAGGTGAAGGATAGAGAAAATGCATAGTTAAGGCAATCTGTGGAAATGAACAAGGGCCTGATAGAGAAGAATAAAAGCTTGTGTGAAGAAATGTAGAAAAAACACCAGGAGTTGAAAAGAAAGTGAGGTAAGTTGTATGATCAAGCTGAACACATGCAGAACCCCTATTCCAGAGAGGCAAAAGACACTGTGATAAATAGATTGAAAAAGTTCAATGATCTTGTACGAAATCAGTTTCGAGAAATGATATAGATGATGTATAAGATTTTGAAATTCATTAATGAAATGATCCTTATCTTGTGTAAAGTTATTTCTGAAACACAGGTTTTATGAATAAGCCTCACTTCGAAGGTGTTGCATCATACTAGACCGACCCTTGATAGAAAAAGGTTCCACATAGAACATGCATCCGAATTATTTAAATATTTTCTAACTCTTTTCTTTTTTCTTTTTCCTTTTCTTCTTTCGAAATAAAAGTTCGACAGGTCTAGTTGAGAATAAATTTTTGAATCAGTTTCTCCTATACTCTCTCAGGTATTTTTAAACATAATTTCACGAAGGAGCCCCATCATCACTAGGTCTTGAAGTAGAGTCTTGAGACAGTCTGTAAGCATGAGTTCAGTGTCAGAAACTTTGGAGAGATCTGCCTTAGTTGTGTCACCGTATTTGACTATTTTGGGAGCTCAATTAAGTGAGGTACTTGATAAGTTTAATGAATTGAGTGCTAAAATGATTGCACAAATGTGGGTAATTGATCAGTTGGTTGCAAGCAATAGTGGTGGTGGTGCCCCGAACGATCAAGAACATGTTGATAATCACCCACCTATACAAGACCATCAACCGTTTCACACATCCAATATCCAAACAACTTTCCTTCTACATTTCACTAGTTCTTTTAAAAATATCTTTACCCGACTGAATCCAAACATTTTCTATGTGCATTCGAATTATGCATTAATGAACCCAACCACTAATCAAATCCCTCAAACTCATCCACAAGCTAATCTGAACATTTTTCCAACCCTCAGGGACACCACCACCACATCATAGAACCTTTTTATGTGGGATACTGCATCTCAAGGAAAGACGGAGATGGAGGAACAATCCGTACCTATTGATAAGGGTCTATTGAGAAGTTGGATCGATTCGATGAATTTTTGAAGAAAAATCAAGAATTGAGCAAGTATGGTGGGTTGGACTACAATGAATTATGTCTTTTTTCAGATATTCAGCTGCCATTGGGATTCAAAGCTCCCAAGTTCAGTAAGTATGATGGAACTGAAAATCTTAAAATGCATATCAAGATGTTTGCTAACAAATTAGGTAAACCCGTGAGTGATGAAAATTTATCTATGCGTCTATTTTCGAAAAGTTTGGAAAGAGATGATCTAAACTGGTACTCAAATTTGAAGTCTGGAAAGGTCAAAACCTGGTTGGATCTGTCAACATCTTTTGTAAAATATTATAAATTTAACTGTGAGTTAGCACCAACGCGAACAACACTCGAGAGTACTAATATAAACCTATCAAAAGATCACGAGACCTATGCAAAGTGGTGGGGAAAGTTAGCTGTCAAAGTGGAGCCTTTTATGACTGAGGAGGAGATTGTTCGTACTTTCATCAAAGCTCGTGACCCATCCTACTTTAAGAGATCTTTCGTATGACTGGAAGTTCGTTTGCTGCTATTATTAACAAATTGGAGGAGTAGATGAATTTGTCAAGGTAGGAAAGATTGTTAATGTATCGGCATTGAAGTTGCAGTTGAATGTTCTACAGAATCAAAGCAACAATGGAAAAAAGCCCCCGTTCAATAAGAAAGAAGGAAAAATTGTTTTTGTATGGGATCAAGGCCCGTCCTTCAGACCCAGAGTTCAAAACCATTCTTCCCATGCTGTCCCTTATCGACATTACCCTAACCTTCAATCGATTTATCACACTACTTCCTAATTTCATCATTCCCAACCAAGTCACTTGAACACTCCACCGTTACCTCCAGCTGCACAACTTACCGTTCAAAATCAATCTCGTCCTATTTATCATCCCAGACTAGCCCTACAAAACAACAATTCCATTCAAAATTCATTCCAAACCAATGCTAATCAAACCCAAAAGCCATTCCGAACTTTCACAGATTTGGGCCGACCTATTGATCAATTGTGTGAGTAACTTAAAGCAGTAGATAAAATAGGTATTGTATCCCTCAAAATCTACTCCAAAGGTGTTTCCACTGGCTATGATCCACAAACTATTTGTGCTTATCATTCCAAAAGTCTAGACCACACAACTGTTAACTGTTGGGCTCTAAAACATAAAATTCAAGATATGATTGACGCTGGAGATATCATCCTCAGGAGAAAAGGAGAACAAGGACTGAATGTCAATAAAAATCCTTTACCTGAACATGTGAGTACTGTAGAGGCTATCATTGCTGATGAAAATTTTATCAATCCTACGCAGTACATCATAGATGAAACTGAGCTGTTTGACATAATGAAAGTTGATCATGTGAGAATAAGAAGACTACTGCCTGCTGAAGAATCCATGACTGAAAATACAGATGATATTTTTGAGAAAAAGTCGAAATCTCTTATGCTTGAAAGAGAGGTAATAGTGTCAGAGAAGGAGGATCTTATTGAAAAGGTTGAAATAGATTTATCTCAATTGACTACTTGCAAAGAAGGGTCATTGAAGGATTCAGAATTTTTGCCAATTTTCGAAGGAGCCTTTCAAAATTGGACTATTGATTATCTTCCATCTAGAAAAGAATTTCGATAAATTTAAGAGGATTGTCTTTTAGTATAGATTCATATCCAGATAAGGTTGTAATCTGGATATTTTATTAAAAAGAAATTGCTTTTGTTTCTTGGACCTTTATCTTCGTTTCATTTAATATAGCTTGTCTTATTCAAGGAAATTGCTGAAACGGAAATAATGGCTTGAATTACATATATCTTAAATAGCAGTCATATCTGTATATTTGTCATTTTGTGAAGTTTCAATGAAACTTGAACTCCATGGAATGGAGGACATCTCTTGCATTTTAAAATTATTATTTATTTATTTATTTATTATGTATGTTCTATTTTATTTTCATATGGCCATAAATAAAATCTTTTGATCCTTTGGATGTCATCATTTTGGAATTCGATGGCTACATCCTATAAGCATGCGACTAAGAAAGTGGTATCAAATTTTTTGAGAAAATAATATCATTTGTTGTTTTGGGGTATCGGAGACACTGATCAGTGACAATACAAAGAATTTCAATAATGGCATGGTGGATGGATTATGTGAACATTTTAAGGTCAGGCATCGAAATTCTGCTATTTACAGACCTCAAATGAATAGAGCCGTGGAAGCTGCAAATAAGAATTTGAAGAAGATCATTCGTAAGATGATTGAAATACAACGGGATTGGCATGAGAAACTGCCTTATGCATTGATGGTGTCCAGAACTACGATCAGGACTTCTATCGGAGCAACTCCTTACTCTCTTATGTATGGAATGGAAGCAATATTGCCTGCAGAAATTGAAATCTCTTCCTTACGTATTCTAATGGAAGCTCAGATAGAAGAAACTGAATGTGTCAAGGAACGTTATGAGCAGTTGTCTCTAATTGATGAAAAGAGTTTGAATGTCGTCTGTCATAGACAATATTATCAACGAAGAATGGCTCGTACATATAACAAAAAAGTTAAGTCTCATTTGTTTGAAGTCGGAGATAAGGTCTTAAAACGGATTCTTCCAATGCAAGTGGAGACTAAAGGAAAGTTTGCTCCCAATTGACAAGGACCATTCATTGTTAAAAAGTGTTACCCGAAGGAGCGCTTATCCTTATAGAAATAGATAGACAAATTTTTTCTCAACCAATCAATACAGACATGTGCAAAAAATTTTTCATTTGATTATAAAAAAATTTCTTTAAAATTACTGCAAGAGACGGGTTTAAGGCAGACTTTTTTTACTTTTTTTCATTTCACTATCTTATCCTTAATTTTTTTCTTTTGATTTTTCAGAATAACTTATCCTTTTCGCTTGGCAGCCCCTTAAGATCACTAACCCCGTATTGGGGTAATTTTATTTCTTTGTGAAAGAAAAAAAAAAGAACAAGAAAAAAAAAAGAAAAAAAAGAACAAGAAAAAAAAAAGAGAAAAAGAAAAGAAAAATAGAGAAGTTCGTTTAGAATTAAACTGGGGCAAAATTTTTATTTCTTTCCAACCCTACACCGAATCAAATTTTTTTTGAAAGAATGCTATTTCAAATTATTCCAAACCAATCATACGATCCACTTTCAAACCTTAACTTTTTCTTTACTACTCCATCCGATCCTAATCACAAGAGCCAAAGCTTGTCGACTTTCATCTTTTGCAGTACTTTGAAAAAATATTTTCTTAATCGATTAGCAATGATGTAAATACAATTTTTTTGAAACATGTTAGAGAAGATTGTCTCACTGATACCACTAATTGTCAAAATATGACTGGATTGATATAGTTAGGATTAAAATTGTCTTGTTTATGTATCAAGGTGAAAACCTGAAAGGGCACATTTAAAAAAAATAAAAATAAAAAGAAGAAGAAAAAAAGAGAAGAAAACACAAAAAACAAAACAAGAGAGAGAAAAAAAGGGTAGGGGTAACTTTAGTGAAAACCCAAAAGGGTGTTAAGGTAAGATTTTGAAATACAAGAGCATCATGAATGGATAACGAGATATTGAGATCTGAAAGTTGGTGACTATGTTGATTGAGTTTCTTTCATACTATTGTTCTTTTGCCGACAATTAATTCCAGAGTGGATGATGTTGAAGAGGTCAAATGGAACATTTTTCTCCATCAAAGGCCGTTCTCTAAATATGTATCCAACTTTTGATCCTTGGATCCATGTTCATAAATCCAATAATTTTGTTTTGTTATTCTATTTATTTATTCTATATTATTTCATATCAGCATCATTGAGTGATGAATAATACATTTTCAATAATTTATATTTCTCATTTATTGGGTCTCATTCAAAAAATAATCCCCTATAATTTATCCTAAAGGAGTCATGAAATTGAAGGTCCTATGATAATAAAGTATGGATAATTGGTATTAGAAAGTTGTACAAATTCTGAAGGGGTTGTGGACCAAATCTAAGGGAGCAATTTGTCGATATTACAACTCATGTTTATACAGTTCTCAAGGCAAAGGGATCACATGATGGTGGCAGTATTTACATCACAATTGTTTCCTTTTTTCTTTGTAGGTGAAATTATGTAATGCAGCACTGATATAGCATGATTCACACTGGGGCAAATTGTAAAAGGATTGAGCTCCAAACTTGAGTGTACATTTTCAAAGAAAGGAAAGATGAATCATCATTCCTTTTCTTTTAAAGTTTGAAAAATCAAGAAGATTGTAAATCCACCAAGTAAGTTTATCATTGTTTATTATTTTTGAGCAATATGTATTTTAATCTTCCAGTTTGATAGTACAGGACTTGTGTTTTCATTTCTTCTGATATTTAATTGGGTTTGAATTTTATCCCATCAATCCGCGTTTAATTGGGTTTGGATCTTATTCCACTAATCTGTCATTTAATTCATATCTCACCAATCTGTATTTAATTGAATTAAGGTTTTATCCCACTAATCTGCGTTTAATTGGGCTCGGGTCTTATCCCACAAATCTGTCATTTAATTGGGTTCGAATTTTATCCCACCAATTTATATTTAATTGGGCTCGGGTCTTATCCCATCAATCTGTCATTTAATTGGATTCGGGTTTATCCCACCAATCTGTTATTTAACTGGGTTCAAGTCTTATCCCACCAATCTGTTATTTTAATGGGTTCGGGTTTTATCCCACTAATCTGTTATTTTATCCCACAAATTATTTAGGTTTCAAGAATATTTTCATTTTCATGTTAGGCGTTTAGGTTTCGATTCAGTTCCACTGAACAGTCCAGATTCTTGACAAATCAAATTTAATTTCCTGTTTGCGAGTCTCAGCATCCGTCACGCACCCTTCTATTCCTCTTCTTGGAGCATAACCGCGTCTCTCCACGCATCTTTTTCTAATTATGATAATTTACTTTTCTTGACTGTTTTGATTAACAATTGTGCTTTCTCTTTCATTTTGTGTTTTATGTTTAGAAGTTCTAAGAGTTCAGACTTCTTTGACTCTGCAAAGATCACAAATGGTTAATGCACTTGTTTCATTGTGGTTCACCTGTATTCGAACTACGTTTGACCTGATTCTCATGGCAGGATACGTAGGCAATTTTACATGAGTTCGGTCACGTATTTTATAATTTCATTGCATCTTTTTGTCCAATTACTTTAGCCAAGTGTTGGCCTATTATTTTGGCTCGGGTACAGTTAGAAGAGAGAGGTAAACAATTTGGTGTCTACATTTTCGTCTTAAATTTCTTTGAAACTCTAGATAAAGAGGGGCAAACTGTAGACACCAAATTTTTGTCAATTTTTAACGTTTTCTTGGATTTTTATCTATTTAATGAGCTATGTGTTTTCCTGTATTTTAATTTTATTTATTCATTTATTTTTTATTTTTCTCATTTTTGTTTTATTTTTAAGAAAAGGAAAAAAAAGTCATGACCAAATTTACACATTTTAATTATTTTCCATACCAA
Organism: Coffea arabica; assembly: GCF_036785885.1. NCBI lineage: Eukaryota > Viridiplantae > Streptophyta > Magnoliopsida > Gentianales > Rubiaceae > Coffea > Coffea arabica. The sequence goes on from NC_092310.1 coordinate 6,760,939, forward strand.
AACCACTATTAACCCATTTTGCCACTCAATTTCCATGCATCTTTCTTTTCATTTGGAAAAATCCATCATTTTTATTCCATGGTTTTTTCTTGTAATTTGATGAAGAGACCATCATTTTTGACCAACCTAATCACAGACAAGACTCCAGCAAAACTCATCTCTCGGCTTATCTCTCAAGAGACAAGAAGAGAAGACAAAAAAAAGAAGAGAAAGGCACTCCACTCTGAATACTCCCTCTCGGCCATTTTTTTCTCTCTCTCAACTCACAGCATATCCTCTAGACAAACACACACACACACACACACAAAAAAAGAAAATCTCCCTCACCCTCTCGGCTCTATCCCTCTCTTTTCTCAATTCACACAACATACCCACATACAACTCAAACACAACAAGGCAGCAACCGGTTGGATTGAAACTCGAAATTGTATCAAAAACTTCAGTCAAGGGAATACAACCTTCATTGAAGTATTTTTTTTCTTTTTTCCAGCTTTTCTTTTTCGTAATTAATTAGATTAAATGCATTTTTGGCTACTTGTTTGTCGCTTTATTTTGCTGGTTTTGTTATTGTTGTGTTGTGGAAGATTTGGGGTTCAGCTACAAGCAAGATTAGGCAAAAGGAAATAAATTTTGTGTATGCATGCCAAGTGTTTGAAAAAATTGCTCAAATGGAAAAACGAATTAAAAAACTGAATATTGTGCATGTTGTTTAGTCACAATAAATGACCATTAGCTAGTATAGGTCCGAAAATGTTTGGTTATACAAAATTTTTGAAATTTTGAACCTTAGAAGTATGTGAACAATTTTTCTTTATTTTTGGACTGTTTTGGTTTAATTTTGTTATATTGTTGTTGCTTTTTATTAATTTCAACTTATAGTTATGTTGTAAAAATCATAAGGAGTGTATTGGTATAAATTTTATGATTTTTTGTGAAGGTTATAGTGATTTCAAAAAATAAAAACTGGGCTGTTTTATGGCATTTTCACCACTTTTGATCCATTTTTTTTTTGTAAAAAACTAAACCAAAAAACGAATTCTATGTGAAAAGTTGAGTGGAGGTGTATTTTTGTGAAATTTTGTGATCGAAAAATTTGCCGGTGATCGGTCTGGCGGTGGCGCTGCCGGCGGCCACCATGGCTGGCAGCGGCTGAAGCTTCAGCCTGCCGGAGAAGAAGAAGAAAAAGAGAGGAGGAAAAAAGAAAAGAAAAGAAAAAAAAATGAGGCTAATTTTTTATTTTCTGATGGGCCAGTTTCTTTATTTTCAGTTGGCCAGAGGTTTCTTTTTCTGGGTTTTCATCTGAGTATTGGGGTATTTTTTTTCACTTGGAATTGTTTCTCTTTTAATGAAGATAGCCAGCATTTTTCTTTTGGGGTGAAGGCGTCCAGTCTAAGCAACTAAAAATAAATGGCCTAGAACCCAAATCAGAAATCGAAATATTCACTTTAGTCCCTGATCTTTGGAGTAGTTTTATTGCGGCCCATAAATTTTGGATTTATTTCAATTAGACCCTTTATTTAATTACAATTTGGTCCCTAAACTTTATCTTTTATTTAATTTTGACCCCTAAACTTTTGAAAAATTATATATTTGCCCCCAAAATTTTCTAATTTTTGCAATTTAGTCTCTTGTGACTTTTGGATGCTCTCTATTATAATTGTTTTTTTATTAATAGCTAATTATGTTACTTTTGAATGTAGTCAACTTGTAATTTTTAGATGTTCTTAAGTTTCTTTATGTTTGATGTATTAATGTGATTTTAGTACTTTTATGATTATTATTATTTTCAACTAAATTGGTGCCATAATTCTTTTGTTCATTTTGAGTATAACTAGGCAATTTGACTACATTTAGTCACCACTTCAAAAGGGAGGTACCTCTATTATTATTTAAATATCAATTACGTGGTCTTATGTGCTCCTATGCATTTCTATGTGTTTATAGATTTTTATATGCTTTGTTATTTATTTGATTCAAATATTCATTCAAATTTTCTTATATTTGTTTAGTTAATTTTTATAATTATTTGAGAAGTATTTAAATATTTCGAGATGTAATTAGATAGGTAATATTTTTAAAAAATTATAATTAAATAGACAAATGTAATAGATAAGATAGATAGGTTTATTTTATTATATTTTTTCCATTTTAGATTGTAATTAGGCCCTCTATTGTAATAGATATGATAGATAGGTTTATTTTATTATATTTTCCTATTTTAGATTATAGTTAGACTCCTCGCTGTAATAGGTAGGTTATGTGTGTTTGCATAGCTTATGTGTTATGTACTTTATCTGTTTTTCTTAGAATTTTTGCATCTATATATTATGTTTATGTGTTACGTACTACGTGTTCTTATGTGTTTATTTGTTTTAATTTATGCATTATTCGTTTTAATATGTATTATTAATGCATAATGTCACCACACTAGTTCAATGCTAGTTGTGACTTTTCCCTCTACTTACTTGCTAGTACAACGCTAGTAAGATTTTTTAGAAATGTATTAGTCCAACACTAGACGGTTAAATCGTTCATGTGTTAGATTCATTTTTTGCGTGACATTTGTTACATTTTCATGCATATTTTTTAGAATTTTTTCTCATTTGTATGATATTTCCTATTATATTATCCTCTACCCCCTACCCTCTATTTGTGTTAATCATATCTTTTAGGATTGCATCTCATTTAAGAAATTCTAAAATAAGTTAGTTCATTTGCTTGTATAGATTAGGAGAAGTACTCTTTGAACATGAGAAATGGGCGATTATAATTTTTTAGTTTAAATACCCCGTTAATCCCTGTATAAGAAAATTATATCACGAGTTTTTACCTCCCGTACCCATTGTATTACATCCCTTTTTTCTTGATCATTTATATCTCTATATATAATTTAATTTTCTTTTCTTTTGAATTTCATTTTTGCATACTCGTGACATTTTTAAGGGATTATTTTGGCCTTCGCAATTAATGCGATTGATATCAATTAAACTCTTGAATGGACATTTTGTTCCTTTTGATATTTTCTATAAATTTAGATTTGCATCTATGTAAGAAACATCGAAACATGATAAATTTAAGAGTTACATTAGGAAAATTTTTGATTAAATCTCGCAACTAGTTTAGATTAGGTTGAAATGGTGCCTTAGGTTTGAATTAATCAAATCTTTGTCTTCCATTTCTTCAACTGTAACTCCTGAACTCATTTTTTCTTGTTTTTCAAAGATTTGGAGTTTTTAAAAAGGGTTTTATCTATTTTTTGTGAAAAATATTTTTAGGTGACTTGATACACCTAAATTCAATACCAAGTGGCGAGTCCTATTTTTCTTAAAAAATCCGTTTTAGACTAAATTTTGGACCCAAACTGTCGCTTCTTTAAAGTCCCATTTTACTTATTTTTAAATAAAAATCACATTTTTTGTAAATACAATTTTTTTCATAACGAAAAATGGGGCGCGACATGCGGCACTAGCATATGTTCAAGTCTTAAGGTATGAACAGTTGGTTAGTTCAGCCTTAACACAAAAATGCATGAAATTAATGCGGAAGCGCAAGGATAGTAGGCAAATATGGAAGTATGCGTGGCAACGAAAAACTTATATTACACAAAATTTTTTGTACAAGGTTGTCAAGATTACTACAAATGAAAAGGATTTGGCCTATTTATAGACAAGCCGAGAAACTTACACACAACTCTAGAGAATTCTACAAAGTGTACACCTAAGCGGTTCTCTAGAAATCTCTACACAAAGTGTATGTACACTTGGACCCTAGAAACTTGTACACAAGTCTCTACTTATCCACAAAGTTCTAGACTATTCTACAAGGCTCTTGGATAGCCTAGAAGGTTTCACAAGCTTCTAGCATGTACTACATAATTCTAACAACTTGTGGCACAACCTCCATATCTTGGTCAAACCTACTAGGTTTGGCACTTAGTCGGGGGATTGATGTATGGGTCTACTAACGGTTCCAACTTTCTTGCTAGGACTACTATGTATAATGCTGCGGAACTTGGTCGACTGGGCATGGCTGGGCATGGTCGCGCGCTCGGCTAAGCACAATCGCATGCGGATAGGTACGATCGCATGCAACTGGGGTGCGATCCATGTCATCCTTCCCTACTTGACCAAGGCATCGATCCAATGCTTTAGCTTGCCTTATATGCACGTATGAGGTCTTCACACTGACATAATTTCTCGGCCGGTTCCCAGCTAATCTTTGCTTCAGGTAGCCTATGCTAACGCACCAAGTACTTCTTTGATGGTGCGCGATTCCTGTGTCGGATCATATGATTGGCCACGATCTCCTCCGTAACCTTATTGTACTCATCCCTTATATTGCAGGTGCTCTTGTCGACAAGTTCCTTGATGGATTGTGCAAGTCTTGATAGAATGGTTTGAGTAAACTGACATGAAAAATCAGGTGGAGTTGGGACAAAGTCTCGGGCAACTACACCTTGCACTCCACGGATAAGTCCTTTGTGCACTCCACGGATACGTCCATGTTAGTAAAGTTTCACTAACACTTGGTCCCCTTTTTTGAATTTTCGAAACAATCGTTTGCGATCGGCCCATTTTTTCATCCGTTGTTGGGCTTTCTTCAAGTATAGCTTGGCCATTTCCGCCTGTTCTTGCCAATCCTTGACAAAACGGTACGCAGGAGTTCTTGCGACTCTGTAACCCCCAACGATGTCCTTCGGGATTGTCGGTTGAAATCCAATAACGAATTCAAACGAACTCTTGTTAGTACTTTCATTCTTCAGTTGATTGAAGCAAATTGCGCGACATCCAACAATTTTGCCCAATCTTGCTAGTTCACCGTAACATAGTGTCGAAGACACATTTCTACCACATAATTAACTTGTTCTATCTGCGGGTGCATGGTTGTTGTTAAGCCCTGAACCAAGTAAACGGAATAGTTCCTACCAGAATCTATCCGTGAATCGTGAGTCACGATCGCTCACGATTGTTGCCAGTAGCCCCTAATATTTGACAATATGACTCATAAAGAGGTTGGCTGTCACTTCCGCGGTACATTCCTTTAGGATTGGGGTGAACGTAGCATACTTAGACAACCGGTCGACCATGACAAAGATGCTCGTGCATCCCTTGGACTTAGGTAACCCGACTATAAAATCCATTGAGACGCTCTCCCAGATACTTCCCAGTATTTGCAAGGGTTGCAGCAGTCCAGCAGGCGGTTCATGCTCCATCTTGTTTGCTGGCATACAAGACAAGTACGCACACATTCATAGACGTCGTCCTTCAAACTCGGCCAGTAGTAGTGTTCTCGTGCAAGGAATAGCGTACGATGTGTGCCTGGATGGCTAGCATAGCGGCTATCGTGACACTCCTTAAGAATGTCTCTCCTCAAGTGCCTCCAGTTGGGTATGTAAATTCACCGACCTTTGGCGTAGATGTCCCCGTCCTCAAGTCAAAATCTCTTCATTTTTTCTTCACTGGCCAGCTCCATGAGCGTTTGTGCCCGATAATCATGCTGTAATCCTTCCTTAATTCGCTCCAGGAGCAGCCCTTCCGTTACATATTCGGGTGCGATGACATTTTTGTGACTAAGAGCATTGGTTACTACGTTCGTCTTGCCCAGACTGTATTCAAACTCGTATTTGAATTCAACCAAATAATCTAGCTATTGTGCTTGCTTGCTCGAGAATTTCTTCTGTGATTGATGATAGCTCACCTCCCTATCTTGCATTAGCATACCACCAACAATAATGTCGGATGCATCGACATAAACTTCAAATAGTTTGGCAAAATCGGGCAATGCCAAAATCGGCTCCTTGTTATCGCATTTTTCAAGGCCTCAAACGCTGCTTGACAAGCCGTCATCCATGTCCATGTCTTGTCTTTTACGCAACAAATCAGTTAGCGAAATAGCAATAGCTGAATGCCCCATAATAAAGCGACGATAGTAATTCACCAACCCAAGAAACGATCGTAGTTTCGTGGACGAAATCGGCACTGGCTACTCTACAATGGCCTTAATCTTCTACGGATCCATACGGATCTTGTCGCCCCCTACAATATGATCCAAGAAAGATATTTCGCGCAAGCCGAACTCACACTTCTCCTTCCAGACATACAACTTATTGGCTCTCAAGGTAGCAAACACTTGCCTTAAGTGTTCAACATGTTCCTCCATACTATTACTATAAATGGCAATGTCGTCGAGGTAAACCATGATGAACTTATCTAAAAACTCCTTTAATACTTCTTGCATCAACATTCAAAATGTGGCTGGTGTATTTGTCAACCCAAATGGCTTCACATTAAACCCATACGATCCATACCTGATAGTGATTGCCGTCTTGGGCTCATCTCCTTCCTTGATTCTCACTTGATAATAACCCTTGTGTAAATCAAATTTGGATAGTATTATTGCCAGCCGTAGTCAGTCGAACAAGTCCGCAATAAGAGGTACGGAATACTTGCTCTTGACCGTTATCTTGTTAAGTGCACGATAGTCGTTACATATGTACAAGGTACCGTCCTTTTTGCGTTGAAAGAGCACAAGCGTACCAAAATGACTCTTGGAGGGATAGATAGATTTCGACTCCAAAAGCTTCTCAAGTTGCTTCCGCAACTCCTCTAACTTTTCAGACGACATTCGGTATGACGGGCGGAAGACTGGTTTAGCTCCTTTCACCAATTCTATGGCATGATCTATGGCACGCCTAGGGGGAAACTCCTTGAGTAGTTCTTTCGGCAATACATCCTCAAACTCTATCAAGACTACCTTAATCCCGTGTGGAATTGGTACTGACTCCTTAGACTCGCACAACAACGAGTTTCTTCACTAAGAGTAGCCGCAAAGGTCGACTCACCCTTTCGTAGTCCCTTCTCCAACTATCGAGGACTAAGTTTGGCCTCTCGACATACATTCACCATGCAGGACTTGCCTTCATGTGTAATGAATATAGTGTCTTCGTGGGATAACATGATTGACTTCAACTGATCAAGGAAGTGCATGCCAAAGAATATTTCGTAGTCGTCGATCGGGGTAATAGAGAAATTAGTTGTACCCGTCCACTGACCCAAACTTACGGGTACCTCCTTGGCATCTCCTGTCAGTTGTATCCAATCGCCGTTAACGCTTTTAAAATGCCTTGATGCTAGCACCCACGCAAGCTCTATCTTGCACGTAGTGTCCTGACTCATATAGTTGACATCCGCTCCAGTGTCCAGCAAAGCCATCACTTGATACCCGTTGATATTGGTGTCAACGTTCATATGACCCCGATCGTTTGTTGCATGTACAACCTCAAGGGGTCATATGCACACAACATTTTGTTCCTCCGTCGGGTTAGCCTTTTGTGCAATCGCAGCAAGGTTGCCCCGACTTAGGCAATCACGAGTATAATGCTCTTTACTCTTGCAAATATAGCACATCTCGTAGTTCTTCCCCGGCTTCCAATTGCTGGGGCCTTTTCCCTTCTACTAGTTCTTGTCGGTTTGCGATCGTGGGGCTTATTTTGGCCGGTCTCCTCCACTCTTTTCATTGCCTGGCTTTTTGCCCTTGTCTTTCTCAGGTTCTTTCCTTTGAAACTCAATTAGTCGTTGGGCAACCTTCATTGCTTGGAAGACATTTTGTGAGTCTTTATCCTCCACTCGTTGCTTAGCCCACGGTCGTAAGCCATCAAGAAACGTGAATAATGCTTATAATGCTTCTTCGAGTGCCATATTTGGTATCTCCAGTAACAAGTTGGAGAATTCGTCTATGTATTCTTTCATATGGCCGTCCTTGTGCTGTAGACGGCGAAACTTGGCCCTTGCCTCATGTTCAACATTGGCCGGCTCAAATTCAACCTTGATTTCGGCCTTGAACACTGTCCACGTGGTGATAGTGTCCTCACCATGGTATCCTTCGTCGCACTTCCGTCTCTACCATATCAAGGCTGAATCTTTAAGATATAGCAGAATCGTTCACAAGCGAGCATCATCACTTGCGATGTCAAGGGCATCGAAGTAAGGTTCAAGACCGTAAATGAAATTCTCAATTTTCCTTGCTTTCCTTGCACCACCGTAGGCCTCCGAACGCGGAACCTCCACTCTAGGTGCAGTCACAGTTACACCACTTACCCTTTTGTTTGCAACGCATCAATCTCGGTTTTGAGTTTTGCAAGCTCCTCCGGCATGGTTGATGGTTCTCCCATGGTCACACTAGCACCCCGTGCTAGCTGGCCCTTGGAAGTCTCCAACTCCTCCTTGAGTTGGACAACTTCCACTTGTAGAGATTCGACCAACTCGCATATGGTGTCGTTTCCTTTGATAGCTAATCCACGACCTCATTGAGCATACCTTGCATGTCCTCATGTAGCTCCGCACTGTCAAGCTGCTCCATGTGCTGGTCCAGCTCATTCCAACTGTCGTGATAATTGGCTATGATTAACTCTACTCGTGCTAACCTTACCTTGAGGGTAGTCATCGGGTCTGGCACGGCCGACTTGTTTTGTTTGTCTTTGCCACGAATAGGAATGGTCCTTTCCGACTCTCTCGTGACTTGCTCCTCTTGTGGTTTCTTAGCGACGTCCGAACCTGTGGCCATCGCTACCAAAGCTAGTAATGGTATTAAACCCTGATACCACTTATCACGGACTGCTTGTTTTCGTACAAGCCAACACACCGTGCTGCACTAGCATACGTTCAAGACTTTAGCTATGAACGGTTGGCTAGTTCAGCCTTAACACAAAATGCGTAAAAGTAATGTGGAAGCGCAAGAGTAGTAGGCAAAGATGGAAGTATATGTGGCAAAGGAAAGCTTATATTACACAAAACTTCTTGTACAATATTGCCATGGTTACTACAAATAGAAAGGGTTTGGCTTATTTATAGGCAAGCCAAGAAGTTTACACACAACTCTAGAGAATTCTACAAAGTGTACACCTAAGCGGTTCTCTAGAAATCTCTACACGATGTGTATGTACACTTGGATCCTAGAACCTTTTACACAAGTCTCTACTTGTCCACAAAGTCCTAAACTATTCTACAAGGCTCTTGGATAGCCTAGAAGGTTCCACAAACTTCTAACATGTACTACATAATTCTGGCAACTTGTGACACAATCTCCATGCCTTGGTCAAGCCTATTAGGCTTGGCATTTAGTTGGGGGATTGACGTGTGGGTCTACTAATAGTCCCAACATTCTTGTCAGGACTACTGTGTATAGTGCTACGGAACTTGGCTGACTGGGCACTACCGCGCATGGTCGCGCGGGCGGCCAGGTACAGTCGCACGCGATGGGATAGTCGTGCATGCGGATAGGTACGTCGCATGCGACTGGGGTGCGATCCGTGTCACTTGGAAGCTAGTAAGTCCCTTTTTCTAGCTTCCAATGTGCCCAGGTTCTCTCGTGGGTGTTTTTTTCCCCTCTTTTTTGGTCAATTGGCACTTTTTACAATTATTACTAACACTAGCGGAGGAGAGCCCGCATATCACATGGGAGTTTGGTATTTGTGATTTAAGAAAGTTTGTAATTTTTGTTTGGTGTAATGGTATAGAAATGTAATTTGTAATAATAAAAAGAGAGGTATTGAAAGGTTAAGTGTAGCTGTATATTAAACTATATAAGAATGAAAGATAGATAATAGTGGAATTCATAAGTTTCCTTCATAATGCCTCTCGTATTTGCATGAAGCTAAAATAGTAGTATGTTGGATATAGTTTTTTCTTGTAGATGGTAGTAGTCTATTGCAGTTGTGTATTTCCTTGTGTTGTCTCTATTATCTTGTAGACAGGTTGAAAGCTGCAAAATATTTGAATATATTATTAGAAGCTATTTCTGAGTGTAATAGTTCCTCTTGAATATTTATAATTTTTGTAATACTTACTGTGGTAGGATGCTTGCATGGGGGCAGGAGCAATGTTAACTATTGGTTGGTTCTCATTGTTGTCATATTCACACCAAAGAGTTAGGACCATTGGTTGACAGCTGTGGAATATTGTTAGAGAGAATATATTTATAGTGCATTTTTATTAATTGGATAAGTGTTAGTCGAACCGTTGATCAACAATGATAACTTGTCCAGTACGTGGATCTGCTGTTGTAGACTGTGGTTGAATATGAATAGTAATTGCAGGAAGGTCTGACCATTTGAATTTTTTGGATAGTGTTATTTAAGAGGCATACTTCATCTAAAATTTGGATCAAAGTTCATAAATCCAACCTTTAAAACCTAATAGAAATTTGAATCGTACCTGCTTTGTAATTTCTATTAAGGTGGGAGATGGAGACATCGAGATGAGTGGCTTGTCAATTTCTTGCAATTGTTGGACAGTAGCTATGTTGGACATTAGCTATGGTGTTGATGATCCTTGAATATTCATTTTTTTGGTGAAACTTATGGTCAAAATGGGTTGAACCTTTGTATTGGAGATGTAGTACATTTTATGGGTGTCAAAAAATTTGTTGTAAAATTCTATATCTATACCATAAATTAGCGCTTCAACCTTGTGTCCCTATATATCGAAAATGTATTAGAAGAAAATGTTAGGTAGAAAAATTGACTAGACAACTCATTGGCTAAACCTTCTTAATTCACACATAACATTTATTACATATAATAAAATAAATGAGTTTTCCATAGTATAATCACATATTCCTTAATGATATTGAATGAATTAAAAAAATTATGGATAAATCCATGAATAAAGCAAACGAAGAAATAATTAATTAAAAATCAAAATATAATTTACTCTATTTCGGCTACAAAGTAAATTGATGTATTTTTTGTGATTTATCCTACTTGTTAGAAACATATGCATTTATAAATTATCATGAATTCAAGTTTGTGAAGTTTGTAATAAATGCAGTAAGTGGGATAAGATAATGGAGTAAAGATTAGAGAGTTTTAGATGCGACAAAACACTTTAATAAAAGAAGATAAATTCTTTTTACAGTTCACAATAATCGAAGGGAGTAAGTGGGGTAGGATAGCGTTTACCTGCTAACAATAATTGCGAGAATCAGCAAGCGAGACATTGGCCCCTTCTTACTTTCCTACCAGTAGGTCAAATCTGGAAGGTGAAGTGAATTTAGAGGAAAATGTTAGAATTAGGTAAATTTGTTAGGGTTTTATGCTGGGAATAATGTGTCCATTTTGGAGCTCAAACTTGGGCTGTTAATAACATAGGGTAGTAAAGCATTTACCTGATAGTAACAATTGCGAGAATTGGTAGGCGAGACGTTATCCCTGATTTCCTTTTCGGCTGGCAAGTCAAATCTGGAAGGTGAAGTGAGGTTAAATGGAAATGTAGGGATAAGATAAATTTGTTAGGGTTTTGTGCTATGAATAATTTGTCCACTTTGGAGCTCAAACCTAGTCTGAAATTTCATTAGACTGCCTATAATATTTTATTGTGGAGTGATGGACAAGCTTTTGGGTATGATCAAATATTAGATAGTTATGGTGTATCGTGATCGTCTCTGACCTCCTCTTCTACTTTTTAGATTTAGCAGAAACTTTCTTCGATGAATTTTTTGATTTAGTAGTAATTTCATTTGGCAGCACAATAGAGGACTTCTTAGATTTGGTAGAGACTTTCCCTTCTCCGGCATTATGCTCAAACATTTTCATTGGAGGCTCACCATTGGTGTTGCTCAACAATATTAAGATATATTAAAACACCAAAAATAAAATAAAATAAAATAATAGAGTAAAGACTTCTAGACATCTTTAGATCAGTAAGTAAAGAAACTTTAATAAATAGATTAAAATCTTTCTTTTATTGGGTAAAAAACATACTAGAAGAGAGTTCTAAATCCCTAAAAATACTTATAATAAATGGTCATCTTAATCATAGTAGGTGGGATAAGATTATGGAGTAGAGACTAGAGAGTTCTAGATAGTCAAAACACTTTAATAAAAGAAAATAAATGCTTTTCACAGTTCACAATAAATGAAGGGCATAAGTGGTGTAGGATAGCATTTACTTGTTAGTAACATTCATGAAAATCCACAAGTGATACATTGGCCCCATCTTCCATTGCTGTGAGACATAGACACCTTTAGATCAGTAAGTTAAAAAACTTTAATAAAAAGATTAAAAGCTTTCTTTTTTTTTTTTTGGATAAAAATCATAGTAGAAGAGAGTTCTAGATTACTATAAATACTATTAACAAAAGATCTTCACAATAATTAGAGTCAGCGGGACAAGATATTGGAATAGAAACTAGAGAGTTCTAAATAGATCAAAACACTGTAATAATAGAATATAAACGCTCTTCACAAGTAACAATAATCGAAATGAGTAAGTAGAGTAGGATAGCATTTACCTGATAGTAACAATTACGAGAATCTATAGGTGAGACATTGGCGTTGTCTTCCTTTCTTGCCGTTAGGTCAAATCTGCAATGTCAAGTAAAGTTAAAGGAAAACATGGGGATGAGGTAAATTTGTTAAGCTTTTGCACTATGAATAATGTGTCCATTTTGGAGCTCAAACGTAGGCTGGAATTTCATTGGACGGCTGATAGTATTTGATTGTAGAGTGATAGTCAAGTTCTTAGATATGATCAGATATCAGATTGTTATGGAACACCGTGGTCCTCTCTGACCTCCTTCTCCAGCTTTACAAATTGAGTAGAAACTTTCTCCTACGACATTTTAGATTTAGTAGGAACTTCCTCTTGCAGCACAATAGAGTACTTGTCAAGTTTGGTAGATACTTCTCCTCTCTTGGTATTAGGTTCAAACATTTCCATTGAAGACTTGCCATTAGCATCACTCATCTTTTCTCCAATCTCTTCATTCTCACTTTCTTACTGTTTGTGATGTAATTTTTACATCTTTTGCTAATAGGTTCGAGAGTTGGTATACAGTAGCTCGAACTCATTGACAAGCGCAGAGTATACATATAATAATTAATTCATTCCATAGTCAAGTTTTACATTTATAACATCATAAATACCTCACACGTGATTTTTCGCAAGTATACGAGTCGAGAGCAAGTATAAGGTATTAAGAGTGGAACCCATAAGGAAGATTGTTAATTACCGACACTACTAAAACTTCTCTATTATTTAGATGACCAACAAATTAAAGGAAATAAAAATATACTAAACTTATGCAAGACCATAGCAAATAAAAACTCCTTAGGCTATGGTATCCCTAACTACTCATACACGTGCTATTTTTGGATTATTGTGTACTATTATCTTGGCTAGTTATGGCGTCATTTCCTCATACATGTAAAACCTACTTTTGTAGTGAATCAACTATACTTAAAACTAATCCATACCTACTCTCGTGGTTATGAAATTGGTTACAAGTTAATTACCTCTATGAAATTACATGAAATGAATCACTAAAGCTACAAAGGTGTACCTCTACTCCAGTGAATGTACTTCCTAGGTTTAGCACTTTTTGAATTAGTGTTAAATCTCAATTTTCATTGAAAAAACACCACCTTTAGATAATCACAATTAATGGTACTAAGTTAATCATGATTTAGGGGGGCAAAAGTGCTAAATAACTTGCTCAAAATAAAAGTATCAAATAGCCAAGAAATTAACACAATACAATCATAGAAAGTTCAACCAAAACTCAAGGCATAAACTTTAGAAAAACATCATAAATATAAAATCCAAACCTGTATAATAACTAAATAATAGAATCAAATACAAAAGATAAAGAGTTTGAAAAAAAATGTAACCTTTTTCACATGAGTTCATCTCCTCCATCTTCATCTCCTTCATCTTTGCCTAGCTAATAAATAAGAAGGATAAACTAACTAGTTAAAATATCCTATACTATACTAACCTAACACTAAGAAAAATGTAAGAGCTACAGTTTAGTAGTATTTCTTGCACTCTCCAATCTCTCTTGATTCTTCAACTCCATGGCTATTTATAGATGAATTTAGTTAAGAAATGAGGCTTCAAATATTACTTTTACAGCTGAAAAATAGTTGTCGCACGTCGATCAATAGCTGTGAATTATTGGAGGAGAAAACAAGTTGTGCAAGTAGAGAGCCATAATTTCTGACCAGAATCCGGCCAAATATCCATCTAGAAACTGGCTGGATTGTGGCCGAATTACTCCTCTGCTTTGCTTCTCAATTTCTGTTCAGTCTTCAATGCTGTTCCAATTTTGCATCAACTTCAACTGAATGTTTCTTGATGATAGAGACCGAATTAACTCTTGACCAAAACATAGCGCTTGTATCCTTTGAGTTATTTATCCAATGCATCAAGAATCATCTCAGTTGAATTTGTGTAGGCTGCAAAATTATTAAAATGCCATTAACTGCTAAATGCCCTGTTTCAGCTTTGACCATAGAAGTTGGCTACTGTAATTCAGCTTTTTGTCCCAGAAAACCTTTAAACTGGATTTCGATCTCTTCACAGGAATTGTATATCTATCTCTTAACTTCAAATGGTTCAATAATCATCTCAATCCGATCATTATAGCTTAAATTATAGCTGAAATTCGAAAATGTGTCAAACTTGTCAACTTTCCTTATTCATCCAAATGAAGTCTATTTCCAACTCCTATAAAAATTATGAATAAAATAAAATGCAAGTGAAAAGGGACATAAGCCTTATTTAAACACTTAAACGCATTTTAAACTAATTTAGCCAAAATAATCCATTTCCTTCTTATAGCATTGCAAAAGTGATTGAAAATAACATAAAATGTCATTTTAATATAGCTCAAAATGGTCACTTATCAACTCCCCCACCCTTAAATCATTGCTTGTTCTCAAGCAATCTACACATAATCAACAACAATGATTCAAGAGGTGAAGACACTATATGCACTTTTTCAAATTTAATTCGTTATGACTTGGCAAACAATCATTATACAACAATCAATTTACGTTAAATACTCATAATATCAAATAAAGGAAAGATAATTATACCTTAATTTCAACAAGTTAAACTTAATTTTTCTCCCTAACCTAATTTCACAAATAAGTAAATCACATAGTCAATTCATAGCTAGCCTCTTCCTAAAATCATCTTTTTTCTCAAATTTCATAACTAAGAGGGACTTATTCATAAATTTTTTTTACTAAATAGTGAAAGTGCCTTTTGACGCGAAAATCGACACTTTTAGGCGAAAATCTTTGGTTACTCAACATTTCACTTATTCAAATTGCTATGCATACTCTTAATTCAAGCACCTTTTTATGCGAGTGTCAACATTTGTAGATGTTAATCCTTGGTTACTTGGTATAAGAATCATTGGAATAGAACAAAAATTCTTATTCTTATTCTTTTTTTTCTTTCCTTAGACATTTCCTCTTAGCAAATATATAAGAATAATCAAAGAAAGAGTATAGCTTTCTATTGACTATATCAATCACTTACTTAAAAAATTAAGTAAATGGGAGAAATCTCATTAAACATGTAAAATTATAGGCATAATTCTCCCTACTTTACAGGATATACTTTCTAAAATGCAAAAATCTCAATTGCATAATAACCATTTTCAAATCAAATGAGAACTAAATCTTCCAAAATACATATAAAGTTTCAACAAGTGGAAGAAGTACAATGCTTAAGGTTGGAACAAATTGGCCTTTCTAAAACAAAATTGCACAAATTTTTGGCTTATAGTGAAAATTTGGAAAAGATTTTGGAAAAATTTTGATAGAGTTTCCCCTTATAACTGGACAAGCCTCCCTGCCAACAAACCCAATTTCAAGAAAATTATCCACATCGCAATTTTTCCAAACACAATTCCAACATTTCTAATGTATTTAAACCCACAAAATATCATCACATGACAAAAAGTAGCAAGCTAATTATTCCCTTCCCCCACACTAATTTCACATTGTCCTCAATGTGAGAAAAGGCAATTAACTAAAGAATAAGAGATAATACTCTCTTCATTAACTTAAACTATCCAAATGCAATGCCTAGTGATGTTGTTTCAATCCCAATAACTCTTAAGCACTATAACATGAGTGAAGAAACCTTGGATGAGATCATACAAATAGATTAATAAAACACTAGAACCACTAAAAAGGAAAACTAGCAGCAATGATAAAGTAAACATGCAAATGTGGGAAAATAAACGGGGGTGATAGTGATGAGCACTCCCTCAAGTAGCCACTTGGTTAGGTGAGAAAAATGGAGTCGGTGGAGCCTCAATGTGATGAAAATGCTCGAGGTTCCATTTATGCTCTTTTCGACTCTTCTTCACTTCGGCCTCAATATAAAACAGCTTATCCATCATCTTTTGGAAAAAAGATCGATTGTCTTGAGATGATGATGGAGGATGTGAAAAGGAGGGATTGATTGAGACTGGTTGGGCAGTTGTCTCAACTCCTTGAGTTTCTTTGAGATGTGCAATTGCAGTCTCTTCCTCTTGCCGAACGTCACCTTAAGCATCTTCTTGAGTTGAAGGACCACCCATGTCTTTGGTCTTCAAAAGAAACTCGTAAAAATCCAATGTAAAAATGTCCTTCTTCTTGAGGCGTGTCGGGGTAGCATTAGAGAAATCAACTCCAACCCTTTGAAATACCATGATCAAAAGCGAGCATATGGGAAAGTATGTTGGACAGTGTTACTACGAACCTCAGCTCACATGTGGTTGGAGATAATGCTTCCGAATGGAATACCTTGGAGGTTGCCTAACCCATACTCTATTTTGTCTAAGAAATAGATGTCACTTGTGCGCTCCTCATTAGCACCACTTGGTCTTGAATTTATATTAGAGGCAAACAAGTAGATGAGAAAACGATGAGACACCAAAAATGAAGAAGTTAACACAGAATATTACCCACTATTACGAGTGGCCTTGTATTCAACTCCTAAACGTACAAGGGTCTCTAGCATATTCCATGAGTCCAAATCACGAGGTGTAAATGCTTTCTTCAAATCAACCTTATATCCAACGTCGGAAACTTGAAGAAGGGTTTGCAAATGAGCTCTATGGATGTGAACACTGGTTCCTCATACTACACTTGTAATCTCTTCCGTGTCAAAGTGAAAAGACTGTTTGCCCTCTACATTTGCATAAAATTCACAGACAAACTCTTCATAATAAATGTTTGAGAGGTTGAAGAAATTTTCCCATCCCAATTTAGCAAAGTAGCCCTTGAGATGGTAAACTTCCTCTGCATTAGAAGTGACATCCTTCTCTACCAATATCTTAGCTCCCATACGAGAATTACACCAAGCTTCATTTGCGGCAGAGGTGAAACATGACTTATCATATGGAATTTGCTCCTCTTGTTCCCCTTGTTGTTGTTGTTCTTCTACTTGTTGTTGAACCTCCTCTTCTGATGATGGTCCATCTTCAAGCACAAATCGTCTACTTGTTTTTCTTTTTGTACATGGTGGTTTAGAAGTAGATGCATAAGCTCCTCTTCTTTTCTTAGGACGCGGAGATTTCATCCCAACTTTCTTAGTGCGAGCCATTGTACATTTGTAGAATTATTAAACATTAATTTCATGGAATATGTACATAATTAAATAAAGGATAATGAACACTCATTCATATTTACCCTTATCTTCAAAAAACCAGAATATTAACTTACTTACATGATAAGTATCATTCAACACCATAAGTAAGTACCAAACTTTATTGACCACAACAATTGCTCTTGTAATTTTCCAAATGAAACACATGAGTGCATTAAGCAATAAGGTCCAAATAATTAGAGAAAATAACTGAGCAAACACATAACTCACTCACTTCTTAATGACCTTAGTAAGCATAATTAACTAGTACATAGCATTTTAAAATATAAATTTTTGGTTTAAAAGGTCATCAATTTACTATCCACCAAAAGTCCTAGAATAAATACGCAAAAATCAAGAGATAAGTAGATTAAACCTAAACTTAGCATGTAAATATCTTAGAACAAATCTTCGAGCTCACAAAATTTTTTTTCAATCTAATTAATTCAATAAATTAGTTAATAATTATCAAGTCACAATAACCCTCAAAATTAGCTAAAAGTTGCTAAATTCATCAAATAATCACAAGTCCATGAGTTAATCATCACTAATAATCATCAATAATCTTAACAAATACAATGAAATACACCAAACTTTACAAATTAAGAAATTCAAAATTGCCAAAAAATAACAAAAAAGTGAAAATGGCAAAATTTCGTGAAGATTTCTTACCTCAAATTTGTTTGTTGATGATTATAGATGCAAATGGTGAAGAAACCCCCTCAAGAGGGTTTTTGAATAAGTTAACGATATGAAATCTTCTCTAGAGGGTAAGGGGAGTGCTTTGGTGAAACTAGTTGGAAGATTTAATGGTGAAAAGAGGGATTTTGGTGAGTAGTGTGTGTTTTAGGTGTGAGTGTGTGCGTGAGTTGAAGAAGAAGGGAAGGAAAAAATGAGGAATTTCCCTCTCTTTTGCTGGTGAACCGCCAGAGCTGAAAATTTTTTTTCTAGCTTCTCCTATTAATCTGGTCATGAATCTGGCTGAATCTTGGCCAGATTTTTTTGCAGAAAATTTTCAATTTTGCAGTTTTTTCTCCAGTTTTTTGTGTTGTCAAATTTCCGTACTCACCCAATTTTCAACTATCTTCATGTTGTTAAAGACAAATCTAATTTTAACCGTAGCTATGTGCTTTTCTCAATCAAATACACTTGAAAATACATGATCATGCATTAATATAACTTTAACATAAACCACTTTAAATGCATGAAATGCATCAAATGAACATAAAAACTCCCTTTTTGCCTCAATATAGACACTTTTGCAATTGAGATCATTTGCATGAACTTTTGCCATTGTCACCTACAAAACACACAAAAATACTAATCAAACCACTAAAACCTACTAAAAACAAGAAATCATTGGATTGCCTTCCAACAAGCGCTTCTTTATAGTCATTAACTTGACTATATCACTTCATTTTTCAAGGAGGTTTGGTTAACGAATAATCCACCATTAAAGGACGTGGTGGATCAACAAATGGTGACTCGATAGCAAAAATCACATAATCAAATGATATGAGAGATAGAAGAGACTTTCCTGTCTCAAGTGATTCATAGAGATCACCTTGACTGTGTATCACTTAAGAACTCACCAAAGGAACGTCCATATGACTTTCTTGGGCAATTATGACCTTGGAACCTTCATTTGCAGCACACTCCTCAAGAGGAGTTATATATACATTATTCAAGTTTGTCTCTTGAGGTTCAAACTTCATGCTAGGGTCATTTTTCATATCATAAGAAGAAATAACTTCACACAATGCATGTAATTGATCTTAAATTCTACCAAAGTGAGAAGCAAATTCATCTAATCTTTCCTCAACCCGAACAAAGCGATCAGATATTGTATTAGCTAGCTTTTCTATAGCTAAATCAAATTGATTAGAAGATTTTTCTATAGCGAGCTCCCAAGATGGATTGGAATCATTGGCTAATGGTTCACTTTCTAATTCCCAAAGTAAAGATGCATTAGCTAATCCTTCTATTGCTAATTCCCAAAATGGCTTACATTCATATTGGACAAATTCAGGTTGGTAATCATAAGAACTTGAAGGATCACTATATGTACATTGGTTATCCCAACCGTAAGTATAAGAATTACCCCAATTAGGACCATTTTGATCAAAACAAGGATTGTAATGCCCCAATTCATCATAAGAATCCATATTTTGTACTTGCACACATTCATAAATAGTATGATAACCTCCACACGAGTTACAAATCATATGATAAGAATTGAAAGCATTTACATTCCTCTTTTTCTCTAGCATATGTGTAATAGTATCCAATTGAACTTTTAATGTTATAAAATCAAGTTTAGCCTTTAAGCTCCTAAAACAGTCTTCAAACGACATACCTTCAGTAATTTCTTGGTTACCTCTATTCAAGGAGCTTCGCACTTGGTAACAATCTAATGCCGATCTTCCACTTCTCATGCATCGCTCTCTCATATTTCCTATTCTCCTTGAATCTCTAAACATGCTTTCAAAGTAATTCAAAAAAAAGTTTTGTCAAGAAAAATAGATCACTCAATACATACAAAAAATACACATAAATAAAGACTCAGCAAACATACAACTAGACATGAAAACTCAAGAAAACAAGTAAAATGCCTAAACTAATAAAGTTACTCTTCACGCCAATATTGCCAAATCTTCCCTGATAGCGGCCCCAAAAACTTGACGAAAGCGGGGTATACATATAACAATTAGCTTATTCCACAGTCAAGTTTTACATTTATAACATTCTAAATACCCCACATGTGATTTTTTCAAGTATACGAGTCAAGAGCGAATATAGCGAATATAGGGTATTAAAGGTCAAACCCACAAGAAAAATTGTCAATTACCGACACTACTAAAGTTTCTTTATTATTTAGACGACCAACAAATTAAAGAAAATAAAAATATGCTAAACTTATGCAAGAAAATAGCAAATAAAAGCTAATAAGGCTATGGTATCCCTAACTACTCATGCACGTGCTATTTTTGGATCATTGAGTACTACTATCTTGGTTAGTTATGGCGTAATTTTCTCATGCATGTGAAACCTACTTTCATAGTGAATCAACTATACTTATAACTAATCCATATCTACTCTCATCATTATGAAATTAGTTACAAGTTAATTACCTCTATGAAATCATATGAAATGAATCACTATAGCCACAAAGGTGCACCTCTACTCTTGTGAGTATACTCCCTAGATTTAACACTTTTTAAACCAGTGTTAAATCTTAATTTTCATTGAAGAAACAATACCTTTAGATAATTATAATTATGGTACCAAGATAATCGTGATTTAGGGAAGCAAAAGTGCTAAATAACTTGTTCAAATAAAAGCATCAAATAGCTAAGAAATTAACACAATACAACCATAGGAAGTTCAATTAAAACCCAAGGTATAAATTTTAGAAAGATATGATAAATATAAAATCCAAACTTGTATAATGACTAAACAATAGAATCAAGTACAAAAGATAAAGAATTTGGAAAGAAATGTAACCCTTGTCACATGGGTTCATCTCCTCCATCTTCATCTTCTTCTTCATCTTTGCCTAGCTAATAAACAAGAAGGATAAACTAACTAGTTAAACTATCTTATACTATACTAAAATGTAAAAGCTACATTTTAGTGGTATTTCTTGCACTCTCCAAGCTCTCTTGATTCTTACAACTCCATAGCTATTTATAGATAAATTTAGTCAAGAAATGAGGCTTCAAACATTACTTTTACAGCTGCAAAATAGTCGTCACACGTCCATCAATAGCTGTGAATTATTGGAGAAGAAAACAAGTTGTGCACGTAAAGAGCCATAACTTCATACCAAAATTCGGCCAAATATCCATCTAGAAACTGGTCGGATTGTCAGCCAGATTGCTCCCTTGCTTTGCTTTTCAATTTCTGTTCAGTTTTCAATGTTGTTCCAATTTTGCATCAATTTCAACTAAACGTTTCTTGATGATAGAGACCGAATTAACTCTTGACCAAAACATAGCACTTGTATCCCTTTGAGTTAGCTTTCCAATGCATTAAGTTGGATTTGTGTATGCTACAAAATGACTGAAATACCCTTAAATGCTCAATGCCTTGTTTCAGCTTTGACCATAGAAGATGGCTACTATAATTTGACTTTTTGTCCTAGAAAACCTTTAAACTGGATTTCGATCTCTTAACAGGAATTGTAAATATATCTCTTATCTTTAAAATGGTTCAAGAATCATCTCAATCCGATCATTGTATCACAAGTTATAGCCGAAATTCAAAAATATGTCAAAACTATCAATTTTGCTTTTTCATCCAAATGGAGTCTATTTTCAACTCCTATAAAAATTATGGAGAAAATGCAAGTAAAAAAGGACATAAACCTCATTTAAACATTTAAGAGCATTTTAAACTAGTTATAGCCAAAATAATCTATTTCCTTCTTATAGCATTGCAAAAGTGACTGAAAATAACATAAAATGTCATTTTAATATAGTTCAAAATAGTCACTTATCACTCATGGTCTTATTTGATAAGAAAACATATTAGCATATGTTAAAAATCCTTAAAATAAAATAAAATATAATGAAACAATCAAGTAGAGACTTCTAGACACCGTTAGATTAGTAACTAGAAAACTTTAATAAAAAGACAAAAAGATTCTTTTCTAGATAAAAAAGCATATTAGAATTGAGTTCTATTCCTAAAAATACTTATAATAAAAGCTTTTCTCAATAATTGGATTAGGTGGGATAATGTAATGGAGTAGCGATTAGAGAGTCCTAGATGGGTCAAAACACTTTAATAAAAGTAGATAAATGCTCTTCATAGTTCACAATAATTGAAGGGAGTAAGTGGGGTAGGATAGCATTTACCTGATAGCAACAGTTGTTAGAATGGGTAGGCACTACAACAAAAATGACCTTTAACGGCATTTAAAGGTATCAGTATAAATAATCTAACCTGACACTTTACCTTTCCTCACACCTCGGACGAGTGTCATCCCTTCCAATGTGGGGATAGCCTCGTAGCATTCAAATGTGTCAGAAAAACTATGCTGTTATAGCATCCCATCTACCAATAAAAATCCCTTTTCTTGATAATCAAAAGTGTTAGGATAGCTATAGTACCACATTAGGATATTGCTTTAGAAACTGAGCTATGCTGACACTTTTAATTGCCAGGAATACATAGGTAAAGAGAAATTAATCACACCATACAATAAGACCGAGATCCAATGTGGAACAACAGATAATCCTTCACTTCATTCTTGTCACAATTATGTCCAATATACAAGTCTTTGAACTTTCCATTGAAACTATAAGTTCTTTCAGAAGAAAAGAAACTATACTAATGTACTAGCTTTGCTATAGATGCATTTCGTACCTATAAAAAAATCAAAAAATAAAAGAAAGAGGACCACCATTGCCTGAATTCAATGACATAACAATTAAAAAAAAAGGAAAAAAAAAGTTGATATTTAACTCCATGGGTCATCCCATCCCTTGGGTCCCTCTCTTTTGACAAAGTTTATTATTGCCTAGACAGCTTCCTGAACTCGGTTGGATAGGGCATGGTTTCCCCATTCAATTTCAACCTTTTCTGCACCATTCATTACTCTGCATAATCTGAAGATGCACAAGAAAATATAGACAAAAACAGCGATCAGAATAACGACACAGATCAAGTGAAACAAGTTAAAGCATGTTCATCATATCTAACAAATATTAGACACACGATTAAAAACTTTGATCAGATTACAAGTCTTACCTCTCAACAAACGCTTTCTTGTCAACATACTCTGGTACACATTCATCGGCCATGGAAAATATGATTTGCAAAACGCGAATATTAGAATGGCACTCTAGACCATTACAAAGCATCTTGTATAGTCACATCACAACCAAGAAATGGTGATCACAGGCAGAGAGTAGCCATATAAATGAAATCTGCAGGTGTAAATTCAGTTTACGTTCAAGCAATTCAACCTACTGGAAATCATGTCATGTTAGAAATATAGCCTTTGGTCTATCAAATGCGATGGAAAAAATTACAGAGATATTGGACATAACTATGTACTGCAATTTCCCACCTGACAAGGTGTGTGGGACATGTGTCCAAGTCTCTGCCTCAGCTGCTCCTCACTTAAGTCAGAGCTAAACAAGTCATCATCACCATTATATGCACAAAGTGAACGATATCTACAAGACATGTTGCCATTTGGTGTCATTTAGGTGAGATGACCCTATTCAAACATATCTTTATTGGTAACCATAAGCCAATAACAGGTTTATCGATAACCATAGGCCAATAACGAGTTAAAAATATGTATTTAGTCACCTATAGGCGGTCATAGGGACATCTGGATTTGCTTCCCTGGGCATTAGCTATGACCCTCGGCCTTCACTTATCATTTTTGAAGCCAAATCAATCATTGAAGCAGTTTCGAGGAGCGTAGCATTATACTCTCGATCACTAACTGGTGCCTGAACAGCCAACATTGTCAACAAGCTGAGACTAAAGCTCGTCGTCCAAGCAACATTACATACAGTAATGATCACAATACCAACACTGTCAAGTAATGCACTGAACAAAAGACAGTATGACTACGCAGATTAATCATTCTCCTTTAAACATCAGATAATATATATTATGTTTGACCAACTATAAGGGGCATTTGTCACGGCAAAAGAGACGAGTGTGGATGCAGACACAAAAGTGCACAGATTCAGGAGCGAATAAAGCAAGCTATGATTTATAAAGCCTAATCATTCTACGACTTTATCCTCTAAAACTACCCTCTAACACTCAGTTTAAAAAACAACAAAATGCTACAGTCCTTTTTGTGTACGATACCCATGATTTTAATCCACTTACATCTTGCCCCATCAATTAGTGATTTAAACTTTTGAAATAATGTAAGGGTTGATAACTCTTGTTTTATATCCAACAGTGAATTAATGTCATCCATACAGTACCCTAAAGGGACTGTAAAACTCCCCAAAAAATATCAAATCTAAATACACCATACATGTTCATTTCTGACTATGTAAACCCAAATCACCAACTGACACAAAATAATTACCCAAAAAGAACTCAAAATTAGACAAAAGTAAACAAAAGGAAAATTTCAAAAAATTAGAGAAAAATAGAAAAATAATAGAGAATAATACCTTAAGATACTTAAGCTTCAGGTTTCCATAGACGACTCCAAACGTGAAAGCTGAAGCACGAGCCACCTGTCACCAGTTAAACGAAAACGAAAAAAAAATCCAAAATTAGATCACACATCAATGAAATTGTGGGAAATTAAAGCTGGCGGCGGTGGATGGTTTACCAAGGTGAGAGTGTTGGTGTCGGAGTAGGGTCCAGGAGGAGGCGACATTTGCTGCTGATCGCTGAAATCAAAGAAAGAATAACTGCAGATGCTGCGAATACCGTCCCAAATCTAAGGTCTCTCTCAGACTCAGAGCCCTAATTTTTGTCGGACACCATTTTGGAAATTAGAAATGTTGGGGAGATGGGCCAGGGCTTCCCTTAACTCCTGCATTATTCAGTAAGGAAAAGGCCCAAAAAGGTAACTCTTTTTGCAGGAGACCACCAACCAAAATTTACATATAGAAAAATTGTAGAGTATAACCTGTTCATCGATGACATCGATATCTGCGAGCTTGTGGCCGGATTTCTTGCCGGAATTGCCTAATTCTTTTGCTAAGAAAAATTTTTTGGAGAATCCGAACTCGTCCTCTTCGATGTCATGTTGTTCCATTTTCTGGTTTTGACAAACCTAAACCTGATGATGAGAGGGAAGGAGTAGGGGTGACAGGACGGCGGAGGTAGGGAGCAGAGGAGAGGAGAGCGGCCGAGAGAGGTGGAGGGCAAAAATTGGTAAGATCCCTCAAAAAAACATCAGATTCAAGTAGACAACCGAGAGAAATCAATTTAGGGCAAACATTTATCATGCAATTACATACCTTTAATGGGAAAGCAAGGGTAGTTTGATTGAGGAAAGATTCAACAGAAAAAACTCTGCGGGGAAAGAAAAATTTTGGCCAAGAGTTTTGAGAGATAGTTTGCCGAGAGAGACAGTTTGTGAGAGAGATAAGAAGAAGCAAAATTTCATTGCAGGCAAAATGAAGTTTTGAGATTTCACCAAGTGTTTTGGCAAAGAAATCTTCCACCAAAATCAAACGATGTCGTTTTGTGTTTTAATTTTTTTTTTTGGTGTATCTCACATTTTCGCAAGTGTCATGATAGGGAGTCTAAAGGTACATTATTATTTTTATATCAAATAAAATAAAAAAATTAGAGTATATATTATTGAGTTGATAACAAATGTCATGATAGAAGTGCTATAATGATACAAACCAGCAAGTGTCTTTATAGACATGTCAGAAAAGACCATTTTTGTTGTAGTGAGGTGAGACATTTGCCCCTTCTTCCTTTCCTACTAGTAGATCAAATCTAGAAGGTGAGATGTGGTTAAAGGGAAATGTGAGGATGAGGTAAATTTGTTAGGGTTTTATGTTGTGAGTAACTTCCCATTTTGGAGCTCAAACTTGGGCTGAAATTTCATTGGATGGCCGATAATATTTTATTATGGAGTGATGGACAAGTTTTTAGGTATGATCAGATCTCGGACGGATGTTGTACACCATGGTCATCTCTGACCTCCTCCTCCAGCTTTTCAGATTGGGCAGAAAATTTCTTCTATGACTTTTTAGATTTAGTAGGGACTTTCTTTGTCAATAATATTGAGGACTTCCCAGGTTTGGTACAGACTTCCCTCCGCGGCATTAGGCTTGGATATTTCCAGGATACTCGCCATTAGTGTTGCTCATCTTTTCTCCTATCTCCTCCTTGTCACATTTCTTGTTGTCTACTATGAAATTTATGCATCTTTTGCAAATACACTTGAGAATGGGCATACGGCGGCTCGGGCATAGGATCCTATATGGTAAGAAAACATATTAAGATATATTAGAAACCTTTAAAATAAAATAAAATGAAACAATGGAGCAAAGACTTCTAGGCACATTTAGATTAAAAAGAAAAAAAACTTTGATAAAAATATTAAACGCTTTCTTTCTCTTTTTTTTTGATAAAAAACATATTAAAAGAGAGTCCTAGGTTCCCAAAAATACTATTAACCAAATCTCTTCTGATCGGAGTAGGTGGGATAAGAAAATGGAATGGAGACTAAAGAGTTCTAGATGGAACAAAACACTTCAATAAAAGAAGATAAATGCTTTTCACAATTCACAATAATCAAAAGGAGTAAGTGGGGTAGGATAGCATTTACCTGATAGGAACAATCGCAAGAGGGCAAGACATTGGTCATTTTTTTTCTTTCCTGCTGGCTTGTCAAATCTGGAAAGTAATGTGTGGTTGAAGGGAAATGTGGTGATGAGGTAAATTTGTTAGGGTTTTGCATTGTGGACAACGTGTCTGTTTTGGACCTCGGATCTCGGCATGGTGGCACGCCTAGATGCTGACTAGGTATGCTTTAGTCTTTGATTTCTTAATGACTGATGTTGATGGAGTTGTTTCATCGAAATCGCTTCTTTATTGATCACTCCTACGGTCCCACCAAGCGTGCCACTATATTTGTGCCGATTTCTACCGATCTACAAACTGTTGCTCATTAAGTGATGGTTGCTAGCATGCCACTTAATTTGTGCAAGGAAAACCTAGAAAACCTTATGAATAAATCAATTTGGTGGAAATAACATTGCA
This sequence comes from Coffea arabica, assembly GCF_036785885.1. Classification (NCBI taxonomy): domain Eukaryota; kingdom Viridiplantae; phylum Streptophyta; class Magnoliopsida; order Gentianales; family Rubiaceae; genus Coffea; species Coffea arabica. The sequence continues at coordinate 6,788,085 of NC_092310.1, forward strand.
TCGATTATGCTAACTTCTAGGACAATTGCTATTTGTCCCACCTTGATCAACCTCAAGGACTTAAAAATTCGTGCTAAGAGTAACCAATTAAGAAGGAAAGAATACATTGACAATGACCGATGACTAAAGCTGATGAATTATAAAACATAAAATGTGCTAGAAAACTCATGAAGATTGCTTGGAAATGGAAAGAACTTTCAAACTAGTCTTGCTAATTTGCACAAAGACAGACATGAAACTGTTGGAAATATGAACTAAGAACAAAATGATTAGATGAAAATTTGCAAATCCTAGAAATTAGCCTAATACTTCTAAGAAAGTTTTGGAAATTCTAATTCTAGCCTATGATTTCTAAGAAAGCTGTTTAAAAGTAGAGAAACATCAGATTTGTCATGTCTTTGTGGAGTGAAAAGATTGTTCCCAATCTAATATATAATTGAGTATTTATGGATGTGTAATTTCCCTCCACAATGAGCAGTTTAACTCCCATAATGCCCATGTTATGCTCCATGCTAGCCATATTGGTTTCCAAACGTGTAGTGGTAGCTGTCCACTTCTATATCTTGGAGATCAGGTAACTACCTCATGCCTAATTTTTGGGGACATGAGCTAATGCACACATCTTTTCCCTGACGAATTGCCATCGTCGCCTCCACCTTTATGGATACATGATCTACTGCATCAGCTCCTTTTGTATCGACACTCGCATCAATGAACACGTGCCAATATGCCTTTGCACGCATCATCGATCAGTATGTAAATATTGGTCTTCATTACCAAACTTTCATGGAACCTTTACTACTCGTACCTATCAGTTTTAAATTGGTGTCGCTACCGATACATTCCTAACGATCAATTTTCGAAGATCCATTACCAATCAAACCCCTATGTGACCTTCATTTGCCGCAATTGGTGAACTCCTTGTGATATAGCAGATTATTTCCATGGTGATTATTGATGAATTGTCAGTCTTGAATAGATTTGCTAGAATAATCGGGTTCTTTTCTTTCTTTTATACCTGAACATATCAGCATAACTTTGTATATAATGATAGGTGCATGAATATCTGTCATCATGCCAATTATTAATTGGCTCCAAATAGGTGCTACCGAAAAGTTCTTAGCAGCTGATTACGATTAATCAATATCGGGTGAATATCAGCCGTCATGCTAATTATTGATCGGTTTCAAATGAATGCTGTTGATAAGTTGTAAATATTGCACCAATAATTATGATTAAAACCATAAAATTACATACCATATCTAAGATATATATACTACCGCTGAGCTTAGATGATGATCCGACCTATTTCAGAAATAAACCAAGGGAACATCAATTAAATTAAAGATTTTTCTAAAGAAAAGAATACCACTGCAATACTATATCAAAAAAGAGTTCACCTATTTTTAAGCAATAAAGACAAACAAAGGAATCTCTAAAATTAAGGAGATGGATTATCTTTTAGTTTGTGTCAGTTTGTGTCATTTGGAGAAAATGTAATTTCAAAGGTACAAAAATCTTGATGTATACAAGTGGTAGTATACTTCAATCATGAAATTGCTTGATTTGTACTCTGATTGTTCTTGAGCACGAACTGGAATTTCCCACTTTGGTGTACACCAGTTCGTCTCACTGGATTTTATTATAAGAATTTTATTGTTGCTAACAGAAACCCACAAAAGAAAGAGGAATCACAATTCAAAATTTCAATAAAGTCAAGTAGACATATAATTCCCAAAAAGACCCAGATAATGATTTTCTTTTTTTTTAGGCAAACTATATATCTTTTCGATAAACCAAGAGAAAATACAAAAAGTAGAAGGTTTGCATTGCAAGTGCAATATGCACTGTAGCACAAAAGTCGACAACCTATTATTTAGCAATAATAAAATGAGTAAAATCCAAACAAAGATTTTATTATTGCTTTAAAGCATAGATATAATCTTTGGATGCCAAAATTTGTTGCATTCGTCCATTGGCCCCTTGATCATTTTCTCCATCTCCTTCTGAAAATTTTCCATGGCTGCAACTGGCAAGCAAACTGCCACCACCAACCCATCATCTCCTTGGGTATTTCGAAGTCGCGAATAAACTGTCATATTAAAAGTTGGTCCTCCATCCATAGTTCCACCATAAATTGGCTTTCCCCAGCCAAAATCTACCTCGTCAATTCCAGTTCTTGATGCATCCGAAACAATCCAATCCTTCAACAGCGTAGAATACCCTGGTTTTCCATGCAAAACACTATAGTCAATGGCTGACTTGATGAAGTCCTCAGTTACTTGATGTTTTGCTTTCTTCACTAGCTCTAATGCATAGACAAATGAATTGTTGTACAATTGGCTGACCTTTGAGACTGCAGCGGGAGAGACAAATCCATTGCCATAATAACCACTAGGCAACTTTGGTTTATTTTTACCACGAACATTGACTGCATAGGTAAGAGTAACGAATTCTTCAGGATCCAATTGTAAGGCTATTGTTCTTGATCTCCATACAAGTGCAGTTACCAAATCAAATTTTGTTGCATAAGGAATGTTCGGTGGAAGATATTTCTTGATGGCTTTTATCTCTTGTGCTCCAAAAAAGAAGCCTCTGCGTACAAGGTTGAGAGGGGAGGCCAATATTGTAGGCTCTGTGCAACTATTACTGTTTTTCTCCACCTCGAACTCATTATGCATACATGTGACGTATGGTGGATTTCTTGCACTTAAGATCCATCTTTGCCACACAGGTAACGGAGAAGGTGCTGATAATGGGTCTTTGGATATTTGGCTTACTGCATTCAGAAACTGGACTAAGCCAACTGCATCACTAATTGCATGGTTTATGCGAATTGCAAGGACAAGTCCACCACAGATCAAGCGAGTCACCTGAATTTTGACCCCAAAAGAAATGAAAACGATAATAAGAAAGTTTTCAAGCAAAGTTTGTAAATAAGTAGGAATTTCGGAAAGTATATTTGGAAAGTATAATTGGAGCTTTCAAGTAAAAATTCTTCAATATTGTGAGAGTGTAAATTACTAATAACCCCGTAGTCTCTTATGCTATCATGTAACTCCTTTAAAGTTTCAAAATATCTATAAACTTCCTTGTGTTTTGATATAGAGTGAAAATTTGACGGAAAACAGTCTCTAATGTTATTAGAAGAAATGGTAGTATTGTCCGTGTTTAAATATTAAATGAAACAAAGATCTATCCGTCTATACAATCATAGACGGATTATGTAAATAGATGCAAAATCATAAAGGGTTCAAGATTCAAGTGAATATTTATGTAAATATACAAGAGGGTTAAGTGGACATTATAATATCCTCACACAGGCTTTTAGAGTATATTTGGATATATATCACTGCAGTTGGAAGTACTTTCCATCTATTTTCTACTTTACGTAGAACCACTTGTAAAGGGTAGATGGTCATATAGCAATTTGTAGATAACCAAACAAAGGTATACAGTTTGGCTGGAAGATGAAGAGGCCAGAGTTAGCCTGAATGTTTTGCCCACCTGAATCAACATCAATGGACTGTCCAAGATCTCTGTAGAGTCAGAAGCATCCACTAAGAACTCCTTTGAGTAAGGAAATGGTGGCTGCATGAAGTCACGAAGTTGATCGAGCCCAACCTCTGCAATTGCTTCTCTAAACACCACCCCTTCAGCTGTGCAGTTGACAAGTATCTTATCTGAAGGCCCTTCAATGAGCCTGCCTGCATAGGGATAGTAATAAACAAGTGCTTTAGCTACTGCATCCCTAATCACCCCAACAGGGTTCTTTTCGTCCAAGAATTGATTATAGCTAAAAAACATAATCATGGGTAAATGAAATCTATGGCCCTTTTGATCGTCTATATCAGAAAGTGGTCTTATTTCACGGGGAGTAGGTTTTGCAGGGACAATCAACTCTGCTTCCTTATGTCTCACTAAAAATTGCGTTGCCATTTCTTATTTTTCTTTCTTGTTTTGGGGGGGGGGGACGGGGAAGTGTAGGGGCGCTACTACAAAATAATTGAAACTTTTAAAAGTTTGGTACCTACTAAGTCTCGTTATGTGTTCTCATATTTATAGGACTTTTGAGCGAGAGAAGGAAAATGTGCTATATGCTATGAATTCTCTATCTCATTTCTTGTTTCAATCTCTATCTCACTCTTGATTTTGTTGGTATGTGTGAGTGTTTTATGTGATATATCCAATATACTAAAATAGTGTTGCAAGGAAAAAAACATGACGAAAAAAAATTAAAAAGATGATAAAGATCGAAACAAAAAATCGAACGATAAAAAAAAACCATAAAATTGGAGCGGTTATATATTTGAGCACGGAACTAACTTCACAAGTACGTGCACGGATAACAACATTTGGTGTCTTAAGCGTGGAAACTTAACTTCCGACAAACACTTTGGGCCCTGGCCAGTATAACAACTTCATAATGGGGTTTTATTTCACTATCAAGACAGGAAAGGGTGAGAATTGAAGCAAAGATAGAACATAGTCCAATGTGTTTGACTACAGTATTTAGCTACGGAATAAGGGTGCGTTTGATCAAATTGAAGTGTAAAATATGAAATTTGAAATCTAAATTCATTAAATTATTGAATTATTAAATATTTAATCTAATATATTTGAGTGCATATTACATTCAATGATAAGTGGATAGTTTATCACTTAATTTTGGGAGCAAGTTTTGCCTAGAAAATTCAATGTCATTTAATTAATTCAAATGTTTAATTTTTGGTTATCAAACGATCTGGATATATTAAAATCTGATTCAATTAAATTTAAATGCTGAATTAGATTATTAAACAGGATCTAACTCATCAATATCCTACAAAGGAAGAACATATTACAATGTGTGCAGATACACTATTACAATTTGCCATGAAAATCTGAAAAGTCTGGTAGCGTGCGTCATTCCCTAATCCAATGAAAATGCCAGATGATACACTATTTCAACAGGTAAAGGAACCATTCTGATTCTGAAAGGAGAATCACATTATACTTTCCAACTCTCGTTGCTACTCCCTCTGTCCCAGAACAAGGGACATTTTTGGGGATTCTAATTTATTATGCATAGTTCAATCAATTTGAATGTGAGACATCTTTTTTCAATTATGCCCCTTTAACCGATATCAAAGCTAATTGTTATCTATATTGATGTGAAAAGAATCTGTGGGTCCATATAAAATGAAAGCTCTTTTTCATGCTGTTACCAAGCTCGAATTCGACTTAATTAACTCGAGCTCGTACTCGAGCCGCTCGCGATCGGTTCGCGATCGGCTCGATTCGTGAACACCCCTATTTCCACGCACATTTCTTTTGGATGCCTATTTATTGCTTTTGTGGGTTCCATCATACTTATTTTTTATTTTATCAATGTCTCTTCTGAAGGGTACAAATGGAATGTTAGAGAAAAAAATTGTAGTGTGACTCAAATTTTGAGACATGCAGAAAGGTGAACTATGACAATAATAATGGGACAGAGGAAGTATTTTTTTCTAGATTTCTTTTGCATCGCCGTATTATAGTCTCGTAACCCAATCAAAATCGTCTTCTAAATGTTATTTTCTACTAGAGCTCATTACATTTTCATTAACTCATTAATTTGTACTCATTAACTTGCACCGAAAAGAAAGAGAGGGAATATAAAATTTGTAATGTGTCTTTCTAATAATGGACGCTTTCTAGTTTCTATTTCACAAAAATCAGATGCCGGCAGTTGGTTCCTTTTGGCTCTTTAATAGTACTACTTGAACAAATGTACATAGTAATTACTGACGTATCGCTACTCATTTGTTATCCATGATCTGGTTCTGTCACTGCCTGAATCCATAATAGTTTCTTTTTTTTTTTTAAGAATGATAAAAATGAAGAAAGAGGAGGAATTGGGTAGTCAAAATTGAAATCTCAATGTAAAACGAAAAAATAAGCTCCCTTGGTTAGTTAGAAGGCTATGTAACTGACGGGACTTTTATATCAGTGCAAGTTCAATTCCGATTTTACACCCGTTGGACTGCAAGTATACAGGTCGCAATTGTAGTACGAGATGTGTATCGGGTCGATCCCACGAGGAGCAATTTAAACAATTACTAAGCCCTTGTTTTCTCTATTATTTAGACTTACAATTTAATTGAGCAGAGAAAGTCTAAAGCTGTAATCTACAAATCTGATATACAAATCTAGTTTAACAATTGTTTAATGCAAATAGAGAAATTTCACTTAAGGAAGATTCTAGGGATGTAGATTCCACTTATGGCATAAACAATACAAATGAATGGATTTACTTCTTGTTATTATTCTTATTTAACCAGAGATTCATTTCCAAATTTACCAAATCTCATTTTCATGATGAAATGGCCTAGAGCAATATAGATTTCCCTATTTTCATGGTGAAATACTACTACTACTCCGTTTTACTTCATGAAATGCTAAATAATCCACCTAAGTGTATTTCTATTTTCATGAACATACAACTTAAGCTCTACTCATGTGTTTCAATTGTTATTACCAATTCTCATTGAATAATAACACTATAAACATGCTATTGGTGATCAATCAATAACAAGTAATCACAGCTACACAAATAGACAAGTTAATACAAGATATAACAAGTGTAAATCACATTCAATTAGTATTATTTAGCCATAAGTTTCATCTGCTCCCTAGATTAAGGGGTTTAGCTACTCATAAATGATTTAACAATCAAACTCACAAGTTTATTAATGCCAAACATCATGAAATACAAGTACAAGAAAGATAAAAGAAAGCTTAGCCACTTGAAGGTGAAGCTCTCTAATTCCTGCTATGCTCTTGCACAATATGATTACAAGTAAAAACTCCAAGTACTTCTCCAAGAACTCCTATCTAGAGAGAAAACTAGATATCAGAAAGAAAACTAGCTACGTATGGTAATGCCCGGCTTCTCCCCTTTCTTTCTGCATAAAAGGTGGTAGAATTTCCATTCCTCTCACTTCATAATTTCCTCCACTCAGATTTTGTAAAAAGAAGTCAAAGATATGATGTTTCCTTTTGTCCACACTCATTTGGTCTTCTCTTTTGTTGCAGAAGCATGTGCCACCGATTTCTGTCCCTCAAAATAGCTGGAAAAGTTGTGAGAAAGGTACAGAAAAACGGCTGTGCCACTTGCTGAAGAGAGAGACAGATCCGAGTCTCGGATCCGAGGGCTGACAAATGGATCCGAGCTCGGATTAGAGGATCCGAGGACTTCAATGATGGATCCGAGGTCGGATCGTCCTGACCTCGGATACACTCCGCCAGAAGTACAGACGAGGGGTCGGATCCATCTTGTACACACGGATCCGAGCTCGGATCCGTGTTGAGCAATTTTCCAGTTTTTCACTTCTTCTCTTTTTCTACATTTTTGCTCCCAATTTCTTGTGTATTTTGTCCTCTGGATGACCCTTACATTTCTTTCAACTTGTGCATGAATTTCATACATCAATTACCTTCACAATTTCACAAAATTAACGCATTAATCCACTCATTTATCAATTTTTGAAACCTTAATCAATATTTAAGCAATTATCACCAAAAGAGTTCAAATATGGCTTAATCTTCTCAAAACATATCAAAAATTAATGCCAAATTCATACAAAATGTACGTTAAATATTCACTTATCAGTAACAACAGTGGTCACTAAAAGTTTTCAGAATCTCATCTCGTCATGAATTCATCAAAGTCTTATTACTATTATTTCCTTCAATAGCCACTTGGCGTGTTTTTGGGTCAAACAGTGAAGCACAAAGGGGAAAGTATATGTCGATTTTTTTTTAAAAGTATTGGCAAGGGTGAGAATCGAAGCCAAATTAAAAAAAAATCAAAATTAAGTTCTTTATGCCTTGAACTATGATGGAAACTCTTGGCAAATCTTTGAAAATATCTATGCCATGAATGAAATTCAATGCTAATGATGCTTTTAAATGCAGCTAAATCATCAGTCTTGTCATCCTAGACATGCAAAATGCGTAGTTAGATTTCACTAAACCACATTTATTTCGGGAAGGAGGGAGCACAAGAGGGATGTCTAGTATACAATTGCAACAACAATTGGTCAATTTGGAAATAGATGTTACAAGGGATAATTATCAATTTAATTGCCCACAAAAATTATCACTTTATCTCTTTCCGATTAATTGTAGGCCAATTCTGTTCATTGTCACAAAAAAACCTATTTATTGACTAATTTTTACCATTATGAGAACAAGTTTGTGTAAAAAGCTAGGGGGCAAATTACAAATCTAGTCCTTGATGTTTGAGCTTTATATTTTTTTTTTGTCTCTCAATTTTAAGATGAAACATTGGTCCTTTAAATTTGAGAGTTTTAAATTTTTTTTTTTAGCTGCTCAATTTTAACTTTTTTGCTTCTGTAAATTTTCCATGATTTCTTTTTTCTCCGGTTTGACCTAGTTGAACTTGAGTTCGAGTAATATTTCATCCTAATAAAATAATAAAAATATAAGGGACATACATGTAATTTCACCACTAAAAATATAAACTATAAAAAATATACAAATTCGATACGGCTTGATGAGCTACAAAATTGAATATCTATACACTTGGCTCGATCCAACTGGTCACCAAGTCAAATTGACCTTGAGTGGAGCTTCATGAGCGAGCTCAATTTGTTTACAACTCTAATCACATCTTAATACACCCAAAAAGAGTTGCAACAAAAACTTAAGAGATAATTTGAGAAACCTCCCTTGAGATTGATTTACGACAATTTCACATAGCACCCCTTTAATTATGAAAATTACACTAACCTACTATGTCAGTTTGATAGGACAAAATATCATAATTAGAAGGCCCAAATTCTCTATAATACCATTAGTGAAATAGTTTTTCAAATAAAAGTGATTTTGCAAATTATTAGTCCTTTTTTTTCGCAAATGTAAAACTTGTATACATTGTTTTGGCTCTTGGAAACTCTTATAACCACAACTACAAATTCAATTTTTTATCCTCAAGCATGTTGCTAGTTGAAATGAGTTCTCTCTATAACCTACCATCCTTGTGCTTTGAACAACTGTGGTTTGGCCTTAAGTTTCTTCGCTTGCTGCAATTAAAAGCTAAGAACTTATTACCTCTTAATTCAATAGGAAATTGCATGTTAATTTATGTTCCATTACCAGCCTTTTTTTTTCAATCTAGTTCCTCGCCTGAAAATTGCATGGTAATTTTGGAATGATGTTTTCTAAGAATTTCCTTTCAACTCTTTCATTCATTTTTTTCTGACCAGGGGTAAATTTGTAACAAAGAGCCATAAAGTCAGCGAGGTCAGTTTAATTTTTGAAATCAGAGGGGTGCTTGGTGAAATTATCAGAATCCTCAAGGGAAGTTTCTGAAATTGTTTAAAAAATTAAAAATGACGAAAAACTAAAAAAATGATAAAGATTGAAAAAAGAAATCAAAAAATAAAAAGTAGTGGAGCAAAAAATGTGATGAAGAGAATTGAAAACTAGAAAATGACACCTACCCTGTTTGTAGTTATACATGAGGACTATTAGCCACAGGCTTGGCCACTTGGGAGACGTATAATTGAGTATGCAAAATTAACTTCGCAAGTACATGCACCTGGCTGGTGTATCCTTTTGGCGTTTTAAGTGTGGAAAACTAACTCCAGAGGTACATGCACATCGCTATTATAACAATATTTGGCGTTTTAAATGTAGAATGCCAAACAAAAAAGGGGCTCTAACATCAGCCTATAGCACGGGATAAGGGATGAGAACCCAACAGTGATAATTCACGATTACTCTATACATGTTGATGTTGATGAGTTACTCTTACCATACACAGTAAAACATGTTGCCAAATTCCCGATGAAGCGAATATATGACTGTTAGACAAAAACCTAGAGTTGTTTAAAAACATGTGAAACACGGGACTATGCCGCTGTTGATGAGTTAGTCTTACTACAGACTAAGGCTTATTTGATCAAACTAAAGCTTGAAATCTCAATTCTTGAATCCAAAAATTAAATAGTGAAACTATTATGTTGCTAGATTGATAAAGATATATGTTTGATAACTAACTGAGTTATAGTACTAAATTGAAATACCACACAAATATTATACTTTCATCCTTAAAAAAATTGTCTTTATTTGCATATTTGGAGAGAAAGAAAAGTGTTTTGTGTGAGAGAAAATAATTAAACAATTGAGAGATAGTACTTAAGTGTGTGTGTGTGTGTGTGTATTTGTGTGTGTCTGCATGTGTATATATGTGTGTTGAATAGAACGAGAGCAAATGCATACTTTGTGCAAGAGTGTATATAGAATGAGAGTGCATTTGATAAAATTGAAGTATAAAAACTGAAATTTGAAGTCTAAAATCTAAAATGTGAATCCATTAAATTAGTGAATTATTAAATATTAAATTTGATATATTTGAATGTATATCACATTAAGTGATAAGTGAATAACTTATCATTTAGTTTTTTGGAGCAAATTTCATCTAGAAAATTCAGTACCACTTAATTAATTTAGGTGTTCTAGCTTTGGTTATCAAACACGTATGAACATGTTAAGATATAATTCCATTAAATTTAAGTGCTGAATTGGGTCCTCTAATAGGGCCTAAGACCCTATTTGATAAAACTAAAATTTGAAAACTGAAATTTAAAAATTAAATATTAAAAATATTAAGTCACCAAATTGATAAAGATATGTCTTTGATAACTAATTGAATTATAGCACTAAATTGAAATATCACACAATATTATACTTTCACCCTAAAAAATTGTCTTTATTTGTATATATATTTGTTAAGAAAGAAAAATGTTTTGTGTGAGAAAACTAATTAAATAATTGAGAGATAGTACTTAAGTGTGTGTGTGTCGAATAGAATGAGAGCAAATATATACTTTGTGCAAAAACATATGTGAGTGTGTGTTATGTGTGAGAAATGTATTATGTGTGATCAACTTAGAAAATTTAGTCCAAAATTTTACTTAAAATTTTGTACACAAATTAAGTGGTGCTTAATACATTAAGTTAGGCATTTCAGTTATCAAACATGCTGAATTCCAAAGTTTTGAATCAATTAATTTTCAACATTTAGTTGAATTATCAAACAAACCCTAACTCATCAACAACGTACAAAGTGAGAACATATTCCAATGTGTGCAAATACCTTAGCTTAGACATTTGGCATATCCCATTTCTTGTTTCAATCTCTATCTCACTCTCTATTTCTTGGCGTGTGTGAGGATATCATATGTAGGGCCGCAAAAGAGTCAAGAGTCAAGTTTTGACCTAAACAAGTTGAACATGACTCAATTTTATAAGACTTGAATTCAAACTTGAACTCGTCCAACTTGCACTCTAAAACTGGAGCTCGAACAATAGTTCAAGCATAGTCGAGTTTGAAGTCGAGTCTTCTCAAATTTGAGTGCAAACCTACTTGAGCTCAAATGAGAATAAAAATTAAAAATTATTTTTTTAAAATAGGTAAAATAGACATTTCACCATTAATAAATAAATAAAAAATACAGGAGATATATATGTAATTTCACCACTAAAAATATAAAATATACAAATATACAAATTTGTTGGCTTAACGAACCAACAAGCCAAGTAGCTATATAAATTGCTTGACTTGGCTAGCTTGGCAAGCCAACTCGAGCTTGAGTCGAGCTTCGCGAGTTGACTCAACTTGTTTACAATCCCAATCACGTGGTAATGTACCAAAATAATAAGTTGCAAGGAAAAATTAATAGATAATTTCAGAAACATCCCTTGAAGTTTTTGACAATTTCACCTAGCACCCCTCTAATCTTAAAAATTACACTAACCTCCTTTGTCAATTTGACGGGACAAAATATCATAATTAGAGGGCCAAAATTGTCTATGATACCCCTAGTGAAACAGCTTCTTCAAATCAAGGTGAATTTGCAAAATATTAGTTCTTCTTTTATTTTACTCAAAATGATCATTTTATTAAAACAATCACCAATGGAAAAAGTAGTATTTTATAATGGAAAAGGTTCGAGGAGATCTTGATCTGGTGGCTAAGATTGAGACCCTCCTACCCCCTTCCCACTTCTAAAATTCTGCTAGGAAAAAATTTACAATTTGTATACACTGTTTTGGCTTTTGGAAACTTTATTGTTGTTTTTTTTTTTTACCGGAACTACAAATTCAATTGTTGCTCCTCGAGTATGTTGCCCGTTGAAATGAGTTCTCTCTATAACTTGTCATCCTTGTGCTTCGAAAAAGTGTGCTTGGGCCTTTAGTTTCTTTGCTTGCTGCACTTAAAAGCAAAGAACTTATTACCTCTTAATTTAATGGGAAATTGCACTTTAATTTATTTTGTGTTACCACCTTTTTTAATCTAGTTCCTCACCAGAAATAACGTTGCACGTGCAATGGTTATATTAGGCTTACAGGTCAACAAATATTATGGGACTTCTTCATTCTTGTTTGTCTACTAAGAGGATTGGACTAATTTTTACTTTTTCTTCTTTTACTATTCCATTTTTTAAAGTACATTACATGTCATAATTTCTTGTGAGAGCCTTAAGGGTAATTTCGGAATAATGTTAGTTTGTAGGATTTCCACTTAACCTTTTTCATTCACTTTTTCTAATAGGGGTAAATTTGTTACCACGAACTTTAAAATATAGGGGGTCAGTGTATTTTTTAAAATTAGAGGGACACCAGGTGAAATTATTAGAAAGCTCCAGGGAGGTTTTTGTAATTAATCCAAAAATTAAGCATGACGAAAAAAATGATAAAAATTGAAACAAGAAATCCAAAAATAGGAAACTAGGATAACAAGTGAAACCAAAAGCGTGACAGAGGATTGAAAACTAGAAAACGACACCGACGTTGAACGTACAATTATGGAAAATTTACTTGGGGCGGGTATAACTCGCAAGTGCAGTTTTTATGGAAATTTATGGAAAATTGCTGTTTTCGGTGTGGAAAATTGACTGCACATGGCTAAAATGGCAACGTTTCGCGTTTTAAAGGGAGAATGGCAAGTCAAAGTGGGCTTTAATTTCAGCCTCTAGCAAGGGATAAGGGAAGATAACCCAACAGTGATCATTCACGATCACTCTCTGTTGATGTTGATGTTGATGTTGATAAGTTAGTCCTTCCATGTGAAACGTATTTATTTGCAAAACTCAAAACACCCTTAGCTCTAGAGTTTAGACACATGGAAAGAATTTGTGGATTGCTGTCTGGAAAAGTACAGGAAAGAGTGAATATCGAAGAAAAATTCAATAATTCAATAATGTCAAAGAGTTGCGTGGATAATGGAGACCAAGGTCTACGAACCGCTGATAAAATTGGGCGGATTTATCGTGTCAAGATAAAGACTAACTTGGCGGTGGAAGTGCCCAGATTTTTGGGAATTCTCTGGGCAGCAGGATCCACCTAGATTCCGTGAGTTGGTGTAGTAGATTTTAGTGATGAAGATTTTGGATTTAGTAAAGGAAGAAAACAAAAGGAAAATGGAAGGGAAAAGCAAAATATAGAAAATGAAAAATGAAGGGGAACCAAAAAAAAAGAAAAAAAAAAGAAAAAAAGGAAGGAGCGAGATTTGTCTTCTGTTCAACAATGGATGTTGGAGAGGATGACATGTTTTTATAATTTCAATTTAGACCCTCAATTTACTTTTTGTTCTCAAATAAATTAAGAAAGTTAGTAAAATTTCAATTAAACCATATATGAACTATTGTTACGGATCGAAAACAGGGTTAGTATAGGAATTTTAAATCTTTCCTTTCAATTGGATGATTTCCATCCATTTCCCAAAGAAGTCCAAAGTATAGAGGGGTTATATGGGTATTTTTAAATAATAAGGGGGTTTCATGTACAATAGGCAAACCACATAGGAGATTTAGTGTATTTTACCCCCAAGAAAAATTCCTCTACCTTGCCAAATGAATATTCCTTTGAGAGTTAGAATCAGATATTCCAGCAACTATTTGGAGATTGTGGTGATACTAGGGTAACAAATGGAATGTACTAACTTTATTATGGAAAGAACAGTTTGTAACAACTATTAAATATTCTTCTAATTTGTTGTTAGATATGGCCATGATTTCAAAATTGCTAGTTCTGATGTAAAAATTGATGGTTTCAATTCTTCTAAAAGGTGAAACTTGAGCCGACACTTATAAGGACAATTACGGTTATGATTCTTGAACCTTTGGTACCAGTTTTATTCTAGTTATGATTTAAGTTTCTTCCAGATATGCTTCCGAATCTTTTGATTACATCTGAAAAATTCTTATTATAAAATTGATTTTACGAAAATATGACAATGAATATAGAAAAAAATAAGGACTTTATTGTATTATTGTGTGTAAGGAAAAAGAAAAAATGATGCAAATTTTATATTTAAAAAAAAAACCTAATTGTTGATTAGATTAAATTGGTTTTGGACTTAAATTAGTTATAGGGTCTAGATTTACTAATGGGATGGGGCAATGGGTTGTTGGGTAAGGATTACAGCTGCTAATGTTGGGTGCTGACTATCGATATTGAATTTTAAACTAATCAAATAGATTTATATAGCAACTATCTTTTTTTGCATGACTTGAACCGAGTCTAAATCGTCGGTTTTGATTTTAGTTTAAGTTTTTGGTAAATTTGAATCTGAATCTTTAGTTACGATTATGATTTTGATTTTGGTTTCAATTCAACAAACTATTAGTCTGGTTCTAATTCAAACTAGAACAGTGACCACTCCAATTTGTTGCCATCACCATTCAAAACTAAATGAGGAATTAGAAACTTTATAAAGGAATACGGGACTCAGTCACTGAGTTCACAAAGAAAGACAACGCAAAATTATCATCGACGTACTCAGAGGCATTAGAGATATGCTGAAGGATTTTTGCTACATACGAGTTTCACATGTAAGAAGAAAGAACAATGTTCCTATTCATTTATTGTCTCATTTGTCTCTGTCAAATGAGGGAAGCCACGTCTGGTTTGTAAACTTCCCAAAGGAAATTATGCACGCTGCAAAAGCAGATTTACTTTAATGAAACTCTGTTTTCATTATAAAAAAAAAAAAAACTTCAAAATCCAGTGATATTAGGGACATTTGCAAGTATCAATTGTAAAGTGAACTTTCTACAAGCTCAATTTCAAGACGTGGCACCAAACCAATGTAGAGATTGAACACAAAATAAATCTGAGGTTTTTGATCTTCTCAAGGAGCATCTTTTTTCTTTTCTTTTCTTATTTCAATGATTTGCTGCAACTGTCATCATTGTTTGCATGTGCTTCTGTAAGTTTTCCATGTTTTCTTTTTCTCCTGTATGAAAAGATATGAATATTATGACAGATACATAACAAGAGAAACGAGAAAAGTAAATAAGAAGTACAACATTAGTTGGAACTCTTCGTTGAATTTTGCAACTCCTTTATAGGAGCATTTTTTTCTTTTCTTTTTGCAATTGTTATCATTGTTTGCTTGTGCTTCGGTAAATTTTCCATGTTTTCTTTTTCTCCTGTATGAAAAGATAAGAATATTATGATAGATACGTAACAAGAGAAGTGAGAAAAGTAAATAAGTACATTATTAGTTGAATCTCTTTGTTGAAGTTTGCAACTCCTGTATCAGAATGACTTGCTGCACTCTGCATGTAATGTAATTATATATTTTGTATGGTAGACTTTTCAAAAAAAACAAAAAATTAATTACCTTCACCTCAATATCATTTTGGAATTGTAAAAAATCTTTCCAAATTTGCAATTGTAAAATATTAAATGATGCAAGTGAATTTTCATTTTGGAATAGTAGAAATTCTTTCCGAATTTGCAATTGTAAAATATTGAATGATACAAGTGATAAAATTCAGGAAGCATTATAAATTTAAGTGAAAATGGCCAAATTCTTGCCTAAAATATTTACTAAAGGTATTTTAGTTTTGGCCAATGTGATCCTTAAGCACAAGGGGTTTTTCTAATAGCTGCCCAATAGGCACTTATTAATACACGTACATTCCACCCAATCTACCATATATGTACGTATACTAACAATTATTGCTTCCGCTTGCATTTATATATTTTTTCTATTTAATCCTTTTGTATTTATATACTTTCTTTAATTAATCTTATACTTCTAAAATCTAGCACCTAAAATATATCTTAATAGGTGCTTCCGTTAAAGACCATAAACATAATTCTCTAATCCATCTAAGTTCCTCTAAGGTGGCGCCACCACTTAAAGTCAACCGCACCTCTGTTTATCAATTAAACAAAAGTATTTTAAAAACTTCAAATATGGGGCTACAATAAATCAAGTAAATTAAAAAACAATGGATCCATATGAAATGAAGTATTTTACAAAACTTTTGGGCACTTTTAAAATTTCTTATTTTAGTTTTCACTCCTCCCCTACCTTGACCCTCCCTATCACCCCTCTTTTCCCATCTCCACCACCTCTTCACCTCTGCACCTTCCCCAATTCCTACCACCAACCCGCTGCCCCCTCTCCCCACCAAACCCACCATCCTCTCCACTCCCCTCCAATCATGAAAAGCTGATAAATTCCGAACCCGCACCACATCCCTTCCCCCAAAATATTTTTTTGATTTACTTGAATTTGTTATATCCCCACGCCCAAAGCTCCTCAAGTTGCTTCCGCAACTCCTCTAACTTTTCAGACGACATTCGGTATGACGGGCGGGAGACTGGTTTAGCTCCTTTCACCAATTCTATGGCATGATCTATGGCACGCCTAGGGGGAAACTCCTTGAGTAGTTCTTTCGGCAATACATCCTCAAACTCTATCAAGACTACCTTAATCCTGTGTGGAATTGGTACCGACTCCTTAGACTCTCACAACAGCGAGTTTCTTTACTAAGAGTAGCCGCAAAGGTCGACTCACCCTTTCGTAGTCCCTTCTCCAACTATCGAGGACTACGTTCGGCCTCTCGACATACATTCACCACGCAGGACTTGCCTTCATGTGTAATGAATATAGTGTCTTCGTGGGATAACATGATTGACCTCAACTGATCAAGGAAGTGCATGCCAAAGAATATTTCGTAGTCGTCGATCGGGGTAACAGAGAAATTAGTTGTACCCGTCCACTGACCCAAATTTACGGGTACCTCATTGGCCTCTCCTGCCAGTTGTATCCAATCGCCATTAACGCTTTTAAAATGCCCTGATGATAGCACCCACGCAAGCTCTATCTTGCGCGTAGTGTCCTGACTCATATAGTTGACATCCGCTCCAGTGTCCAGTAAAGCCATCACTTGATACCCGTTGATATTGGTGTCAACGTTCATATGACCCCGATCGTTTGTTGCATGTACAACCTCAAGGGGTCATATGCACGCAACATTTCGTTCCTCCGTCGGGTTAGCCTGTTGTGCAATCGCAGCAAGGTTGCCGCGACTTAGGCAATCACGAGTATAATGCTCTTTACTCTTGCAAATATAGCACCTCTCATAGTTCTTCCCCGGCTTCCAATTGCTGGGGCCTTTTCCCTTCTACTAGTTCTTGTCGGTTTGCAATCGTGGGGCTTGTTTTGGCCGGTCTCCTCCACTCTTTCCATTGCCTGGCTTTTTGCCTTTGTCTTTCTCAGGTTCTTTCCGTTGAAACTCAATTAGTCGTTGGGCAACCTTCATTGCTTGGAAGACATTTTTTGAGTCTTTATCCTCCACTCGTTGCTTAGCCCACGGTCGTAAGCCATCAAGAAACGTGAATAATGCTTATAATGCTTCTTCGAGTGCCATATTTGGTATCTCCAATAACAAGTTGGAGAATTCGTCTATGTATTCTTTCATATGGCCGTCCTTGTGCTGTAGACGGCGAAACTTGGCCCTTGCCTCATGTTCAGCATTGGCCGGCTCAAATTCAACCTTGATTTCGGCCTTGAACACGGTCTACGTGGTGATAGTGTCCTCACCACGGTATCCTTCATCGCACTTCCGTCTCTACCATATCAAGGTTGAATCCTTAAGATATAGCAGAATCGTTCGCAAGCGAGCATCATCACTTGCGATGTCAAGGGCATCGAAGTAAGGTTCGAGACCGTAAATGAAATTCTCAATTTTCCTTGCTTTTCTTGCACCACCGTAGGCCTCCGAACGCGAAACCTTCACTCTAGGTACAGTCACAGTTGCACCACTTACCCTTTTGTTTGCAACGCATCAATCTCGGTTTTGAGTTTTGCAAGCTCCTCCGGCATGGTTGATGGTTCTCCCATGGTCACATTAGCATCCCGTGCTAGCTGGCCCTTGGAAGTCTCCAACTCCTCCTTGAGTTGGACAACTTCCACTTGTAGAGATTCGACCAACTCGCATATGGCGTCGTTTCCTTTAATAGCTAATCCACGACCTCATTGAGCACACCTTGCATGTCCTCATGCAGCTCCGCACCGTCAAGCTGCTCCATGTGCTGGTCCAACTCATCCCAACTGTCGTGATAATTGGCTACGATTAACTCTACTCGTGCTAACCTTACCTTGAGGGCAGTCATCGGGTCTGGCGCGGCCGACTTGTTTCGTTTGTCTTTGCCACGAGTAGGAATGGTCCTTTCCGACTCTCTCGTGACTTGCTCCTCTTGTGGTTTCTTAGCGACGTCCGAACCTGTGGCCATGGCTACCAAAGCTAGTAATGGTATCAAACCCTGATATCACTTATCACGGACTGCTTGTTTTTGTACAAGCCAACACACCGTGCTGCACTAGCGTACGTTCAAGACTTTAGTTATGAACGGTTGGCTAGTTCAGCCTTAACACAAAATGCGCAAAAGTAATGTGGAAGCGCAAGAGTAGTAGGCAAAGATGGAAGTATGTGTGGCAAAGGAAAGCTTATATTACACAAAACTTCTTGTACAAGATTGCCATGGTTACTACAAATGGAAAGGGTTTGGCTTATTTATAGGCAAGCCAAGAAGTTTACACATAACTCTAGAGAATTCTACAAAGTGTACACCTAAGCGGTTCTTTAGAAATCTCTACACAATGTGTATGTACACTTGGATCCTAGAAACTTCTACACAAGTCTCTACTTGTCCACAAAGTTCTAAACTATTCTACAAGGCTCTTGGATAGCCTAGAAGGTTCCACAAACTTCTAACATGTACTACATAATTCTGGCAACTTGTGACACAATCTCCATGCCTTGGTCAAGCCTACTAGGCTTGGCATTTAGTTGGGGGATTGACGTGTGGGTCTACTAATAGTCCCAACATTCTTGTCAGGACAACTGTGTATAGTGCTACGGAACTTGGCCGACTGGGCACTACCGCGCATGGTCGCGCGGGCGGCCAGGTACAGTCGCACACGATGGGCATAGTCGTGCATGCGGATAGGCACGATCGCATGCGATTGGGGTGCGATCCGTGTCACTTGGAAGCTAGTAAGTCCCTTTTTCTAGCTTTCAATGTGCCCAGGTTCTCTCGTGGGTGTTTTTTTCCCCTCTTTTTTGGTCAATTGGCACTTTTTACAATTGTTACTAACACTAGCGGAGGAGAGCCTGCATATCACGTGGGAGTTTGGTATTTGTGATTTAAGAAAGTTTGTAATTTTTGTTTGGTGTAATAGTATAGAAGTGTAATTTGTAATAATAAAAAGAGAGGTATTGAAAGGTTAAATGTAGCTGTATATTAAACTATATAAGAATGAAAGATAGATAATAGTGGAATTCATAAGTTTCCTTCATAATGCCTCTCGTATTTGCATGAAGCTAAAATAGTAGTATGTTGGATATAGTTTTTTCTTGTAGATGGTAGTAGTCTATTGCAGTTGTATATTTCCTTGTGTTGTCTCTATTATCTTGTAGACAGGTTGAAAGCTGCAAAATTTTTGAATATATTATTAGAAGCTATTTCTGAGTGTAATAGTTCCTCTTGAATATTTATAATTTTTGTAATACTTACTGTGGTAGGATGCTTGCATGGGGGCAGGAGCAATGTTAACTATTGGTTGGTTCTCACTGTTGTCATATTCACACCAAAGAATTAGGACCATTGGTTGACAGCTGTGGAATATTGTTAGAGAGAATATATTTATAGTGCATTTTTATTAATTGGATAGGTGTTAGTCGAACCGTTGATCAACAATGATAACTTGTCCAGTACATGGATCTGCTGTTGTAGACTGTGGTTGAATATGAATAGTAATTGCAGGAAGGTCTGACCATTTGAATTTTTTGGATAGTGTTATTTAAGAGGCATACTTACTTCATCTAAAATTTGGATCAAAGTTCATAAATCCAACCTTTAAAACCTAATAGAAATTTGAATCGTACCTGCTTTGTAATTTCTATTAAAGTGGGAGATGGAGACATCGAGATGAATGGCTTGTCAATTTCTTGCAATTGTTGGACAGTAGCTATGTTGGACATTAGCTATGGTGTTGATGATCCTTGAATATTCATTTTTTTGGTGAAACTTATGGTCAAAATGGGTTGAACCTTTGTATTGGAGATGTAGTACTTTTTATGGGTGTCAAAAAATTTGTTGTAAAATTCTATATCTGTACCATAAATTAGCGCTTCAACCTTGTGTCCCTATATATCGAAAATGTATTAGAAGAAAATGTTATGTAGAAAAATTGACTAGACAACTCATTGGCTAAACCTTCTTAATTCACACATAACATTTATTACATATAATAAAATAAATGAGTTTTCCATAGTATAATCACATATTCCTTAATGATATTGAATGAATTAAAAAAATTATGAATAAATCCATGAATAAAGCAAATGAAGAAATAATTAATTAAAAATCAAAATATAATTTACTCTATTTCGGCTACAAAGTAAATTGATGTATTTTTTGTGATTTATCCTACTTGTTAGAAACATATGCATTTATAAATTATCATGAATTCAAGTTTGTGAAGTTTGTAATAAATGCAGTAAGTGGGATAAGATAATGGAGTAAAGATTAGAGAGTTTTAGATGCGACAAAACACTTTAATAAAAGAAGATAAATGCTTTTTACAATTCACAATAATCGAAGGGAGTAAGTGGGGTAGGATAGCATTTACCTGCTTACAACAATTGCGAGAATCAGCAAGCGAGACATTGGCCCCTTCTTACTTTCCTACCAGTAGGTCAAATCTGGAAGGTGAAGTGAATTTAGAGGAAAATGTTAGAATTAGGTAAATTTGTTAGGGTTTTATGCTAGGAATAATGTGTCCATTTTGGAGCTCAAACTTGGGTTATAAATAACATAGGGTAGTATAGCATTTACCTGATAGTAACAATTGCGAGAATTGGCAGGCGAGACGTTATCCTTGACTTCCTTTTCGGCTGGCAAGTCAAATCTGGAAGGTGAAGTGAGGTTAAATGGAAATGTAGGGATAAGATAAATTTGTTAGGGTTTTGCGCTATGAATAATTTGTCCACTTTGGAGCTCAAACCTAGTCTGAAATTTCATTAGACTGCCGATAATATTTTATTATGGAGTGATGGACAAGCTTTTGGGTATGATCAAATATTAGATAGTTATGGTGTATCATGATCGTCTCTGACCTCCTCTTCTACTTTTTAGATTTAGTAGAAACTTTCTTCGATGAATTTTTTGATTTAATAGTAATTTCATTTGGCAGCACAATAGAGGACTTCTTAGATTTGGTAGAGACTTTCCCTTCTCCGGCATTATGCTCAAACATTTTCATTGGAGGCTCACCATTGGTGTTGCTCAACAATATTAAGATGTTAAAACACCAAAAATAAAATAAAATAAAATAATAGAGTAAAGACTTCTAGACATCTTTAGATCAGTAAGTAAAGAAACTTTAATAAATAGATTAAAAGCTTTCTTTTATTGGATAAAAAACATACTAGAAGAGAGTTCTAAATCCTTAAAAATACTTATAATAAATGGTCATTTTAATCATAGTAGGTGGGATAAGATAATGGAGTAGAGACTAGAGAGTTCTAGATAGTCAAAACACTTTAATAAAAGAAAATAAATGCTTTTCACAGTTCACAATAAATGAAGGGCATAAGTGGTGTAGGATAGCATTTACTTGTTAGTAACATTCATGAAAATCCACAAGTGATACATTGGCCCCATCTTCCATTCCTGTGAGACATAGACACCTTTAGATCAGTAAGTTAAAAAACTTTAACAAAAAGATTAAAAGCTTTCTTTTTTTTTTTGGATAAAAATCATAGTAGAAGAGAGTTCTAGATTACTATAAATACTATTAACAAAAGATCTTCACAATAATTAGAGTCAGCGGGACAAGGTATTGGAATAGAAACTAGAGAGTTCTAAATAGATCAAAACACTGTAACAATAGAATATAAACGCTCTTCACAAGTAACAATAATCGAAATGAGTAAGTAGAGTAGGATAGCATTTACCTAATAGTAACAATTACGAGAATCTGTAGGTGAGACATTGGCGTTGTCTTCCTTTCTTGCCGTTAGGTCAAATTTGCAATGTCAAGTAAAGTTAAAGGAAAACATGGGGATGAGGTAAATTGTTAAGCTTTTGCACTATGAATAATGTGTCCATTTTGGAGCTCAAACCTAGGCTGGAATTTCATTGGACGGCTGATAGTATTTGATTGTAGAGTGATAGTCAAGTTCTTAGATATGATCAGATATCAGATTGTTATGGTACACCGTGGTCCTCTCTGACCTCCTCCTCCAGCTTTACAAATTGAGCAGAAACTTTCTCCTATGACATTTTAGATTTAGTAGGAACTTCCTCTTGCAGTACAATAGAGTACTTGTCAAGTTTGGTAGATACTTCTCCTCTCTTGGTATTAGGTTCAAACATTTCCATTGAAGACTCGCCATTAGCATCACTCATCTTTTGTCCAGTCGCTTCATTCTCACTTTCTTACTGTTTGTGATGTAATTTTTACATCTTTTGCTAATAGGTTCGAGAGTTGGTATACGGTAGCTCGAACTCATTGACAAGCGCGGGGTATACATATAACAATTAATTCATTCCATAGTCAAGTTTTACATTTATAACATCATAAATACCTCACACATGATTTTTCGCAAGTATACGAGTTGAGAGCAAGTATAGGGTATTAAGAGTAGAACCCATAAGGAAGATTATCAATTACCGGCGCTACTAAAACTTCTCTATTATTTAGATGACCAACAAATTAAAGGAAATAAAAATATACTAAACTTATGCAAGACCATAGCAAATAAAAACTCCTTAGGCTATGGTATCCCTAACTACTCATACACGTGCTATTTTTGGATCATTGTGTACTACTATCTTGGCTAGTTATGGCGGCATTTCCTCATACATGTAAAACCTACTTTTGTAGTGAATCAACTATACTTAAAACTAATCCATACCTACTCTCGTGGTTATGAAATTGGTTACAAGTTAATTACCTCTATGAAATTACATGAAATGAATCATTAAAACTACAAAGGTGTACCTCTACTCTAGTGAATGTACTCCCTAGGTTTAGCACTTTTTGAATTAGTGTTAAATCTCAATTTTCATTGAAAAAACACCACCTTTAGATAATCACAATTAATGGTACCAAGTTAATCATGATTTAGGGGGGCAAAAGTGCTAAATAACTTGCTCAAAATAAAAGTATCAAATAGCCAAGAAATTAACACAATACAATCATAGAAAGTTCAACCAAAACTCAAGGCATAAACTTTAGAAAAACATCATAAATATAAAATCCAAACCTGTATAATAACTAAATAATAGAATCAAATACAAAAGATAAAGAGTTTGAAAAAAAAATGTGTAACCCTTTTCACATGAGTTCATCTCCTCCATCTTCATCTCCTTCATCTTTGCCTAGCTAATAAACAAGAAGGATAAACTAACTAGTTAAAATATCCTATACTATACTAACCTAACACTAAGAAAAATGTAAGAGCTACAGTTTAGTAGTATTTCTTGCACTCTCCAATCTCTCTTGATTCTTCAACTCCATGGCTATTTTTAGATGAATTTAGTTAAGAAATGAGGCTTCAAATATCACTTTTACAGCTGAAAAATAGTTGTCACACGTCGATCAATAGCTGTGAATTATTGGAGGAGAAAACAAGTTGTGCAAGTAGAGAGTCATAATTTCTGACCAGAATCTGGCCAAATATCCATCTAGAAACTGGCTGGATTGTGGCCGAATTACTCCTCTGCTTTGCTTCTCAATTTCTGTTCAGTCTTCAATGCGATTCCAATTTTGCATCAACTTCAACTGAACGTTTCTTGATGATAGAGACTGAATTAACTCTTGACCAAAACATAGCGCTTGTATCCTTTGAGTTATTTATCCAATGCATCAAGAATCATCTCAGTTGAATTTGTGTAGGCTGCAAAATGATTAAAATGCCATTAACTGCTAAATGCCCTGTTTCAGCTTTGACCATAGAAGTTGGCTACTGTAATTCAGTTTTTTGTCCCAGAAAACCTTTAAACTGGATTTCGATCTCTTCACAGGAATTGTGTATCTATCTCTTAACTTCAAATGGTTCAATAATCATCTCAATCCGATCATTGTAATTCAAATTATAGCTGAAATTCGAAAATGTGTCAAACCTGTCAACTTTCCTTATTCATCCAAATGAAGTCTATTTCCAACTCCTATAAAAATTATGAATAAAATGCAAGTGAAAAGGGACATAAACCTTATTTAAACAATTAAATGCATTTTAAACTAATTTAGCCAAAATAACCCATTTCCTTCTTATAGCATTGCAAAAGTGATTGAAAATAACATAAAATGTCATTTTAATATAGCTCAAAATGGTCACTTATCAACTCCCCCACCCTTAAATCATTGCTTGTTCTCAAGCAATCTACACATAATCAACAACAATGATTCAAGAGGTGAAGACACTATATGCACTTTTTCAAATTTAATTCGTTATGACTTGGCAAACAATCATTATACAACATTCAATTTACGTTAAATACTCATAATATCAAATAAAGGAAAGATAGTTATACCCTAATTTCAACAAGTTAAACTTGATTTTTCTCCCTAACCTAATTTCACAAATAAGCAAATCACATAGTCAATTCATAGCTAGCCTCTTCCTAAAATCATCTTTTTCTCAAATTTCATAACTAAGAGGGACTTATTCATAAATTTTTTTTTACTCAAATAGTGAAAATGCCTTTTGACGCTAAAATCGACACTTTTAGGCGAAAATCTTTGGTTACTCAACATTTCACTTATTCAAGTTGCTATGCATACTCTTAATTCAAACACCTTTTTATGCGAGTGTCAACATTTGTAGATGTTAATCCTTGGTTACTTGGTATAAGAATCATTGGAATAGAACAAAATTCTTATTCTTATTCTTTTTTTTCTTTCCTTAGACATTTCCTCTTAGCAAATATATAAGAATAATCAAAGAAAGAGTATAGCTTTCTATTGACTATATCAATCACTTACTTGGAAAATTAAGTAAAGGGGAGAAATCTCATTAAACATGCAAAATTATAGGCATAATTCTCCCTACTTTACATGATATACTTTCTAAAATGCAAAAATCTCAATTGCATAATAACCATTTTCAAATCAAATGAGAACTAAATCTTCCAAAATACATATAAAGTTTCAACAAGTGGAAGAAGTACAATGCTTAAGGTTGGAACAAATTGGCCTTTCTAAAACAAAATTGCACAAATTTTTGGCCTATAGTGAAAATTTGGAAAAGATTTTGGAAAATTTTGATAGAGTTTCCCCTTATAACTGGACAAACCTCCCTGCCAACAAACCCAATTTCAAGAAAATTATCCACATCGCAATTTTTCCAAACACAATTCCAACATTTCTAATGTATTTAAACCCACAAAATATCATCACATGACAAAAAGTAGCAAGCTAATTATTCCCTTCCCCCACACTAATTTCACATTGTCCTCAATGTGAGAAAAGACAATTAACTAAAGAATAAGAGATAATACTCTCTTCATTAACTTACACTATCCAAATGCAATGCCTAGTGATGTTGTTTCAATCCCAATAACTCTTAAGCACTATAACATGAGTGAAGAAACCTTGGATGAGATCATACAAATAGATTAATAAAACACTAGAACCACTAAAAAGGAAAACTAGTAGCAATGATAAAGTAAACATGAAAATGTGGGAAAATAAACGAGGGTGATGGTGATGAGCACTCCCTCAAGTAGCCACTTGGTCAGGTGCGAAAGATGGAGTCGGTGGAGCCTCAATGTGATGAAAATGCTCGGGGTTCCATTTATGCTCTTTTCGACTCTTCTTCACTTCGGCCTCAATATAAAACAGCTTATCCATCATCTTTTGGAAAAAAGATCGGTTGTCTTGAGGTGATGATGGAGGATGTGAAAAGGAGGGATTGGTTGAGACTGGTTGGGCAGTTGTCTCAACTCCTTGAGTTTCTTTGAGATGTGCAATTTCAGTCTCTTCCTCTTGCCGAACGTCACCTTAAGAATCTTCTTGAGTTGAAGGACCACCCATGTCTTTGGTCTTCAAAAGAAACTCGTAAAAATCCAATGTAAAAATGTCCTTCTTCTTGAGGCGTGTCAGGGTAGCATTAGAGAAATGAACTCCAACCCTTTGAAATACCACGATCAAAAAGCGAGCATATGGGAAAGCATGTTGGACAGTGTTACTACGAACCTCAGCCCACATGTGGTTGGAGATAATGCTTCCAAATGGAATACCTTGGAGGTTGCCTAATCCATACTCCATTTTGTCTAAGAAATAGATGTCACTTGTGCGCTCCTCATTAGCACCACTTGGTCTTGAAATTATATTAGAGGCAAACAAGTAGATGAGAAAACGATGAGACACCAAAAATGAAGAAGTTAACACAAAATATTACCCACTTTTACGAGTGGCCTTGTACTCAACTCCCAAACGTACAAGGGTCTCTAGCATATTCCATGAGTCCAAATCACGAGGTGTAAATGCTTTCTTCAAATCAACCTTATATCCAACGTCGGAAACTTGAAGAAGGGTTTGCAAATGAGCTCTATGAATTTGAACACTGGTTCCTCATACTACACTTGTAATATCTTCCGTGTCAAAGTGAAAAGACTGTTTGCCCTCTACATTTGCATAAAATTCACAGACAAACTCTTCATAATAAATGTTTGAGAGGTTGAAGAAATTCTCCCATCCCAATTTAGCAAAGTAGCCCTTGAGATGGTAAACTTCCTCTGCATTAGAAGTGACATCCTTCTCCACCAATATCTTAGCTCCCATACGAGAATTATACCAAGCTTCATTTGCGGCAGAGGTGAAACAAGACTTATCATATGGAATTTGCTCCTCTTGTTCCCCTTGTTGTTGTTCTTCTTCTACTTGTTGTTGAACCTCCTCTTCTGATGATGGTCCATCTTCAAGCACAAATCGTCTACTTGTTTTTCTTTTTGTACATAGTGGTTTAGAAGTAGATGCAGAAGCTCCTCTTCTTTTCTTAGGACGCGGAGATTTCATCCCAACTTTTTTAGTGCGAGCCATTGTACATTTGTAGAATTATTAACATTAATTTCATGGAATATGTACATAATTAAATAAAGGATAATGAACACTCATTCATATTTACCCTTATCTTCAAAAAACCAGAATATTAACTTACTTACATGATAAGTATCATTCAGCACCATAAGTAAGTACCAAACTTTATTGACCACAACAATTGCTCTTGTAATTTTCCAAATGAAACACATGAGTGCATTAAGCATTAAGGTCCAAATAATTAGAGAAAATAACTGAGCAAACACATAATTCACTCACTTCTTAATGACCCAAGTAAGCATAATTAACTGGTACATAGCATTTTAAAATATAAATTTTTGGTTTAAAAGGTCATCAATTTACTATCCATCAAAAGTCCTAGAATAAATACGCAAAAATCAAGAGATAAGTAGATTAAACCTAAACTTAGCATGTAAATATTGTAGACACCAAATTTTGATTATTTCATTTTTTATCATTTATTATTTATTTATTTTTTAAAATTGGGTTAGATTCATCATTTTCATTTTTGTAAGATGTTAAAAGTGGCATTAATTCTCTTAAATTTGGTTTGAAAATTGTTAATTTATTTTTAATTGATTTTTGAAAAAAATGAAAATGGCAAAAATAGGTGGAAATGTGCATGTTGAACAAGTGTACAAAACAATCATTAGACAAGTGTCTAAGGAATTATAGGACAGGTGTATAGGAGGCTTAGGGGGGGAGCCATGGCTAAAAAGAAAAGAAAAAAGAAAGCGGATGAAAAACAGAGGGCTGGGTCGGAAGCAAAAAAAAAATGGGGGAAAAAATGAAACAGAGGAAAATTCAGGACGGCGGCGGACGGAGGTTTGGAAGATCGACGGCAAGGGAAATCTGGAATTTGGGGAAGGTGAAATTTGGGAGCAAAGCGAGAGAGACTGAGGGAGATAGAACAGAACAGAGGCCAAAATCTGAAATTGGAGGAAAAAGGTTTCGACTAAAAACAGGGGAGGTTTACGGCTGGGTTTTGGAGGGACCGAGAGAAAGAAACCAAGAGGAACCAGGCGGCGAGCTAAGCAACGAGCAAAAAATGAAAAAACAGAGGTGGCGGACAGAGGGCTCTGGGCTGAAATGGAAAAAGAAAACAGCACAAGGGAAGAGTTTTCGTCTAGGCAAAAAAAAAAAGGAAAAACAGAGGACAGGGGGGGAAGGATCTATTGACGGCTAGAAAAGAAAGCTGAGGTTTTCGTCGGAAAGATGGTGAAAGCTGGAAGCGAAGGAAAGCCAGAAAGGGAGAAATTGAGAGGAAGAAGGAGAACTGGGGACTTGGGCTAGAGAGGAAAACCGCCGCCGGCCCAGACTCTTCCTCAACGCCGTCAGCCCAAACCGCCACCAGTCCTCCTCTACCGCTGCTGCTTTCCGCCTCTGCTGCCACCTTTCAACCTCTGTTGCCACCTTTGCCACCAGGCAGCCGCAATCTTTCTTCTCAGCGTGATCGACAAGTGACCAACCGCCATTGCCACCACTGGACTCCACCACCACCACCTCGTCTGAATCCAGCACTGCCACTTGCAGGTCACCGTAAGTCATCCCTTTTTATTCGCATTTCAGTTTTTCCCTCAAGCACAGGCTTTGGAAATTTTCAGAACATGTCTGCTGTACCTTTGTTCAGTGCTATTTTCTTGTTGATTGTTCATGAATTTCAGAGCATACATGCTTTGTGTAGTGATTGGGTTGAGTTGCTCGGTACTTCTGATAATTTTGGGTACTGATTTATGTCAAATTGAGCAAAAATCTAGTGCAATTTCAATGCGTCTCACCTGTTCGTTGAAATGTCCGAACGAGAAGTTTGAACCAAAAAGAATAAGTCTTAGCTGTCTTTTGTGTTGGATGATGGTGGTGTGTTTGTTTGCCGTGTGAATTTGCTGGATTTCTTGAAGCATCAGAAGTTGCAAAAACCTTTCCCTCTCATTTGCATTGAAGAAGAGAGCTTCTGCGATTCATGAATGAATGAATTGCTGAAAAATTGCAATTTAACCCCTTAATTTTTGCCCAAATTCACTTTGGCCCAAAATCTGGAAAAATTGAGCTAATTTTATCCTTTTAAGTTTAATCCTCTGTTTTGCATGTTTTATGTGACTTTTTTGAATAGGTTAATACTTGATTTTAGATTATAGTTGTGGCTTAATAATTTTTTGTGGACCTCATTATGTTGGGTTTAAGGAAATTGGATTTCTTTTGGGTAAGAGGTGTTTTTGCTTGGATTTGGGTTAGATTTTTATTTGGGTTTGTCCTGGGCTAAATGGCTGAGACCCATCAGTTTGTTGGATTATTCTTTGAGTCAATATAATAAAATGGCCCATTCCCCTTTTGTTTTTGGATTTCCGTTGGGTTGGGAAGCTTTGGCCCAAGCAAATAAAGGAAATAGCCCAATGGCTTGTTTTGCCAAGAAGCCTGATAACGAAATTTCATTCCAGTCCCCTGACTTTCGAGTGTTTCACTATGGCCCTACAAATTTTCAATTTCATTCAATTGGGTCCTTACTTTAGTTGCAAATAAGTCCTTGAACTTTATTTTTCTTTAAATTTGGCCCCAAAATTTTATCAATCTTTGCAATCAAGTCCTTTTTTTTTTTTTTTACTTCTTAAATGTGGTTTGTTGACATAATTTAATTGATTCAAATTCATGTTTATTTTTGTCGTTTGTGATTATTTGCCAAATAAATTGGTACCTTGACCATTTCTTTTATTTTGGAGGATAAATAAGCCATTTTTCTTTCATTGGGACACCATTCCAAAGGAGGTATAACTTCTTTTATCTTTTTTGTCTCCTCCCTATGTGATTCAACGTGCTAAGTGAAAATTGCATGTCTACTTGATTCCCTTGCCTTTCCTTAATTCCTTTCATTTATTTCATTTTTACTTTTGCTTTTTATTTAAGTCATTCTTTTTATGGGGTATGTGTACACCTCTTGGCTTGTAATAGATAGGGCTTGGAAATCACTTGATGAGGACCTATTGAAGACGTGTGCCTAACTAGCAAATGTAATAGGTTCATTAGCTTGATTGATTGCTTTTGTTGCTATGTGTTATTTGCTTTATTAGGCTCTTGCATCTAGTCGAGCATGCTAAGTGTTATGTGCTATGTGTTTATGAGTGTTTGGCATGTCTACTTGCTTTCTATAGCCATGGATGAATGTGATGGATGAATGTACGTTACCACACTAGTCCAACGCTAGTTGTGGCTCATTTATAGAAAGGGCTAGTCCAATGCTAGACCCAATAGGCCACCCCCTTTCATTAGTGCATATTTGCATGTTCACTACATGTCATGCATTTTTCTTAGTTTTATCATTTGGCATGCTCCTCAAACCCCTTTTCCCCTCATTTTAGGTTTTTTGCATCTCATGCTAGTTATAGGGTACATTTGTTTGAAGAGTCCCCTTTCGATAAGGGAAACGAGCGAGTGTGGCTACAAAATAGCCTTAGCACGCTAGTTCTCCCTTCTAATCAAAGGGAAAATTAAAGTCACAAAGTTAGGACTCCCCGTTCCCGTCTTGATGCATTCCTATAGGATTCATGCATTTTACTCATTCGCTATCACATACACTTCTACTTTATATTCTAACCCTTTTTCCACATTCTCACTTCACACTACTTTAATTTTGCACGTTTCCACTTAACTACTCACACTTTATACAATATCACTCGCACACATGCACTTCATGTTATTTTCACATTATCATTTTCACTCACCTTACTTTGTAAATCCATTTGCACACTTCCACTTACACACTATTGTTTTTTATCACTTTTTCACTTCACACAAGCTCACATTTTCACATGGCATGCATTTATTCACTCATTTTTACGTCATTTAGGATTTTGTGTGACCTCTCCAAAGGATCATTATTGGGCTTCACAATTAATGTGATGGGCACCACTCAACCTTTGAAGAGAAATTTCCCCCATTTCCCCCTAGGTCTAGGGTTTGCATTCATGTAGCACATCCAAATGTAATAAATTCTTTGGTTAAAACAAGAAAATCTTTGATTAAATCACGCAACTAGCCTTGGCTAGGTCGAAGGGGTGCCTTGGATTTTTATCCTTGCCTTCCCCTTCGTCAAATGTGACTCCCGAACCTTTTTCACTGGTTTGCGTGGACTAGGAGTCGTTTAAAAGGGGTTTCTTACTACTTTTTCCTATTTTTTCTTTAAAAATTCATTTTTAGGTGACTTGGTACACCTTAACTCATTACCAAGTGGCGACTCCAATTTTTTATTTCAAAAAACCCTTTTTAAACTATAATTTTGGGTCAAATCGTCGCATTCTCAAACCCCCATTTAGACCCACTTTTCTTTTAAATCACAATTCATTTTCCAATCACAAATTGAATCAAAAAATACATTTTTAAACCATTTTATTTTATTTTTAAACAATTTATTTTTTTTTATTTATCACGTTTACATTTTGTACCATCCAAAGGGGTAGTGCACAAGGTAAGGTAGGATCCGATCGTCTTCATAAGAGCGATTTTTGGAATATGAGTTTCTAATAATCCCTTTTTGGCCATTTTATCAAAGTTGGTAAAAATCCCTTGCGCAAAGGACATTAATTTGAAGAAATTCACAAATAATTCCTCCTATTGAGACGATAAATGAATTAAGGCCAAAATTTGATTTTAGAAGGCTCATAGGCTAATGCATCGTAATAATTTTTTGAAACTATCAGTGGATAGATTGATTTTTAAATAAGCTCCCAATTCCATTCAATCCATTGGACCATTTCATTCATCAATTTCATCCGGTCCATTTTATTAATTTGCTCGTTTTTAGGGCAATCTAGTCGATTTTTGAATAAAGCACCAATGTCATTCAATTCATTTGATTAGTTAGGGCAATTTTGTCTATTTTTTATAAATCATCAATTTTGTCCGATTCATTTGACCAATTTACCCTTTTAGGGTGATCTGGTCGATTTTTTGAAATAAATCAAATTTCATTCAATTCAATTTACCCTTTTAGGGTGATCTGGTCGATTTTTGAAATAAATCAAATTTCATTCAATTCATTTGACCAATTTACCCTTTTTAGGGTGATCTGGCCGATTTTTGAAATAAATCAAATTTCATTTAATTCATTTGTCCAATTTACCCTTTTTAGGGTGATCTGGTCGATTTCAAATAAATTTCATTCAACCCGTTTGACCAATTAGGGTTTCAATGTCGAATTCCAAATTGGGAAACTTAGTCGATTTTTGAGAAAACCATCCATTGCATCCAGCCATTTGATCAGTCGGGGTTTTGACCCGTGCTTCACTGAAAAATTTGGTCAACAAATTCTAATCTCTTCGATAGGAAGTTCGTCAAGGTCAAACCCGTGCGTTTTTGCAAATTCTGGTATCGATCAAAAGTGATCAATCCATTTGGACGTTGACCTCATTTTGACAAAGTGTCTCTCGTCACTCCAATTGACCAAATTTTTCAAATCATTTTTCACTCAATCAATTGATCGGATTCATCAGGTATGGTATGGTGCCTACCCTAAAGGATTGCATTTTCATGCTAGACCTACCCTTGGCATAAAAAGGGTTCTCCCATAGGACATGCATACCGATATTATATTCTTATTTACTAACTCAGGGTATTTTTCTTTTGTTTTCCCCCTCCCCTGCATTCATAAAAAAAAATGCTTCAATAAGGTGAAAATATTTTTCTATATCTGATGATAATTTGGATCTAATAAAGTGTCAAAATTGCAAGTATTGTGTGATTTTTGGACAGATCCTACAATGAAAACATAAATGATCTATCTAAAAGCTCTACGCTAAAACCTCTGAGAGATTTTGTAATTGTTTTCCAAAGGGAAATTCTGTTTATTTGATTTGTTAGTACATTTTGTTCCAAAAGAAAAGGAGGCAAAAGTGTATATGTGAAGCTCTTTACAAGTTTCTCTCTTCTCATTTGTATCATAATTGAATGAGAAATTTTGTTTCAAACTTTTTCAGCAATAAAATTTTTGGACAATTTTTGTTTTGTGTATATTTATGTACATTTCATTCTTTATTCTTACTCCTTGGAGAGTTCATGATAAATTTTGAGAAATAAGACCAAATTGAGGTTTTTTTCAACCTCTAGCCTGAATTTCACAAGTGTACACTTTTTAAAATCCTCATGTACACTAGGTTGGTGATCCGAGTTATACAATAAGAGTGCTCAGAAAAAAGGTGAATGGTCACTAAAAAGGCCCAATGAGATACCTTTTCTCCTTCACTTAACCCCAGAATAAAATCAGTCACATTGATTGATAAATTGCAAATTGGGGCCATCTTTGCTTGAAATATCCATTGTGTTTAACCGATTCAATTCACATCTGAGTGAAAGTAAAATGTGCATTATTCTTGTTTGTTTTGAAAATTTGGAATGATACTTCGAACATTCTTTTCTCTACCTATACACATTTTATCATTTGCTCTCCCATTTGAGCCTTTGAAAGAGTAATTTCGTTTCAAATAAGAGCCTTAATGATCACAACCCTACATTGGGAAGATTTTCAAAAGAGAATGGATTCTCTATGAGCAATTCGTTTACTTGGTTGTCCTGAGGCGTAAGAATGATACTTTGGCCATCGTTTCTACGACCCAAACACCATTTATCCCTTGCATCCTCATTTGAACCAAAAATTGGTAGGTTCTTTTCGAGTGCACATATGATCGCACCCCACATTGGGGAAGGAGATTGGGGAATTTTGAAAAAGGAGGGAACCGCAAATTGGGAAAATTTGATTTTTACTCGGGCTTCAATTTTGAAAAAAGAAGAAAAGAAAAAGAAGAAAAAGGGGAAAAGAAAGAAGGGTTGTCCGGCGGATTCTCTATGTTTCACAGATATGGATGAACAAGGGTCTTCCTCAGTCAGTTAATTCAGATACATGCCAGAAATTTCCCATTAATGAAAGTTTCCTTTCAGAGTTATTGTAAGGAACGGAATACAAGTCAGGCCATCTTCTTTTTCCAATCGGACATTCTATCCCTAGTTATCCCTTTTGAGCTTTCAGAATAAAATACATCATTTGGCAACCCCTGAGAATCGCAAACCCCACACTGGGGCAAGTTTGAGTTGAAAAGGAAAAAGTTTTCAGAAGTGAAAAAGTGAAAAGCCACGAAATCAAAAGGCAAAAGAAGAAAAGAGAACCTCAGTTCACAAATAAACTGGGGCAAATTTTGTCAAATTTCAAAAGAATGGCAGAAGGTCGAAAAATCAAAAAAAAAAGAAAGAAAATGAAAAAGAAAAGCCACAATTGAGCATAAACTGGGCCAAAATTTTAAAAATTTCAAAGAATGGCAGAAGGCCGAAAAATCAAAAGAAGAAAGAAAATGAAAAAGCCTCAATTGAGCATAAATTGGGGCAAAATTCTGATTTAACCCTAAAATAGGGTTGGCACAACAATACGATCTCAGATTTTTCAAACTGCTTTTGAAATCCGCTTTCAAGCCTTAACTTTTCTAAGCACCCCACCTGACCCCATTACAAAAGCCGAAAGTCCTGACTTCTATTCTTTGCAATGGCCCTGTCAAGAAAATTTCTGATGCCGGAAAATTTTAGCTGTATTTCTGAATTGCCTGAGTATGGGGTTGACGCTACTCACCATGTGAAAATCCACCAAGTTGAGGGAAAGGAAAAAGAGGCAAAAAGCAAAGCAAGAAGAGTAAATGCAAGGAAAATGTAGAAAAATTCGACGCTGAAGTCCCTGGTGAATGATGAGAAAAAAAATGCAAACAAAGTCTGAGATTTTTTTGAGTTCAAAATAGGGGCAATTTTGAAAAATGCGATCTTCGGTGCAATGTTCTTGAAAGTTTTATTCTTTAACTATCGTTTTCAAGCTTCATTACAAGCTAACAAAGTCTATCGTTGACTTATTCCTTCATGACAATCCAAAGTGGGGATTATGCTCGTAAGAAATCCATCAATCATTTGTGATCATGGGAGTATAACCAGTTTTCACAGGTTTAGCTATCGCTTCTACCCATGTTGTTGCAAGCCTATAAAGCTTATACGTTAACTAAGTTTTCTTAAGAAATAAGGGTAACAAACTCTTTGTTTTCACTAAAATGTGATATTGAATAGAGTACATACAATTAGGGCACAAAATAAGACAAGTCTTGGCCTCCCATTTCCTTTAGTCACTTCCAAGTCAGAAATAACGACCATTTGATTAGTCTTGAAAGATGGGCCAACCAGAAAGTGGTGACCTGTTATCCTAAGCACCGATGCTAAAAGTGAGGAAGAAATCTTCTTGAATTTGGTGTTATTCTAAGGGATTCATTATGAAATTTCTGCATGAGTTCAAACTTGACGTTTAAAGTTTCTTCACATTGTTGTATATGTGCATTCTTTTCTAAATTTTAGAAAGTGCTGTTTTCTTTGTTCAAATAAATGGGAAATCATCTGAACAACTTTTTGCAATCAAGGGAGCCCACACTGGGGCAAAATTTTATTTGTGAAATTTCATGAAATAAGCCCATACTGGGGCAATTTTTTTGTAATACATTTGAGATTTTTGTCCAAAAATCAAATAATAACATTTTTCGAATCAATCCCGCTGCTCTTTTCATGAAATTTAAGTGTATGTCATGCTTTGTTAAGGCCCCTGTGCAGGTATTCATGGTTCAAAATGACGAAAAGCATCCAGTGAGGCGGAAGGGCGATACTGCAAAGAGAAGCAAGAAGAAGGAGGGAAAAATGGACCCGACACTGGGGCAAATTATTTTGAAAAAATTCTCTCGGAAAAATCCGAAAGGAAGGGAAAAATCAGAAAAAGAAAGAAATCAAAAAATCATCATCAGAAAGGTCGAAAATCAAAAAACTCAAGTTTAACTTCTTGCTTCTTGACAAATCAAATTCAATTTCTTGTTCACAAGATCCCGTTGGGCCTGGATTTCGTGCCGCCAACTTCACAAAAATCACGTTGGGCCTGGATTTCGTGCCGCCAACATTCCAAATATCCCGTTGGGCCTGGATTTCGTGCCGCCAACATTTCATTGGGCAGGCTCGGGTTTAATCCCACTGACCAATTCATCACACTGAGGCAAATTATTTCGACAAGTCTCTCTCAGTCAAAAAAATCAAAAAAAATCAAAAAATCAAAAAAATCAAAAAATCAAAAATCAAATCAAGTTCATCACGGCAGGTTCGGGTTTGTTCTCACTGTCCGATTGTCAAGACATTTTATTTTCATTGCTATTGGAACTGGGTTTGTCCCGCCAGTAAGCATTTTATTTGCATTGCTATTGGAGCTGAGTTTGTCCCGCCAGTAAGCATTTTATTTGCATTGCTATTGGAGCTGGCTATTGGAGTTGGGTTTGTCCCGCCGGTAAGCATTTTATTTGCATTGCTATTGGAGCTGGGTTTGTCCCGCCAGTAAGCATTTTATTTTGCATTGCTATTGGAGCTGGGTTTGTCCCGCCAGTAAGTATTTTATTTTCATTGCTATTGGAGTTGGGTTTGTCCCGCCAGTAAGCATTTTATTTTCATTGCTATTGGAGCTGTATTGGAGCTGGGTTTGTCCCGCCAGTAAGCATTTTATTTGCATTGCTATTGGAGTTGGGTTAGTCCCGCCAGTGAGCATTTCATTTTCATTGCCGCTGGAGCGTGAGGTTAGTCCCGCCAGTGTGCACTTCATTTTCATCGCCGCTAGCCGTGGGTCAGTCCCACTAGCGTGCGTCCCATGATTTTCGTCTTGTCCGGGCCAATCCCATGTTTAAATTCTTGTTCGGGTCAGTCCCGTTTTAAATTTCTTGTTTAGATAGTCCATTAAAAATTTCTCGTCTCAGTTAATCTCATCAAAAGGGGTCAGTCCCTATCGTTCGAGTCGTTCACAGCCGAATAACACAGGTAAGTATTTGGTGTCTACTTCTTTGTCTCAAGTTTTTTCAAAACTCAGACAAAGAGGGGCAAACTGTAGACACCAAATTTTGATTATTTTGATTATTTCATTTTTTATCATTTATTATTTATTTATTTTTTAAAATTGGGTTAGATTCATCATTTTCATTTTTGTAAGATGTTAAAAGTGGCATTAATTCTCTTAAATTTGGTTTGAAAATTGTTAATTTATTTTTAATTGATTTTTGAAAAAAATGAAAATGGCAAAAAAATGTGGAAATGTGCATGTTGAACAAGTGTACAAAACAATCATTAGACAAGTGTCTAAGGAATTATAGGACAGGTGTATAGGAGGCTTAGGGGGGGAGCCACGGCTAAAAAGAAAGCAGATGAAAAACAGAGGGCTGGGTCGGAAGCAAAAAAAAAATGGGGGAAAAAATGAAACAGAGGAAAATTCAGGACGGCGGCGGACGGAGGTTTGGAAGATCGACGGCAAGGGAAATCTGGAATTTGGGGAAGGTGAAATTTGGGAGCAAAACGAGAGAGACTGAGGGAGATAGAACAGAACAGAGGCCAAAATCTGAAATTGGAGGAAAAAGGTTTCGACTAAAAACAGGGGAGGTTTACGGCTGGGTTTGGGAGGGACCGAGAGAAAGAAACCAAGAGGAACCAGGCGGCGAGCTAAGCAACGAGCAAAAAATGAAAAAACAGAGGTGGCGGACAGAGGGCTCTGGGCTGAAATGGAAAAAGAAAACAGCACAAGGGAAGAGTTTTCGTCTAGGCAAAAAAAAAAGGAAAAACAGAGGACAGGGGGGGAAGGATCTATTGACGGCTAGAAAAGAAAGCTGAGGTTTTCGTCAGAAAGATGGTGAAAGCTGGAAGCGAAGGAAAGCCAGAAAGGGAGAAATTGAGAGGAAGAAGGAGAACTGGGGACTTGGGCTAGAGAGGAAAACCGCCGCCGGCCCAGACTCTTCCTCAACGCCGTCAGCCCAAACCGCCACCAGTCCTCCTCTACCGCTGCTGCTTTCCGCCTCTGCTGCCACCTTTCAACCTCTGTTGCCACCTTTGCCACCAGGCAGCCGCAATCTTTCTTCTCAGCGTGATCGACAAGTGACCAACCGCCATTGCCACCACTGGACTCCACCACCACCACCTCGTCTGAATCCAGCACTGCCACTTGCAGGTCACCGTAAGTCATCCCTTTTTATTCGCATTTCAGTTTTTCCCTCAAGCACAGGCTTTGGAAATTTTCAGAACATGTCTGCCGTACCTTTGTTCAGTGCTATTTTCTTGTTGATTGTTCATGAATTTCAGAGCATACATGCTTTGTGTAGTGATTGGGTTGAATTGCTCGGTACTTCTGATAATTTTGGGTACTGATTTATGTCAAATTGAGCAAAAATCTAGTGCAATTTCAATGCGTCTCACCTGTTCGTTGAAATGTCCGAACGAGAAGTTTGAACCAAAAAGAATAAGTCTTAGTTGTCTTTTGTGTTGGATGATGGTGGTGTGTTTGTTTGCCGTGTGAATTTGCTGGATTTCTTGAAGCATCAGAAGTTGCAAAAACCTTTCCCTCTCATTTGCATTGAAGAAGAGAGCTTCTGCGATTCATGAATGAATGAATTGCTGAAAAATTGCAATTTAACCCCTTAATTTTTGCCCAAATTCACTTTGGCCCAAAATCTGGAAAAATTGAGCTAATTTTATCCTTTTAAGTTTAATCCTCTGTTTTGCATGTTTTATGTGACTTTTTTGAATAGGTTAATTCTTGATTTTAGATTATAGTTGTGGCTTAATAATTTTTTGTGGACCTCATTATGTTGGGTTTAAGGAAATTGGATTTCTTTTGGGTAAGAGGTGTTTTTGCTTGGATTTGAGTTAGATTTTTACTTGGGTTTGTCCTGGGCTAAATGGCTGAGACCCATCAGGTTGTTGGATTATTCTTTGAGTCAATATAATAAAATGGCCCATTCCCCTTTTGTTTTTGGATTTCCGTTGGGTTGGGAAGCTTTGGCCCAAGCAAATAAAGGAAATAGCCCAATGGCTTGTTTTGCCAAGAAGCCTGATAACGAAATTTCATTCCAGTCCCCTGACTTTCGAGTGTTTCACTATGGCCCTACAAATTTTCAATTTCATTCAATTGGGTCCTTACTTTAGTTGCAAATAAGTCCTTGAACTTTATTTTTCTTTAAATTTGGCCCCAAAATTTTGTCAATCTTTGCAATCAAGTCCTTTTTTTTTTTTTACTTCTTAAATGTGGTTTGTTGACATAATTTAATTGATTCAAATTCATGTTTATTTTTGTCGTTTGTGATTATTTGCCAAATAAATTGGTACCTTGACCATTTCTTTTATTTTGGAGGATAAATAAGCCATTTTTCTTTCATTGGGACACCATTCCAAAGGAGGTATAACTTCTTTTATCTTTTTTGTCTCCTCCCTATGTGATTCAACGTGCTAAGTGAAAATTGCATGTCTACTTGATTCCCTTGCCTTTCCTTAATTCCTTTCATTCATTTCATTTTTACTTTTGCTTTTTATTTAAGTCATTCTTTTTATGGGGTATGTGTACACCTCTTGGCTTGTAATAGATAGGGCTTGGAAAGCACTTGATGAGGACCTATTGAAGACGTGTGCCTAACTAGCAAATGTAATAGGTTCATTAGCTTGATTGATTGCTTTTGTTGCTATGTGTTATTTGCTTTATTAGACTCTTGCATCTAGTCGAGCATGCTAAGTGTTATGTGCTATGTGTTTATGAGTGTTTGGCATGTCTACTTGCTTTCTATAGCCATGGATGAATGTGATGGATTAATGTACGTTACCACACTAGTCCAACGCTAGTTGTGGCTCATTTATAGAAAGGGCTAGTCCAATGCTAGACCCAATAGGCCACCCCCTTTCATTAGTGCATATTTGCATGTTCACTACATGTCATGCATTTTTCTTAGTTTTATCATTTGGCATGCTCCTCAAACCCCTTTTCCCCTCATTTTAGGTTTTTTGCATCTCATGCTAGTTATAGGGTACATTTGTTTGAAGAGTCCCCTTTCGATAAGGGAAACGAGCGAGTGTGGCTACAAAATAGCCTTAGCACGCTAGTTCTCCCT
This sequence comes from Coffea arabica, assembly GCF_036785885.1. Lineage (NCBI taxonomy): Eukaryota > Viridiplantae > Streptophyta > Magnoliopsida > Gentianales > Rubiaceae > Coffea > Coffea arabica. Next base: position 6,828,462 of record NC_092310.1, read on the forward strand.
TCTAATCAAAGGGAAAATTAAAGTCACAAAGTTAGGACTCCCCGTTCCCGTCTTGATGCATTCCTATAGGATTCATGCATTTTACTCATTCGCTATCACATACACTTCTACTTTATATTCTAACCCTTTTTCCACATTCTCACTTCACACTACTTTAATTTTGCACGTTTCCACTTAACTACTCACACTTTATACAATATCACTCGCACACATGCACTTCATGTTATTTTCACATTATCATTTTCACTCACCTTACTTTGTAAATCCATTTGCACACTTCCACTTACACACTATTGTTTTTTATCACTTTTTCACTTCACACAAGCTCACATTTTCACATGGCATGCATTTATTCACTCATTTTTACGTCATTTAGGATTTTGTGTGACCTCTCCAAAGGATCATTATTGGGCTTCACAATTAATGTGATGGGCACCACTCAACCTTTGAAGAGAAATTTCCCCCATTTCCCCCTAGGTCTAGGGTTTGCATTCATGTAGCACATCCAAATGTAATAAATTCTTTGGTTAAAACAAGAAAATCTTTGATTAAATCACGCAACTAGCCTTGGCTAGGTCGAAGGGGTGCCTTGGATTTTTATCCTTGCCTTCCCCTTCGTCAAATGTGACTCCCGAACCTTTTTCGCTGGTTTGCGTGGACTAGGAGTCGTTTAAAAGGGGTTTCTTACTACTTTTTCCTATTTTTTCTTTAAAAATTCATTTTTAGGTGACTTGGTACACCTTAACTCATTACCAAGTGGCGACTCCAATTTTTTATTTCAAAAAACCCTTTTTAAACTATAATTTTGGGTCAAATCATCGCATTCTCAAACCCCCATTTTGACCCACTTTTTTTTTAAATCACAATTCATTTTCCAATCACAAATTGAATCAAAAAATACATTTTTAAACCATTTTATTTTATTTATCAAAAAATGGGGCGCGACAAATATCTTAGAGCAAATCTTCGAGCTCACAAAAATTTTTTTAAATCTAATTAATTCAATAAATTAGTTAATAATTATCAAGTCACAATAACCCTCAAAATTAGCTAAAAGTTGCTAAATTCACCAAATAATCACAAGTCCATGAGTTAATCATCACTAATAATCATCAATAACCTTAACAAATACAATGAAATACACCAAACTTTACAAATCAAGAAATTCGAAATTACCAAAAAATAACAAAAAAGTGAAAATGGCAAAATTTCATGAAGATTTGTTAACTCAAATTTGTTTGTTGATGATTATAGATACAAATGGTGAAGAAACCCCCTCAAGAGGGTTTTTGAATAAGTTAACGATATGAAATCTTCTCTAGAGGGTAAGGGGAGTGCTTTGGTGAAACTAGTTGGAAGATTTAATGGTGAAAAGAGGGATTTTGGTGAGTAGTGTATGTTTTAGGTGTGAGTGTGTGCGTGAGTTGAAGAAGAAGGGAAGGAAAAAATGAGGAATCCGCATGGATTCCTCTCTTTTGCTGGTGAACCGCCAAAGCTGAAAATTTTTTTTCTAGCTTCTCCTATTAATCTGGTCGTGAATCTGGCTGAATTTTGGCCAGATTTTTTGCAGAAAATTTTCAATTTTGCAGTTTTTTCTCCAGTTTTTTGTGTTGTCAAATTTCCGTACTCACCCAATTTTCAACTATCTTCATGTTGTTAAAGAAAAATCTAATTTTAACCGTAGCTATGTGCTTTTCTCAATCAAATACACTTGAAAATACATGATCATGCATTAATATAACTTTAACATAAACCACTTTAAATGCATGAAATGCATAAAATGAACATAAAAACTCCCTTTTTGCCGCAATATAGACACTTTTGCAATTGAGATCATTTGCATGAACTTTTGTCATTGTCACCTACAAAACACACAAAAATACTAATCAAACCACTAAAACCTACTAAAAACAAGAAATCATTGGATTGCCTTCCAACAAGCGCTTCTTTATAGTCATTAACTTGACTATATCACTTCATTTTTCAAGGAGGTTTTGTTAACGAATAATCCACCATTAAAGGACGTGGTGGATCAACAAATGGTGACTCGATAGCAAAAACCACATAATCAAATGATATGAGAGGTGGAAGAGACTTTCCTGTCTCAAGTGATTCATAGAGATCACCTTGAATGTGTATCACTTAAGAACTCACCAAAGGAACGTCCATATGACTTTCTTGGGCAATTATGACCTTGGAACCTTAATTTACAGCACACTCCTCAAGAGGAGTTATATATACATTATTCAAGTTTGTCTCTTGAGGTTCAAACTTCATGCTAGGGTCATTTTTCATATCATAAGAAGAAATAACTTCACACAATGCATGTAATTGATCTTAAATTCTACCAAAGTGAGAAGCAAATTCTTCTAATCTTTCCTCAACCCGAACAAAACGATCAGTTATTGTATTAGCTAGCTTTTCTATAGCTAAATCAAATTGATTAGAAGATTTTTCTATAGCGAGCTCCCAAGATGGATTGGAATCATTGGCTAATGGTTCACTTTCTAATTCCCAAAGTAAAGATGCATTAGCTAATCCTTCTATTGCTAATTCCCAAAATGGCTTACATTCATATTGGACAAATTCAGGTTGGTAATCATAAGAAATTGAAGGATCACTATATGTACATTGGTTATCCCAACCGTAAGTATAAGAATTACCCCAATTAGGACCATTTTGATCAAAACAAGGATTGTAATGCCCCAATTCATCATAAGAATCCATATTTTGTACTTGCACACATTAATAAATAGTATGATAACCTCCACACAAGTTACAAATCATATGATAAGAATTGAAAGCATTTACATTCCTCTTTTGCTCTAGCATATGTGTAATAGTATCCAATTGAACTTTTAATGTTATAAAATCAAGTTTAGCCTTTAAGCTCCTAAAATAGTCTTCAAACGACATACCTTCAGTAATTTCTTGGTTACCTCTATTCAAGGAGCTTCGCACTTGGTAACAATCTAATGCCGATCTTCCACTTCTCATGCATTGCTCTCTCATGTTTCCTACTCTCCTTGAATCTCTAAACATGCTTTCAAAGTAATTCAAAAAAAAGTTTTGTCAAGAAAAATAGGTCACTCAATACATACAAAAAATACACACAAATAAAGACTCAACAAACATATAACTAGACATGAAAACTCAAGAAAACAAGTAAAATGTCTAAACTAATAAAGTTGCTCTTCACGCCAATATTGCCAAATCTTCCCCGATAGCGGCCCCAAAAACTTGACGAAAGCGGGATATACATATAACAATTAGCTTATTCCACAGTTCAGTTTTACATTTATAACATTCTAAATACCCCACATGTGATTTTCTTAAGTATATGAGTCGAGAGCGAATATAAGGTATTAAAGGTCGAACCCACAAGAAAAATTGTCAATTACCGACACTACTAAAGTTTCTTTATTATTTAGACGACCAACAAATTAAAGAAAATAAAAATATGCTAAACTTATGCAAGAAAATAGCAAATAAAAGCTAATTAGGCTATGGTATCCCTAACTACTCATGCACGTGCTATTTTTGGATAATTAAGTACTACTATATTGGTTAGTTATGGCGTAATTTTCTCATGCATGTGAAACCTACTTTCATAGTGAATCAACTATACTTATAACTAATCCATATCTACTCTCATCATTATGAAATTAGTTACAAGTTAATTACCTCTATGAAATTATATGAAATGAATCACTATAGCCACAAAGGTGCACCTCTACTCTTGTGAGTATACTCCCTAGATTTAACACTTTTTAAACTAGTGTTAAATCTTAATTTTCATTGAAGAAACAACACCTTTAGATAATTATAATTATGGTACCAAGATAATCATGATTTAGGGAAGCAAAAGTGCTAAATAACTTGTTCAAATAAAAGCATCAAATAGCTAAGAAATTAACACAATACAATCATAGGAAGTTCAATTAAAACCCAAGGTATAAATTTTAGAAAGATATGATAAATATAAAATCCAAACTTGTATAATGACTAAACAATAGAATCAAGTACAAAAGATGAAGAATTTAGAAAGAAATGTAACCCTTGTCACATGGGTTCATCTCCTCCATCTTCATCTTCTTCTTCATCTTTGCCTAGCTAATAAACAAGAAGGATAAACTAACTAGTTAAACTATCCTATACTATACTAAAATGTAAAAGCTACATTTTAGTGGTATTTCTTGCACTCTCCAAGCTCTCTTGATTCTTACAACTCCATAGCTATTTATAGATAAATTTAGTCAAGAAATGAGGCTTCAAACATTACTTTTACAGCTGCAAAATAGTCGTCACACGTCCATCAATAGCTGTGAATTATTGGAGAAGAAAACAAGTTGTGCAAGTAGAGAGCCATAACTTCATACCAAAATTCGGCCAAATATCCATCTAGAAACTGGTCGGATTGTTAGCCGGATTGCTCCCCTGCTTTGCTTTTCAATTTCTGTTCAGTCTTCAATGTTGTTCCAATTTTGCATCAATTTCAACTGAACGTTTCTTGATGATAGAGGCCGAATTAACTCTTGACCAAAACATAGCACTTGTATCCCTTTGAGTTAGCTTTCCAATGCATTAAGTTGGATTTGTGTAGGCTACAAAATGACTGAAATACCCTTAACTGCTCAATGCCTTGTTTCAGCTTCGACCATAGAAGTTGGCTACTATAATTTGACTTTTTGGTCCTAGAAAACCTTTAAACTGGATTTCGATCTCTTCACAGGAATTGTAAATATATCTCTTATCTTTAAAATGGTTCAAGAATCATTTCAATCCGATCATTGTATCGCAAGTTATAGGCGAAATTCGAAAATATGTCAAAACTATCAATTTTGCTTTTTCATCCAAATGGAGTCTATTTTCAACTCCTATAAAAATTATGGAGAAAATGCAAGTAAAAAAGGACATAAACCTCATTTAAACATTTAAGAGTATTTTAAACTAGTTATAGCCAAAATAATCTATTTCCTTCTTATAGCATTGCAAAAGTGACTGAAAATAACATAAAATGTCATTTTAATATAGTTCAAAATAGTCACTTATCACTCATGGTCTTATTTGATAAGAAAACATATTAGCATATGTTAAAAATCCTTAAAATAAAATAAAATATAATGAAACAATTGAGTAGAGACTTCTAGACACCGTTAGATTAGTAACTAGAAAACTTTAATAAAAAGATAAAAGGATTCTTTTCTAGATAAAAAAGCATATTAGAATTGAGTTCTATTCCTAAAAATACTTATAATAAAAGCTTTTCTCAATAATTGGATTAGGTGGGATAATGTAATGGAGTAGCGATTAGAGAGTCCTAGATGGGTCAAAACACTTTAATAAAAGTAGATAAATGCTTTTCATAGTTCACAATAATCGAAGGGAGTAAGTGGAGTAGGATAGCATTTACCTAATAGCAACAATTGTTAGAATGGGTAGGCACTACAACAAAAATGACCTTTAACGGCATTTAAAGGTGTCAGTATAGACAATCTAACCTGACACTTTACCTTTCCTCACACCTCGGACGAGTGTCATCCCTTCCAATGTAGGGATAGTCTCGTAGCATTCAAATGTGTCAGGAAAACTATGCTGTTATAGCATCCCATCTGCCAACAAAAATCCCTTTTCTTGATAATCGAAAGTGTCAGGATAGCTATAATACCACATTAGGGTATTGCTTTAGAAACTGAGCTATGCCGACACTTTTAATTGCCAGGAATACATAGGTAAAGAGAAATTAATCACACCATACAATAAGACCGAGATCCAATGTGGAACAACAGATAATCCTTCACTTCATTCTTGTCACAATTATGTCCAATATACAAGTCTTTGAACTTTCCATTGAAACTATAAATTCTTTCAGAAGAAAAGAAACTATACTAATATACTAGCTTTGCTATAGATGCGTTTCGTACCTATAAAAAAATCAAACAAATAAAAGAAAGAGGACCACCATTGCCTGAATTCAATGACATAACAATTAAAAAAAAGGAAAAAAAAGTTGATATTTAACTCCATGGGTCATCCCATCCCTTGGGTCCCTCTCTTTTGACAAAGTTTATTATTGCCTAGACAGCTTCCTGAACTCGGTTGGATAGGGCATGGTTTCCCCATTCAATTTCAACCTTTTCTGCACTATTCATTACTCTGCATAATCTGAAGACGCACAAGAAAATATAGACAAAAACAGCGATCAGAATAACGACACAGATCAAGTGAAACAAGTTAAAGCATGTTCATCATATCTAACAAATATTAGACACATGATCAAAAACTTTGATCAGATTACAAGTCTTACCTCTCAACAAACGCTTTCTTGTCAACATACTCTGGTACATATTCATCGGCCATGGAAAATATGATTTGCAAAACACGAATATTAGAATGGCACTCTAGACCATTACAAAGCATCTTGTATAGTCACATCACAACAAAGAAATGGTGATCACAGGCACAGAGTAGCCGTATAAATGAAATCTGCAGGTGTAAATTCATTTTGCGTTCAAGCAATTCAACCTACTGGAAATCATGTCATGTTAGAAATATAGCCTTTGGTCTATCAAATGTGATGGAAAAAATTACAGAGATATTGGACATAACTATGTACTGCAATTTCCTACCTGACAAGGTGCGTGGGACATGTGTCCAAGTCTCTGCCTCAGCTGCTCCTCACTTAAGTCAGAGCTAAACAAGTCATCATCACCATTATATGCACAAAGTGAACGATATCTACAAGACATGTTGCCATTTGGTGTCATTTAGGTGAGATGACCCTATTCAAACATATCTTTATTGGTAACCATAAGCCAATAACAGGTTTATCGATAACCATAGGCCAATAACGAGTTAACAATATGTATTTAGTCACCTATAGGCGGTCATAGGGACATCTGGATTTGCTTCCCTGGGCATTAGCTATGACCCTCGGCCTTCACTTATCATTTTTGAAGCCAAATCAATCATTGAAGCAGTTTCGGGGAGCGTAGCATTGTACTCTCGATCACTAATTGGTACCTGAACAGCCAACATTGTCAACAAGCTAAAACTAAAGCTCGTCGTCCAGGCAACATTACATACATTAATGATCACAATACCAACACTGTCAAGTAATGCACTGAACAAAAGACAGTATGACTGCGCAGATTAATCATTCTCCTTTAAACATCAGATAATATATATTATGTTTGACCAACTACAAGGGGCATTTGTCACGGCAAAAGGGACGAGTGTGGATGCAGACACAAAAGTGCACAGATTCAGGAGCGAATAAAGCAAGCTATGATTTATAAGGCCTAATCATTTGGATAGCAAATAAAGCAAGCTATGATTTATAAAGCCTAATCATTCTACGACTTTATCCTCTAAAACTACCCTCTAACACTCAGTTTAAAAAACAACAAAATGCTACAGTCCTTTTTGTGTACGATACCCATGATTTTAATCCACTTACATCTTGCCCCATCAATTAGTGATTTAAACTTTTGAAATAATGTAATAGTGAATTAATGTCATCCATACAGTACCCTAAAGGGACTGTAAAACTGCCCAAAAAATATCAAATCTAAATACACCATACATGTTCATTTCTGACTATGTAAACCCAAATCACCAACTGACACAAAATAATTACCCAAAAAGAACTCAAAATTAGACAAAAGTAAACAAAAGGAAAATTTCAAAAAATTAGAGAAAAATAGAAAAATAATAGAGAATAATACCTTAAGATACTTAAGCTTCAGGTTTCCATAGACGACTCCAAACGTGAAGGCTGAAGCACGAGCCACCTATCACCAGTTAAACGAAAACGAAAAAAAATCCAAATTAGATCACACATCAATGAAATTGTGGGAAATTAAAGCTGGCGGCGGTGGATGGTTTACCAAGGCGAGAGTGTTGGTGCCGGAGTAGGGTCCAGGAGGAGGCGACATTTGCTGCTGATCGCTGAAATCAAAGAAAGAATAACTGCAGATGCTGCGAATACCGCCCCAAATCTAAGGTCTCTCTCAGACTCAGAGCCCTAATTTTTGTCGGACACCATTTTGGAAATTAGAAATGTTGGGGAGATGGGCCAGGACTTCCCTTAACTCCTGCATTATTCAGTAAGGAAAAGGCCCAAAAAGGTAACTCTTTTTGCAGGAAACCACCAACCAAAATTTACATATAGAAAAATTGTAGAGTATAACCTGTTCATCGATGACATTGATATCTGCGAGCTTGTGGCCGGATTTCTTGCCGGAATTGCCTAATTCTTTTGCTAAGAAATAATTTTTGGAGAATCCGAACTCGTCCTCTTCGATGTCATGTTGTTCCATTTTCTGGTTTTGACGAACCTAAACTTGATGATGAGAGGGAAGGAGTAGGGGTGACAGGACGGCGGAGGTAGGGAGCAGAGGAGAGAAGAGTGGCCAAGAGAGGCGGAGGGCAAAAATTGGTAAGATCCCGCAAAAAAACATTAGATTCAAGTAGACAACCGAGAGAAATCAATTTAGGGCAAAAATTTATCATACAATTACATACCTTCAATGGGAAAGCAAGGGTAGTTTGATTGAGGAAAGATTCAACAGAAAAAACTCTGCGAGGAAAGCAAAATTTTGGCCAAGAGTTTTGAGAGATAGTTTGCCGAGAGAGACAGTTTGTGAGAGAGATAAGAAGAAGCAAAATTTCACTACAGGCAAAATGAAGTTTTGAGATTTCACTAAGTGTTTTGGCAAAGAAATCTTTCACCAAAATCAAACGATGTCGTTTTGTGTTTTAATTTTTTTTTTTGGTGTATCTCACATTTCCGCAAGTGTCATGATAAGGAGTCTAAAGGTACATTATTATTTTTATATCAGATAAAATAAAAAAATTAGAGTATATATTATTGAGTTGATAACAAATGTCATGATAGAAGTGCTATAATGATACAAACCAGCAAGTGTCTTTATAGACATGTCAGAAAAGACCATTTTTGTTGTAGTGAGGTGAGACATTTGCCCCTTCCTCCTTTCCTACTAGTAGATCAAATCTAGAAGGTGAGATGTGGTTAAAGGGAAATGTGAGGATGAGGTAAATTTGTTAGGGTTTTATGCTGTGAATAACTTCCCATTTTGGAGCTCAAACCTGGGCTGAAATTTCATTGGACGGCCGATAATATTTTATTATGGAGTGATGGAGAAGTTTTTAGGTATGATCAGATCTCGGACGGATGTTGTACACCATGGTCATCTCTGACCTCCTCCTCCAGCTTTTCAGATTGGGCAGAAAATTTTCTATGACTTTTTAGATTTAGTAGGGACTTTCTTTGTCAATAATATTGCGGACTTCCCAGGTTTGATACAGACTTCCCTCCGCGGCATTAGGCTTGGATATTTCCAGGATACTCGCCATTAGTGTTGCTCATCTTTTCTCCTATCTCCTCCTTGTCACATTTCTTGTTGTCTAGTATGAAATTTATGCATCTTTTGCAAATACACTTGAAATGGGCATACGGCGGCTCGGGCATAGGATCCTATTTGGTAAGAAAACATATTAAGATATATTAGAAACCTTTAAAATAAAATAAAATGAAACAATGGAGCAAAGACTTCTAGGCACATTTAGATTAAAAAGTAAAAAAAAAAAAACTTTGATAAAAATATTAAACGCTTTCTTTCTCTTTTTTTTTTTTGGTAAAAAACATATTAAAAGAGAGTCCTAGGTTCCCAAAAATACTATTAACCAAGTCTCTTCTGATCGAAGTAGGTGGGATAAGAAAATGGAATAGAGACTAAAGAGTTATAGATGGAACAAAACACTTTAATAAAAGAAGATAAATGCTTTTCACAATTCACAATAATCAAAAGGAGTAAGTGGGGTAGGATAGCATTTACCTGATAGGAACAATCGCGAGAGGGCAAAACATTGGTCCCTTTTTTCTTTCCTGTTGGCTGGTCAAATCTGGAAAGTAATGTGTGGTTGAAGGGAAATGTGGTGATGAGGTAAATTTGTTAGGGTTTTGTAGTGTGAACAACGTGTTTGTTTTGGACCTCGGATCTCGACATGGTGGCACGCCTAGATGCTGACTAGGTATGCTTTAGTCTTTGATTTCTTAATGACTGATGTTGATGGAGTTGTTTCATTGAAATAGCTTCTTTATTGATCACTCCTACGGTCCCACCAAGCGTGCCACTATATTTGTGCCGATTTCTACCGATCTACAAACTGTTGCTCATTAAGCGATGGTTGCTAGCATGCCACTTAATTTGTGCAAGGAAAACCTAGAAAACCTTATGAATAAATCAATTTGGTGGAAATAGCATTGCATCGATTATGCTAACTTCTAGGACAATTGCTATTTGTCCCACCTTGAGCAACCTCAAGGACTTAAAAATTCGTGCTAAGAGTAACCAATTAAGAAGGAAAGAATACATTGACAATGACCGATGACTAAAGCTGATGAATTATAAAACATAAAATGTGCTAGAAAACTCATGAAGATTGCTTGGAAATGGAAAGAACTTTCAAACTAGTCTTGCTAATTTGCACAAAGACAGACATGAAACTATTGGAAATATGAACTAAGAACAAAATGATTAGATGAAAATTTGGAAATCCTAGAAATTAGCCTAATACTTCTAAGAAAGTTTTGGAAATCCTAATTCTAGCCTATGATTTCTAAGAAAGCTGTTTAAAAGTCGATAAACATCAGATTTGTCATGTCTTTGTGGAGTGAAAAGATTGTTCCCAATCTAATATATATGAGTATTTATGGTTGTGTAATTTCCCTCCAAAATCAGCAGTTTAACTCCCTTAATGCCCATGTTATGCTCCATGCTAGCCATATTGGTTTCCAAACGTGTGTAGTGGTAGCTGTCCGCTCCTATATCTTGGAGATCATGCAACTACCTCATGTCTAATTTGTAGGGACATAAGCTAATGCACACATCGTTTCCCTGACCAATTGCCATCGTTGCCTCTACCTTTATCGATACATGATCTACTGTATCAGCTCCTTTTGTATCGACACTCGCACCAATGAACATGTGCCAATATGCCTTTGCATGCATCAATTAGTATGTAAATATTGGTCTTCATTACCAATCTCTCATGGAACCTTTACTACTCATACCTATCCGTTTTAAATTGGTGTCGCTCAGTGGCGGAGCCAGAAAAAATTTAGTGGGGGTAAAAATAACACTAAATTTTTTTACCTGCTTTTTTTTCTAGTTTTTTAAGAAAAAAAAAAATATCACCAACAAGTACAAATGATGCATATATTCCATGAAAAATATAAAAAAATAAATTCAAAATTATTAATGTAATAGTAATTTTATTTCAAAAATAAACTAAACTATTTACAATTGCTCACTGCGAATTTTTATATTTTGATAACTAATTTGATTGTGGAAATAAGAATGGCTCTCGGTTGTGGAGGGAAAATGGGGGGACCAGTGGAGGGAAGGGAAATTGGGAAGTGGGAACAAAGGAAGTGAATGATATGATTGGATGAATTGATCAAGAGAAAGAGTAGTTAGCGGCTTGGTTGTGGAAGGTAGTGGCTCTCGGTTGTGGGGGAAAAAGGGGGACCAGAGGAGGGAAGAGAAATTGGGGAGTGAGGTCCAAAGAAAGTGAATGATATGATTGGTACTTGCTAGTTGAAATGAAAAGACCTTTTTTTAACTTATTTTAAATGAAATTTGTGCCCCACGTATTTTTTTAGAATTTTAGTTTATGAACTAATTTAAAAAATCACGTAATTCTTTCGCATCCTTTCTAAGAAAACTCTGGGGACACACTTAAAATTATATCAAAATTGTATAAGTATTATAGGAATTTAAGGCCCCAGTGCCCTCACCTTAAATCCGCCCCTAGTGTCGCTACCGATACATTCCTAACTATCAATTTTCAAAGATCAATTACCAATCAAACCCCCATGTGACCTTCATTTGCTGCAATTGATGAACTCCTTGTGATATAGCAGATTATTTCCATGGTGATTATTGATGAACTGTAAGCCTTGAATAGATTTGCTAGCATAATCGGGTTCTTTTCTTTCTTTTATACCTGAACACATCAGCATATCTTTGTACATATTGATATGTGCACGAATATCAGTCATCATGCCAATTATTAATTGGCTCCAAATAGGTGCTACCGAAAAGTTCTTAGCAGCTGATTATGATTAATCAATATCGGGTGAATATCAGCCATCATGCCAATTATTGATCGGTTTCAAATGAACGCTACTGATAAGTTGTAAATATTGCACCAATAATTACGAATAAAACCATAAAATTACATGCCTTATCTAAGATATATATAGTACCGCTGAGCTTAGATGATGATCCAACCTATTTCAGAAATAAACCAAGGGAACAACAATTAAATTAAAGATTTTTCTAAAGAAAAGAATACCACTGCAATACTACATCAAAAAAGAGTCCACCTATATAGAGCGACTGAAAATCACAACATTTTTAAACAATAAAGACAAACAAAGGAATCTCTAAAATTAAGGAGATGGATTATCTTTTAGTTTGTGTCATTTGGAGAAAATGTAATTTCAAAGGTACAAAAATCTTGATGTATACAAGTGGTAGTATACTTCAATCATGAAATTGCTTGATTTGTATTCTTGAGCACGAAGTGGAATTTCCCACTTTGGTGTACACCAGTTCGTCTCACTGGATTTTATTATAAGAATTTTATTGTCGCTAACAGAAACCCACAAAAGAAAGAGGAATCACAATTCAAAATTTCCATAAAGTCAAGTAGACATATAATTCCCGAAAAGACCCAGATAATGATTTTCTTTTTTTTAGGCAAACTATATATCTTTTCGATAAACCAAGAGAAAACACAAAAAGCAGAAGGTTTGCATTGCAAGTGCAATATGCACTGTAGCACAAAAGTCGACAACCTATTATTTAGCAATAATAAAATGAGTAAAATCCAAACAAAGATTTTATTATTGCTTTAAAGCATAGATATAATCTTTGGATGCCAAAATTTGTTGCATTCGTCCATTGGCCCCTTGATCATTTTCTCCATCTCCTTCTGAAAATTTTCCATGGCTGCAACTGGCAAGCAAACTGCCACCACCAACCCATCATCTCCTTGGGTATTTCGAAGTCGCGAATAAACTGTCATATTAAAAGTTGGTCCTCCATCCATAGTTCCACCATAAATTGGCTTTCCCCAGCCAAAATCTACCTCGTCAATTCCAGTTCTTGATGCATCCGAAACAATCCAATCCTTCAACAGCGTAGAATACCCTGGTTTTCCATGCAAAACACTATAGTCAATGGCTGACTTGATGAAGTCCTCAGTTACTTGATGTTTTGCTTTCTTCACTAGCTCTAATGCATAGACAAATGAATTGTTGTACAATTGGCTGACCTTTGAGACTGCAGCGGGAGAGACAAAACCATTGCCATAATAACCACTAGGCAACTTTGGTTTATTTTTACCACGAACATTGACTGCATAGGTAAGAGTAACGAATTCTTCAGGATCCAATTGTAAGGCTATTGTTCTTGATCTCCATACAAGTGCAGTTACCAAATCAAATTTTGTTGCATAAGGAATGTTTGGTGGAAGATATTTCTTGATGGCTTTTATCTCTTGTGCTCCAAAAAAGAAGCCTCTGCGTACAAGGTTGAGAGGGGAGGCCAATATTGTAGGCTCTGTGCAACTATTACTGTTTTTCTCCACCTGGAACTCATTATGCATACATGTGACGTATGGTGGATTTCTTGCACTTAAGAGCCATCTTTGCCACACAGGTAACGGAGAAGGTGCTGATGATGGGTCTTTGGATATTTGGCTTACTGCATTCAGAAACTGGACTAAGCCAACTGCATCACTAATTGCATGGTTTATGCGAATTGCAAGGACAAGTCCACCACAGATCAAGCGAGTCACCTGAATTTTGACCCCAAAAGAAATGAAAATGAAAATAAGAAAGTTTTCAAGCAAAGTTTGTAAATAAGTAGGAATTTTGGAAAGTATATTTGGAAAGTATAATTGGAGCTTTCTAGTAAAAATTCTTCAATACAGTGAGAAACTTCATTTTAATGATAACTTTATCTACTTAATATTGTGCAGCTAATTCTATTATTATTAACAGCAAACTACACAGAATAGCCACTAGTATAGCGACTTTGTGCGTTCACTGCCATTTTGAAATAAAAAAAATAGTTGAATGACTAATGTATAAGATTTCAATAATACAATGGTCAGTGGAGTTTTTTGTCCTAATAAGAAAAAAATGTTATAGCTCCACGTATTTAGATTGTTTCCTTATATTCCGACAAATTCACATAGTCCTACTCCTCCATAACTACTTAACTACCACTATTTTAGAGTGTAAATTACTAGTAACCCCGTAGTCTCTTATGCTATCATGTAACTCCTTTAAAGTTTCAAAATATCTATAAACTTCCTTGTGTTTTGATATAGAGTGAAAATTTGACGGAAAACAGTCTCTAATGTTATTAGAAGAAATGGTAGTATTGTCCGTGTTTAAATATTAAATGAAACAAAGATCTATCCGTCTATACAATCATAGACGGATTATGTAAATAGATGCAAAATCATAAAGGGTTCAAGATTCAAGTGAATATTTATGTAAATATACAAGAGGGTTAAGTGGACATTATAATATCCTCACACAGGCTTTTAGAGTATGTTTGGATATATTTCACTGCAATTGGAAGTACTTTCCACCTATTTTCTACTTTAACGTAGAACCACTTGTAAAGGGTAGATGGTCATATAGCAATTTGTAGATAACCAAACAAATGTATACAGTTTGGCTGGAAGATGAAGAGTCCAGAGTTAGATGGTCAAACGAATGTTTTGCCCACCTGAATCAACATCAATGGACTGTCCAAGATCTCTGTAGAGTCAGAAGCATCCACTAAGAACTCCTTTGAGTAAGGAAATGGTGGCTGCATGAAGTCACGAAGTTGATCGAGCCCAACCTCTGCAATGGCTTCTCTAAACACCACCCCTTCAGCTGTGCAGTTGACAAGAATCTTATCTGAAGGCCCTTCAATGAGCCTGCCTGCATAGGGATAGTAATAAACAAGTGCTTTAGCTACTGCATCCCTAATCACCCCAACAGGGTTCTTTTCGTCCAAGAATTGATTATAGCTAAAAAACATAATCATGGGTAAATGAAATCTGTGGCCCTTTTGATCGTCTATATCAGAAAGTGGTCTTATTTCACGGGGAGTAGGTTTTGCAGGGACAATCAACTCTGCTTCCTTATGTCTCACTAAAAATTGCCTGGCCATTTTTTTTGCTTTCTTGTTTGGGGGGGTGGGGGAGGGGGAAGTGTAGGGGTGCTAATTGAAACTTTTAAAAGTTTGGTAGCTACTAAGTCTCGTTATGTGTTCTCATATTTATAGGACTTTTGAGCGAGAGAAAGAAAATGTGCTATATGCTATGAATTCTCTATCTCATTTCTTGTTTCAATCTCTATCTCACTCTTGATTTTGTTGGTATGTGTGAGTGTTTTATGTGATATATCCAATATACTAAAATAGTGTTGCAAGGAAAAAAACATGACGAAAAAAAATTAAAAAGATGATAAAGATCGAAACAAAAAATCGAACGATAAAAAAAAACCATGAAATTGGAGCGGTTATATATTTGAGAACGGAACTAACTTCACAGGTACATGCACGGATAACAACATTTGGTGTCTTAAGCGTGGAAACTTAACTTCCGACAAACACTTTGGGCCCTGGCCAGCATAACAACTTCATAATGGGGTTTTATTTCACTATCAAGACAGGAAAGGGTGAGAATAGAAGCAAAGATAGAACATATTCCAATGTGTTTAACTACAGTATTTAGCTACGGAATAAGGGTGCGTTTGATCAAATTGAAGTGTAAAATATGAAATTTAAAATCTAAATTCATTAAATTATTGAATTATTAAATATTAAATCTAATATATTTGAGTGCATATTACATTCAATGATAAGTGGACAGTTTATCACTTAATTTTGGGAGCAAGTTTTGCCTAGAAAATTCAATGTTATTTAATTAATTCAGATGTTTAATTTTTTGTTATCAAACGATCTAGATATATTAAAATCTGATTCAATTAAATTTAAATACTGAATTAGATTATTAAACAGGACCTAACTCATCAATATCCTACAAAGGAAGAACATATTACAATGTGTGCAGATACACTATTACAATTTGCCATGAAAATCTGAAAAGTCTGGCAGCGTGCGTCATTCCCTAATCCAATGAAAATGCCAGATGATACAGTATTTCAACAGGTAAAGGAACCATTCTGATTCTGAAAGGAGAATCACATTATACTTTCCAACTCTCGTTGCTACTCCCTCTGTCCCAGAATAAGGGACATTTTTGGGGATTCTAATTTATTATGCATAGTTCAATCAATTTGAATGTGAGATATCTTTTTTCAATTATGCCCCTTTGACTGATATCAAAGCTAATTGTTATCTATATTGATGTGAAAAGAATCTGTGGGTCCATATAAAATGAAAGCTCTTTTTCATGCTGTTACCAAGCACGCGCTTATTTATGGCTATCAAAATTTTTGGTGCTTTCCACGTAGGGGTGCAAACGAGTCGAATCGAGCCGAGTTTCCAGTTAATTTTGTGAAGTTCGAGCTCGAGCTCGAGCTCAAAAAATAAAAAAATAATAATAAATTTATTTTTCAAAAATAAAAAATAATTATTTATTTTTAAAAATAAAAAATAATTATTTATTTTTAAAAATAAATAAAATAATAATTTTTTAACAAATAATAAAATACTAGGGATATATGTGTAATTTTACTATTAAAATAAAAAATAAAAAAATATATATATATATATAATTGAGCTCGCGAGCCCAACGAGCTTAATATTTTTTATTAGCTCGAACTCGTACTCGTACTCGAGCCATTCGCGATCGGCTCGCGATTGGCTCGATTTGTGAACACCCCTATTTCCATGCACCTTTCTTTTGGATGCCTATTTATTGCTTTTGTGGGTTCCATCATACTTATTTTTTATTTTATCAATGTCTCTTCTGAAGGGTACAAATGGAATGTTAGAGAAAAAAATTGTAGTGTGACTCAAATTTTGAGACATGCAGAAAGGTGAACTATGACAATAGTAATGGGACAGAGGAAGTATTTTTTTCTAGATTTCTTTTGCATCGCCGTATTATAGTCTCGTAACCCTATCAAAATCGTCTTCTAAATGTTATTTTCTACTAGAGCTCATTACATTTTCATTAACTCATTAATTTGTACTCATTAACTCGCACCGAAAAGAAAGAGAGGGAATATAAAATTTGTAATGTGTCTTTCTAATAATGGACGCTTTCTAGTTTCTATTTCACAAAAATCAGATGCCGGCGGTTGGTTCCTTTTGGCTCTTTAATAGTACTACTTGAACAAATGTACATAGTAATTACTGACGTATCGCTACTCATTTGTTATCCATGATCTGGTTTTGTCACTACCTGAATCCATAATAGTTTCTTTTTTTTTTTTTAAGAATGATAAAAATGAAGAAAGAGGAGGAATTGGGTAGTCAAAATTGAAATCTCAATGTAAAACGAAAAATTAAGCTCCCTTGGTTAGTTAGAAGGCTATGTAACAACAGTGGTCACTAAAAGTTTTCAGAATCTCATCTCGTTATGAATTCATCAAAGTCTTATTACTATTATTTCCTTCAATAGCCACTTGGCGTGTTTTTGGGTCAAACAGTGAAGCACAAAGGGGAAAGTATATGTCGATTTTTTTTTTTTTTTTGAAAAGTATAGGCAAGGGTGAGAATCGAAGCCAAATTAAAAAAAAATCAAAATTAAGTTCTTTACGCCTTGAACTATGATGGAAACTCTTGGCAAATCTTTGAAAACATCTATGCCATGAATGAAGAAAAAAAAATGCTAATGATGCTTTTAAAAAATCTATGCCATGAATGAAATTCAATGCTAATGATGCTTTTAAATGCAGCTAAATCATCCTAGACATGCAAAATGCGTAGTTAGATTTCACTAAACCACATTTATTTCGGGAAGGAGGGAGCACAAGAGGGATGTCTAGTATACAATTGCAACAACAATTGGTCAATTTGGAAATAGATGTTACAAGGGATAATTATCAAGTTAATTGCCCACAATAATTATCACTTTATCTCTTTCCGATTAATTGTAGGCCAATTCTGTTCATTGTCACAAAAAAACCTATTTATTGACTAATTTTTACCATTATGAGAACAAGTTTGTGTAAAAACCTAGGGGGCAAATTACAAATCTAGTCCTTGATGTTTGAGCTTTATATATTTTTTTTGTCTCTCAATTTTAAGATGAAACATTGGTCCTTTAAATTTGAGAGTTTAAAATTTTTTTTTTTAGCTGCTCAATTTTAACTTTTTTGCTTCTGTAAATTTTCCATGATTTCTTTTTTCTCCGGTTTGACCTAGTTGAACTTGAGTTCGAGTAATATTTCATCCTAATAAAATAATAAAAATATAAGGGACATACATGTAATTTCACCACTAAAAATATAAACTATAAAAAATATACAAATTCGATACGGCTTGATGAGCTACAAAATTGAATATCTATACACTTGGCTCGATCCAACTGGTCACCAAGTCAAATTGACCTTGATTGGAGCTTCATGAGCGAGCTCAATTTGTTTACAACTCTAATCACATCTTAATACTCCCAAAAAGAGTTGCAACAAAAACTTAAGGGATAATTTTAGAAACCTCCCTTGAGATTGATTTACGACAATTTCACATAGCACCCCTTTAATTATGAAAATTACACTAACCTACTATGTCAGTTTGATAGGACAAAATATCACAATTAGAAGCCCAAATTCTCTATAATACCATTAGTGAAATAGTTTTTCAAATAAAAGTGATTTTGCAAATTATTAGTTCTTTTTTTTTTTTTTTGCAAATGTAAAACTTGTATACATTGTTTTGGCTCTTGGAAACTCTTATAACCACAACTACAAATTCAATTTTTTACCTCAAGCATGTTGCTAGTTGAAATGAGTTCTCTCTATAACCTGCCATCCTTGTGCTTTGAACAGCTGTGGTTTGGCCTTAAGTTTCTTCGCTTGCTGCAATTAAAAGCTAAGAACTTATTACCTCTTAATTCAATAGGAAATTGCATGTTAATTTATGTTCCATTACCAGCCTTTTTTTTTTTTTCAATCTAGTTCCTCACCTGAAACAACGTTGCACATGCAACTGTTGTATAGGGACTACCAGTCAAAAGATATGAGACTTCCTCGTTCTTGTTTGCCTACTAAGAGGATCAGACCAGTTTCTACTTTTTCTTTTTTTTTCTTCTATTTTTTAAAGTATATTGCATGTCATAATTTCTTGTGAGAACATTAATGGTAATTTTGGAATGATGTTTTTTAAGAATTTCCTTTCAACTCTTTCATTCATTTTTTTTCTGACCAGGGGTAAATTTGTAACAAAGAACCATAAAGTCAGCGAGGTCAGTTTAATTTCTGAAATCAGAGGGGTGCTTGGTGAAATTATCAGAAACCTCAAGGGAAGTTTCTGAAATTGTTTAAAAAATTAAAAATGACGAAAAAACTAAAAAAATGATAAAGATTGAAAAAAGAAATCAAAAAATAAAAAGTAGTGGAGCAAAAAATGTGATGAAGAGAATTGAAAACTAGAAAATGACACCTACCCTGTTTGTAGTTATACATGAGGACTATTAGCCACAGGCTTGGGAGACGTATAATTGAGTATGCAAAATTAACTTCACAAGTACATGCACCTGGCTGGTGTATCCTTTTGGCGTTTTAAGTGTGGAAAACGAACTCCAGAGGTACATGCACATCGCTATTATAACAATATTTGGCGTTTTAAATGTAGAATGCCAAACCAAAAAGGGGCTCTAACATCAGCCTATAGCACGGGATAAGGGATGAGAATCCAACAGTGATAATTCACGATTACTCTATACATGTTGATGTTGATGAGTTACTCTTACCATACACAGTAAAACATGTTGCCAAATTCCCGATGAAGCGAATATATGACTGTTAGACAACAACCGAGACTAAGGCTTATTTGATAAAACTCAAGCTTGAAACACGGGACTATGCCGCTGTTGATGAGTTAGTCTTACTACAGACTAAGGCTTATTTGATAAAACTCAAGCTTGAAATCTCAATTCTTGAATCCAAAAATTAAATAGTGAAACTATTATGTTGCTAAATTGATAAAGGTATATGTTTGATAACTAACTGAGTTATAGTACTAAATTGAAATACCACACAAATATTATACTTTCATCCTTAAAAAAATTGTCTTTATTTGCATATTTGGAGAGAAAGAAAAGTGTTTTGTGTGAGAGAAAATAATTAAACAATTGAGAGATAGTACTTAAGTGTGTGTGTGTGTGTGTGTATTTGTGTGTGTCTGCATGTGTATATATGTGTGTCAAATAGAACGAGAGCAAATGCATACTTTGTGCAAGAGTGTATATAGAATGAGAGTGCATTTGATAAAATTGAAGTATAAAAACTGAAATTTGAAGTCTAAAATCTAAAATATGAATCCATTAAATTAGTGAATTATTAAATATTAAATTTGATATATTTGAATGTATATCACATTAAGTGATAAGTGAATAACTTATCACTTAGTTTTTTGGAGCAAATTTCATCTAGAAAATTCAGTACCACTTAATTAATTTAGGTGTTCTAGCTTTGGTTATCAAACACATATGGACATGTTAAGATATGATTCCATTAAATTTAAGTGCTGAATTGGGTCCTCTAATAGGGCCTAAGACCCTATTTGATAAAACTAAAGTTTGAAAACTGAAATTTAAAAATTAAATACTGAAAATATTAAGTCACCAAATTGATAAAGATATGTGTTTGATAACTAATTGAATTATAGCAGTAAATTGAAATATCACACAATATTATACTTTCACCCTAAAAAATTGTCTTTATTTGTATATTTGTTAAGAAAGAAAAATGTTTTGTGTGAGAAAACTAATTAAATAATTGAGAGATAGTACTTAAGTGTGTGTGTGTCGAATAGAATGAGAGCAAATATATACTTTGTGCAAAAACATATGTGAGTGTGTGATATGTGTGAGAAATGTATTATGTGTGATCAACTTAGAAAATTTAGTCCAAAATTTTTACTTAAAATTTTGTACACAAATTAAGTGGTGCTTAAAACATTAAGTTAGGCATTTCAGTTATCAAACATGCTGAATTCAAAAGTTTTGAATCAATTAATTTTCAACATTAAGTTGAATTATCAAACAAACCCTAACTCATCAACAACGTACAAAGTGAGAACATATTCCAATGTGTGCAAATACCTTAGCTTAGACATTTGGCATATCCCATTTCTTGTTTCAATCTCTATCTCACTCTCTATTTCTTGGCGTGTGTGAGGATATCATATGTAGGGCTGCAAAAGAGTCAAGAGTCAAGTTTTGACCTAAACAAGTTGAACATGACTCAATTTTATAAGACTTGAATTCAAACTTGAACTCGTCCAACTTGCACTCTAAAACTGGAGCTTGAACAATAGTTCAAGCATAGTCGAGTTTGAAGTCGAGTCTTCTCAAATTTGAGTGCAAACCTACTTGAGCTCAAATGAGAATAAAAAAAAAATTATTTTTTTAAAATAGGTAAAATAGACATTTCACCATTAATAAAAAAAAATACAGGAGATATATATGTAATTTCACCACTAAAAATATAAAATATACAAATTTGTTGGCTTAACGAACCAACAAGCCAAGTAGCTATATAAATTGCTTGACTTGGCTAGCTTGGCAAGCCAACTCGAGCTCGAGTCGAGCTTCGCGAGTTGACTCAACTTGTTTACAATCCCAATCAAGTGGTAATGTACCAAAATAATAAGTTGCAAGGAAAAATTAATAGATAATTTCAGAAACATCCCTTGAAGTTTTTGACAATTTCACCTAGCACCCCTCTAATCTTAAAAATTACACTAACCTCCTTTGTCAATTTGACGAGACAAAATATCATAATTGGAGGGCCAAAATTGTCTATGATATCCCTAGTGAAACAGCTTCTTCAAATCAAGGTGAATTTGCAAAATATTAGTTCTTCTTTTATTTTACTCAAAATGATCATTTTATTAAAACAATCACCAATGGAAAAAGTAGTATTTTATAACGGAAAAGGTTCGAGGAGATCTTGATCTGGTGGCTAAGATTGAGACCCTCCTACCCCCTTCCCACTTCTAAAATTCTGCTAGGAAAAAATTTACAATATGTATACATTGTTTTGGCTTTTGGAAACTTTATTGTTGCTTTTTTTTTTTACCTGAACTACAAATTCAATTGTTGCTCCTCGAGTATGTTGCCCGTTGAAATGAGTTCTCTCTATAACTTGTCATCCTTGTGCTTCGAAAAAGTGTGCTTGGGCTTTTAGTTTCTTTGCTTGCTGCACTTAAAAGCAAAGAACTTATTACCTCTTAATTTAATGGGAAATTGCATTTTAATTTATATTGTGTTACCACCTTTTTTTATCTAGTTCCTCACAAGAAATAACGTTGCACGTAGGGGTGGCAATTTTTGACACGATCTGAAAACACGACACGAACCTAACACAAAATTAATGAGTTTGGGTTGAGGTTTCGGGAATTCGAAAGTTTGGGTCAGAATCAGGTTGAACCCGAAAAGAAAACAGGTCGATTTCGGGTCAACCCGTGATGACCTGATATGACCCGATATGACCCGTTTACGAATTAAAAATAATTTAATAAACATAAAAATAATTTTATCTAACTAATCTAAGTTATTCTTTTTTTCAAAGGCATTAATTACTGAATCCTAAATGAATTTATTTAATTTGTGTGAAGTTGAAATTATTATATTTGGACAAATAATATATTATATTATTTTTTATTTTTATACTGTTTTAATTTATTTTATATTTTGTTTGGGATAAAACACTTTTACGGTGTTTAATTTATTTTAGATTTGATTTGGAATTATTTATTTAAATTTTTATTACTTGATTATGTAATTAGTTTTGTGAGAAATTAATTTTATTAGAAATTACAGTGATAAATTAATAAATTAAAATTAAATTTCGGGTCATTTCGGGTCGACCCGCCAACCCGTCAATCTGAAATTTTTGGGTTCGGGTCAGTATACCTGACCCGTCACGGGTTGTGCGGGTCGGGTTCGGGTCAATAGATTTTCTGACGGGTCGAGTCAGACCCGACCCGTCAGCCTGATTTGGACCCGAATTGCCACCCCTAGTTGCACGTGCAATGGTTATATTAGGCTTACAGGTCAACAAATATTATGGGACTTCTTCATTCTTGTTTTTCTACTAAGAGGATTGGACTAATTTTTACTTTTTCTTCTTTTACTATTCCATTTTTTAAAGTACATTACATGTCATAATTTCTTGTGAGAGCCTTAAGGGTAATTTCGGAATAATGTTAGTTTGTAGGATTTCCACTTAACCTTTTTCATTCACTTTTTCTAATAGGGGTAAATTTGTTACCACGAACTTTAAAATATAGGGGGTCAGTGTATTTTTTAAAATTAGAGGGACACCAGGTGAAATTATTAGAAAGCTCCAGGGAGGTTTTTGTAATTAATCCAAAAATTAAGCATGGCGAAAAAAATAATAAAAATTGAAACAGGAAATCCAAAAATAGGAAACTAGGATAACCAAAAGCGTGACAGAGGATTGAAAACTAGAAAACGACACCGACGTTGAACGTACAATTATGGAAAATTTACTTGGGGCGGGTATAACTCGCAAGTGCAGTTTTTATGGAAATTTATGGAAAATTGCTGTTTTCGGTGTGGAAAATTGACTGCACATGGCTAAAATGGCAACGTTTCGCGTTTTAAAGGGAGAATGGCAAGTCAAAGTGGGCTTTAATTTCAGCCTCTAGCAAGGGATAAGGGAAGATAACCCAACAGTGATCATTCACGATCACTCTCTGTTGATGTTGATGTTGATGTTGATAAGTTAGTCCTTCCATGTGAAACGTATTTATTTGCAAAACTCAAAACACCCTTAGCTCTAGAGTTTAGACACATGGAAAGAATTTGTGGATTGCTGTCTGGAAAAGTACAGGAAAGAGTGAATATCGAAGAAAAATTCAATAATTCAATAATGTCAAAGAGTTGCGTGGATAATGGAGACCAAGGTCTACGAACCGCTGATAAAATTG
Organism: Coffea arabica; assembly: GCF_036785885.1. Taxonomy (NCBI): domain Eukaryota; kingdom Viridiplantae; phylum Streptophyta; class Magnoliopsida; order Gentianales; family Rubiaceae; genus Coffea; species Coffea arabica. The sequence goes on from NC_092310.1 coordinate 6,852,653, forward strand.
GGCGGATTTATCGTGTCAAGATAAAGACTAACTTGGCGGTGGAAGTGCCCAGATTTTTGGGAATTCTCTGGGCAGCAGGATCCACCTAGATTCCGTGAGTTGGTGTAGTAGATTTTAGTGATGAAGATTTTGGATTTAGTAAAGGAAGAAAACAAAAGGAAAATGGAAGGGAAAAGCAAAATATAGAAAATGAAAAATGAAGGGGAACAAAAAAAAAAAAAAGAAAAAAAGAAAAAAAGGAAGGAGCGAGATTTGTCTTCTGTTCAACAATGGATGTTGGAGAGGATGACATGTTTTTATAATTTCAATTTAGACCCTCAATTTACTTTTTGTTCTCAAATAAATTAAGAAAGTTAGTAAAATTTCAATTAAACCATATATGAACTATTGGTACGGATCGAAAATAGGGTTAGTATAGGAATTTTAAATCTTTCCTTTCAATTGGATGATTTCCATCCATTTCCCAAAGAAGTCCAAAGTATAGAGGGGTTATATGGGTATTTTTAAATAATAAGGGGGTTTCATGTACAATAGGCAAACCACATAGGAGATTTAGTGTATTTTACCCCCAAGAAAAATTCCTCTACCTTGCCAAATGAATATTCCTTTGAGAGTTAGAATCAGATATTCCAGCAACTATTTGGAGATTGTGGTGATACTAGGGTAACAAATGGAATGTACTAACTTTATTATGGAAAGAACAGTTTGTAACAACTATTAAATATTCTTCTAATTTGTTGTTAGATATGGCCATGATTTCAAAATTGCTAGTTCTGATGTAAAAATTGATGGTTTCAATTCTTCTAAAAGGTGAAACTTGAACCGACACTTATAAGGACAATTACGATTATGATTCTTGAACCTTTGGTACCAGTTTTATTCTAGTTATGATTTAAGTTTCTTCCAGATATGCTTCCGATTCTTTTGATTACATCTGAAAAATTATTATTATAAAATTGATTCTACGAAAATATGACAATGAATATAGAAAAAAATAAGGACTTTATTGTATTATTGTGTGTAAGGAAAAAGAAAAAATGATGCAAATTTTATATTTAAAAAAAAACCTAATTGTTGATTAGATTAAATTGGTTTTGGACTTAAATTAGTTACAGGGTCTGGATTTACTAATGGGATGGGGCAATGGGTTGTTGGGTAAGGATTAGAGCTGCTAATGTTGGGTGCTGACTATCGATATTGAATTTTAAACTAATCAAATAGATTTATATAGCAAGTATCTTTTTTTGCATGACTTGAACCGAGTCTAAATCGTCGGTTTTGATTTTAGTTTAAGTTTTTGGTAAATTTGAATCTAAATCTTTAGTTACGATTATGATTTTGATTTTGGTTTCAATTCAACAAACTATTAGTCTGGTTCTAATTCAAACTAGAACAGTGACCACTCCAATTTGTTGCCATCACCATTCAAAACTAAATGAGGAATTAGAAACTTTATAAAGGAATACGGGACTCAGTCACTGAGTTCACAAAGAAAGACAACGCAAAATTATCATCGACGTACTCAGAGGCATTAGAGATATGCTGAAGGATTTTTGCTACATACGAGTTTCACATGTAAGAAGAAAGAACAATGTTCCTATTCATTTATTGTCTCATTTGTCTCTGTCAAATGAGGGAAGCCACGTCTGGTTTGTAAACTTCCCAAAGGAAATTATGCACGCTGCAAAAGCAGATTTACTTTAATGAAACTCTGTTTTCATTATAAAAAAAAAACTTCAAAATCCAGTGATATTAGGGACATTTGCAAATATCAATTGTAAAGTGAACTTTCTACAAGCTCAATTTCAAGACGTGGCACCAAACCAATGTAGAGATTGAACACAAAATAAATCTGAGGTTTTTGATCTTCTCAAGGAGCATCTTTTTTCTTTTCTTTTCTTATTCCAATGATTTGCTGCAACTGCCATCATTGTTTGCATGTGCTTCTGTAAGTTTTCCATGTTTTCTTTTTCTCCTGTATGAAAAGACATGAATATTATGACAGATACATAACAAGAGAAGCGAGAAAAGTAAATAAGAAGTACAACATTAGTTGGAACTCTTCGTTGAATTTTGCAACTCCTTTATAGGAGCATTTTTTCTTTTCTTTTTGCAATTGTTATCATTGTTTGCTTGTGCTTCGGTAAATTTTCCATGTTTTCTTTTTCTCCTGTATGAAAAGATAAGAATATTATGATAGATACGTAACAAGAGAAGTGAGAAAAGTAAATAAGTACATTATTAGTTGAATCTCTTTGTTGAAGTTTGCAACTCCTGTATCAGAATGACTTGCTGCACTCTGCATGTAATGTAATTATATATTTTGTATGGTAGACTTTTCAAAAAAAACAAAAAATTAATTACCTTCACCTCAATATCATTTTGGAATTGTAAAAAATCTTTCCAAATTTGCAATTGTAAAATATTAAATGATGCGAGTGAATTTTCATTTTGGAATAGTAGAAATTCTTTCCGAATTTGCAATTGTAAAATATTGAATGATACAAGTGATAAAATTCAGGAAGCATTATAAATTTAAGTGAAAATGGCCAAATTATTGCCTAAAATATTTACTAAAGGTATTTTAGTTTTGGCCAATGTGATCCTTAAGCACAAGGGGTTTTTCTAATAGCTGCCCAATAGGCACTTATTAATACACGTACATTCCACCCAATCTACCATATATGTACGTATACTAACAATTATTGCTTCCGCTTGCATTTATATATTTTTTCTATTTAATCATTTTGTAATTATATACTTTCTTTAATTAATCTTATATTTCTAAAATCTAGCACCTAAAATATATCTTAATAGGTGCTTCCGTTAAAGACCATAAACATAATTCTCTAATCCATCTAAGTTCCTCTAAGGTGGCGCCACCACTTAAAGTCAACCGCACCTCTGTTTATCAATTAAACAAAAGTATTTTAAAAACTTCAAATATGGGGCTACAATAAATCAAGTAAATTAAAAAACAATGGATCCATATGAAATGAAGTATTTTACAAAATTTTGGGCACTTTTAAAATTTCTTATTTTAGTTTTCACTCCTCCCCTACCTCGACCCTCCCTATCACCACTACTACAAAAGTGTCCTTTTATGACATTCAAAACCGTCATTATAGATTTATGTCATGACGTTTAGGCTCTAATGACGCTCTATTAGAAGCGTCATCCATTCTAGCGTCACGATAGGTTTATGACAGTTTTAAGTGTCCCAATTTATCATTATTATGACACTATTAAATGTCATTATCTATGCATATTATAACACTTTCAAATGACAAGAAATGTTGGGGTACAATAATATATCATGACGCTTTTTTAGTATAAGTAGATAGAAATATTATGACACTTTTGAAGAGTAACTAGACCAGGCTTTTATGACATTTTCTACTTGTCAGTGTAGCATCCAAATTAAAGTGTTCCAACTTCCTGCTGCATATCATATGACGGCAGAAACCACATTTCATCCTGCCACACAAGCATCTCCAATCCTAAATTTTGAAGGATTGTAACGTAGCTAGTACAATAATATAAAAAAAGCAATACAATCATCCAAACTTGTGCAAAAGTACATCATCCAAACAATCCACACCAAAAGTGTCTACAAATTATATACTAATTTAGAATAAGGGAAGCCCTAAAGATGGATCAGAAAATTTATTATTTGAGCCACCAGCAACAGCACCACTACTGCCACTGCCATCGCCACCAACGGAGGGCTGAGACACCATAGGTGGCTCTTCATCCAAAGACAGTCTTTCATATGCTACGTTAGTGAAAGAAGCAGCAATAACAATCACAGGTCCAGAAGCAATCAAAGCTCCCACAACATTTCCTCCAACAACTTGATCGTATCTACCAGCCAAATATATGGTCAAATTGGTGGCACCCGGTGGAGCTAGTGGTGGAAGGAAGGAGCCCGACAATGATAAAACCTCGAACCAGCCATGTAATGTCATGACTGAGCCGGCAGCAGCCGGTTGCCTCAAACTCACATTTTTGACCGTGCCACTACTACTGAATATGCAAATACCTCTTTGCCTTTTTCTAACATATGTTGCAATTAATTCAAACACATCACAGCCGCTGCTGACCTCTAATTTATGTGCTTGGAGCGTGTTGGCGCTCTCTTGAGTGATTATCACCGGGGGTTTAGGCTTGTTTTTGGAGTTAGGTGGCCGGCCTCTTGGCCGATGAGCTACAACATCGCCTGAGCTTGTGTTTGATGTGACCAGCTCTATATAGACAAAACCAGTTAAATATCTCAAACAGAAAATGCATGTTCAAACTAAAGATCCGAAGAGAAAACATAAAGACACATTCAACCATGTTGCAGTATTTCAGTTCTCTATTCAACTCAAGATTAGTTTATAAAATAAATTTCAAAAAAAGAAGGCAGAGCCTTGGCAAAAAACTAAAGGGCATGCTGCTTGGAAGAATTGAGTAAACTAGAGAGCAAATCCATTTGGCAAGCAATGAAAAACTCGTTTAGTCAATTTATCAAACATGTAGTGGGTCACAGATGCTACCAAACTGATGTTAAAGAAGGCTATAACATTTACTTGGAATCTTTCGACGGCATCCAAAAAACAATTATCTTTCGACGGCATCCATTTAGACCTAAAGTTAAAATTATCTCTTAAATACAAGAAATCAAAAAGAAAACAACCTTGATGTTAACAAAAAGTTGAATCATTGATATTCAATAAACTAAACAAACATCTTAATCATCATACCTTCATCGGTGGGATGAATCCTACTTGCTTCCTCCTTGAAAAATTAGCAGATTGGCAAGAAAATTGGCTAAATCTGCCCTAAATTGAGAGAAACAAGAGAGGGAGGGAATCACAGTACAAAAAGAGAGAAAATGCAGCGGGTGAGGAGAGATGTGATGGATGTGGTAAGTAAGAAAAGGGAGGAAATATTAGAATTTTGGGTGAAAATAATCACGCGCTAAAACATAGAGCCAATTTTCAAAATTAAGGATGATACGGTGTAGTTTTGTCTATTTTTGGCACCTTTTTAATGACACTCCTTACTAACTGTCATGTTAACACCCTATTATGACATTTAGGAAAAAATGTCATAATATAAGTGTCACTAAAAGCTATTTTTCTAGTAGTGCACCCCTCTTTTCCCATCTCCACCACCTCTTCACCTCTGCACCTTCCCCAATTCCTACCACCAACCCGCTGCCCCCTCTCCCCACCAAACCCACCATCCTCTCCACTCCCCTCCAATCATGAAAAGCTGATAAATTCCGAACCCGCACCACATTCCTTCCCCCAAAATATTTTTTTGATTTACTTGAATTTGTTATATCCCCACGCCCAAAGTTTCCAAAACATGATTTTGGTGGTAGTGCTGCTGCAGAAGGATTTAATTGGACCGAAAATTAACTTTAAAAATCACATTGACCAAAACTAGAGTTTGGATATTAAATCAGCTTTAGTAAATATGTTTAGGGACAAATTTGACCATTTCTCATAATTTTAAAATGATCTAAGTATAGAAAAATTATGTTGATATCTTTTGAATTACTTTTTTCCTTTTTTTTGGATGGATTTTTTGTCTACACTGCCAAGTATCATTTAATATGAAAAATATTTGTTAGATAGTAAAAAAATAAAAACAGTTTAATATTCATACCTTATATTGTGAACAACTTTGATGATGTTCATCTTTTAGCAGGGAAAGAGGTGCTTTTGAAATCTGTTATTATGGCTTTGCCCACCTATATTATGTCTGCATGTCTTCTCCCAAAAATGCTGTGCAAAGAAATTTGCTCAGAAATGGCAAAGTATTGGTGGGGTCAGAAGGAGAAGGAGCATAAGGTGCATTGGCTAAGTTGGGGGAAGATGACTGAGGTGAAGGCTGAGGGGGGGTTGGGTTTTAAGGAACTTCATGAGTTCAATCTGGCCTTGCTTGCTATGTAACAGCCCCACCTTCCCCTAAGGCGAACCAAAGGGGTTAGCGGACTGCCTGCCCAGCTCTCGCCAGGACTAACGGATCAGTTTACGTCGATCTACCACGTTCCGGAACACACCCACGCGCGTAAACAAGTCAAAATCACAAAATAAAAAAAAATGAAAAATCGAAGCCGCGGATGAACAGTGCCGGACACGTCTGAATCCGAAGTTCAACCCAACATCAATCCAACATATACATACATTGAAATTCAACATTTACAACCAAATGGCATGCCAAAAACCACTCATCATGAATATACATGTTCGGTTTGCCAATCAAAAGAAAATGAACCCAATACACATTAGGGTTTCATTCAAAGAGCTATTCAAAAGATACATTTACATGAGCTCAACTTGACAACCATCTAACACAACCTTTTCCAAAAGTGGTCATTTTCCTGTAAGGAAAACAAATGGAACGGAATGAGTTTAAGCCCGGTGAGTTACTACCACATAAGCAACAAAGAGCATATAGCATAACCTTTCATTTCAAGTACACAATTAAAGAATAAAACAAGTCGGTAAAAGGATACGGACGGCTCTCAAGAGCCCATTTCCACGCTTACATTCTTGATCCAATCTCATTGACTCTCCGTCAACGTTTAAGAGTACCAACCGTAGAACCCACTTCACTCCCATCCCTTCCACCAAACATACCCCAACCGGGCCCGCACTCCAATCAGTAGCTTTTGGTAATACTCGAGTTTACCGGAATCAAGAGTCTCATTACTACAAGATTCCCCAATACAGTCCCCGTGGCATGTTAATTTTCACGACCAAGCCCTCGCCGGCTCGATTCAATTGACTACCAACGGGGTTGAGCTCAGTAGTACAGTAAGGCCGTTGGATACTCGTCCAAACGACACCAAATCAGTTTTCATGAAGTGAATTCAATATCTCATATAGCAAGTGCAGTATATCAGTGAAGCGGTAAACAGTCATTAACGGTATCACAAGGGGTGAGGGCGGTCAACTACACCCTCACCTCAATCAATTCCAATAGCCAAATAAGCTTTCAAGGCATCAAAATCACATATAGCAAAGCCACATTGTAACATTCAAGTGAGTAGTATACTCACTTATCAATTAAGTGTTGTTTCATGCACTTCCGTCAAGAGAATGTCGTGAACCACCGTCACGCCCTAGAACACGTAAACAAGTACAATGAGACTAGATAACGAGTCATAAAGCAATGCCAATCACAACCCCAATAGGGTTTCATATGCATATACCAGTATCATAGGTAACCAAAAAATCCGGAAATGCAATTAACTTTGGCCCTGAAAAAAAATAGTTTTTGTCCTCATTTTGCGGTAATGGTACCAATTTCACTACGATTATCGGATGAGGGTGCAAGACCCACCATCTCGAAGCTAAAAGACAGGGCTACAACATTACAGAAGGTCACTCAACCCAGTTTTGAGTGCAAACAGGTCAAAAATGCAAGGTACTATATCAAAAATGTAAAACAGATTCACCAAAACGCATTCTAGCGGAAACATCATAACTCAGGCTCTACAAGTCCAAATCCAGAAATTCCAAAGGCATATGGTAGCTAAGACATCAAGCTACATTTCATCAGAAGACCTCAAAGGCCAAATCGTGCATTTTCATGGTCAAAAATGGAAGACTACACGAAAACAAAAATCTGGGCGCGAAACAGGTCTCGAAAACAGTCAAGGGTATTTCGGTCATTTCACATGTTACAGTGGTCGGATCAAGCTGAATATTTACAGGAAACTATTTTATAGCCTTGGCTACAACTTTCATGTTTTGGCTAAAATCTAATTCGCTGAGGATCAGGGTGAAAAGTCACGGTCAAATTGAGTGAAAAGGCAACCCTGTTCGCAGCACCCCTTCCTAAACCAGTCTCGGTATTTTCGACTTATCTCATTCTACACTACTCCGATTGACCTGAAATTTTACAGGAACCTTTACAACATCAATACCTACAACTTTCATGTTTTAAACCAAGGCCAATTCGGCCTCTAACCATGAGATACAAAATCGGACAGAATTGGGGATATAAAACCCTAACTTTCTCAAATTCCTTCCAAACCAGAAATTGGTTACAATTATCTATCCTATACACCTACTAGAGTCATTAAACATCAGTTCCCATCATCAAGGATAGCCACAACATTACATTCATATTAAACCAGAAAATTCAACAATAAATTGAAAACTTCATCAATTCATTCAAAACCAAGAAATAAACCACATATTTCATCACTTTAGCTCCCACTAGGCACAAATTAAACTTCATTAAGTGTAGGAGGAAGTTCACACACCACTCACCTAGTAAACAAGAGAGGGAGAGTTGCTTGGCACCTTAGCTTCTCCAAACACTTCACCAAACCACTAAACAACACCAAATGAAGAGGTTTTATGGAGTAGAAACAAGTTTAAGGGATTGCTTGGGATGATTTGAGCTAGATGGATGCCAACCTTTGAAGAGTTTTCTTCCTTCCTTTGGTAGAGAGAGAGAGCCGACCAACAAGGAGAAGAAAAGAGTGAATTTTTGGTGATTTTTGAGGTATTTAATCAATTAGTCAAAAAAAGTCAAAAAGGTGAATAGTTGTCCTACAAGTGAAACCAATGGCCAAGTGACACTTGTCACTCCATAAATGCATCCCTATCCTTCTTTTTCCCTCTCACATCAATCACATCTCATCCTCCACTTATCTTTTAACACCCGATAAATTTCAACCAGTATCCAAAACTTCACCTAATTGGCCGAATTTTTCCGAACTTTTCGCACTAGTGGGTCCCACGTCCGATATATATTCTTAATTTTTCAAAAACTCTCCAATACTAGAAAAATCATCTAAAAACATAATTACTCATAAAATTCACCAGAAAAATTTTTCCTAAACCAGAAAATGCAGAAAACATGCCATTAAAGGGGATAAACCCTAGGAAAATTATTAAGAGGAATTTACGGGTTCTCACACTCTCTCCCCCTTAAAAGAATTTCGTCCTCGAAATTCCTTATCATTGACTACTCCGGGATTAAATTGAGCATTATACTTAGCTAACAAATCTGTACCCCCTTCACTGGCCAGGTTCAGTAAATTCTTACCTTCCACGTCCTCTAATGGGTCAAAGACTTGATGTTGTTCTAAGGAGTACACCCGAGAGGACACTTTCGATCCATCCTTGTCCCCCTTCGACTGGGCAGGGTTGGTCGTAGTTGGTGACAGAGTCCCTTGCCGCTCGCGCAGGCGAGTTGGACAGTTAGCAATTTGATGTTCGGCACTCCCACAGAGCAAGCATTTTCCTCCTTTCTTCCAGCAATTGTCCTCCGAGTGGTTTAATTTTCTGCAATATCCGCAGGGTCCGCGTGCTGCAGAAGCCGAGTCTCCTCTTGACGGGCTCTCTTGTGACACTCCCGGCATCCTTACTCCTCCCGTTCCCCGCCCAAACTTGGGAGGGGTACTTTCATTCCCCTGCCCCGAACTACTTCCAGAAAATCCTCTCTTTTTCGCCTGGAAGTTTTTCACCTGGAGCCTAGCATTCTCTACTCGTTGTGCCTTCTCCACTGCTTCGCTGAAGGCGATAATTTGGGCTGCCGCGAGGTCCTTCTGGATTTCTACGTTCAGACCCTGGACAAATCGCCGTATTCTTCGTTGCTCGGTCATGATGAGTTCGGGCGCAAATTTGGATAGGCGGGTGAATTGACTCTCATATTCCGCCACAGTTTGAGCTCCTTGACGGAGTCGAATGAACTCGTCTTCCTTCCTCTCCTGAACTAGAGGAGGGAAAAACTTTGCATTGAACTCTCTGATGAAGTTCACCCAAGTCCTGGTGTCTGTTCTCGTTCCCACTTCTGCCGAATTACGTTCCATCAGGAACGGGCTGCCCCCTCAAGCTGGAACATGGTAAAAGTCACCTGCCGTTTGTCAGGGTAGTGTAGGGCTGCAAATATATCCACCATCTTTTCAAGCCATCTTTCGGCAACGTCTGGGTCGGGTCCCCCAATAAACTTTGGCGGAGCGAACTTTTGGAATCGTTCGAGAGCTCTGTCTTCGCTCTCAATATGGTTACCAGGGTTTCCAGGGTTAGGGTTTTGGTTTTGGCCCTGTTGCTGCACCACTTATGCTAGCAAGTCTGTCATTTGCTGCATAGCAGCAGCTATTTGCACATTAGGGTTTACTTGCGGTTCCAGATTGGGTCCAGTAGAGGTTTCCCCCGTACCCCTAACAGGTGTGGGTTGTCTAGTTCCGCGCCCACGTCCCCGACCACTCCGTGTACCTTCCATGAGTTTTACTTGGTCTAGGCAATAATACTAAACCAAAATAAGCATGATGCATGTAAGTAACACTCAAAACTTTTATGATAACACACATTTATACATTCCAAACAAGATCAAAACATATATATACAAGCCGGTCAAAATTAAACCACACACATATATACAGCCAGTTAAGTCAAATACAAACATAGACGATCCAACGAGGAATGGCCTTTCTAGTTCACCAAATCCTTTCTAACCTACGCCCTCATATCTTTCGTATCCGGGCGCAAGAATCCCATCTAAGATAATTCACAACTCGAGCCGGCCGGTCCCAAGAGTAAACCATCTTTATTAAAGATTCCTACCCGACATACATACCGAGCTTCCTCGAGTCCCATGATAATGATTCGCACACTTATCACATGCCCGGTTCATAACTTATGCTCAAACGAGCATTTAGACATATTCATGAAATTAGAACCACAACACCACTTGGCCCAGTCTCACTCCGCGCAGAGACCACGCGAAGTGGCTCTGATACCACTTGTAACAGCCCCACCTTCCCCTAAGGCGAACCAAAGGGGTTAGCGGACTGCCTGCCCAACTCTCACCCGGACTAACGGATCAGTTTACGTCGATCTACCATGTTCCGGAACACACCCACGCGCGCAAACAAGTTAAAATCACAAAATAAAAAAAAATGAAAAATCGAAGCCGCGGATGAACAGTGCCGGACACGTTTGAATCTGAAGTTCAACCCAACATCAATCCAACATATACATACATTGAAATTCAACATTTACAACCAAATGGCATGCCAAAAACCACTCATCATGAATATACATGTTCGGTTTGCCAATCAAAAGAAAATGAACCCAATACACATTAGGGTTTCATTCAAAGAGCTATTCAAAAGATACATTTACATGAGCTCAACTTGACAACCATCTAACACAACCTTTTGCAAAAGTGGTCATTTTCCTGTAAGAAAAACAAATGGAACGGAATGAGCTTAAGCCCAGTGAATTACTACCACATAAGCAACAAAGAGCATATAGCATAACCTTTCATTTCAAGTACACAATTAAAGAATAAAACAAGTCGGTAAAAGGATACGGACGGCTCTCAAGAGCCCATTTCCACGCTTACATTCTTGATCCAATCTCATTGACTCTCCGTCAACGTTTAAGAGTACCAACCGTAGAACCCACTTCACTCCCATCCCTTCCACCAAACATACCCCAACCGGACCCGCACTCCAATCAGTAGCTTTTGGTAATACTCGAGTTTACCGGAATCAAGAGTCTCATTACTACAAGATTCCCCAGTACAGTCCCCGTGGCATGTCAATTTTCACGACCAATCTCTCGCCGGCTCGATTCAATTGACTACCAACGGGGTTGAGCTTAGTAGTACAGTAAGGCCGTTGGATACTCGTCCAAACGACACCAAATCAGTTTTCATGAAGTGAATTCAATATCTCATATAGCAAGTGCAGTATATCAGTGAAGCGGTAAACAGTCATTAACGGTATCACAAGGGGTGAGGGCGGTCAACTACACCCTCATCTCAATCAATTCCAATAGCCAAATAAGCTTTCAAGGCATCAAAATCACATATAGCAAAGCCACATTGTAACATTCAAGTGAGTAGTATACTCACTTATCAATTAAGTGTTGTTTCATGCACTTCCGTCAAGAGAATGTCGTGAACCACCGTCATGCCCTAGAACACGTAAACAAGTACAATGAGACTCGATAACGAGTCATAAAGCAATGCCAATCACAACCCCAATAGGGTTTCATATGCATATACCAGTATCATAGGTAACCAGAAAATCCGGAAATGCAATTAACTTTGGCCCTGAAAAAAAACAGTTTTTGTCCTTATTTTGCGGTAATGGTACCAATTTCACTACGATTATCGGATGAGGGTACAAGACCCACCATCTCGAAGCTAAAAGACAGGGCTACAACATTACAGAAGGTCACTCAACCCAGTTTTGAGTGCAAACAGGTCAAAAATGCAAGGTACTATATCAAAAATGTAAAACAGATTCACCAAAACGCATTCTAGCGGAAACATCATAACTCAGGCTCTACAAGTCCAAATCCAGAAATTCCAAAGGCATATGGTAGCTAAGACATCAAGCTACATTTCATCAGAAGACCTCAAAGGCCAAATCGTGCATTTTCAGGGTCGAAAATGGAAGACTACACGAAAACAAAAATCTGGGCGCGAAACAGGTCTCGAAAATAGTCAAGGGTATTTCGGTCATTTCACATGCTACAGTGGTCAGATCAAGCTGAAAATTTACAAGAAACTATTTTATAGCCTTGGCTACAACTTTCATGTTTTGGCTAAAATCTAATTCGCTGAGGATCAGGGTGAAAAGTCACGGTCCAATTGAGTGAAAAGGCAACCCTGTTCGCAGCACCCCTTCCTAGACCAGTCTCGGTATTTTCGACTTATCTCATTCTACACTACTCCGATTGACCTGAAATTTTACAGGAACCTTTACAACATCAATACCTACAACTTTCATGTTTTAAGCCAAGGCCAATTCGGCCTCTAACCATGAGATACAAAACCGGACAGAATTGGGGATATAAAACCATAACTTCCTCAAATTCCTTCCAAACCAGAAATTGGTTACAATTATCTATCCTATACACCTACTAGAGTCATTAAACATCAGTTCCCATCATCAAGGATAGCCACAACATTACATTCATATTAAACCAGAAAATTCATCAATAAATTGAAAACTTCATCAATTCATTCAAAACCAAGAAATAAACCACATATTTCATCACTTTAGCTCCCACTAGGCACAAATTAAACTTCATTAAGTGTAGGAGGAAGTTCACACACCACTCACCTAGTAAACAAGAGAGGGAGAGTTGCTTGGCACCTTAGCTTCTCCAAACACTTCACCAAACCACTAAACAACACCAAATGAAGAGGTTTTATGGAGTAGAAACAAGTTTAAGGGATTGCTTGGGATGATTTGAGCTAGATGGATGCCAACCTTTGAAGAGTTTTCTTCCTTCCTTTGGTAGAGAGAGAGAGCCGACCAACAAGGAGAAGAAAAGAGTGAATTTTTGGTGATTTTTGAGGTATTTAATCAATTAGTCAAAAAAAGTCAAAAAGGTGAATAGTTGTCCTACAAGTGAAACCAATGGCCAAGTGACACTTGTCACTCCATAAATGCATCCCTATCCTTCTTTTTCCCTCTCACATCAATCACATCTCATCCTCCACTTATCTCTTAACACCCGATAAATTTCAACCAGTATCCAAAACTTCACCTAATTGGCCGAATTTTTCCGAACTTTTCGCACTAGTGGGTCCCACGTCCGATATATATCCTTAATTTTTCAAAAACTCTCCAATACTAGAAAAATCATCTAAAAACATAATTACTCATAAAATTCACCAGGAAAATTTTTCCTAAGCCAGAAAATGCAGAAAACATGCCATTAAAGGGGATAAACCCTAGGAAAATTATTAAGAGGAATTTACGGGTTCTCACACTCTCTCCCCCTTAAAAGAATTTCGTCCTCGAAATTCCTTATCATTGACTACTCCGGGATTAAATTGAGCATTATACTTAGCTAACAAATCTGTACCCCCTTCACTGGCCAGGTTCAGTAAATTCTTACCTTCCACGTCCTCTAATGGGTCAAAGACTTGATGTTGTTCTAAGGAGTACACCCGAGAGGACACTTTCGATCCATCCTTGTCCCCCTTCGACTGGGCAGGGTTGGTCGTAGTTGGTGACAGTGTCCCTTGCCGCTCGCGCAGGCGAGTTGGACAGTTAGCAATTTGATGTTCGGCACTCCCACAGAGCAAGCATTTTCCTCCTTTCTTCCAGCAATTGTCCTCCGAGTGGTTTAATTTTCTGCAATATCCGCAGGGTCCGCGTGCTGCAGAAGCCGAGTCTCCTCTTGACGGGCTCTCTTGTGACACTCCCGGCATCCTTACTCCTCCCGTTCCCCGCCCAAACTTGGGAGGGGTACTTTCATTCCCCTGCCCCGAACTACTTCCAGAAAATCCTCTCTTTTTCGCCTGGAAGTTTTTCACCTGGAGCCTAGCATTCTCTACTCGTTGTGCCTTCTCCACTGCTTCGCTGAAGGCGATAATTTGGGCTGCCGCGAGGTCCTTCTGGATTTCTACGTTCAGACCCTGGACAAATCGCCGTATTCTTCGTTGCTCGGTCATGATGAGTTCGGGCGCAAATTTGGATAGGCGGGTGAATTGACTCTCATATTCCGCCACAGTTTGAGCTCCTTGACGGAGTCGAATGAACTCGTCTTCCTTCCTCTCCTGAACTAGAGGAGGGAAAAACTTTGCATTGAACTCTCTGATGAAGTTCACCCAAGTCCTGGTGTCTGTTCTCGTTCCCACTTCTGCCGAATTACGTTCCATCAGGAACGGGCTGCCCCCTCAAGCTGGAACATGGTAAAAGTCACCTGCCGTTTGTCAGGGTAGTGTAGGGCTGCAAATATATCCACCATCTTTTCAAGCCATCTTTCGGCAACGTCTGGGTCGGGTCCCCCAATAAACTTTGGCGGAGCGAACTTTTGGAATCGTTCGAGAGCTCTGTCTTCGCTCTCAATATGGTTACCAGGGTTTCCAGGGTTAGGGTTTTGGTTTTGGCCCTGTTGCTGCACCACTTATGCTAGCAAGTCTGTCATTTGCTGCATAGCAGCAGCTATTTGCACATTAGGGTTTACTTGCGGTTCCAGATTGGGTCCAGTAGAGGTTTCCCCCGTACCCCTAACAGGTGTGGGTTGTCTAGTTCCGCGCCCACGTCCCCGACCACTCCGTGTACCTTCCATGAGTTTTACTTGGTCTAGGCAATAATACTAAACCAAAATAAGCATGATGCATGTAAGTAACACTCAAAACTTTTATGATAACACACATTTATACATTCCAAACAAGATCAAAACATATATATACAAGCCGGTCAAAATTAAACCACACACATATATACAGCCAGTTAAGTCAAATACAAACATAGACGATCCAACGAGGAATGGCCTTTCTAGTTCACCAAATCCTTTCTAACCTACGCCCTCATATCTTTCGTATCCGGGCGCAAGAATCCCATCTAAGATAATTCACAACTCGAGCCGGCCGGTCCCAAGAGTAAACCATCTTTATTAAAGATTCCTACCCGACATACATACCGAGCTTCCTCGAGTCCCATGATAATGATTCGCACACTTATCACATGCCCGGTTCATAACTTATGCTCAAACGAGCATTTAGACATATTCATGAAATTAGAACCACAACACCACTTGGCCCAGTCTCACTCCGCGCAGAGACCACGCGAAGTGGCTCTGATACCACTTGTAACAGCCCCACCTTCCCCTAAGGCGAACCAAAGGGGTTAGCGGACTGCCTGCCCAACTCTCACCAGGACTAACGGATCAGTTTACGTCGATCTACCATGTTCCGGAACACACCCGCGCGCGCAAACAAGTTAAAATCACAAAATAAAAAAAAATGAAAAATCGAAGCCGCGGATGAACAGTGCCGGACACGTTTGAATCCGAAGTTCAACCCAACATCAATCCAACATATACATACATTGAAATTCAACATTTACAACCAAATGGCATGCCAAAAACCACTCATCATGAATATACATGTTCGGTTTGCCAATCAAAAGAAAATGAACCCAATACACATTAGGGTTTCATTCAAAGAGCTATTCAAAAGATACATTTACATGAGCTCAACTTGACAACCATCTAACACAACCTTTTGCAAAAGTGGTCATTTTCCTGTAAGAAAAACAAATGGAACGGAATGAGCTTAAGCCCAGTGAATTACTACCACATAAGCAACAAAGAGCATATAGCATAACCTTTCATTTCAAGTACACAATTAAAGAATAAAACAAGTCGGTAAAAGGATACGGACGGCTCTCAAGAGCCCATTTCCACGCTTACATTCTTGATCTAATCTCATTGACTCTCCGTCAACGTTTAAGAGTACCAACCGTAGAACCCACTTCACTCCCATCCCTTCCACCAAACATACCCCAACCGGACCCGCACTCCAATCAGTAGCTTTTGGTAATACTCGAGTTTACCGGAATCAAGAGTCTCATTACTACAAGATTCCCCAGTACAGTCCCCGTGGCATGTCAATTTTCACGACCAATCCCTCGCCGGCTCGATTCAATTGACTACCAACGGGGTTGAGCTTAGTAGTACAGTAAGGCCGTTGGATACTCGTCCAAACGACACCAAATCAGTTTTCATGAAGTGAATTCAATATCTCATATAGCAAGTGCAGTATATCAGTGAAGCGGTAAACAGTCATTAACGGTATCACAAGGGGTGAGGGCGGTCAACTACACCCTCATCTCAATCAATTCCAATAGCCAAATAAGCTTTCAAGGCATCAAAATCACATATAGCAAAGCCACATTGTAACATTCAAGTGAGTAGTATACTCACTTATCAATTAAGTGTTGTTTCATGCACTTCCGTCAAGAGAATGTCGTGAACCACCGTCATGCCCTAGAACACGTAAACAAGTACAATGAGACTCGATAACGAGTCATAAAGCAATGCCAATCACAACCCCAATAGGGTTTCATATGCATATACCAGTATCATAGGTAACCAGAAAATCCGGAAATGCAATTAACTTTGGCCCTGAAAAAAAACAGTTTTTGTCCTTATTTTGCGGTAATGGTACCAATTTCACTACGATTATCGGATGAGGGTACAAGACCCACCATCTCGAAGCTAAAAGACAGGGCTACAACATTACAGAAGGTCACTCAACCCAGTTTTGAGTGCAAACAGGTCAAAAATGCAAGGTACTATATCAAAAATGTAAAACAGATTCACCAAAACGCATTCTAGCGGAAACATCATAACTCAGGCTCTACAAGTCCAAATCCAGAAATTCCAAAGGCATATGGTAGCTAAGACATCAAGCTACATTTCATCAGAAGACCTCAAAGGCCAAATCGTGCATTTTCAGGGTCGAAAATGGAAGACTACACGAAAACAAAAATCTGGGCGCGAAACAGGTCTCGAAAATAGTCAAGGGTATTTCGGTCATTTCACATGCTACAGTGGTCAGATCAAGCTGAAAATTTACAAGAAACTATTTTATAGCCTTGGCTACAACTTTCATGTTTTGGCTAAAATCTAATTCGCTGAGGATCAGGGTGAAAAGTCACGGTCCAATTGAGTGAAAAGGCAACCCTGTTCGCAGCACCCCTTCCTAGACCAGTCTCGGTATTTTCGACTTATCTCATTCTACACTACTCCGATTGACCTGAAATTTTACAGGAACCTTTACAACATCAATACCTACAACTTTCATGTTTTAAGCCAAGGCCAATTCGGCCTCTAACCATGAGATACAAAACCGGACAGAATTGGGGATATAAAACCATAACTTCCTCAAATTCCTTCCAAACCAGAAATTGGTTACAATTATCTATCCTATACACCTACTAGAGTCATTAAACATCAGTTCCCATCATCAAGGATAGCCACAACATTACATTCATATTAAACCAGAAAATTCATCAATAAATTGAAAACTTCATCAATTCATTCAAAACCAAGAAATAAACCACATATTTCATCACTTTAGCTCCCACTAGGCACAAATTAAACTTCATTAAGTGTAGGAGGAAGTTCACACACCACTCACCTAGTAAACAAGAGAGGGAGAGTTGCTTGGCACCTTAGCTTCTCCAAACACTTCACCAAACCACTAAACAACACCAAATGAAGAGGTTTTATGGAGTAGAAACAAGTTTAAGGGATTGCTTGGGATGATTTGAGCTAGATGGATGCCAACCTTTGAAGAGTTTTCTTCCTTCCTTTGGTAGAGAGAGAGAGCCGACCAACAAGGAGAAGAAAAGAGTGAATTTTTGGTGATTTTTGAGGTATTTAATCAATTAGTCAAAAAAAGTCAAAAAGGTGAATAGTTGTCCTACAAGTGAAACCAATGGCCAAGTGACACTTGTCACTCCATAAATGCATCCCTATCCTTCTTTTTCCCTCTCACATCAATCACATCTCATCCTCCACTTATCTCTTAACACCCGATAAATTTCAACCAGTATCCAAAACTTCACCTAATTGGCCGAATTTTTCCGAACTTTTCGCACTAGTGGGTCCCACGTCCGATATATATCCTTAATTTTTCAAAAACTCTCCAATACTAGAAAAATCATCTAAAAACATAATTACTCATAAAATTCACCAGGAAAATTTTTCCTAAGCCAGAAAATGCAGAAAACATGCCATTAAAGGGGATAAACCCTAGGAAAATTATTAAGAGGAATTTACGGGTTCTCACACTCTCTCCCCCTTAAAAGAATTTCGTCCTCGAAATTCCTTATCATTGACTACTCCGGGATTAAATTGAGCATTATACTTAGCTAACAAATCTGTACCCCCTTCACTGGCCAGGTTCAGTAAATTCTTACCTTCCACGTCCTCTAATGGGTCAAAGACTTGATGTTGTTCTAAGGAGTACACCCGAGAGGACACTTTCGATCCATCCTTGTCCCCCTTCGACTGGGCAGGGTTGGTCGTAGTTGGTGACAGAGTCCCTTGCCGCTCGCGCAGGCGAGTTGGACAGTTAGCAATTTGATGTTCGGCACTCCCACAGAGCAAGCATTTTCCTCCTTTCTTCCAGCAATTGTCCTCCGAGTGGTTTAATTTTCTGCAATATCCGCAGGGTCCGCGTGCTGCAGAAGCCGAGTCTCCTCTTGACGGGCTCTCTTGTGACACTCCCGGCATCCTTACTCCTCCCGTTCCCCGCCCAAACTTGGGAGGGGTACTTTCATTCCCCTGCCCCGAACTACTTCCAGAAAATCCTCTCTTTTTCGCCTGGAAGTTTTTCACCTGGAGCCTAGCATTCTCTACTCGTTGTGCCTTCTCCACTGCTTCGCTGAAGGCGATAATTTGGGCTGCCGCGAGGTCCTTCTGGATTTCTACGTTCAGACCCTGGACAAATCGCCGTATTCTTCGTTGCTCGGTCATGATGAGTTCGGGCGCAAATTTGGATAGGCGGGTGAATTGACTCTCATATTCCGCCACAGTTTGAGCTCCTTGACGGAGTCGAATGAACTCGTCTTCCTTCCTCTCCTGAACTAGAGGAGGGAAAAACTTTGCATTGAACTCTCTGATGAAGTTCACCCAAGTCCTGGTGTCTGTTCTCGTTCCCACTTCTGCCGAATTACGTTCCATCAGGAACGGGCTGCCCCCTCAAGCTGGAACATGGTAAAAGTCACCTGCCGTTTGTCAGGGTAGTGTAGGGCTGCAAATATATCCACCATCTTTTCAAGCCATCTTTCGGCAACGTCTGGGTCGGGTCCCCCAATAAACTTTGGCGGAGCGAACTTTTGGAATCGTTCGAGAGCTCTGTCTTCGCTCTCAATATGGTTACCAGGGTTTCCAGGGTTAGGGTTTTGGTTTTGGCCCTGTTGCTGCACCACTTATGCTAGCAAGTCTGTCATTTGCTGCATAGCAGCAGCTATTTGCACATTAGGGTTTACTTGCGGTTCCAGATTGGGTCCAGTAGAGGTTTCCCCCGTACCCCTAACAGGTGTGGGTTGTCTAGTTCCGCGCCCACGTCCCCGACCACTCCGTGTACCTTCCATGAGTTTTACTTGGTCTAGGCAATAATACTAAACCAAAATAAGCATGATGCATGTAAGTAACACTCAAAACTTTTATGATAACACACATTTATACATTCCAAACAAGATCAAAACATATATATACAAGCCGGTCAAAATTAAACCACACACATATATACAGCCAGTTAAGTCAAATACAAACATAGACGATCCAACGAGGAATGGCCTTTCTAGTTCACCAAATCCTTTCTAACCTACGCCCTCATATCTTTCGTATCCGGGCGCAAGAATCCCATCTAAGATAATTCACAACTCGAGCCGGCCGGTCCCAAGAGTAAACCATCTTTATTAAAGATTCCTACCCGACATACATACCGAGCTTCCTCGAGTCCCATGATAATGATTCGCACACTTATCACATGCCCGGTTCATAACTTATGCTCAAACGAGCATTTAGACATATTCATGAAATTAGAACCACAACACCACTTGGCCCAGTCTCACTCCGCGCAGAGACCACGCGAAGTGGCTCCGATACCACTTGTAACAGCCCCACCTTCCCCTAAGGCGAACCAAAGGGGTTAGCGGACTGCCTGCCCAACTCTCACCAGGACTAACGGATCAGTTTACGTCGATCTACCATGTTCCGGAACACACCCGCGCGCGCAAACAAGTTAAAATCACAAAATAAAAAAAAATGAAAAATCGAAGCCGCGGATGAACAGTGCCGGACACGTTTGAATCCGAAGTTCAACCCAACATCAATCCAACATATACATACATTGAAATTCAACATTTACAACCAAATGGCATGCCAAAAACCACTCATCATGAATATACATGTTCGGTTTGCCAATCAAAAGAAAATGAACCCAATACACATTAGGGTTTCATTCAAAGAGCTATTCAAAAGATACATTTACATGAGCTCAACTTGACAACCATCTAACACAACCTTTTCCAAAAGTGGTCATTTTCCTGTAAGAAAAACAAATGGAACGGAATGAGCTTAAGCCCAGTGAATTACTACCACATAAGCAACAAAGAGCATATAGCATAACCTTTCATTTCAAGTACACAATTAAAGAATAAAACAAGTCGGTAAAAGGATACGGACGGCTCTCAAGAGCCCATTTCCACGCTTACATTCTTGATCTAATCTCATTGACTCTCCGTCAACGTTTAAGAGTACCAACCGTAGAACCCACTTCACTCCCATCCCTTCCACCAAACATACCCCAACCGGACCCGCACTCCAATCAGTAGCTTTTGGTAATACTCGAGTTTACCGGAATCAAGAGTCTCATTACTACAAGATTCCCCAGTACAGTCCCCGTGGCATGTCAATTTTCACGACCAATCCCTCGCCGGCTCGATTCAATTGACTACCAACGGGGTTGAGCTTAGTAGTACAGTAAGGCCGTTGGATACTCGTCCAAACGACACCAAATCAGTTTTCATGAAGTGAATTCAATATCTCATATAGCAAGTGCAGTATATCAGTGAAGCGGTAAACAGTCATTAACGGTATCACAAGGGGTGAGGGCGGTCAACTACACCCTCATCTCAATCAATTCCAATAGCCAAATAAGCTTTCAAGGCATCAAAATCACATATAGCAAAGCCACATTGTAACATTCAAGTGAGTAGTATACTCACTTATCAATTAAGTGTTGTTTCATGCACTTCCGTCAAGAGAATGTCGTGAACCACCGTCATGCCCTAGAACACGTAAACAAGTACAATGAGACTCGATAACGAGTCATAAAGCAATGCCAATCACAACCCCAATAGGGTTTCATATGCATATACCAGTATCATAGGTAACCAGAAAATCCGGAAATGCAATTAACTTTGGCCCTGAAAAAAAACAGTTTTTGTCCTTATTTTGCGGTAATGGTACCAATTTCACTACGATTATCGGATGAGGGTACAAGACCCACCATCTCGAAGCTAAAAGACAGGGCTACAACATTACAGAAGGTCACTCAACCCAGTTTTGAGTGCAAACAGGTCAAAAATGCAAGGTACTATATCAAAAATGTAAAACAGATTCACCAAAACGCATTCTAGCGGAAACATCATAACTCAGGCTCTACAAGTCCAAATCCAGAAATTCCAAAGGCATATGGTAGCTAAGACATCAAGCTACATTTCATCAGAAGACCTCAAAGGCCAAATCGTGCATTTTCAGGGTCGAAAATGGAAGACTACACGAAAACAAAAATCTGGGCGCGAAACAGGTCTCGAAAATAGTCAAGGGTATTTCGGTCATTTCACATGCTACAGTGGTCAGATCAAGCTGAAAATTTACAAGAAACTATTTTATAGCCTTGGCTACAACTTTCATGTTTTGGCTAAAATCTAATTCGCTGAGGATCAGGGTGAAAAGTCACGGTCCAATTGAGTGAAAAGGCAACCCTGTTCGCAGCACCCCTTCCTAGACCAGTCTCGGTATTTTCGACTTATCTCATTCTACACTACTCCGAT